>NC_086451.1:429092582-430292582 GCF_028390025.1 Pseudophryne corroboree
ACCTGTGGTGCATTTTTTTGACTAGTTTAGCAGTTTGCTGACAGTGTCCACCAGTATACTATATATAGCAGTACGGTAGGCCCACTGCTGTACCTACCTCTGTGTCGTCACTCGTCATCCATTAAGTATACTATCCATTTTACATTGTATACCTGTGGTGCATTTTTTAGACTAGTTTAGCAGTTTGCTGACAGTGTCCACCAGTATACTATATATATAGCAGTACGGTAGGCCACTGCTGTACCTACCTCTGTGTCGTCACTCGTCATCCATTAAGTATACTATCCATCTACATTGTATACCTGTGGTGCATTTTTTAGACTAGTTTAGCAGTTTGCTGACAGTGTCCACCAGTATACTATATATAGCAGTACGGTAGGCCACTGCTGTACCTACCTCTGTGTCGTCACTCGTCATCCATTAAGTATACTATCCATCTACATTGTATACCTGTGGTGCATTTTTTTAGACTAGTTTAGCAGTTTGCTGACAGTGTCCACCAGTATACTATATATAGCAGTACGGTAGGCCACTGCTGTACCTACCTCTGTGTCGTCACTCGTCATCCATTAAGTATACTATCCATCTACATTGTATACCTGTGGTGCATTTTTTTAGACTAGTTTAGCAGTTTGCTGACAGTGTCCACCAGTATACTATATATAGCAGTACGGTAGGCCACTGCTGTACCTACCTCTGTGTCGTCACTCGTCATCCATTAAGTATACTATCCTTCTACATTGTATACCTGTGGTGCATTTTTTTTGACTAGTTTAGCAGTTTGCTGACAGTGTCCACCAGTATACTATATATAGCAGTACGGTAGGCCACTGCTGTACCTACCTCTGTGTCGTCACTCGTCATCCATTAAGTATACTATCCATTTACATTGTATACATGTGATGCATTTTTTTAGACTAGTTTAGCAGTTTGCTGACAGTGCCCACCAGTATACTATATATAGCAGTACGGTAGGCCACTGCTGTACCTACCTCTGTGTCATCACTCGTCATCCATTAAGTATACTATCCATCTACATTGTATACCTGTGGTGCATTTTTTTAGACTAGTTTAGCAGTTTGCTGACAGTGTCTACCAGTATACTATATATAGCAGTACGGTAGGCCAATGCTGTACCTACCTCTGTGTCGTCACTCGTCATCCAATAAGTATACTATCCATCTACATTGTATACCTGTGGTGCATTTTTTTAGACTAGTTTAGCAGTTTGCTGACAGTGTCCACCAGTATACTATATATAGCAGTACGGTAGGCCACTGCTGTACCTACCTCTGTGTCGTCACTCGTCATCCATTAAGTATACTATCCATCTACATTGTATACCTGTGGTGCATTTTTTTAGACTAGTTTAGCAGTTTGTTGACAGTGTCCACCAGTATACTATATATAGCAGTACGGTAGGCCACTGCTGTACCTACCTCTGTGTCGTCACTCGTCATCCATTAAGTATACTATCCATCTACATTGTATACCTGTGGTGCATTTTTTTAGACTAGTTTAGCAGTTTGCTGACAGTGTCCACCAGTATACTATATATAGCAGTACGGTAGGCCACTGCTGTACCTACCTCTATGTCGTCACTCGTCATCCATTAAGTATACTATCCATCTACATTGTATACCTGTGGTGCATTTTTTTAGACTAGTTTAGCAGTTTGCTGACAGTGTCCACCAGTATACTATATATAGCAGTACGGTAGGCCACTGCTGTACCTACCTCTGTGTCGTCACTCGTCATCCATTAAGTATACTATCCATTTACATTGTATACCTGTGGTGCATTTTAGACTAGTTTAGCAGTTTGCTGACAGTGTCCACCAGTATACTATATATAGCAGTACGGTAGGCCACTGCTGTATCTACCTCTGTGTCGTCACTCGTCATCCATTAAGAATACTAACCATCTACATTGTATACCTGTGGTGCATTTTTTTTGACTAGTTTAGCAGTTTGCTGACAGTGTCCACCAGTATACTATATATAGCAGTACGGTAGGCCACTGCTGTACCTACCTCTGTGTCGTCACTCGTCATCCATTAAGTATACTATCCATTTACATTGTATACCTGTGGTGCATTTTAGACTAGTTTAGCAGTTTGCTGACAGTGTCCACCAGTATACTATATATATAGCAGTACGGTAGGCCACTGCTGTACCTACCTCTGTGTCGTCACTCGTCATCCATTAAGTATACTATCCATCTACATTGTATACCTGTGGTGCATTTTTTTAGGACTAGTTTAGCAGTTTGATGAAAGTGTCCACCAGTATACTATATATAGCAGTACGGTAGGCCACTGCTGTACCTACCTCTGTGTCGTCACTCGTCATCCATTAAGTATACTATCCATGTACATTGTATACCTGTGGTGCATTTTTTAGACTAGTTTAGCAGTTTGCTGACAGTGTCCACCAGTATACTATATATAGCAGTACGGTAGGCCACTGCTGTACCTACCTCTGTGTCGTCACTCGTCATCCATTAAGTATACTATCCATCTACATTGTATACAGTACCTGTGGTGCATTTTTTTAGACTAGTTTAGCAGTTTGCTGACAGTGTCCACCAGTATACTATATATAGCAGTACGGTAGGCCACTGCTGTACCTACCTCTGTGTCGTCACTCGTCATCCATTAAGTATACTATCCATCTACATTGTATACCTGTGGTGCATTTTTTTTGACTAGTTTAGCAGTTTGCTGACAGTGTCCACCAGTATACTATATATAGCAGTACGGTAGGCCACTGCTGTACCTACCTCTGTGTCGTCACTCGTCATCCATTAAGTATACTATCCATTTACATTGTATACATGTGATGCATTTTTTTAGACTAGTTTAGCAGTTTGCTGACAGTGCCCACCAGTATACTATATATAGCAGTACGGTAGGCCACTGCTGTACCTACCTCTGTGTCATCACTCGTCATCCATTAAGTATACTATCCATCTACATTGTATACCTGTGGTGCATTTTTTTAGACTAGTTTAGCAGTTTGCTGACAGTGTCTACCAGTATACTATATATAGCAGTACGGTAGGCCAATGCTGTACCTACCTCTGTGTCGTCACTCGTCATCCAATAAGTATACTATCCATCTACATTGTATACCTGTGGTGCATTTTTTTAGACTAGTTTAGCAGTTTGCTGACAGTGTCCACCAGTATACTATATATAGCAGTACGGTAGGCCACTGCTGTACCTACCTCTGTGTCGTCACTCGTCATCCATTAAGTATACTATCCATCTACATTGTATACCTGTGGTGCATTTTTTTAGACTAGTTTAGCAGTTTGCTGACAGTGTCCACCAGTATACTATATATAGCAGTACGGTAGGCCACTGCTGTACCTACCTCTGTGTCGTCACTCGTCATCCATTAAGTATACTATCCATCTACATTGTATACCTGTGGTGCATTTTTTTTAGGACTAGTTTAGCAGTTTGCTGACAGTGTCCACCAGTATACTATATATAGCAGTACGGTAGGCCACTGCTGTACCTACCTCTGTGTCGTCACTCGTCATCCATTAAGTATACTATCCATCTACATTGTATACAGTACCTGTGGTGCATTTTTTTAGACTAGTTTAGCAGTTTGCTGACAGTGTCCACCAGTATACTATATATAGCAGTACGGTAGGCCACTGCTGTACCTACCTCTGTGTCGTCACTCGTCATCCATTAAGTATACTATCCATCTACATTGTATACCTGTGGTGCATTTTTTTAGACTAGTTTAGCAGTTTGCTGACAGTGTCCACCAGTATACTATATATAGCAGTACGGTAGGCCACTGCTGTACCTACCTCTGTGTCGTCACTCGTCATCCATTAAGTATACTATCCATTTACATTGTATACCTGTGGTGCATTTTAGACTAGTTTAGCAGTTTGCTGACAGTGTCCACCAGTATACTATATATATAGCAGTACGGTAGGCCACTGCTGTACCTACCTCTGTGTCGTCACTCGTCATCCATTAAGTATACTTTCCATCTACATTGTATACCTGTGGTGCATTTTTTTAGACTAGTTTAGCAGTTTGATGAAAGTGTCCACCAGTATACTATATATAGCAGTACGGTAGGCCACTGCTGTACCTACCTCTGTGTCGTCACTCGTCATCCATTAAGTATACTATCCATCTACATTGTATACCTGTGGTGCATTTTTTTAGGCTAGTTTAGCAGTTTGCTGACAGTGTCCACCAGTATACTATATATAGCAGTACGGTAGGCCACTGCTGTACCTACCTCTGTGTCGTCACTCGTCATCCATTAAGTATACTATCCATCTACATTGTATACCTGTGGTGCATTTTTTTAGACTAGTTTAGCAGTTTGCTGACAGTGTCCACCAGTATACTATATATAGCAGTACGGTAGGCCACTGCTGTACCTACCTCTGTGTCGTCACTCGTCATCCATTAAGTATACTATCCATCTACATTGTATACCTGTGGTGCATTTTTTTAGACTAGTTTAGCAGTTTGCTGACAGTGTCCACCAGTATACTATATATAGCAGTACGGTAGGCCACTGCTGTACCTACCTCTGTGTCGTCACTCGTCATCCATTAAGTATACTATCCATCTACATTGTATACCTGTGGTGCATTTTTTTTAGACTAGTTTAGCAGTTTGCTGACAGTGTCCACCAGTATACTATATATAGCAGTACGGTAGGCCACTGCTGTACCTACCTCTGTGTCGTCACTCGTCATCCATTAAGTATACTATCCATTTACATTGTATACCTGTGGTGCATTTTAAACTAGTTTAGCAGTTTGCTGACAGTGTCCACCAGTATACTATATATAGCAGTACGGTAGGCCACTGCTGTACCTACCTCTGTGTCGTCACTCGTCATCCATTAAGTATGCTATCCATCTACATTGTATACCTGTGGTGCATTTTTTTTGACTAGTTTAGCAGTTTGCTGACAGTGTCCACCAGTATACTATATATAGCAGTACGGTAAGCCACTGCTGTACCTACCTCTGTGTCGTCACTCGTCATCCATTAAGTATACTATCCATTTACATTGTATACCTGTGGTGCATTTTAGACTAGTTTAGCAGTTTGCTGACAGTGCCCACCAGTATACTATATATAGCAGTACGGTAGGCCACTGCTGTACCTACCTCTGTGTCGTCACTCGTCATCCATTAAGTGTACTATCCATTTACATTGTATACATGTGATGCGTTTTTTTAGACTAGTTTAGCAGTTTGCTGACAGTGCCCACCAGTATACTATATATAGCAGTACGGTAGGCCACTGCTGTACCTACATCTGTGTCATCACTCGTCATCCATTAAGTGTACTATCCATTTACATTGTATACATGTGATGCCTTTTTTTAGACTAGTTTAGCAGTTTGCTGACAGTGCCCACCAGTATACTATATATAGCAGTACGGTAGGCCACTGCTGTACCTACATCTGTGTCATCACTCGTCATCCATTAAGTATACTATCCATCTACATTGTATACCTGTGGTGCATTTTTTTAGACTAGTTTAGCAGTTTGCTGACAGTGTCTACCAGTATACTATATATAGCAGTACGGTAGGCCAATGCTGTACCTACCTCTGTGTCGTCACTCGTCATCCAATAAGTATACTATCCATCTACATTGTATACCTGTGGTGCATTTTTTTAGACTAGTTTAGCAGTTTGCTGACAGTGTCCACCAGTATACTATATATAGCAGTACGGTAGGCCACTGCTGTACCTACCTCTGTGTCGTCACTCGTCATCCATTAAGTATACTATCCATCTACATTGTATACCTGTGGTGCATTTTTTTAGACTAGTTTAGCAGTTTGCTGACAGTGTCCACCAGTATACTATATATAGCAGTACGGTAGGCCACTGCTGTACCTACCTCTGTGTCGTCACTCGTCATCCATTAAGTATACTATCCATCTACATTGTATACCTGTGGTGCATTTTTTTAGACTAGTTTAGCAGTTTGCTGACAGTGTCCACCAGTATACTATATATAGCAGTACGGTAGGCCACTGCTGTACCTACCTCTGTGTCGTCACTCGTCATCCATTAAGTATACTATCCATCTACATTGTATACAGTACCTGTGGTGCATTTTTTTAGACTAGTTTAGCAGTTTGCTGACAGTGTCCACCAGTATACTATATATAGCAGTACGGTAGGCCACTGCTGTACCTACCTCTGTGTCGTCACTCGTCATCCATTAAGTATACTATCCATCTACATTGTATACCTGTGGTGCATTTTTTTTGACTAGTTTAGCAGTTTGCTGACAGTGTCCACCAGTATACTATATATAGCAGTACGGTAGGCCACTGCTGTACCTACCTCTGTGTCGTCACTCGTCATCCATTAAGTATACTATCCATTTACATTGTAAACCTGTGGTGCATTTTAGACTAGTTTAGCAGTTTGCTGACAGTGTCCACCAGTATACTATATATAGCAGTACGGTAGGCCACTGCTGTACCTACCTCTGTGTCGTCACTCGTCATCCATTAAGTATACTATCCATCTACATTGTATACCTGTGGTGCATTTTTTTAGACTAGTTTAGCAGTTTGCTGACAGTGTCCACCAGTATACTATATATAGCAGTACGGTAGGCCACTGCTGTACCTACCTCTGTGTCATCACTCGTCATCATTAAGTATATTATCCATCTACATTGTATACCTGTGGTGCATTTATTTAGACTAGTTTAGCAGTTTGCTGACAGTGTCAACCAGTATACTATATATAGCAGTACGGTAGGCCACTGCTGTACCTACCTCTGTGTCATCACTCGTCATCCATTAAGTATACTATCCATCTACATTGTATACCTGTGGTGCATTTTTTTAGACTAGTTTAGCAGTTTACTGACAGTGTCCACCAGTATACTATATATAGCAGTACGGTAGGCCACTGCTGTACCTACCTCTGTGTCGTCACTCGTCATCCATTAAGTATACTATCCATCTACATTGTATACCTGTGGTGCATTTTTTTAGACTAGTTTAGCAGTTTGTTGACAGTGTCCACCAGTATATTATATATAGCAGTACGGTAGGCCACTGCTGTACCTACCTCTGTGTCGTCACTCGTCATCCATTAAGTATACTATCCATCTACATTGTATACCTGTGGTGCATTTTTTTAGACTAGTTTAGCAGTTTGCTGACAGTGTCCACCAGTATACTATATATAGCAGTACGGTAGGCCACTGCTGTACCTACCTCTGTGTCATCACTCGTCATCCATTAAGTATACTATCCATTTACATTGTATACCTGTGGTGCATTTTAGACTAGTTTAGCAGTTTGCTGACAGTGTCCACCAGTATACTATATATAGCAGTACGGTAGGCCACTGCTGTACCTACCTCTGTGTCGTCACTCGTCATCCATTAAGAATACTAACCATCTACATTGTATACCTGTGGTGCATTTTTTTTGACTAGTTTAGCAGTTTGCTGACAGTGTCCACCAGTATACTATATATAGCAGTACGGTAGGCCACTGCTGTACCTACCTCTGTGTCGTCACTCGTCATCCATTAAGTATACTATCCATTTACATTGTATACCTGTGGTGCATTTTAGACTAGTTTAGCAGTTTGCTGACAGTGTCCACCAGTATACTATATATATAGCAGTACGGTAGGCCACTGCTGTACCTACCTCTGTGTCGTCACTCGTCATCCATTAAGTATACTATCCATCTACATTGTATACCTGTGGTGCATTTTTTTAGACTAGTTTAGCAGTTTGATGAAAGTGTCCACCAGTATACTATATATAGCAGTACGGTAGGCCACTGCTGTACCTACCTCTGTGTCGTCACTCGTCATCCATTAAGTATACTATCCATCTACATTGTATACCTGTGGTGCATTTTTTTAGGCTAGTTTAGCAGTTTGCTGACAGTGTCCACCAGTATACTATATATAGCAGTACGGTAGGCCACTGCTGTACCTACCTCTGTGTCGTCACTCGTCATCCATTAAGTATACTATCCATCTACATTGTATACCTGTGGTGCATTTTTTTAGACTAGTTTAGCAGTTTGCTGACAGTGTCCACCAGTATACTATATATAGCAGTACGGTAGGCCACTGCTGTACCTACCTCTGTGTCGTCACTCGTCATCCATTAAGTATACTATCCATCTACATTGTATACCTGTGGTGCATTTTTTTAGACTAGTTTAGCAGTTTGCTGACAGTGTCCACCAGTATACTATATATAGCAGTACGGTAGGCCACTGCTGTACCTACCTCTGTGTCGTCACTCGTCATCCATTAAGTATACTATCCATCTACATTGTATACCTGTGGTGCATTTTTTTAGACTAGTTTAGCAGTTTGCTGACAGTGTCCACCAGTATACTATATATAGCAGTACGGTAGGCCACTGCTGTACCTACCTCTGTGTCGTCACTCGTCATCCATTAAGTATACTATCCATTTACATTGTATACCTGTGGTGCATTTTAAACTAGTTTAGCAGTTTGCTGACAGTGTCCACCAGTATACTATATATAGCAGTACGGTAGGCCACTGCTGTACCTACCTCTGTGTCGTCACTCGTCATCCATTAAGTATGCTATCCATCTACATTGTATACCTGTGGTGCATTTTTTTTGACTAGTTTAGCAGTTTGCTGACAGTGTCCACCAGTATACTATATATAGCAGTACGGTAAGCCACTGCTGTACCTACCTCTGTGTCGTCACTCGTCATCCATTAAGTATACTATCCATTTACATTGTATACCTGTGGTGCATTTTAGACTAGTTTAGCAGTTTGCTGACAGTGCCCACCAGTATACTATATATAGCAGTACGGTAGGCCACTGCTGTACCTACCTCTGTGTCGTCACTCGTCATCCATTAAGTGTACTATCCATTTACATTGTATACATGTGATGCGTTTTTTTAGACTAGTTTAGCAGTTTGCTGACAGTGCCCACCAGTATACTATATATAGCTGTACGGTAGGCCACTGCTGTACCTACATCTGTGTCATCACTCGTCATCCATTAAGTGTACTATCCATTTACATTGTATACATGTGATGCCTTTTTTTAGACTAGTTTAGCAGTTTGCTGACAGTGCCCACCAGTATACTATATATAGCAGTACGGTAGGCCACTGCTGTACCTACATCTGTGTCATCACTCGTCATCCATTAAGTATACTATCCATCTACATTGTATACCTGTGGTGCATTTTTTTAGACTAGTTTAGCAGTTTGCTGACAGTGTCTACCAGTATACTATATATAGCAGTACGGTAGGCCAATGCTGTACCTACCTCTGTGTCGTCACTCGTCATCCAATAAGTATACTATCCATCTACATTGTATACCTGTGGTGCATTTTTTTAGACTAGTTTAGCAGTTTGCTGACAGTGTCCACCAGTATACTATATATAGCAGTACGGTAGGCCACTGCTGTACCTACCTCTGTGTCGTCACTCGTCATCCATTAAGTATACTATCCATCTACATTGTATACCTGTGGTGCATTTTTTTAGACTAGTTTAGCAGTTTGCTGACAGTGTCCACCAGTATACTATATATAGCAGTACGGTAGGCCACTGCTGTACCTACCTCTGTGTCGTCACTCGTCATCCATTAAGTATACTATCCATCTACATTGTATACCTGTGGTGCATTTTTTTAGACTAGTTTAGCAGTTTGCTGACAGTGTCCACCAGTATACTATATATAGCAGTACGGTAGGCCACTGCTGTACCTACCTCTGTGTCGTCACTCGTCATCCATTAAGTATACTATCCATCTACATTGTATACAGTACCTGTGGTGCATTTTTTTAGACTAGTTTAGCAGTTTGCTGACAGTGTCCACCAGTATACTATATATAGCAGTACGGTAGGCCACTGCTGTACCTACCTCTGTGTCGTCACTCGTCATCCATTAAGTATACTATCCATCTACATTGTATACCTGTGGTGCATTTTTTTTGACTAGTTTAGCAGTTTGCTGACAGTGTCCACCAGTATACTATATATAGCAGTACGGTAGGCCACTGCTGTACCTACCTCTGTGTCGTCACTCGTCATCCATTAAGTATACTATCCATTTACATTGTAAACCTGTGGTGCATTTTAGACTAGTTTAGCAGTTTGCTGACAGTGTCCACCAGTATACTATATATAGCAGTACGGTAGGCCACTGCTGTACCTACCTCTGTGTCGTCACTCGTCATCCATTAAGTATACTATCCATCTACATTGTATACCTGTGGTGCATTTTTTTAGACTAGTTTAGCAGTTTGCTGACAGTGTCCACCAGTATACTATATATAGCAGTACGGTAGGCCACTGCTGTACCTACCTCTGTGTCATCACTCGTCATCATTAAGTATATTATCCATCTACATTGTATACCTGTGGTGCATTTATTTAGACTAGTTTAGCAGTTTGCTGACAGTGTCAACCAGTATACTATATATAGCAGTACGGTAGGCCACTGCTGTACCTACCTCTGTGTCATCACTCGTCATCCATTAAGTATACTATCCATCTACATTGTATACCTGTGGTGCATTTTTTTAGACTAGTTTAGCAGTTTACTGACAGTGTCCACCAGTATACTATATATAGCAGTACGGTAGGCCACTGCTGTACCTACCTCTGTGTCGTCACTCGTCATCCATTAAGTATACTATCCATCTACATTGTATACCTGTGGTGCATTTTTTTAGACTAGTTTAGCAGTTTGTTGACAGTGTCCACCAGTATATTATATATAGCAGTACGGTAGGCCACTGCTGTACCTACCTCTGTGTCGTCACTCGTCATCCATTAAGTATACTATCCATCTACATTGTATACCTGTGGTGCATTTTTTTAGACTAGTTTAGCAGTTTGCTGACAGTGTCCACCAGTATACTATATATAGCAGTACGGTAGGCCACTGCTGTACCTACCTCTGTGTCATCACTCGTCATCCATTAAGTATACTATCCATTTACATTGTATACCTGTGGTGCATTTTAGACTAGTTTAGCAGTTTGCTGACAGTGTCCACCAGTATACTATATATAGCAGTACGGTAGGCCACTGCTGTACCTACCTCTGTGTCGTCACTCGTCATCCATTAAGAATACTAACCATCTACATTGTATACCTGTGGTGCATTTTTTTTGACTAGTTTAGCAGTTTGCTGACAGTGTCCACCAGTATACTATATATAGCAGTACGGTAGGCCACTGCTGTACCTACCTCTGTGTCGTCACTCGTCATCCATTAAGTATACTATCCATTTACATTGTATACCTGTGGTGCATTTTAGACTAGTTTAGCAGTTTGCTGACAGTGTCCACCAGTATACTATATATATAGCAGTACGGTAGGCCACTGCTGTACCTACCTCTGTGTCGTCACTCGTCATCCATTAAGTATACTATCCATCTACATTGTATACCTGTGGTGCATTTTTTTAGACTAGTTTAGCAGTTTGATGAAAGTGTCCACCAGTATACTATATATAGCAGTACGGTAGGCCACTGCTGTACCTACCTCTGTGTCGTCACTCGTCATCCATTAAGTATACTATCCATCTACATTGTATACCTGTGGTGCATTTTTTTAGACTAGTTTAGCAGTTTGCTGACAGCGTCCACCAGTATACTATATATAGCAGTACGGTAGGCCACTGCTGTACCTACCTCTGTGTCGTCACTCGTCATCCATTAAGTATACTATCCATCTACATTGTATACAGTACCTGTGGTGCATTTTTTTAGACTAGTTTAGCAGTTTGCTGACAGTGTCCACCAGTATACTATATATAGCAGTACGGTAGGCCACTGCTGTACCTACCTCTGTGTCGTCACTCGTCATCCATTAAGTATACTATCCATCTACATTGTATACCTGTGGTGCATTTTTTTTGACTAGTTTAGCAGTTTGCTGACAGTGTCCACCAGTATACTATATATAGCAGTACGGTAGGCCACTGCTGTACCTACCTCTGTGTCGTCACTCGTCATCCATTAAGTATACTATCCATTTACATTGTATACATGTGATGCATTTTTTTAGACTAGTTTAGCAGTTTGCTGACAGTGCCCACCAGTATACTATATATAGCAGTACGGTAGGCCACTGCTGTACCTACCTCTGTGTCATCACTCGTCATCCATTAAGTATACTATCCATCTACATTGTATTCCTGTGGTGCATTTTTTTAGACTAGTTTAGCAGTTTGCTGACAGTGTCTACCAGTATACTATATATAGCAGTACGGTAGGCCAATGCTGTACCTACCTCTGTGTCGTCACTCGTCATCCAATAAGTATACTATCCATCTACATTGTATACCTGTGGTGCATTTTTTTAGACTAGTTTAGCAGTTTGCTGACAGTGTCCACCAGTATACTATATATAGCAGTACGGTAGGCCACTGCTGTACCTACCTCTGTGTCGTCACTCGTCATCCATTAAGTATACTATCCATCTACATTGTATACCTGTGGTGCATTTTTTTAGACTAGTTTAGCAGTTTGCTGACAGTGTCCACCAGTATACTATATATAGCAGTACGGTAGGCCACTGCTGTGCCTACCTCTGTGTCGTCACTCGTCATCCATTAAGTATACTATCCATCTACATTGTATACCTGTGGTGCATTTTTTTAGACTAGTTTAGCAGTTTGCTGACAGTGTCCACCAGTATACTATATATAGCAGTACGGTAGGCCACTGCTGTACCTACCTCTGTGTCGTCACTCGTCATCCATTAAGTATACTATCCATCTACATTGTATACAGTACCTGTGGTGCATTTTTTTAGACTAGTTTAGCAGTTTGCTGACAGTGTCCACCAGTATACTATATATAGCAGTACGGTAGGCCACTGCTGTACCTACCTCTGTGTCGTCACTCGTCATCCATTAAGTATACTATCCATCTACATTGTATACAGTACCTGTGGTGCATTTTTTTAGACTAGTTTAGCAGTTTGCTGACAGTGTCCACCAGTATACTATATATAGCAGTACGGTAGGCCACTGCTGTACCTACCTCTGTGTCGTCACTCGTCATCCATTAAGTATACTATCCATCTACATTGTATACCTGTGGTGCATTTTTTTTGACTAGTTTAGCAGTTTGCTGACAGTGTCCACCAGTATACTATATATAGCAGTACGGTAGGCCACTGCTGTACCTACCTCTGTGTCGTCACTCGTCATCCATTAAGTATACTATCCATTTACATTGTATACATGTGATGCATTTTTTTAGACTAGTTTAGCAGTTTGCTGACAGTGCCCACCAGTATACTATATATAGCAGTACGGTAGGCCACTGCTGTACCTACCTCTGTGTCATCACTCGTCATCCATTAAGTATACTATCCATCTACATTGTATTCCTGTGGTGCATTTTTTTAGACTAGTTTAGCAGTTTGCTGACAGTGTCCACCAGTATACTATATATAGCAGTACGGTAGGCCACTGCTGTGCCTACCTCTGTGTCGTCACTCGTCATCCATTAAGTATACTATCCATCTACATTGTATACCTGTGGTGCATTTTTTTAGACTAGTTTAGCAGTTTGCTGACAGTGTCCACCAGTATACTATATATAGCAGTACGGTAGGCCACTGCTGTACCTACCTCTGTGTCGTCACTCGTCATCCATTAAGTATACTATCCATCTACATTGTATACAGTACCTGTGGTGCATTTTTTTAGACTAGTTTAGCAGTTTGCTGACAGTGTCCACCAGTATACTATATATAGCAGTACGGTAGGCCACTGCTGTACCTACCTCTGTGTCGTCACTCGTCATCCATTAAGTATACTATCCATCTACATTGTATACCTGTGGTGCATTTTTTTAGACTAGTTTAGCAGTTTGCTGACAGTGTCCACCAGTATACTATATATAGCAGTACGGTAGGCCACTGCTGTGCCTACCTCTGTGTCGTCACTCGTCATCCATTAAGTATACTATCCATCTACATTGTATACCTGTGGTGCATTTTTTTAGACTAGTTTAGCAGTTTGCTGACAGTGTCCACCAGTATACTATATATAGCAGTACGGTAGGCCACTGCTGTACCTACCTCTGTGTCGTCACTCGTCATCCATTAAGTATACTATCCATCTACATTGTATACAGTACCTGTGGTGCATTTTTTTAGACTAGTTTAGCAGTTTGCTGACAGTGTCCACCAGTATACTATATATAGCAGTACGGTAGGCCACTGCTGTACCTACCTCTGTGTCGTCACTCGTCATCCATTAAGTATACTATCCATCTACATTGTATACCTGTGGTGCATTTTTTTAGACTAGTTTAGCAGTTTGCTGACAGTGTCCACCAGTATACTATATATAGCAGTACGGTAGGCCACTGCTGTACCTACCTCTGTGTCGTCACTCGTCATCCATTAAGTATACTATCCATTTACATTGTATACCTGTGGTGCATTTTAGACTAGTTTAGCAGTTTGCTGACAGTGTCCACCAGTATACTATATATAGCAGTACGGTAGGCCACTGCTGTACCTACCTCTGTGTCGTCACTCGTCATCCATTAAGTATACTATCCATCTACATTGTATACCTGTGGTGCATTTTTTTAGACTAGTTTAGCAGTTTGCTGAAAGTGTCCACCAGTATACTATATATAGCAGTACGGTAGGCCACTGCTGTACCTACCTCTGTGTCGTCACTCGTCATCCATTAAGTATACTATCCATCTACATTGTATACCTGTGGTGCATTTTTTTAGACTAGTTTAGCAGTTTGCTGACAGTGTCCACCAGTATACTATATATAGCAGTACGGTAGGCCACTGCTGTACCTACCTCTGTGTCATCACTCGTCATCATTAAGTATATTATCCATCTACATTGTATACCTGTGGTGCATTTATTTAGACTAGTTTAGCAGTTTGCTGACAGTGTCAACCAGTATACTATATATAGCAGTACGGTAGGCCACTGCTGTACCTACCTCTGTGTCATCACTCGTCATCCATTAAGTATACTATCCATCTACATTGTATACCTGTGGTGCATTTTTTTAGACTAGTTTAGCAGTTTACTGACAGTGTCCACCAGTATACTATATATAGCAGTACGGTAGGCCACTGCTGTACCTACCTCTGTGTCGTCACTCGTCATCCATTAAGTATACTATCCATCTACATTGTATACCTGTGGTGCATTTTTTTAGACTAGTTTAGCAGTTTGCTGACAGTGTCCACCAGTATACTATATATAGCAGTACGGTAGGCCACTGCTGTACCTACCTCTGTGTCGTCACTCGTCATCCATTAAGTATACTATCCATCTACATTGTATACCTGTGGTGCATTTTTTTAGACTAGTTTAGCAGTTTGCTGACAGTGTCCACCAGTATACTATATATAGCAGTACGGTAGGCCACTGCTGTACCTACCTCTATGTTGTCACTCGTCATCCATTAAGTATACTATCCATCTACATTGTATACCTGTGGTGCATTTTTTTAGACTAGTTTAGCAGTTTGCTGACAGTGTCCACCAGTATACTATATATAGCAGTACGGTATGCCACTGCTGTACCTACCTCTGTGTCGTCACTCGTCATCCATTAAGTATACTATCCATTTACATTGTATACCTGTGGTGCATTTTTTTAGACTAGTTTAGCAGTTTGCTGACAGTGTCCACCAGTATACTATATATAGCAGTATGGTAGGCCACTGCTGTACCTACCTCTGTGTCGTCACTCGTCATCCATTAAGAATACTAACCATCTACATTGTATACCTGTGGTGCATTTTTTTAGACTAGTTTAGCAGTTTGCTGACAGTGTCCACCAGTATACTATATATAGCAGTACGGTAGGCCACTGCTGTACCTACCTCTGTGTCATCACTCGTCATCCATTAAGTATACTATCCATTTACATTGTATACCTGTGGTGCATTTTAGACTAGTTTAGCAGTTTGCTGACAGTGTCCACCAGTATACTATATATAGCAGTACGGTAGGCCACTGCTGTACCTACCTCTGTGTCGTCACTCGTCATCCATTAAGAATACTAACCATCTACATTGTATACCTGTGGTGCATTTTTTTTGACTAGTTTAGCAGTTTGCTGACAGTGTCCACCAGTATACTATATATAGCAGTACGGTAGGCCACTGCTGTACCTACCTCTGTGTCGTCACTCGTCATCCATTAAGTATACTATCCATTTACATTGTATACCTGTGGTGCATTTTAGACTAGTTTAGCAGTTTGCTGACAGTGTCCACCAGTATACTATATATATAGCAGTACGGTAGGCCACTGCTGTACCTACCTCTGTGTCGTCACTCGTCATCCATTAAGTATACTATCCATCTACATTGTATACCTGTGGTGCATTTTTTTAGACTAGTTTAGCAGTTTGATGAAAGTGTCCACCAGTATACTATATATAGCAGTACGGTAGGCCACTGCTGTACCTACCTCTGTGTCGTCACTCGTCATCCATTAAGTATACTATCCATCTACATTGTATACCTGTGGTGCATTTTTTTAGACTAGTTTAGCAGTTTGCTGACAGTGTCCACCAGTATACTATATATAGCAGTACGGTAGGCCACTGCTGTACCTACCTCTGCGTCGTCACTCGTCATCCATTAAGTATACTATCCATCTACATTGTATACAGTACCTGTGGTGCATTTTTTTAGACTAGTTTAGCAGTTTGCTGACAGTGTCCACCAGTATACTATATATAGCAGTACGGTAGGCCACTGCTGTACCTACCTCTGTGTCGTCACTCGTCATCCATTAAGTATACTATCCATCTACATTGTATACCTGTGGTGCATTTTTTTTGACTAGTTTAGCAGTTTGCTGACAGTGTCCACCAGTATACTATATATAGCAGTACGGTAGGCCACTGCTGTACCTACCTCTGTGTCGTCACTCGTCATCCATTAAGTATACTATCCATTTACATTGTATACATGTGATGCATTTTTTTAGACTAGTTTAGCAGTTTGCTGACAGTGTCCACCAGTATACTATATATAGCAGTACGGTAGGCCACTGCTGTACCTACCTCTGTGTCGTCACTCGTCATCCATTAAGTATACTATCCATCTACATTGTATACCTGTGGTGCATTTTTTTAGACTAGTTTAGCAGTTTGATGAAAGTGTCCACCAGTATAGTATATATAGCAGTACGGTAGGCCACTGCTGTACCTACCTCTGTGTCGTCACTCGTCATCCATTAAGTATACTATCCATCTACATTGTATACCTGTGGTGCATTTTTTAGACTAGTTTAGCAGTTTGCTGACAGTGTCCACCAGTATACTATATATAGCAGTACGGTAGGCCACTGCTGTACCTACCCCTGTGTCGTCACTCATCATCCATTAAGTATACTATCCATCTACATTGTATACCTGTGGTGCATTTTTTTAGACTAGTTTAGCAGTTTGCTGACAGTGTCCTCCAGTATACTATATATAGCAGTACGGTAGGCCACTGCTGTACCTACCTCTGTGTCGTCACTCGTCATCCATTAAGTATACTATCCATTTACATTGTATACCTGTGGTGCATTTTAGACTAGTTTAGCAGTTTGCTGACAGTGTCCACCAGTATACTATATATAGCAGTACGGTAGGCTACTGCTGTACCTACCTCTGTGTCGTCACTCGTCATCCATTAAGTATACTATCCATCTACATTGTATACCTGTGGTGCATTTTTTTAGACTAGTTTAGCAGTTTGCTGACAGTGTCCACCAGTATACTATATATAGCAGTACGGTAGGCCACTGCTGTACCTACCTCTGTGTCGTCACTCGTCATCCATTAAGTATACTATCCATCTACATTGTATACAGTACCTGTGGTGCATTTATTTAGACTAGTTTAGCAGTTTGCTGACAGTGTCCACCAGTATACTATATATAGCAGTACGGTAGGCCACTGCTGTACCTACCTCTGTGTCGTCACTCGTCATTCATTAAGTATACTATCCATCTACATTGTATACCTGTGGTGCATTTTTTTTGACTAGTTTAGCAGTTTGCTGACAGTGTCCACCAGTATACTATATATAGCAGTACGGTAGGCCACTGCTGTACCTACCTCTGTGTCGTCACTCGTCATCCATTAAGTATACTATCCATTTACATTGTATACATGTGATGCATTTTTTTAGACTAGTTTAGCAGTTTGCTGACAGTGTCCACCAGTATACTATATATAGCAGTACGGAAGGCCACTGCTGTACCTACCTCTGTGTCGTCACTCGTCACCCTTTAAGTATACTATCCATCTACATTGTATACCTGTGGTGCATTTTTTTAGACTAGTTTAGCAGTTTGCTGACAGTGTCCACCAGTATACTATATATAGCAGTACGGTAGGCCACTGCTGTACCTACCTCTGTGTCGTCACTCGTCATTCATTAAGTATACTATCCATCTACATTGTATACCTGTGGTGCATTTTTTTTGACTAGTTTAGCAGTTTGCTGACAGTGTCCACCAGTATACTATATAGCAGTACGGTAGGCCACTGCTGTACCTACCTCTGTGTCGTCACTCGTCATCCATTAAGTATACTATCCATCTACATTGTATACCTGTGGTGCATTTTTTTAGACTAGTTTAGCAGTTTGCTGACAGTGTCCACCAGTATACTATATATAGCAGTTCGGTAGGCCACTGCTGTACCTACCTCTGTGTCGTCACTCGTCATCCATTAAGTATACTATCCATCTACATTGTATACCTGTGGTGCATTTTTTTAGACTAGTTTAGCAGTTTGCTGACAGTGTCCACCAGTATACTATATATAGCAGTACGGTAGGCCACTGCTGTACCTACCTCTGTGTCGTCACTCGTCATCCATTAAGTATACTATCCATCTACATTGTATACAGTACCTGTGGTGCATTTTTTTAGACTAGTTTAGCAGTTTGCTGACAGTGTCCACCAGTATACTATATATAGCAGTACGGTAGGCCACTGCTGTACCTACCTCTGTGTCGTCACTCGTCATCCATTAAGTATACTATCCATCTACATTGTATACCTGTGGTGCATTTTTTTTGACTAGTTTAGCAGTTTGCTGACAGTGTCCACCAGTATACTATATATAGCAGTACGGTAGGCCACTGCTGTACCTACCTCTGTGTCGTCACTCGTCATCCATTAAGTATACTATCCATTTACATTGTATACCTGTGGTGCATTTTAGACTAGTTTAGCAGTTTGCTGACAGTGTCCACCAGTATACTATATATAGCAGTACGGTAGGCCACTGCTGTACCTACCTCTGTGTCGTCACTCGTCATCCATTAAGTATACTATCCATCTACATTGTATACCTGTGGTGCATTTTTTTAGACTAGTTTAGCAGTTTGCTGAAAGTGTCCACCAGTATACTATATATAGCAGTATGGTAGGCCACTGCTGTACCTACCTCTGTGTCGTCACTCGTCATCCATTAAGTATACTATCCATCTACATTGTATACCTGTGGTGCATTTTTTTAGACTAGTTTAGCAGTTTGCTGACAGTGTCCACCAGTATACTATATATAGCAGTACGGTAGGCCACTGCTGTACCTACCTCTGTGTCATCACTCGTCATCATTAAGTATATTATCCATCTACATTGTATACCTGTGGTGCATTTATTTAGACTAGTTTAGCAGTTTGCTGACAGTGTCAACCAGTATACTATATATAGCAGTACGGTAGGCCACTGCTGTACCTACCTCTGTGTCATCACTCGTCATCCATTAAGTATACTATCCATCTACATTGTATACCTGTGGTGCATTTTTTTAGACTAGTTTAGCAGTTTGCTGACAGTGTCCACCAGTATACTATATATAGCAGTACGGTAGGCCACTGCTGTACCTACCTCTGTGTCGTCACTCGTCATCCATTAAGTATACTATCCATCTACATTGTATACCTGTGGTGCATTTTTTTAGACTAGTTTAGCAGTTTGCTGACAGTGAACACCAGTATACTATATATAGCAGTACGGTAGGCCACTGCTGTACCTACCTCTATGTCGTCACTCGTCATCCATTAAGTATACTATCCATCTACATTGTATACCTGTGGTGCATTTTTTTAGACTAGTTTAGCAGTTTGCTGACAGTGTCCACCAGTATACTATATATAGCAGTACGGTAGGCCACTGCTGTACCTACCTCTGTGTCGTCACTCGTCATCCATTAAGTATACTATCCATTTACATTGTATACCTGTGGTGCATTTTAGACTAGTTTAGCAGTTTGCTGACAGTGTCCACCAGTATACTATATATAGCAGTACGGTAGGCCACTGCTGTACCTACCTCTGTGTCGTCACTCGTCATCCATTAAGTATACTATCCATTTACATTGTATACCTGTGGTGCATTTTAGACTAGTTTAGCAGTTTGCTGACAGTGTCCACCAGTATACTATATATAGCAGTACGGTAGGCCACTGCTGTACCTACCTCTGTGTCGTCACTCGTCATCCATTAAGTATACTATCCATTTACATTGTATACCTGTGGTGCATTTTAGACTAGTTTAGCAGTTTGCTGACAGTGTCCACCAGTATACTATATATATAGCAGTACGGTAGGCCACTGCTGTACCTACCTCTGTGTCGTCACTCGTCATCCATTAAGTATACTATCCATCTACATTGTATACCTGTGGTGCATTTTTTTAGACTAGTTTAGCAGTTTGATGAAAGTGTCCACCAGTATACTATATATAGTAGTACGGGAGGCCACTGCTGTACCTACCTCTGTGTCGTCACTCGTCATCCATTAAGTATACTATCCATCTACATTGTATACCTGTGGTGCATTTTTTTAGGCTAGTTTAGCAGTTTGCTGACAGTGTCCACCAGTATACTATATATAGCAGTACGGTAGGCCACTGCTGTACCTACCTCTGTGTCGTCACTCGTCATCCATTAAGTATACTATCCATCTACATTGTATACCTGTGGTTCATTTTTTTAGACTAGTTTAGCAGTTTGCTGACAGTGTCCACCAGTATACTATATATAGCAGTACGGTAGGCCACTGCTGTACCTACCTCTGTGTCGTCACTCGTCATCCATTAAGTATACTATCCATCTACATTGTATACCTGTGGTGCATTTTTTTAGACTAGTTTAGCAGTTTGCTGGCAGTGTCCACCAGTATACTATATATAGCAGTACGGTAGGCCACTGCTGTACCTACCTCTGTGTCGTCACTCGTCATCCATTAAGTATACTATCCATTTACATTGTATACCTGTGGTGCATTTTAGACTAGTTTAGCAGTTTGCTGACAGTGTCCACCAGTATACTATATATAGCAGTACGGTAGGCCACTGCTGTACCTACCTCTGTGTCGTCACTCGTCATCCATTAAGTATGCTATCCATCTACATTGTATACCTGTGGTGCATTTTTTTTGACTAGTTTAGCAGTTTGCTGACAGTGTCCACCAGTATACTATATATAGCAGTACGGTAGGCCAATGCTGTACCTACCTCTGTGTCGTCACTCGTCATCCATTAAGTATACTATCCATTTACATTGTATACCTGTGGTGCATTTTAGACTAGTTTAGCAGTTTGCTGACAGTGTCCACCAGTATACTATATATAGCAGTACGGTAGGCCACTGCTGTACCTACCTCTGTGTCGTCACTCGTCATCCATTAAGTATACTATCCATCTACATTGTATACCTGTGGTGCATTTTTTTAGACTAGTTTAGCAGTTTGCTGAAAGTGTCCACCAGTATACTATATATAGCAGTACGGTAGGCCACTGCTGTACCTACCTCTGTGTCGTCACTCGTCATCCATTAAGTATACTATCCATCTACATTGTATACCTGTGGTGCATTTTTTTAGACTAGTTTAGCAGTTTGCTGACAGTGTCCACCAGTATACTATATTTAGCAGTACGGTAGGCCACTGCTGTACCTACCTCTGTATCATCACTCGTCATCCATTAAGTATACTATCCATCTACATTGTATACATGTGATGCATTTTTTTAGACTAGTTTAGCAGTTTGCTGACAGTGCCCACCAGTATACTATATATAGCAGTACGGTAGGCCACTGCTGTACCTACCTCTGTGTCATCACTCGTCATCCATTAAGTATACTATCCATCTACATTGTATACCTGTGGTGCATTTTTTTAGACTAGTTTAGCAGTTTGCTGACAGTGTCTACCAGTATACTATATATAGCAGTACGGTAGGCCAATGCTGTACCTACCTCTGTGTCGTCACTCGTCATCCATTAAGTATACTATCCATCTACATTGTATACCTGTGGTGCATTTTTTTAGACTAGTTTAGCAGTTTGCTGACAGTGTCCACCAGTATACTATATATAGCAGTACGGTAGGCCACTGCTTTACCTACCTCTGTGTCATCACTCGTCATCCATTAAGTATACTATCCATCTACATTGTATACCTGTGGTGCATTTTTTTAGACTAGTTTAGCAGTTTGCTGACAGTGTCCACCAGTATACTATATATAGCAGTACGGTAGGCCACTGCTGTACCAACCTCTGTGTCATCACTCATCATCCTTTAAGTATACTATCCATCTACATTGTATACCTGTGGTGCATTTTTTTAGACTAGTTTAGCAGTTTGCTGACAGTGTCCACCAGTATACTATATATAGCAGTACGGTAGGCCACTGCTGTACCTACCTCTGTGTCGTCACTCGTCATCCATTAAGTATACTATCCATCTACATTGTATACCTGTGGTGCATTTTTTAGACTAGTTTAGCAGTTTGCTGACAGTGTCCACCAGTATACTATATATAGTAGTACGGTAGGCCACTGCTGTACCTACCTCTGTGTCGTCACTCATCATCCATTAAGTATACTATCCATCTACATTGTATACCTCTGGTGCATTTTTTTAGACTAGTTTAGCAGTTTGCTGACAGTGTCCACCAGTATACTATATATAGCAGTACGGTAGGCCACTGCTGTACCTACCTCTGTGTCGTCACTCGTCATCCATTAAGTATACTATCCATCTACATTGTATACCTGTGGTGCATTTTTTTAGACTTTTTTAGCAGTTTGCTGACAGTGTCCACCAGTATACTATATATAGCAGTACGGTAGGCCACTGCTGTACCTACCTCTGTGTCGTCACTCGTCATCCATTAAGTATACTATCCATCTACATTGTATACCTGTGGTGCATTTTTTTAGACTAGTTTAGCAGTTTGCTGACACAGTGTTCACCAGTATACTATATATAGCAGTACGGTAGGCCACTGCTGTACCTACCTCTGTGTCATCACTCGTCATCCATTAAGTATACTATCCATCTACATTGTATACCTGTGGTGCATTTTTTTTTACTAGTTTAGCAGTTTGCTGACAGTGTCCACCAGTATACTATATATAGCAGTACGGTAGGCCACTGCTGTACCTACCTCTGTGTCGTCACTCGTCATCCATTAAGTATACTATCCATCTACATTGTATACCTGTGGTGCATTTTTTTAGACTAGTTTAGCAGTTTGCTGACACAGTGTCCACCAGTATACTATATATAGCAGTACGGTAGGCCACTGCTGTACCTACCTCTGTGTCATCACTCGTCATCCATTAAGTATACTATCCATCTACATTGTATACCTCTGGTGCATTTTTTTAGACTAGTTTAGCAGTTTGCTGACAGTGTCCACCAGTATACTATATATAGCAGTACGGTAGGCCACTGCTGTACCTACCTCTGTGTCGTCACTCGTCATCCATTAAGTATACTATCCATCTACATTGTATACCTGTGGTGCATTTTTTTAGACTTTTTTAGCAGTTTGCTGACAGTGTCCACCAGTATACTATATACAGCAGTACGGTAGGCCACTGCTGTACCTACCTCTGTGTCGTCAATCGTCATCCATTAAGTATACTATCCATCTACATTGTATACCTGTGGTGCATTTTTTAGACTAGTTTAGCAATTTGCTGACAGTGTCCACCAGTATACTATATATAGCAGTACGGGAGGCCACTGCTGTACCTACCTCTGTGTCGTCACTTGTCATCCATTAAGTATACTATCCATCTACATTGTATACCTGTGGTGCATTTTGGTTGTGTGCAGTATATATAGTAGTAGGCCATTGCTATTGATACTGGCATATAATTCCACACATTAAAATATGGAGAACAAAAATGTGGTGGTTAAAAAAATAGGAAAAGATCAAGATCCACTTCCACCTCATGCTGAAGCTGCTGCCACTAGTCATGGCCGAGACGATGAAATGCCATCAACGTCGTCTGCCAAGGCCGATGCCCAATGTCATAGAAGAGAGCATGTAAAATCCAAAACACAAAAGTTCAGTAAAATGACCCAAAAATCAAAATTAAAAGCGTCTGAGGAGAAGCGTAAACTTGCCAATATGCCATTTACGACACGGAGTGGCAAGGAACGGCTGAGGCCCTGGCCTATGTTCATGGCTAGTGGTTCAGCTTCAAATGAGGATGGAAGCACTCATACTCTCACTAGAAAAAAGAAAAGACTTAAGCTGGCAAAAGCACAGCAAAGAACTGTGCGTTCTTCGAAATCACAAATCCCCAAGGAGAGTCCAATTGTGTCGGTTGCGATGCCTGACCTTTCCAACACTGGACGGGAAGAGCTTGCGCCTTCCACCATTTGCACGCCCCCTGCAAGTGCTGGAAGGAGCACCCGCAGTCCAGTTCCTGATAGTCAAATTGAAGATGTCAGTGTTGAAGTACACCAGGATGAGGATATGGGTGTTGCTGGCGCTGGGGAGGAAATTGACAAGGAGGATTCTGATAGTGAGGTGGTTTGTTTAAGTCAGGCACCCGGGGAGACACCTGTTGTCTGTGGGAGGAATATGGCCATTGACATGCCTGGTCAAAATACAAAAAAAATCAGCTCTTCGGTGTGGAATTATTTCAACACAAATGCGGACAACAGATGTCAAGCCGTGTGTTGCCTTTGTCAAGCTGTAATAAGTAGGGGTAAGGATGTTAACCACCTCGGAACATCCTCCCTTATACGTCACCTGCAGCGCATTCATCATAAGTCAGTGACAAGTTCAAAAACTTTGGGTGACAGCAGAAGCAGTCCACTGACCACCAAATCCCTTCCTCTTGTAACCAAGCTCCTGCAAACCACACCACCAACTCCCTCAGTGTCAATTTCCTCCTTACCCAGGAAAGCCAATAGTCCTGCAGGCCATGTCACTGTCAAGTCTGACGAGTCCTCTCCTGCCTGGGATTCCTCCGATGCATCCTTGAGTGTAACGCCTACTGCTGCTGGCGCTGCTGTTGTTGCTGCTGGGAGTCGATCGTCATCCCAGAGGGGAAGTCGGAAGACCACTTGTACTACTTCCAGTAAGCAATTGACTGTCCAACAGTCCTTTGCGAGGAAGATGAAATATCACAGCAGTCATCCTGCTGCAAAGCGGATAACTGAGGCCTTGGCAGCCTGGGCGGTGAGAAACGTGGTTTTGGTATCCATCGTTAATTCAGAGCCAACTATAGACTTGATTGAGGTACTGTGTCCCCGCTACCAAATACCATCTAGGTTCCATTTCTCTAGGCAGGCGATACCGAAAATGTACACAGACCTCAGAAAAAGACTCACCAGTGTCCTAAAAAATGCAGTTGTACCCAATGTCCACTTAACCACGGACATGTGGACAAGTGGAGCAGGGCAGACTCAGGACTATATGACTGTGACAGCCCACTGGGTAGATGTATTGCCTCCCGCAGCAAGAACAGCAGCGGCGGTACCAGTATCAACATCTCGCAAACGCCAACTCGTTCCTAGGCAGGCTACGCTTTGTATCACCGCTTTCCAGAATACGCACACAGCTGAAAACCTCTTACGGCAACTGAGGAAGATCATCGCAGAATGGCTTACCCCAACTGGACTCTCCTGGGGATTTGTGACATCGGACAACGCCAGCAATATTGTGCGTGCATTACATCTGGGCAAATTCCATCACGTCCCATGTTTTGCACATACCTTGAATTTGGTGGTGCAGAATTATTTAAAAAACGACAGGGGCGTGCAAGAGATGGTGTCGGTGGCCAGAAGAATTGCGGGCCACTTTCGGCGTGCAGGCACCGCGTACAGAAGACTGGAGCACCACCAAAAACACCTGAACCTGCCCTGCCATCATCTGAAGCAAGAGGTGGTAACGAGGTGGAATTCAACCCTCTATATGCTTCAGAGGATGGAGGAGCAGCAAAAGGCCATTCAAGCCTATACATCTGGCCACGATATAGGCAAAGGAGGTGGAATGCACCTGACTCAAGCGCAGTGGAGAATGATTTCAACGTTGTGCAAGGTTCTGCAACCCTTTGAACTTGCCACACGTGAAGTCAGTTCAGACACTGCCAGCCTGAGTCAGGTCATTCCCCTCATCAGGCTTTTGCAGAAGAAGCTGGAGACATTGAAGGAGTAGCTAAAACAGAGCGATTCCGCTAGGCATGTGGGACTTGTGGATGGAGCCCTTAATTGGCTTAACCAGGATTCACGGGTGGTCAATCTGTTGAAATCAGAGCACTACATTTTGGCCACCGTGCTCGATCCTAGATTTAAAACCTACGTTGTATCTCTCTTTCCGGCAGACACAAGTCTGCAGAGGTTCAAAGACCTGCTGGTGAGAAAATTGTCAAGTCAAGCGGAACGTGACCCGTCACCATCTCCTCCTTCACATTCTCCCGCAACTGGGGGTGCGAGGAAAAGGCTAAGAATTCCGAGCCCACCCGCTGGCGGTGATGCAGGGCAGTCTGGAGCGAGTGCTGACATCTGGTCCGGACTGAAGGACCTGGCAACGATTACTGACATGTCGTCTACTTTCACTGCATATGATTCTCTCACCATTGAAAGAATGGTGGAGGATTATATGAGTGACCGCATCCAAGTAGGCACTTCAGACAGTCCGTACGTATACTGGCAGGAAAAAGAGGCAATTTGGAGGCCCTTGCAGAAACTGGCTTTATTCTACCTAAGTTGCCCTCCCTCCAATGTGTACTCCGAAAGAGTGTTTAGTGCCGCCGCTCACCTTGTCAGCAATTGGCGTACGAGGTTACTTCCAGAAAATGTGGAGAAGATGATGTTCATTAAAATGAATTATAATCAATTCCTCCGTGGAGACATTCACCAGCAGCAATTGCCTCCAGAAAGTACACGGGGACCTGAGAAGGTGGATTCCAGTGGGGACGAATTAATAATCTGTGAGGAGGGGGATGTACACAGTGAAAGGGGTGAGGAATCGGAGGATGATGATGAGGTGGACATCTTGCCTCTGTATAGCCAGTTTGTGCAAGGAGAGATTGATTGATTCTTTTTTGGTGGGGGCCCAAACCAACCAGTCATTTCAGTCACAGTCGTGTGGCAGACCCTGTCACTGAAATGATGGGTTCGTTAAAGTGTGCATGTCCTGTTTATACAACATAAGGGTGGGTGGGAGGGCCCAAGGACACAAGGACAATTCCATCTTGCACCTCTTTTTTCTTTCATTTTTCTTTGCATCATGTGCTGTTTGGGGACAATTTTTTTGAAGGGCCATCCTGCCTGACACTGCAGTGCCACTCCTAGATGGGCCAGGTGTTTGTGTCGGCCACTTGTGTCGCTTAGCTTAGTCACACAGCGACCTTGGTGCACCTCTTTTTTTCTTTGCATCATGTGCTGCTTGGGGACAATTTTTTTGAAGGGCCATCCTGCCTGACACTGCAGTGCCACTCCTAGATGGGCCAGGTGTTTGTGTCGGCCACTTGGGTCACTTAGCTTAGTCACACAGCTACCTCATTGCGCCTCTTTTTTTCTTTGCATCATGTGCTATTTGGGGAGTATTTTTTTGAAGTGCCATCCTGTCTGACACTGCAGTGCCACTCCTAGATGGGCCAGGTATTTGTGTCGGCCACTTGTGTCGCTTAGCTTAGTCACACAGCGACCTTGGTGCGCCTCTTTTTTTCTTTGCATCATGTGCTGTTTGGGGACAATTTTTTTGAAGGGCCATCCTGCCTGACACTGCAGTGCCACTCCTAGATGGGCCAAGTGTTTGTGTCGGCCACTTGGGTCGCTTAGCTTAGTCACACAGCTACCTCATTGCGCCTCTTTTTTTCTTTGCATCATGTGCTGTTTGGGGAGTATTTTTTTGAAGGGCCATCCTGTCTGACACTGCAGTGCCACTCCTAGATGGGCCAGGTGTTTGTGTCGGCCACTTGTGTCGCTTAGCTTAGTCACACAGCGACCTTGGTGCGCCTCTTTTTTTCTTTGCATCATGTGCTGTTTGGGGAGTATTTTTTTGAAGGGCCATCCTGTCTGACACTGCAGTGCCACTCCTAGATGGGCCAGGTGTTTGTGTCGGCCACTTGTGTCGCTTAGCTTAGCCATCCAGCGACCTCGGTGCAAATTTTAGGACTAAAAATAATATTGTGAGGTGTGAGGTGTTCAGAATAGACTGAAAATGAGTGGAAATTATGGTTATTGAGGTTAATAATACTATGGGATCAAAATGACCCCCAAATTCTATGATTTAAGCTGTTTTTTAGGGTTTTTTGAAAAAAACACCCGAATCCAAAACACACCCGAATCCAACAAAAAAATTTCGGTGAGGTTTTGCCAAAACGCGTCCGAATCCAAAACACGGCCGCGGAACCAAACCCAAAACCAAAACACAAAACCCGAAAAATTTCCGGTGCACATCACTACTTAAAAGAGTAGTTTTGTCAGTGTAATTTCTATAGATTTGGGGGTCCATTTATCAATGAGTGATAAAACTTATGGTGTATGATAAAACTCATTGTCTATGATAAATGGTGATCCAGCCAATCAGCTAACAACTATCATTTTTTCAAACACATGACAGTTATGAGCTGATTGGTGTTGCAACATTTGTCATACACATTGAGTTTTATCACTCATTGATAGATAACCCCCATTATTTGAAATTCTGGACCAAATATATTAAGTCTTAAAAAGTGATAAACTGAAGAGTGATAAAGAATGGAATAGTACCAACAAATCAGCTTCTAACTGCCATGTTACAGGATGTGTTTGAAAAATGACAGTTAGGAGCTGATTTGTTGATACTTTACCACTCTTTATCGATCTCCACTTTGTTACTTTTTTAAGGCTTAAATAATTTGGGCCTCTGTTCCCAGAGTGTTTAATCAATACATCCAAAAATGTATGCAGTTATTGCCATGGCTTAAAGTTGTCCTGGAGAAGTGGGGGAACTCACCTCGCCCATGACCTCTCCTGCTAAGTGCGCGCCGATGGCGCGCGTGCTACCGGAAAGGGTGTGTGGCCTCATTGAAATGGGTGTGGCCTCATTGAAATGGGCGTGGACTCATCTGATCTCATCACGGCCACCACAGGGAAAAAAAAAGTCCCATTTTACACATTACGGCAGGCAAGAGTCCCCATTTTATACAATATGGCAGGCAAGAGTCTCCATTTTACACAGTACAGCAGGCAAGTGTCCCCATTTTACACAGTACGGCAGGCACGTGTCCCCATTTTACACATTACGGCAGGCACGTGTCCCCATTTTACACATTACGGCAGGCAAGAGTCCCCATTTTACACATTACAGCAGGCACGTGTCCCCATTTTACACATTACGGCAGGCACGTGTCCCCATTTTACACATTACGGCAGCCAAGTGTCCCCATTTTACACATTACGGCAGGCACGTGTGCCCATTTTACACATTACGGCAGGCAAGTGTCCTCATTTTACACATTACGGCAGGCAAGTGTCCTCATTTTACACATTACGGCAGGCAAGTGTCCTCATTTTACACATTACGGCAGGCAAGAGTCCCCATTTTACACAGTACGGCAGGCATGTGTCCCCATTTTACACATTACGGCAGGCACGTGTCCCCATTTTACACATTACGGCAGGCAAGAGTCCCCATTTTACACATTACGGCAGGCAAGAGTCCTTATTTTACACAGTACGGCAGGCAAGTGTCCCCAATTTACACAGTGTGGCAGGCAAGTGTCCCCATTTTGTACAGTGTGGCAGGCAAGTGTCAAGTGGGAGGGAAGGGAGAGAGAGGGGGGGAAGGAAGGGACAACTTACATATGAAGAGGATCTTCCCACTCTTCGGGTCGGGCCACCTCTTCTTCCTCGCGCCGGCCGCCTTCTCCTTCCAGCTTGGCCCCTCCTCCTCCTCCCGAGTACTCCTGCTTGGGGGGCGGAGTTTCGCATCATTCCGCGAAACTCCGCCCCCTGAGCAGGAGTACTCGGGAGGAGGAGGAGGGGGAAACAGGGACCAGCAAAGTGCCGCGGCGGGCTCCCCGTGCGGTTGCACGTCTCGCCTGCCGTAAGAAACGGCACTGCCTGGGAGACTATGGTACAGTACTGGCTCACGGACCGGCTGCCATTGAAGAGAAGCAAGGCACTTTGAATCTGGCGCCGTTTGTGCGCCATTCACGGCTCCTGGACTGCCAGCTAATGAGAAGCTGCCACTTGGCAGCTTCTCATTGGCTGGCGGTCCGGGAGCCGTGATAGGCTCACGCCAGATTTTAATAAAGCCGCCCGACTCCGCCCCCTGTATTACTTCGCCCCCCCTGCATTACTGGCCACCGACATGCCTGACTCTGCCTCCCCACCGTATTACTGGCTGCCGAAGTGCCCGACTCCGCCCCCTTCTCTCTCTGCTTATTATGAGACTATCCTAACTGCTTACGGCTGCTATCAGCGCCCACAGCAGCAGAGTAAGCAGAGAGAGAAGAGGGTGGAGTCGGGCACTTTGTCAGCCAGTAAGATGGTGACGGGGGGGTGGACGCCAGCCAGGTCAGTGACTCGCTGCAGTGCTCAGTGCACAGTCAGTACACATTGTTTGTGGGCGGGAGGCGTGGCAGAACGGTGACAGACAGACAGTAATAGTGCTGCAGCTGCTGTTAGTGCTGTATATAGGCTAACGACTTAGAAAAGGTGGGCGGGATGGCGGCAGAACTGCGTTCCGCCTCCAATTACAAGTGCCAGAACGCAGTTCCGTTCCGGCCCACTTTAACCCCTGGTTATTGCTGAAATTGGTTGTAAATTCAAAGGCACTATTCAGACTATTTCAATAATCAATGAAAGTTGTGATGGTTCCCACCCCTCCAGACCAAATCATAAATTAAAGATCTATGAACCTTACCTAAGTAGAATATTACATGAAAAAGTAACATTACTAATATTTTATTTACTTTCATATTGATAAATTAAAGAATTTGCATATAATGGGGTCATATTTGCCCTCATTGCCATACCTTGAAGCTGAAGGGAAAATCTCTTCCATACCAAGATCATACAGTATGTTTGTGTACAAGCTTGACACATTAAGAGTGACAAGTAAGAGTCATCAAGAATATTCACTACAAAGTTCAAATGGCGCAGGAAATCAATGGAGCCCCTGTATATACTGTATTTACAAGTGCATTTTACAACTGGCTAAAATAGTAATCAACAAACTGAGATGATCAGTTGCCCAGCTTTTATGTATTGTCACTGTCAGTAATATGTGTTTTAGAATAATCCTCTGTCAAATGCAGAGGTGTCACTAGATTGATGTCATTTTAATCATGCACCTTATTTTATGAAAATGTTTGTTTGTACATTCATCTACACTACTCTCTCTCAAATATATATATACATAAATGTATATATCTATATATATATCTATATATATATATATATATATATATATACTGTGCAAAAGTTTTAGGCAGGTGTGGAAAAAAGGCTGCAAAAGTACAGTAAGAATGTTTTCAAAAATAGAAGTGTTAGAATTTATTTTTATCAATTAACAAAATGCAAAGTGAATGAATAGAAGAGAAATCTAAATCAAATCAATATTTGGTGTGACCACCATTTGCCTTCAAAACAGCATCAATTCTTCCAGGTACACTTGCACACAGTTTTTGAAGGAACTCTGCTGGGAGGTTGTTCCAAACATCTTGGAAAACTAAACACAGATCCTCTGTGAATGTATGCTTGCTCAAATCCTTCTGTCTCTTCATGTAATTTCAGACAGACTCGATGATGTTCAGATCAGGGCTCTGTGGGGGCCATATCATCACTTCGAGGACTCCTTGTTCTTCTTTATGCTGAAGATAGTTCTTAATGACATTGCCTGCATGTTTGGGGTTGTTGTCCTGCTGCAGAATAAATTTGGAGCCAATCAGGTGCCTCCCTGGTGGTACAGCATGATGGATAAGTGCCTGCCAGTATTTCTTAGCATTGAGGATACCATTAATCCTTACCAAATCCCCAACTGAATTTGCTGAGATGCAGCAACAAACTTGCAAGGAACCTCTGCCATGCTTCACTGTTGTCTGCAGACACATATTATTTTACATCGCTTTGGTTAACAAACTGCCTTCTGTTACAGCCAAATACTGTATTTAAAATTTTGACATATCAGTTCAGAGTACCTGTGCCATTTTACTGCACCCCAGTCCCTATGTTTTTATGCATAGTTGAGTCGCTTGCCCTTGTTTTCACATCGAAGGTATGGCTTTTTGGTCGCAATTCTTCCATGAAGACCTCTTCTTGACAGACTTCTCCAAACAGTTGGGGATCATAGTTAGCACCTTTCAAATTAGGATATTTCTAGTAACTGGGATGGGGAGGTAGAGGTTTTTAAGTTCCTACTAGTGATGTGCACCGGACATTTTTCGGGTTTTGTGTTTTGGTTTTGGATTCGGTACCGCGGCCGTGTTTTGGATTCGGACGCGTTTTGGCAAAACCTCACTGAAAATTTTTTCTCGGATTCGGGTGTGTTTTGGATTTGGTTTTTTTTTTACAAAAAACCCTCAAAAACAGCTTAAATCATAGAATTTGGGGGTCATTTTGATCCCATAGTATTATTAACCTCAATAACCATAATTTCCACTCATTTTCAGTCTATTCTAAACACCTCACACCTCACAATATTATTTTTAGTCCTAAAATTTGCACCGAGGTCGCTGGATGACTAAGCTAAGCGACCCAAGTGGCCGACACAAACACCTGGCCCATCTAGGAGTGGCACTGCAGTGTCAGGCAGGATGGCACTTCAAAAAAATAGTCCCCAAACAGCACATGATGCAAAGAAAAAAAGAGGTGCACCAAGGTCGCTGGATGGCAAAGCTAAGCGACACAAGTGGCCGACACAAACACCTGGCCCATCTAGGTGTGGCACTGCAGTGTCAGGCAGGATGGTACTTAAAAAAAATAGTCCCCAAACAGCACATGATGCAAAGAAAAATGAAAGAAAAAAGAGGTGCAAGATGGAATTGTCCTTGGGCCCTCCCACCCACCCTTATGTTGTATAAACAGGACATGCACACTTTAACAAACCCATCATTTCAGCGACAGGGTCTGCCACACAACTGTGACTGAAATGACTGGTTGGTTTGGGCCCCCACCAAAAAAGAAGCAATCAATCTCTCCTTGCACAAACTGGCTATACAGAGGCAAGATGTCCACCTCCTCCTCATCGTCCGATTCCTCACCCCTTTCACTGTGTACATCCCCCTCCTCACAGATTATTAATTCGTCCCCACTGGAATGCACCATCTCAGGTCCCTGTGTACTTTCTGGAGGCAATTGCTGGTGAATGTCTCCACGGAGGAATTAATTCATCTTCTCCACATTTTCTGGAAGTAACCTCGTACGCCGATTGCTGACAAGGTGAGCGGCTGCACTAAACACTCTTTCGGAGTACACACTGGAGGGGGGGCAACTTAGGTAAAATAAAGCCAGTTTCTGGCCTCCAAATTGCCTCTTTTTCCTGCCAGTATACGTACGGACTTTCTGACGTGCCTACTTGGATGCGGTCACTCATATAATCCTCCACCATTCTTTCAATGGTGACAGAATCATATGCAGTGACAGTAGACGACATGTCAGTAATCGTTGGCAGGTCCTTTAGTCCGGACCAGATGTCAGCACTCGCTCCAGACTGCCCTGCATCACCACCAGCGGGTGGGCTCGGAATTCTTAGCCTTTTCCTCGCACCCCCAGTTGCGGGAGAATGTGAAGGAGGAGCTGTTGATGGGTGATGTTCCGCTTGACTTGACAATTTTCTCACCAGCAGGTCTTTGAACCTCTGCAGACTTGTGTCTGCCGGAAAGAGAGATACAACGTAGGTTTTAAATCTAGGATCGAGCACGGTGGCCAAAATGTAGTGCTCTGATTTCAACCTATTGATTACCCGTGAATCCTGGTTAAGCGAATTAAGGGCTACATCCACAAGTCCTACATGCCTAGCCGAATCGCTCTGTTTTAGCTCCTCCTTCAATGGCTCCAGCTTCTTCTGCAAAAGCCTGATGAGGGGAATGACCTGACTCAGGTTGGCAGTGTCTGAACTAACTTCACGTGTGGCAAGTTCAAAGGGTTGCAGAACCTTGCACAACGTTGAAATCATTCTCCACTGCGCTTGATTCAGGTGCATTCCCCCTCCTTTGCCTATATCATGGGCAGATGTATAGGCTTGAATGGCCTTTTGCTGCTCCTCTATCCTCTGAAGCATATAGAGCAGTGGTTCTCAAACTCGGTCCTCAGGACCCCACACAGTGCATGTTTTGCAGGTAACTCAGCAGGCACACAGGTGTATTAATTACTCACTGACACATTTTAAAAGGTCCACAGGTGGAGCTAATTATTTCACTTGGGATTCTGTGAGGAGACCTGCAAAACATGCACTGTGTGGGGTCCTGAGGACCGAGTTTGAGAACCTGTGATATAGAGGGTTGAATTCCACCTCGTTACCAACTCTTGCTTCAGATGATGGCAGGGCAGGTTCAGGACTGTTTGCTGGTGCTCCAGTCTTCGGCACGCGGTGGCTGAATGCTGAAAGTGGCCCGCAATTCTTCGGGCCACCGACAGCATCTCTTGCACGCCCCTGTCGTTTTTTTAATAATTCTGCACCACCAAATTCAATATATGTGCAAAACATGGGACTTGCTGGAATTTGCCATGATGTAATGCACGCACAATATTGCTGGCGTTGTCCGATGTCACAAATCCCCAGGTGAGTCATATTGGGGTAAGCCATTCTGCGATGATGTTCCTCAGTTTCCGTAAGAGGTTGTCAGCTGTGTGCCTCTTCTGGAAAGCGGTGATACAAAGCGTAGCCTGCCTAGGAACGAGTTGGCGTTTTCGAGATGCTGCTACTGGTGCCGTCGCTGCTGTTATTGCTGCGGGAGGCAATCATCTACCCAGTGGGCTGTCACAGTCATATAGTCCTGAGTCTGCCCTGCTCCACTTGTCCACATGTCCGTGGTTAAGTGGACATTGGGTACAACTGCATTTTTTAGCACACTGGTGACTCTTTTTCTGACATCTGTGTACATTTTCGGTATCGCCTGTCTAGAGAAATGGAACCTAGATGGTATTTGGTACCGGGGACACAGTACCTCAATCAAGTCTGTAGTTGCCTGTGAATTAACGGTGGATACCGGAAACACGTTTCTCACCGCCCAGGCTGCCAAGGCCTGAGTTATCCGCTTTGCAGCAAGATGGCTGCTGTGATATTTCATCTTCCTCGCAAAGGACTGTTGGACAGTCAATTGCTTACTGGAAGTAGTACAAGTGGTCTACCGACTTCCCCTCTGGGATGATGATTGACTCCCAGCAGCAACAACAGCAGCGCCAGCAGCAGTAGGCGTTACACTCAAGGATGCATCGGAGGAATCCCAGGCAGGAGAGGACTCGTCAGACTTGCAAGTGACATGGCCTGCAGGACTATTAGCTTTCCTGTGTAAGGAGGAAATTGACACTGAGGGAGTTGGTGGTGTGGTTTGCAGAAGCTTGGTTACAAGAGGAAGGGATTTAGTTGTCAGTGGACTGCTTCTGCTGTCACCCAAAGTTTTTGAACTTGACAATGACTTCTGATGAATGCGCTCCAGGTGACGTATAAGGGAGGATGTTCCGAGGTGGTTAACGTCCTTACCCCTACTTATTACAGCTTGACAAAGGTGACACACGCTCAAAAAAATGAGAAATCACGTCTGAGTCAGAGTCTTCAGCCGTCATTTTGGAGATCATCATAACCACAACACAACCTTACTACAATAGGTGCCGGACAGCAGAAAGGATTAGAACCAGTAACTCAGACGGACACAGAGGCCGGGAACAGAAGGCGATGATGGAGAATGGCTGGGACCCCACGTCACTGGGGGAACGGACTTTGGAATAAGGAGCATCCAGAACCAGTAGGACCACCCTAAAGATACCCTTATATACAAGTTTCCGCATTGTACAGTGTGAGTTGGGTACGCCCACCATTTCTCTCATCCATTTTTTCTGCATGAGTGATACCGTGTACGACAGATCGATCTAAAGATACCTTTATGTGTGTTTCACCCTCCTGTATGGATGTGAGTACGGTACGCACTCCCCCATTATAAGTCATAAATTCAGAGGAGTGAATTACCTTTTCACATTTATCCACTCCACTTTAAAACCTACTACACTATCAATTGTCCTATCTCCTTTTACTCCCGAGGATTAGAATTATAAAGAATCCTGTCTGGAGGAGGAGAAAACCACAGAGAAAACAAAAGATACCTTTCCGTAAGGGTATATCACGTTTCTCACGTGAGTACTGGTACGCAATCAGCAGCCACCACCTTTTTTAAAGATCCCAAATAAGATACCCCCTTCACCTGTAATACGCTTACTACACTATCAGCAGCTATTCCTGTCTTTTTTTGTCTCCAACCATCGAGGATAAGAACTATCTCAATACCCTAGACGGAAGTACAGGAGAAAATTCGAATATTCGGGACATCCCTAATCTATTCAAGATTCAACTTGGAGAATTAGGAATAAAGACACACAAAGAAAGGTCTAAACGTTTTAATGACATTTTGCGATACATAAATTAGACCAACTTTGAAAACCTTCGATTTATTAGACATTGTGCACTGTTAACCTTATTTTCATAATCTTATTTTCATAAGCATTGTAATCCTAGACGAGCGCAGACGTGATTTCTCATTTTTTTGAGCGTAGTCATGTTCTAAGAGGTTGAGTGACCCCCCGTAGATATCACCACTGCTGCTCTCTGGGGCGCGGCAGTCCTTCAAGTAGCCCTTTCTCTATTTAAAGGTGACACACGGCTTGACACCTGTTGTCCCCATTTCTGTTAAAATAATTCCACACCGAAGAGGTGATTTTTTTTGTCATTTGACCAGGCATGTCAATGGCCATATTCGTCCCACGGACAACAGGTGTCTCCCCGGGTGCCTGACTTAAACAAACCACCTCACCATCAGAATCCTCCTTGTCAATTTCCTCCTCAGTGCCATCAACACCCATATCCTCATCCTGGTGTACTTCAACAGTGACATCTTCAATTTGACTATCAGGAACTGGACTGCGGGTGCTCCTTCCAGCACTTGCAGGGGGCGTGCAAATGGTGGAAGGCACCACCTCTTCCCGTCCAGTGTTGGGAAGGTCAGGCATTGCAGCCGACACAATTGGACTCTCCTTGGGGATTTGTGATTTAGAAGAACGCACAGTTCTTTGCTGTGCTTTTGCCAGCTTAAGTCTTTTCATTTTTCTAGCGAGAGGATGAGTGCTTCCATCCTCATGTGAAGCTGAACCACTAGCCATGAACATAGGCCAGGGCCTCAGCCGTTCCTTGCCACTCCGTGTCGTAAATGGCATATTGGCAAGTTTACGCTTCTCCTCAGACGCTTTTAATTTTGATTTTTGGGTCATTTTACTGAACTTTTGTTTTTTGGATTTTACATGCTCTCTACTATTACATTGGGCATCGGTCTTGGCAGACGACGTTGATGGCATTTCATCGTCTCGGCCATGACTAGTGGCAGCAGCTTCAGCACGAGGTGGAAGTGGATCTTGATCTTTCCCTATTTTACCCTCAACATTTTTGTTCTCCATTTTTTAATGTGTGGAATTATATGCCAGTATCAATAGCAATGGCCTACTACTATATATACTGCGCACAACTGAAATGCACCACAGGTATGGATGGATAGTATACTTGACGACACAGAGGTAGGTAGAGCAGTAGCCTACTGTACCGTACTGCTATATATTATATACTGGTGGTCAGCAAACTGTGCAAAACTGAAATGCACCACAGGTATGGATGGATAGTATACTTGATGACACAGAGGTAGGTAGAGCAGTGGCCTTCTGTACCGTACTCCTATATATTATATACTGGTGGTCAGCAAAATTATGCACTGTACTCCTACTATATACTACAATGCAGCACAGATATGGAGCTTTTTTCAGGCAGAGAACATATAATACTGGTGGTCACTGGTCAGCAAAACTCTGCACTGTACTCCTCCTATATAATACTGCTGGTCCCCAGTCCCCACAATAAAGCAGTGTGAGCACAGATATATGCAGCACACTGAGCACAGATATGGAGCGTTTTTCAGGCAGAGAACGTATAATACTGGTGGTCACTGGTCAGCAAAACTCTGCACTGTACTCCTCCTTTATAATACTGCTGGTCCCCAGTCCCCACAATAAAGCAGTGTGAGCACAGATATATGCAGCACACTGAGCACAGATATGGAGTGTTTTTCAGGCAGAGAACGTATAATACTGGTGGTCACTGGTCAGCAAAACTCTGCACAGTACTCCTCCTATATAATACTGCTGGTCCCCAGTCCCCACAATAAAGCAGTGTGAGTACAGATATATGCAGCACACTGAGCACAGAAATGGAGCGTTTTTCAGGCAGAGAACGTATAACATTGGTGGTCACTGGTCAGCAAAACTCTGCACTGTACTCCTCCTATATAATACTGCTGGTCCCCAGTCCCCACAATAACGCAGTGTGAGCACAGATATATGCAGCACACTGAGCACAGATATGGAACGTTTTTCAGGCAGAGAACGTATAATACTGGTGGTCACTGGTCAGCAAAACTCTGCACTGTACTCCTCCTATATAATACTGCTGGTCCCCAGTCCCCACAATAAAGCAGTGTGAGCACAGATATATGCAGCACACTGAGCACAGATATGGAGTGTTTTTCAGGCAGAGAACGTATAATACTGGTGGTCACACTGGTCAGCAAAACTCTGCACAGTACTCCTCCTATATAATACTGCTGGTCCCCAGTCCCCACAATAAAGCAGTATGAGTACAGATATATGCAGCACACTGAGCACAGAAATAGAGCGTTTTTCAGGCAGAGAACGTATAACACTGGTGGTCACTGGTCAACAAAACTCTGCACTGTACTCCTCCTATATAATACTGCTGGTCTCCAGTCCCCACAATAACGCAGTGTGAGCACAGATATATGCAGCACACTGAGCACAGATATGGAGCGTTTTTCAGGCAGAGAACGTATAATACTGGTGGTCACTGGTCAGCAAAACTCTGCACTGTACTCCTCCTATAATACTGCTGGTCCCCACAATAAAGATATTTGCAGCCCCCTGAAACAAAGTGAGAGGACGCCAGCCACGTCCTCTCACTATCATTTCCAATGCATGAGTGAAAAATGGCTGCGACGCGCGGCTCCTTATATAGAATCCGAATCTCGCGAGAATCCGACAGCGGGAAGATGACGTTCGGGCGCGCTCGGGTTTACCGAGCAAGGCGGGAGGATCCGAGTCTGCCTCAGACCCGTGTAAAAAGGGTGAAGTTCGGGGGGGTTCAGATTCCGAGGAACCGAACCCGCTCATCACTAGTTCCTACCCCCATATTTTTCATATGTTTTTATTTTTATTTTATTTTTTTCATCATCGGCGGCTACCCAGTCATTATAATCAGTGCATAAAGGTAAATGTTTTTGTTTTTTTCCTGCAGTCCCACAATATGAAGGATGAGTCGGGCTCATCCTCTGCAGTCTGACAACTCCACCACAATGAAGGGGTTAAGATCGGCAGCCTCATATAAATTGTTTCAGTGTGTACAATTGCACAGGTGATATTTAAAATAGTACTAAATAAAATTACAAAGATTCTATACATAATATTGCTAATATAAACTCTGAGACAATTGCTCGGACTATTACAGAAATTAAAATCAATTTCTGAATTACTTTTCCATTGGTAACTATCACCACCCATAATAATAAATGCTTTTCACCGTTGCCATGTAATTATAGAAAATAATGCTTGAAATGTGACAGTTTATATTGCACAGACACACACACACACACACACACACACACACACACACACACACACACACACACAAGCATTCAGCCTTCAGCAAAATCAATTACTAGAAAACTCTTGTCATCACATCTTATCTAATGTAAGTCATTCAGGTTACAGCGCATCAGCCCTTCATTAGATACATTTGTACACTTGCTTATTAAGATAAATAACTCAGTCATATGTCAGCAAGATGATGCACAGAAGCACGCAGACAAGGTACACAGATCAACTTGTTAATCCATACAAACAGCAGAATTAGGGAAGAAATTGTACTGTACAGAGGCGTACATTCATCCCAATCACCCGGATGCAAGGTGGAGTTTGCCGAACCCGCCCCCCCCCCCCCTTAAAAAAAAAAGAAAAAACAAATATTATGTGGATGTGTGTGAGTATGTGTGTGTGTGTGAGTATGTATATATATATATATATATATATATATATATTAGTGATGAGCGGGTTCGGTTCCTCGGAATCCGAACCCCCACGAACTTCACCCATTTTACACGGGTCCTCCCGCCTTGCTCGGTTAACCTGAGCGCGCCCGAACGTCATCATCCCGCGTCGGATTCTCGCGAGATTCGTATTCTATATAAGGAGCCGCGCGTCGGTGCCATTTTTCACTCGTGCATTGGAGATGATCGTGAGAGGACGTGGCTGGCGTCCTCTCAGTTTCTATATTCAGTGTGCTGCAAATATCTGTGCTCAGTGTGCTGCAAATATCTGTGCTCAGTGTGCTGCAAATATCTACGTTTTCTGCCTGAAAAACGCTCCATATCTGTGCTCAGTGTGCTGCAAATATCTGTGCTCAGTGTGCTAATTGCTTTATTGTGGGGACTGGGGACCAGCAGTATTATATAGTAGGAGGACAGTGCAGAGTTTTGCTGACCAGTGACCACCAGTATTATACGTTCTCTGCCTGAAAATTGCTCCATATCTGTGCTCACACTGCTTTATTGTGGGGACTGGGGACCACAAGTATTATATAGGCGGAGTACAGTGCAGAGTTTTGCTGACCAATGACCACCAGTATTATACGTTCTCTGCCTGAAAAATGCTCCATATCTGTGGTGCATTGTAGTATATATAGTAGGAGTACAGTGCATAATTTTGCTGACCACCAGTATATAATATATAGCAGTACGGTACAGTAGGCCAATGCTCTACTTACCTCTGTGTCGTCAATTATACTATCCATCCATACCTGTGGTGAATTTAAGTTGTGCGCAGTATATATATAGTAGTAGGACAGTGCATAATTTTGCTGACCACCAGTATATAATATATAGCAGTACGGTACAGTAGGCCACTGCTCTACCTACTATCCATCCATACCTGTGGTGCATTTAAGTTGTGCGCAGTATATATAGTAGTAGGCCATTGCTATTGATATATTACTGGCATATAATTCCACACATTAAAAAATGGAGAACAAAAATGTGGAGGGCAAAATAGGGAAAGATCAAGATCCACTTCCACCTCGTGCTGAAGCTGCTGCCACTAGTCATGGCCGAGATGATGAAATGCCATCAACGTCGTCTGCCAAGGCTGATGCCCAATGTCATAGTAGAGAGCATGTAAAATCCAAAAAACTAAAGTTCATTAAAATGACCCAAAAATCTAAATTGAAAGCGTCTGAGGAGAAGCGTAAACTTGCCAATATGCCATTTACGACACGGAGTGGCAAGGAACGGCTGAGGCCCTCTCCTATGTTCCTCATGAATAGTGGGTCAGCTTCACATGAGGATGGAAGCACCCATCCTCCCACTATAAAAATGAAAAGACTTAAGCTAGCAAAAGCACAGCAAAGATCTGTGCGTTCTTCTAAATCACAAATCCCCAAGGCGAGTCCAATTGTGTCGGTTGCGATGCCTGACCTTCCCAACACTGGACGGGAAGAGGTGGCGCCTTCCACCATTTGCACGCCCCCTGCAAGTGCTGGAAGGAGCACCCGCAGTCCAGTTCCTGATAGTCAAATTGAAGATGTCACTGTTGACATACACCGGGATGAGGATATGGGTGGTGCTGGCGCTGGGGAGGAAATTGACAAGGAGGATTCTGATGGTGAGGTGGTTTGTTTAAGTCAGGCACCCGGGGAGACACCTGTTGTCCATGGGATGAATATGGCCATTGACATGCCTTGTCAAAATACAAAAAAAAATCACCTCTTTGGTGCGGAATTATTTCAACAGAAATGCGGACAACAGGTGTCAAGCCGTGTGTTGCCTTTGTCAAGCTGTAATAAGTAGGGGTAAGGACGTTAACCACCTAGGAACATCCTCCCTTATACGTCACCTGGACCGCATTCATCAGAAGTCAGTGACAAGTTCAAAAACTTTGGGTGACAGCGGAAGCAGTCCACTGACAACTAAATCTCTTCCTCTTGTAACCAAGCTCCTGCAAACCACACCACCAACTCCCTCAGTGTCATTTTCCTCCTTACACAGGAAAGCCAATAGTCCTGCAGGCCATGTCACTGGCAAGTCTGACGAGTCCTCTCCTGCCTGGGATTCCTCCGATGCATCCTTGAGTGTAACGCCTACTGCTGCTGGCGCTGCTGTTGTTGCTGCTGGGAGTCGATCGTCATCCCAGAGGGGAAGTCGGAAGACCACTTGTACTACTTCCAGTAAGCAATTGACTGTCCAACAGTCCTTTGCGAGGAAGATGAAATATCACAGCAGTCATCCTGCTACAAAGCAGATAACTCAGGCCTTGGCAGCCTGGGTGGTGAGAAACGTGTTTCCGGTATCCACCGTTAATTCACAGGGAACTAGAGAATTGATTGAGGTACTGTGTCCCCGGCACCAAACACCATCTAGGTTCCATTTCTCTAGGCAGGCGATACCGAAAATGTACACAGACCTCAGAAAAAGAGTCACCAGTGTGCTAAAAAATGCAGTTGTACCCAATGTCCACTTAACCACGAACATGTGGACAAGTGGAGCAGGGCAGACTCAGGACTATATGACTGTGACAGCCCACTGGGTAGATCTATTGCCTCCCGCAGCAAGAACAGCAGCTGCGGCACCAGTAGCAGCATCTCGCAAACGCCAACTCGTTCCTAGGCAGGCTACACTTTGTATCACCGCTTTCCAGAAGAGGCACACGGCTGACAACCTCTTACGGAAACTGAGGAACATCATCGCAGAATGGCAACCCCAATATGACTCTCCTGGGGATTTGTGACATCGGACAATGCCAGCAATATTGTGCGTGCATTACATCTGGGCAAATTGCAGCACGTCCCATGTTTTGCACATACATTGAATTTGGTGGTGCAGAATTATTTTAAAAAACGACAGGGGAGTGCAAGAGATGCTGTCGGTGGCCCGAAGAATTGTGGGCCACTTTCGGCATTCAGCCACCGCGTGCCAGGGACTGGAGCACCAGCAAACACTCCTGAACCTGCCCTGCCATCATCTGAAGCAAGAGGTGGTAACGAGGTGGAATTCAACCCTCTATATGCTCCAGAGGATGGAGGAGCAGCAAAAGGCCATTCAAGCCTATACAGCTACCTACGATATAGGCAAAGGAGGGGGAATGCACCTGACTCAAGCGCAGTGGAGAATGATTTTAACGTTGTGCAAGGTTCTGCAACCCTTTGAACTTGCCACACGTTCAGACACTGCCAACCTGAGTCAGGTCATTCCCCTCATCAGACTTTTGCAGAAGAAGCTGGAGAGATTGAAGGAGGAGCAAAAACAGAGCGATTCCGTTTGGCATGTGGGACTTGTGGATGGAGCCCTTAATTCGCTTAACCAGGATTCACGGGTGGTCAATCTGTTGAAATCAGAGCACTACATTTTGGCCACCGTGCTCGATCCTAGATTTAAAACCTACGATGTATCTCTCTTTCCGGCAGACACAAGTCTGCAGAGGTTCAAAGACCTGCTGGTGAGAAAATTGTCAAGTTAAGCGGAACGTGACCCGTCAACAGCTCCTCCTTCACATTCTCCCGCAACTGGGGCTGCGAGGAAAAGGCTAAGAATTCCGAGCCCACCCGCTGGCGGTGATGCAGGGCAGTCTGGAGCGAGTGCTGACATCTGGTCCGGACTGAAGGACCTGCCAAAGATTACTGACATGTCGTCTACTGTCACTGCATATGATTCTGTCACCATTGAAAGAATGGTGGAGGATTATATGAGTTACCGCATCCAAGTAGGCACGTCAGACAGTCGGTACGTATACTGGCAGGAAAAAGAAGCAATTTGGAGGCCCTTGTACAAACTGGCTTTATTTTACCTAAGTTGCCTCCCCTCCAGTGTGTACTCCGAAAGAGTGTTTAGTGCTGCCGCACACCTTGTCAGCAATCGGCGTACGAGGTTACTTCCAGAAAATGTGGAGAAGATGATGTTCATCAAAATGAATTATAATCAATTCATCCGTGGAGACATTCACCAGCAATTGCCTCCAGAAAGTACACAGGGACCTTAGATGGTGGATTCCAGTGGGGACGAATTAATAATCTGTGAGGAGGGGGATGTACACAGTGAAAAGGGTGAGGAATCGGATGATGAGGAGGAGGTGGACATCTTGCCTCTGTAGAGCCAGTTTGTGCAAGGAGAGATTGATTGCTTCTTTTTTGGTGGGGGCCCAAACCAACCAGTCATTTCAGTCACAGTCGTGTGGCAGACCCTGTCGCTGAAATGATGGGTTTGTTAAAGTGTGCATGTCCTGTTTATACAACATAAGGGTGGGTGGGAGGGCCCAAGGACAATTCCATCTTGCACCTCTTTTTCTTTCATTTTTCTTTGCATCATGTGCTGTTTGGGGACTATTTTTTTAAGTGCCATCCTGTCTGACACTGCAGTGCCACTCCTAGATGGGCCAGGTGTTTGTGTCAGCCACTTGAGTCGCTTAGCTTAGTCACACATCTACCTCATTGCGCCTCTTTTTTCTTTGCATCATGTGCTGTTTGTGGACAATTTTTTTAATCTGCCATCGTGTCTGACACTGCAGTGCCACTCCTAGATGGGCCAGGTGTTTGTGTTGGCCACTGGGGTCGCTTAGCTTTTTCACACAACTACCTAATTGCGCCTCTTTTTTTCTTTGCATCATGTGCTGTTTGGGGACTATTTTTTGAAGTGCCATCCTGTCTGACACTGCAGTGCCACTCCTAGATGCGCCAGGTGTTTGTGTCGGCCACTTGGGTCGCTTAGCTTAGTCACACAGCTACTTCATTGCGCCTCTATTTTTCTTTGCATCATGTGCTGTTTGGGGACAATTTTTTTAATCTGCCATCCTGTCTGACACTGCAGTGCCACTCCTAGATGGGCCAGGTGTTTGTGTCGGGCACTTGGGTCGCTTAGCTTAGTCACACAGCTACCTCATTGCGCCTCTTTTTTTCTTTGCATCATGTGCTGTTTGGGGTCTATTTTTGGAAGTGCCATCCTGTCTGACACTGCAGTGCCACTACTAGATGGGCCAGGTGTTTGTGTCGGCCACTTGGGTCGCTTAGCTTAGTCATCCAGCGACCTCGGTGCAAATTTTAGGACTAAAAATAATACTGTGAGGTGTGAGGTGTTCAGAATAGACTGGAAATGAGTGGAAATTATGGTTATTGAGGTTAATAATACTATGGGATCAAAATGACCCCCAAATTCTATGATTTAAGCTGTTTTTGAGGGTTTTTTGTAAAAAAACATCCGAATCCAAAACACACCCGAATCCGACAAAAAATTTCCATGGAGGTTTTGCCAAAACGCGTCCGAATCCAAAACACGGCCACGGAACCGAATCCAAAACTAAAACACAAAACCCGAAAAATTTCCGGTGCACATCACTAATATATATATATTAACACACAGAACTTGCAGAATTTTATAGATAGCACTCTGAGCCGATCTACAGGGTCCAGAGCCTGCAGTGAATTCTCAGTGCATTAGCAATACTGTGATTCAGCTGTCTGCAGCATGCACAATCAGTGATCACTGGCGTGTCCCGTTTCGCAGTCCAGTAGCAACAGCGCATGCACCGTCACTTGCTGCAGCACGGGCTGAGCGGTACCAGGCAGTAACCGTCCTGTCCCCTATTGCAGGTGTTAGCAGGGCTCCTGGCACATAGCCGATTAACTCTGCAAGTGCGCTGCAGAGCTCTTTTGGAAGAGCAGCTGTCATACTTGGATCCCGCTGTGAATCACACAGGTGCTGCTGTGCATGCAGGTGCCCCTTCAGGGCTTGGAGCCCGGAGGCAGGTGTCTCCATTGCCTCTGGGAGTTCCGCCCCAGTAATGTATGAAAGTAACTTTGACAGCAGAATCTGCTTACTGTAACTCCTTGGATTTTCATGAACAGCAATTTCAATAGTTTACGGAGTTTTGACTCATTATTCCTGATTCAGAGGTGGACACTATAGAGATGTGTCCTCATACATCTATCCTCAATATGCCAGGCTGCAGGAGATGCCTGGCATGAGTGGGCCACCAGGCCCCAGGCAGCTCTGCTAGCACCAGGCATCTATTTTTGCTGACATTTGTATATCTGTGTACGACTGAGTTTGTATACGAAACACAATGGAACTTGGCATGGAAAAAATCCGCTGCTGCTGCATTGTGGCACTTTGTATACAGATACAGATTCAGAGACTCAGTCATACACATATACCAGGATCACATATCAAATTAATCAGCCCAGTCTCCTGGTGTGTCTTAGTCGCATCACATTGCAAGTAGACTACTGTATATACATTTTAATAGTTACATTCAGCAAGATAATGCATCATGTACTAATCACATGAACATGTCAATGACTTCAGTGTACTTCCATGGTATATAAAGTCAACAGATTTAAATCCAATATAGTACCAATGGAATGTGGTGTAATGGTATATTTGCAGCATGAATGTACAGCCAACAAATATGCAGCAACTGCGTAATACCAACACGGATGGGTAAGTCTATACAGCACCTTCTTATATCCATGTCATAAAGAATTCAGATTAATCTGTGAGCAAGTTGGGTCCTACATATTACAAGATACTGTATGTTCTTTATCTATATCTACATCTATATCTGGGATCGGTATGTGAGACCTGCGCACGGGATTCCAAATGTCAGGATACCGACATCGGCATCCCATGCGTCAGAATGCCAGCAGTGGGGCAAGTGCAACAAGGACCCTTGCGGGCTCGGTGGCGAGCTTAGCTCGCCACAGATTCTATTCTCCCTCTAAGGGTGTCGTGGACACCCATAGAGGGGGAATCACCTACCTCACCGGTATTCCGGCGGCAGTATAGTACCCCCGTCGGGATCCCGGCGTCGGAATTGCAACAGTTAGGATCCCGATGGGTGGTATGTTAACCGCATACCCTAAATATATATATATATATCTTAGTGATGAGCGGGTTCGGTTCCTCGGAAACCGAACCCCCCCAAACTTCACCCAGTTTACACGGGTCCGAGGCATACCCGGATTCTCCCGTATGGCTCGGTTAACCCGAGCGCGCCCGAACGTCATCATCCCGCTGTCGGATTCTCGCAAGATTCGGATTCTATATAAGCAGCCGCGCGTCGCCGCCATTTTCACTCGTGCATTGGAAATGTTAGGGAGAGGACGTGGCTGGCGTCCTCTCCGTTTTTATTCATTGTTGATGCAAATATTTGTGTTTGCTTTGTATTATTAATATAGGAGGAGTACAGTGCAGAGTTTTGCTGATCAGTGACCACCAGTTTTATCCGTTCTCTGCCTGAAAAAAACGCTCCTTATCCGTTATCTGTGCTCAGTGTGCTGCATATATCTGTGCTCACACTGCTTAATTGTGGGGACTGGGGAGCAGCAGTATTATATAGGAGGAGTACAGTGCAGAGTTTTGCTGACAGTGACCACCAGTATACGTTGTCTGCCTGAAAAACACTCCATATCTGTGCTCAGTGTGCTGCATATATCTGTGCTCACACTGCTTAATTGTGGGGACTGGGGAGCAGCAGTATTATATAGGAGGAGTACAGTGCAGAGTTTTGCTGACAGTGACCACCAGTATACGTTGTCTGCATGAAAAACACTCCATATCTGTGCTGCATTGTAGTATATAGTAGGAGTACAGTGCATAATTTTGCTGACCACCAGTATATAATATATAGGAGTACGGTACAGAAGGTCACTGCTGTACCTACCTCTGTGTCGTCAAGTATACTATCCATCCATACCTGTGGTGCATTTCAGTTTTGCACAGTTTGCTGACCACCAGTATATAATATATAGCATTACGGTACAGTAGGCCACTGCTGTACCTACCTCTGTGTCGTCAAATATACTATCCATCCATACCTGTGGTGCATTTCAGTTTTGCACAGTTTGCTGACCAGCAGTGTATAATGTATAGCATTACGGTACAGTAGGCCACTGCTGTACCTAGCTCTGTGTCGTCAAGTATTCTCTCCATCCATACCTGTGGTGCATTTCAGTTTTGCATAGTTTGCTGACCACCAGTATATAATATATAGCATTACGGTACAGTAGGCCACTGCTGTACCTACCTCTGTGTCGTCAAGTATACTATCCATCCATACCTGTGGTGCATTTCAGTTGTGCGCAGTATATATAGTAGTAGGCCATTGCTTTTGATACTGGCATATAATTCCACACATTAAAAAATGGAGAACAAAAATGTGGAGGTTAAAATAGGGAAAGATCATGATCCACTTCCACCTCGTGCTGAAGCTGCTGCCACTAGTCATTGCCGAGAAGATGAAATGCCATCAACGTCGTCTGCCAAGGCCGATGCCCAATGTCATAGTAGAGAGCATGTAAAATACAAAACACAAAAGCTCAGTAAAATGACCCAAAAATCTAAATTGAAAGCGTCTGAGGAGAAGCGTAAACTTGCCAATATGCCCTTTACGACACGGAGTGGCAAGGAACGGCTGAGGCCCTGGCCTATGTTCATGGCTAGTGGTTCAGCTTCACATGAGGATGGAAGCACTCATCCTCTCGCTAGAAAAATGAAAAGAATTAAGCTGGCAAAAGCACAGCAAAGAACTGTGCGTTCTTCTAAATCACAAATCCCCAAGGAGATTCCAATTGTGTCGGTTGCGATGCCTGACCTTCCCAACACTGGACGGGAAGAGCTTGCGCCTTCCACCATTTGCACGCCCCCTGCAAGTGCTGGAAGGAGCACCCGCAGTCCAGTTCCTGATAGTCAAATTGAAGATGTCACTGTTGAAGTACAGCAGGATGAGGATATGGGTGTTACTGGTGCTGGGGAGGAAATTGACAAGGAGGATTCTGATGGTGAGGTGGTTTGTTTAAGTCAGGCACCCGGCGAGACACCTGTTGTCCGTGGGACGAATATGGCCATTAACATGCCTGGTCAAAATACAAAAAAAATCAGCTCTTCGGTGTGGAATTATTTCAACACAAATGCGGACAACAGGTGTCAAGCCGTGTGTTGCCTTTGTCAAGCTGTAATAAGTAGGGGTAAGGACGTTAACCACCTAGGAAAATCCTCCCTTATACGTCACCTGGACCGCATTCATCAGAAGTCAGTGACAAGTTCAAAAACTTTGGGTGACAGCGGAAGCAGTCCACTGACAACTAAATCCCTTCCTCTTGTAACCAAGCTCCTGCAAACCACACCACCAACTCCCTCAGTGTCAATTTCCTCCTTACACAGAAAAGCCAATAGTCCTGCAGGCCATGTCACTGTCAAGTCTGACGAGTCCTCTCCTGCCTGGGATTCCTCCGATGCATCCTTGAGTGTAACGCCTACTGCTGCTAGCTCTGCTGTTGTTGCTGCTGGGAGTCGATCGTCATCCCAGAGGGGAAGTCGGAAGACCACTTGTACTACTTCCAGTAAGCAATTGACTGTCCAACAGTCCTTGCGAGGAAGATGAAATATCACAGCAGTCATCCTGCTGCAAAGCGGATAACTGAGGCCTTGGCAGCCTGGGCGGTAAGAAACGTGCGTCCGGTATCCACCGGTAATTCAGAGGCACTAGAGACTTGATTGAGGTACTATGTCCCCGGTACCAAATACCATCTAGGTTCCATTTTTCTAGGCAGGCGATACCGAAAATGTACACAGACCTCAGAAAAAGAGTCACCAGTGTCCTAAAAAATGCAGTTGTACCCAATGTCCACTTAACCACGGACATGTGGACAAGTGGAGCAGGGCAGACTCAGGACTATATGACTGTGACAGCCCACTGGGTAGATGTATTACCTCCCGCAGCAAGAACAGCAGCGGCGGCACCAGTAGCAGCATCTCACAAATGCCAACTCGTTCCTAGGCAGGCTACGTTTTGTATCACCGCTTTCCAGAAGAGGCACACAGCTGACAACCTCTTACGGAAACTGAGGAACATCACCGCAGAATGGCTTACCCCAATTGGACTCTCCTGGGGATTTGTGACATCGGACAATGCCACCAATATTGTGCGTGCATTACATCTGGGCAAATTCCAGCACGTCCCATGTTTTGCACATACATTGAATTTGGTGGTGCAGAATTATTTAAAAAACGACAGGGGTGTGCAAGAGATGCTGTCGGTGGCCCGAAGAATTGCGGGCCACTTTCGGCATTCAGCCACCGCGTGCCGAAGACTGGAGCACCACCAAACATTCCTGAACCTGCCCTGCCATCATCTGAAGCAAGAGGTGGTAACGAGGTGGAATTCAACCCTCTATATGCTTCAGAGGATGGAGGAGCAGCAAAAGGCCATTCAAGACTATACATCTGCCCATGATATAGGCAAAGGAGGGGGAATGCACCTGAATCAAGCGCAGTGGAGAATGATTTCAACGTTGTGCAAGGTTCTGCAACCCTTTGAACTTGCCACACGTGAAGTCAGTTCAGACACTGCCAGCCTGAGTCAGGTCATTCCCCTCATCAGGCTTTTGCAGAAGAAGCTGGAGACATTGAAGGAGGAGCTAAAACACAGCGATTCCGCTAGGCATGTGGGACTTGTGGATGGAGCCCTTAATTCGCTTAACCAGGATTCACGGGTGGTCAATCTGTTGAAATCAGAGCACTACATTTTGGCCACCGTTCTCGATCCTAGATTTAAAACCTACATTGTATCTCTCTTTCCGGCAGACACAAGTCTGCAGAGGTTCAAAGACCTGCTGGTGATAAATTTGTCAAGTCAAGCGGAACGTGACCCGTCAACATCTCCTCCTTCACATTCTCCCGCAACTGGGGGTGCGAGGAAAAGGCTAAGAATTCCGAGGCCACCCGCTGGCGGTGATGCAGGGCAGTCTGAAGCGAGTGCTGACATCTGGTCCGGACTGAAGGACCTGCCAACGATTACTGACATGTCGTCTACTGTCACTGCATATGATTCTCTCACCATTGAAAGTATGGTGGAGGATTATATGAGTGACCGCATCCAAGTAGGCACGTCAGACAGTCCGTACGTATACTGGCAGGAAAAAGAGGCAATTTGGAGGCCCTTGCAGAAACTGGCTTTATTCTACCTAAGTTGCCCTCCCTCCAGTGTGTACTCCGAAAGAGTGTTTAGTGCAGCCGCTCACCTTGTCAGCAATTGGCGTACGAGGTTACTTCCAGAAAATGTGGAGAAGATGATGTTCATCAAAATGAATTATAATCAATTCCTCCGTGGAGACATTCACCAGCAGCAATTGCCTCCAGAAAGTACACAGGGACCTGAGATGGTGGATTCCAGTGGGGACGAATTAATAATCTGTGAGGAGGGAGATGTACACAGTGAAAGGGGTGAGGAATCGGAGGATGATGATGAGGTGGACATCTTGCCTCTGTAGAGCCAGTTTGTGCAAGGAGAGATTGATTGCTTCTTTTTTGGTGGGGGCCCAAACCAACCAGTCATTTCAGTCACAGTCGTGTGGCAGACCCTGTCGCTGAAATGATGGGTTCGTTAAAGTGTGCATGTCCTGTTTATACAACATAAAGGTGGGTGGGAGGGCCCAAGGACAATTCCATCTTGCACCTCTTTTTTCTTTCATTTTTCTTTGCATCATGTGCTGTTTGGGAACAATTTTTTTGAAGTGCCATCCTGCCTGACACTGCAATGCCACTCCTAGATGGGCCAGGTGTTTGTGTCGGCCACTTGTGTCGCTTAGCTTAGTCACACAGCGACCTTGGTGCGCCTCTTTTTTTCTTTGCATCATGTGCTGTTTGGGGACAATTTTTTTGAAGTGCCATACTGCCTGACACTGCAGTGCCACTCCTAGATAGGCCAGGTGTTTGTGTCGGCCACTTGGGTCGCTTAGCTTAGTCACACAGCGACCTTGGTGCGCCTCTTTTTTTCTTTGCATCATGTGCTGTTTGGGGACAATTTTTTTGAAGTGCCTTCCTGCCTGACACTGCAGTGCCACTCCTAGATCGGCCAGGTGTTTGTGTCGGCCACTTGGGTCGCTTAGCTTAGCCATCCAGCGACCTCGGTGCAAATTTTAAGACTAAAAAGTAATATTGTGAGGTGTGAGGTGTTCAGAATAGACTGAAAATGAGTGTAAATTATGGTTATTGAGGTTAATAATACTATGGGATCAAAATGACCCCTAAATTCTATGATTTAAGCTGTTTTTGAGGGTTTTTTGTAAAAAAACACCCAAATCCAAAACACACCCGAATCCAACAAAAAATTTTCAGGGAGGATTTGCCAAAACGCGTCCGAATCTAAAACATGGCCGCGGAACCGAATCCAAAACCAAAACACAAAACCCGAAAAATGTCCGGTGCACATCACTAATATATATATATTTCAATATTGGATACCTATGCAGGCAGACCTATAGGACAACTGCTGGAAAATTAAAGGGATATTTTTATCCTAAGTTTACAAGTGGATCCCTTCTGTTGGACTTCACTGATACTTTGAAAAACTGAGGAAATGCCAACCCAATGAGCCAAGAAAAATGAATGAAATATATATCTACATGCTGGAGAAGAATATAATTCATTAGGTGGCCTATAATAAGGAATCCCAATAAACGCTTTCATATTCTGGGAATAATTTTCTTCAAGTTTTTTCAACTTGGTAATAAATATTTTTCAGTACAACTTTGGTTCAATTAGAACTTCATACCTTTTGAATACTACAGTTATTCCAATATAAACAGAGAGCTGTTATTTAGAAAACACCCCTGAAGAAGTCGATATAGACGAAACGCGTTGGGTGAAAGCTCATTATATTGTTGTTTTTTTCCTTATACAAATAATGTTGAAATATACAATTGTATCTCCAATGTAAAAGAAAAGGAAAAGTTTTATGATAAGTTTTAAATCAAAATCTTTTAATAAAGAGATATATGTGATTCTAATATGGGTGTATAAATGTGTAAGGTCATCCTCTCTTTATATAACATCCACCAACAGTCATCTAATTATATCAGATTATAGAATAAGAGCGCTCCATAGAGATATTTCTTCTTATATATATATATATATATATATTATATTTTTATCTAAACAATGTGGTCACATATTGTGTTGGACCCCAAGTCTAGGAGTAGGTGAGTGCCGTGGATTAGTTCTTATATCTCCACAGAAATCAGGCAGCACTTCGCAGACTTTAAATTAATAAAAATATGTATGTATGTATGTATCTATCTATCTATCTATCTATCCTGTATATACATTATACACACACACACACACACACACACACACACACACACACACACACACATCTATTTGTGAGATATATAATTACTTTTCAACTACAAAATTTTATTTTGCCTACTTGAAAAATTATATTGATAACTTCAGAATGTCTTACATTCATCTTCTTGTTTGCCAACAATGATGAATCACCACTTCTGGCATCCTGTGTATTTGCTCACGTCAATCCCCTTAAAATGTATAAATTTATCGTTGTGGAGTTGTGTGGATTATATGGTGCTCATCCCTGTAGGCTTTCCTTTTTTCATTTCTCTGCTACTGCTGACAAGTAAGTAGATAAAGACCACCTTTCTGTCAAAGTGACAGTCGCTCCACCCCTTTCTCATAAGGCACGCCCCCTTTAACATTAAATTATAGTGTTTGATATAAATTTTATATAAAAGCGATATCAAACACTATAATTTAATATTAAATGTCACGTAACACCAGTCGCAGAATGTCACGCAACGCAGCGCGTCAAATCAAGCGGATGAAAGATGCATATTACACAGTGTTAAAACCAGGTAGTTTTATAAAATTTTATATAAAAGCGATATCAAACACTATAATTTAATATTAAATGTCACGTAACACCAGTCGCAGAATGTCACGCAACGCAGCGCGTCAAATCAAGCGGATGAAAGATGCATATTACACAGTGTTAAAACCAGGTAGTTTTAGCGGCATTGATAAATATTATGGGTCGGTTAAAAATAAATTTAAAAGATCCGACGTAAGAAAGTGGTTACAAGAACAAGACGCATACACGTTGCACAAGCCAGCAAGAAAAAACTATAAAAGGAACATGATTTGTGTATCGGGTATAAACCAACAGTGGCAATGCGATTTGGTTTCACTGATAGATCTGTCAAAATACAACGATGGTGTTAAATACATATTAACAATCATCGATATATTCAGTAGGAGGGTGTGGGGTGAAAGTCTGTCCGCTAAGAACGCCGCAACAGTCGCTAATGCTTTTGAAAAAATATTCCAGCGGGGTGCTGTGCCGATGAAGCTACAAACCGATAATGGTAAAGAGTTTCTAAACAGAAACCTAAAAAAGGTGTTAGAAAAATGAAAAATACGGTATAAATCATTTCATGACCAATAACGATGTGAAAGCGGCTGTTATAGAGCGCTTCAATAGGACTTTAAAAGCACGCATGTGGCGCTATTTCACGGCAAAGAATACCTACAGATATATAGACGTTTTACAAGACTTCATACGCAGCTATAATAACACATACCATAGAACGATTAAGTGCGCTCCAAACGATGTGAATGACTCTAACGCATTGAGTGTCTTCAAAACGACCTACGGTGATTACTTTAGAAGTAAGAAAGCCCCCGTTTGTTTAGGAATCGGTGACCACGTCCGTATTTCTAAATATAAGGACATATTTCAGAAAGGTTACGAACAGAGTTTTTCTGAGGAGATATTTGTTGTACATAGTGTGAACACTAAAGGGCTTAAGCCGCTTTATAATTTGGCAGATCTGTACGGTGAAGTTATAACAGGTAGTTTACAAAGTGGAAAAGATTTAAAAAAATAAGACGGTCAGAGGCCGAAAATACGCGTTAGTCAAGTGGCGCGGGTACCCCGCAAAATTTAACAGTTGGGTCGCGGCATCGGTGATAAAAGACATATAAAGCTCATCACTATCTAAACAAGACGAGCGATGGATGACAAGTCGTTCTACATAACCTTACCCAGCAACGCCTCGGCGGTTACTTTCCCGCAAAATAAGATTTCTAACTATACGACAAAGTTGGCTAAACCGATAGACTTAAATGGCGAATGGGAAGTAGCACTTACTGAGATACAATATCCGCACACGTGGAATACATTGGATTTACAAGACTGTAGACTGCAATTATCATGGGATGGAACAGCAGATCATCCGGTGGCGAGAGTCGCGAGTTTGTGCATTAAACCGGGTTTTTATGAAACAATCGAAGCGTTACTGAACGTAATCAACGCTGAAATTGTACAACTGAAACTGGACGTTGGATTAAGACTAACGTACGATCCGTTTGCACGCGTTGTAACATGCGACAGTAAGCTGTTGTATCAAATCCACGCCGGTTCCTTGCTGACATGGATACTGGGTTTACAACCTAAAACTAAGATTTCTAAACCATGCGCCGACATCAAAGGCGGCCAATATACGACATACGACATTATCGAACACCAACGGGTCGGGGATAGTTATGTACCGCTACTTCGCACTGTTGAAATGAAGGGTTATAACAATGAGGTGATCACAATACAATACGAGAAGCCCGATTATGTACCATTGTGCAAAACACATTTTGACACGATAGCCATAGAGATAAAGAACGACCAGAACGAGAACATGGCATTTAAGTTTGGGAAAGCGATCGTGAAGCTACACTTCAGACGCCGCAAAACTGAATTTTATTAACTAAGCAGAATGGTCGCTGTTAAAAATTATGGCGATCCGGGCCTCTACGCGCAATATTATAAATCTCAAGCCGGTAATGGATTATCAGGTTTTCACGGCAGCGCGTACATGTACGGCTGCGGTTTAGGCGGTATTTTTCGAAGTCTTTTCAGAAAAGCTGTACCTCTTTTCCGGAGAGGTTTAGAGTTAGCTAAACCGCATATGAAGACCGATATGAAGACCACGGCACATAATATAGCTAAAGATGTTATCGGGCAAGCCACAACGGCAGTGGTGAATAAGATATACGAGGTGAACCAAGCAAAGCAAGACGGTTCAGGACTAATATATACAAGAAAAGGCGTGTCTAAAAGAAAACGGAAGCGTATGATAGCGCTTCCGCCTTGGGACATACCCTTTTTAAATAAAAAACAGAGACGAAGCAACTCAAAGAAGACGAGAAAGCCGAAGCGCTCCGTTGGTGATATTTTTTAAACATGTCTTTCATACACCACGAGTCCGTTGAATGTGCAAAAACAGAGCTGGATCTTTTTGACGTGCCCCCGACACAAACTAGCATAGAGAAAAGTCTATACATCGAAGTTCAACCTTTAGCGGCATTATCCGACACAGCTCCGCTTGAATTTTATATAGCAGCCAGCGGTGAACACTACTACGATCTGAACAATACGCTGTTGTACGTGACATGCAAGATCGTACGAACCGATAACACACCGATACCGCAAGGTGCGCGGGTCGCACTTTTTAATTACCCAATAGCGACTTTATTCAACCAAGTGGATGTAACTTTGGGCGACAGGCTCATATCACAATCCAACAATCTTTACGCATACCGCGCGTACATTGAGACTATATTGAATTACAGCTCGGATGCATTGTCAACAAAACACACAACAGGCTTATTTTACAAAGATTCGGCTGGTGAATTTAACAACACGGCGCTGGACGGTCCGAATACGGGGTTCAAAAAACGAGCAGGAGCAACAGAGCAGAGTCGCACGGTTGAATTGCTAGGACCGCTTCACTGCGACCTTTTCCATCAACATAAACTAATTTTAAACGCCGTTGATCTGAAGATTAAACTAAACAGAAACAAAGACGCATTCTGCTTAATGTCGTCTGAAGCGGATGCCTTTAAAATACAGATCACAGCGGCATCCCTGTTCGTGAAAAGAGTTCAGGTCTCACCAGTCGTGCGGATTGGGCACTCGCAGGCCCTGTTAAATGGTAACGCGAAATACGCGATTGACCGCGTTGGGCTGAAAATCTACAGCGTACCAACAGGCAGTAGAGTATTTAATCTAGAAAATCTATTTTTAGGTCAAGTGCCGAAAACAGTTATAGCCTGTTTTGTGGATAACGAATCATTTTCAGGAATCCATAACCGGAATCCCCTTTGCTTTGAACATAAAAATGTAAGTTTTGCGTCCCTTTATCTGGATGGAACACAGCACACCGCCAAACCATTTCAACCCGACTTTGAACGCGGTAATGCTGTAAGAGAGTATATGTCACTCATACAGATCACAAATAAGCAGAAATCAGACAATGGTATACTGTTTGACCGCGAAGAGTACCTCAGAGGCTACACGCTATTTGCTTTTGACCTTTCACCAGAGCAGGAGTGTGGAGAACACCTTTCCCTGATAAGAACAGGCAATCTACGTGCCGAATTCCGCTTTGCAGAAGCATTGGACCGGACAGTCAATGTGATAATATACGCTCTATTTGATAACATCATCGAGATTAATCAAAGGCACGATGTGCTGTACGATTATCTATAAATGAAATAAACTAACACTACGCTGCTGAAAAAATGAACACATTACAGATAAACTGTATTCTGTACGCTGTGCAAAGCACACGGCATATTTTTAAAGGAACGTATCCGTGCGATATGTTACCGGTCAGTAAACTGGCGCAATACCCCTGCGCGTTTGTAATCAATACGCATAGCAGCGGGCAGCCGGGTGAGCACTGGTTGGCCGCTTATTTTAACGAACAGCGTGAATGTTACTTTTTTGATTCTTACGGGTTAGCCCCTGACAGCCCCCTATTCCCAAAAGCTATAATACATTTTTTAAACTTGAATTCAAAAAGTGTTTATCACCAAAATAAGCAGTTGCAAAATTTTAACAGCACCGTTTGCGGTCAATATTGCGTATACTTTATATTTTACATGTGTAAAAAATACAAATATGTGGATGTACTGGCCCGTTTTAGTGATGACACAAAACGTAATTATTGTTTTGTTTCAAATTTAGTAAGACGGCTCCCAAGAAGCCATTGTCTGAGTCATTATGCAGATAGATATATACAGAATTGTGTAACTTGTAACCAACGTTGTGTGTGAAGCGTTTTATGTACAATGCGGCATAACTATGTCACGTTGTACATAAAACATTTCACACACAACGTTGTGTGTGAAGCGTGTTACGTACAACGTTGTATTGTTTGTGTAACTTGTAATCAACATTCTGTTTGATGCGTTTTATGTACAACGCATCATATCTATGATGTTTTTCTAATAAACAACATTGTTTATTAAACTTTATATCGCGTGCTTGAAATTTCTTCCGTTTACAGCAATAGAAACAAAGAACAAAACGTTGTTTTATAAATCATAAGCATATTTTATTGATATATATATAACACGGTAAAGAAACATTTAAAACATTACATAAAATATTATTGACATAAGTTAAACATTGTGGCGCAAAATGCCATCACAAAATACAGTGTATAAAAATATTATAAATTAGTAATATGTTATAGTTTCAGCCACTGTGAATCCTGAAATAGATTTACGGATCTTTTCCTAGGCAGTAAGTAGCCGTGCGGTGTTGTTAACCCTGGGGGACTTAAAACATTTATTCGACCTTTGTTAAGGGTTTGTAGCGACATGGGCGATGTCACAGCGCCATCAGAGGCCTCCTGCTTCTCAGCTGTTAATCTTTCTAAGTACATTCTATTTGCAGCATTGGCTATGACGGTTAAGGGAATATTTAATTCAGACATAGCCCGCATAAATTCAGGCCACCCGTTCGGTATATTACGGATCGACACACCGTGGCTTTGCGTGATGCTTCTTATTAAATCTAACATGTTGGAACCAGGCACAGCGCTGCCTTTGTACAGAAACTCCCCTTTACTGTTCCAGTCTGTGATGCGTTTAGAGCGTGTCATTTTACTCAATAGTATTTCACAGTTTTTTTATACCGGGCATTAACACCGCTCAAAAGCTCATGATAAACAGCATCGGGCGCAACAGGTTGTGTCGTGTTATTTGATTCATCAACAGATTTTGCAACGGGGGATAAAAGAGCTAAAGTTGACATTTCACTATCAGCCTGTTTACTCAACACCAGATATCTCTGCAACAACATTGTATATCGCTTTTCTTTTTCATATTCTGATAAATCATTATTCTGTAGTATTTTCACGATCTCTACATCTAGACCGTGTGTTGCTGTTTTACGTATGTCGTCGCTGTTCGGTTTGTTATGTAAACGGTCTATCTGATTCTGAGGCACCAGATACATTTTCTCAGCGTACTCCATCAGCGATTAGACAATAGTCCTGTAATTAGCGGTATAGCAAAACCAAGCAGCGAACCGATAAAACCACCCGACTGTTTAACCAACCTCTTCTTTTTTCCAATGGCACATTTCTTATTACAAAGTGATTTTATAAGCTCTCGCTTCTTTTTAAGGTAGTTCAACTGTCGTTGAGACAGCGGTATTTTACCTTTAAGCGTGTTGAGCGCTATCTCACAAATAGCCGTGACTAAATCGTTTGAAGCGTTGGATAAAATAGCGTTTCTTTGGGTTGGTGTTGCTTTAATTAACGTTTTTAAAAGCACCCAATTACGTCTTATCCGTCCCGACATGTTCACCGTTGTTAGAATGACAACAAATGACTAAAGATTGTATGGTTATAGCTTTATAGAACCGCGCTTCTTAATGACAAAAGCGACAGGTGTATCTGGTGGGAATAAGCCACTTTGTAAACGATAATCGTCAAGAGCGTTGTTTCTTAAATCAACCAGTAAATACCCATAGGGGGCAGCCTTCGCGGATTCATAGGATTCAAGAAAAAAACGATGTTTTGATGGGTACATTTGTATAGCCAGAATGCCCACCTGCATTTTATCCCTAGGGTTTTTTAACAGGACCATATATTTTGTGTTTAAATGTATAGTTCTGCTCTTTTTACCTTGACAAAATATGTTTTGGACAAGGTACAGGATACTGAGATTACGATGGTGTACATACTTTGTGAAAGCTTTCTCAACCTCAGAATTATTACTTGCTGCGTCCATCAGATCATCAATCACTGTTAAATTAATCTTATCAGGGGGAAAAAGTTGATCATCGCTAAAAGACTCTGGTAAACCCTCTATAAAACGCGTACCGGGGTAATCACACAGAAGTTGGTCGTATATAGGCTGCCAACAGGTGTAAAACCAAACAACATTATCAGGTACATGAGTCATATGTGTTGCAGCGTGCTGCAACAGCGTTTTCACAAAATAACTTTTACCCGAATTGGACGGAACCCGCTAAAATACATAAGAAAGGGTGCTGAAATCTGGTGTCCATCTTAATAGCCGAACGGCAGTGTTGTGAAGTTGTCCGTAAGAGACCGTTTAGTATAAACACACCTTTGCGTCTTTTGCAAAGTACGCGTCTCTATCTGCCAGCACTTTTTCACACGTACTAAACCGGGTTGACGGATCACAACCTTTTTCTGGTCGTCGCCTTCGGGGTTTAAAGGATAATCTAAGACCAGTTCTTTCAGGCTGTCAAAGTTAACGTGCTGCGCATTATCAACATTGAGCGTTATACCTTTAACTTTTAAACAGGTCTTTCCATTGTTTAGTCGATAGCCATATGACTTGGGACCGGCTGAGACAAATTCTGTTATATGGGTGCCTGTGGGTAGTTCGCTGGTCAACTCGCCTAAATAATCACCCAATGGCGGGCTCCAGTCACTCGGTCTACTGACAAAAATTACAGAATCTGTGTCGTGATAAAGACATCTATCTTGTAATCTATACAGTAGTTTGTACAGTTCAACACGTGCATAAGCAGTTGTAAAGATGGCTATAGTTACATTTGAAATTGCGTCCCTGGTGTAATGGTCTTTGGCATACTTCCAATTTACCATAACGGTATCATCGTCAACAAAGTCCAAAGCGGACACATCATAGTACGGTAAGAACGCGTATTCAAAAAGTTTGTCGGGATCGGTCACTAGACACGTATTGGGCATGTTGGTACGTTGACCAAATTTACCCCATAAGGAAGTTAAAAACAATTTTGAAATTTGTCTTTTAGCGGGGTTGATTTCTATGTGATCGGGTCGTAAAGACACGCCTTCATTTTTTTGATAGGTGTCTATATACTCTTGGCGTTTCACAGCGTCTGTACACCATTCGGGATAACCAGAGGCCTCTTGTTTATCCCTGAGGTGCGTTTTAATGTAACCTGAAAACAATTTGTCAGATCTCTCATCAAAATTCCACACCTCATAGATTTTACACACCATGTACCCCATTTCTACAGCTAAGTTTAGTTCCACGGTACACCATGTACCGATGAGTGCACGTTTTTCTGAATCATGAACGCACGGCTCAGTCTGTCCAGACTCGGTGCATGTGCGACATAATGGAAACATTAACTTGCCGCCCATTTTAACCGGCAGAACCGGAAATAATAGACCACGAGGCGGGTAAACTTTAACCCTGGCAAAACCGAAATACTTTGTGACATCACCAAAATCCTTATAAATAATGCGTGGGTGCTGTATAGGATACGTTTTGGTTTTGTTAACAAAAGGGTACAGGCTGGTAAAATCAAAATAGTGAATTTTTTCATCACAAGCTGTTTTGTGATACAGCTTTATGGCGTTTGTGCGCCCGCCATAAAGAGCATCACGTGGCTCCAAGGGTTCGGGTAATTCTTTACCCTTCAGAAAAGCCTGTAGATCCACATCAGACTCTAGCATAGACTTCCATTCACAACCCCAGATTTCACGTATCTGAAATCCACATCGTTTAAGGTAGTGCAACTTTACCTGCGTCTTGTGGTGTAATTGACCGTAGGTCGTTTTAGTCAGTTTGTTTTTATCATCGGCGTTGTAACAAACACCACAGCCGTGATAAAAACAACCTTGGAATTAAAAAGCAGTGGGTGTGCCGTTAATCACGGCGTAACAATCCAGGCTGTATTTACCAACTTTCTTCTCGCCCCGTTGTAAAGCGTGTCTTATACTCACACCTTCTTTGTGCTCTATGTACATTAACCACTGTATGGCTGGCGTTGAGTAACGCTTCTGAGTCTTGTGATAGTTATCACCGGGTACAAGGGCCAGTGTCTTTTCCTGTAAAAATTTACAACGGTACATGGACATGCAGACGGATGCCAACTTAACTAATTGAAAAGCCTCGATGTGACGTTTAACCACAACCTTTTTTTCCCCTTTGTTATTAGAAACTCCCGTTCTGTCATGGCTATAACAGCCGATCTGAAAGCATCACAAGCTTTTTGTAATATTTTCACATCGTCTTTACAATATCGTATGAGCTCTTTTTGAAAGTTAAACGGTTTGTGTACACACTGTTTATACCAGGCTGTAAACTCAGATAATTCATCAGGCATCATGTATTGTGGACCAAAATACTCTATTGACGGCATAGCCCCTATGTAATTTTGGTTATCTGCTGTGTTAAAAAAAATGTGGGAAATAAACTTTGGTACCGTCAAACCCCATCGCCTTTGGTAACTTGCTAAGCCGCATGGGTAAAAAATTTAAAGAGTCGATAATTCTTATCTTCAAATCTTTTACCGTGATGCACATTATGTTGCCGCCTCTAGATAATAATTCCATCTTTAATTTCTCCTTAATCAGCTGGCGCAGCACAAAATACGCATCATAGCGACCTGCATTATGGGCTATGAATGTGTAATGCGCAAATTTTGGTTTCATGAACGTCTTTACAAAGTCTTCGATACACGCAACACCCTTAAACTCCCAGTCTTTCTCCCCCGTTAATGTTAAAGCGTAACAGTAGTTTGGTATGTGCACACCCGTCTCCTGCATACACTCAAAATCATAAAAGATGTATTTCTTTGTGGGCTCTTCCGGCTTGATGGTTTGTATATAGCACAAATGGTTCGAAAACCCATCAACGAACACCTTACAAATGGGACACTTTAGGCATAGGTATTTATGATCTGTTCGCCGGTAGAGACAACACCTGTCACAATATACATGTTCAAGACAGGATATTTTGTGATCAAGAGCTAAAGCTTTGTGTAGCTCTAAACATTCGTTTGATCAACAAAATACCCTACATACCGAACACCTTAATGCCGTCACACCGTCGTCAATACAATCCGGCCTGTGACAAGCCTTACAAAAGAAAAGACAATCGTGATTATTTCTATGATGATAAGCGCTATGACAACGGATGCAATAATATCGGGCTCCAAGAAACGCTTTGATATTGAGCATCCCATAAAAGTGACAATCGTGATATAGCACAAACAGCGTGTCTTTGTAACGGCTGTCCGTACAGTAATATTTCCAATCGCCTTGATTATAATAGAGGAGATTGATCGAAATATTTAAATAATTTTCAAAATATGCAACATCGCTAAAGCTGACCGCTTTATCAAGCGGCAGATTCGAAGCTTTATGTAGTTGGATCGCTCTCTCCTGTATTACATGGTCATTGGCATTGTTACCTTTATCCAGAAGTTTACAGACGCTAGCGGCCAAACACAGGTTATTACCGATATAACTGAAATCATAGAGATATCTTTTACGTTTATGAATTATTAAACTATAGGGTAAGCGGTGTAAATTTCTACCGGTCAACCCCCTTCCCGCACTGTTACTAAAAATACTGATCACAAACCTTAAACCTGTGGATAATAAGAATTCAGCGTTACTTTGAAGCGCGTTTGTAATCTGGTTCAAAAAACTGTTAGCGTCTAATGTTTCTTGCAGCTTACGATGCGAATAGATGGCGTTGTGTCACCCACCCCCCTCCAATCTAAGCTGAACGCGGTCGGCAGGATCCACCCCCGCAAGGACGCCATCGAGCATGGCCTGTATAGCAGTATGAATGGCTCGAATTCCCTCTATAAATGATGTAACCCTGTCCAAATTAACAAACCGATAGTGGTTGTGGTACTCAACGGCTCTGAAATTCGGTCGTTGTCATTCATAACTGTTAATTGCTTCTAAGTATACATGTTGCCGACCTTCGTCATTACCGGGTGACTCAACACCGCGTTCCTCATTATATATGGGGCTTGCAATGCGCTCTATATTGTCAGGCTGTGATTCGTCAATCGGTAATGCTTGGGGTGGCGATTGATCTAAATCTACATGCCTCGCGCTCTGCTCCCCGCCTTCCACATGTTCCCTGTGTCGCTTGCGCTTTCTCAATCTGGTTAATGTTGTTACAGCCTGTTTCACCTTTGCATGTCGGAATAACTGTGAGATCTTGTATGTTACACAAGGTTAAATTTTACAGGTATTTAAATTTAAAACACGTTTCAAACCATTGCCTAACATGCCTAGTCACAGCTCAGTTTCATTTATTTCTGCAAAATGATGTATGTTGGCTTTAATAAATTCAGTTGTCTTAAATGACCGATCTAAGTATTTTTACATGACATTCATATATGTCTCAACAACTTCTTTAACAATGTCTTGTTTACATTTACCACCGTGGCTCACACCTTTAATGTGTTTTAACAAATATCCGGCTTTTACGCCCATGTTCTCAACATCTTCCCGTATCTTACCTAACAACACGTAAAATTGTATTTCAGCGTCTTGGCCTAATTGTTCTGTATTTTGACTTCCATCAACTATGTTTGGCGCTATCCCGTGCGCCGGTGCACAAACATTTGCTGATGCGTGTACCACAGCTGACGTTGTAAAAATATTGGGCATTGATGTTACCCAATCAACCGTTGTAGTATTACCAGGAATTCCTGCAACGGCTGATAATACTTCATCAGAACTATTCTGCGGTTCTTGTGTCGTTGACTCTACACAGTGTGTAATAAGCTCTTGCCCATTTATGTCATCAATATCTGAAATCACAGGATTACCAGCTATGTGTCTTGTTTCTGTTTCAGAGCAATCCTGTGTATCAGGAATAGTGATTACATCGGATTGCGACAATTGCTTAACATTACTTCTTGAGTCAACATTTGATAACACACCAATGCCTGCTATGTGTCTTGTTTCTGTTTCAGAGCAACCCTGTGTATCGGGAATTGTGATTACAGCTGATTGCGACAATTGCTTAACATTACTTCTTGAGAGACGCGATGCCCTCTTAACCTTTACAGTCTTTGTATTACCAGTGACATCCCGGTCTGCAGCGTTAAATGATGTGTGTTTTGATGTTACAGCACCATCGTTACTTATGCTTGATACAGTTTTTAACGCGATCCTTCTCCGTTGCGGCGTATCATTTTCGGAATACGACAATTTTCTTTTAAAATCGGTAAATGCTGAATTATGACTTCTCTCATTCGTTCTTGGTCGAGCCGGCCTTCGTTTGTTCGGGTTGATACAGCTGTGATGCATCCCCATAACCGATGACCTAGCATGCTCCTTTAGGCTATTATGTACAATCGACGGCGTTGCGAATTGATGGTTCTCCGTTTCAACGGCGGTTGTGCGTTTTGATGTTTTCCCGCTTGTACTAGGTCTGTGTATTTGCGCAACTGTATCACGACCTACTGGTATCGTAGGATCATATCGTCTTGCTACAGCATCATCTGTAATACATATATTATAAAATAAATATAAACATCGATGCACGTAAATCAGCATTTAAATCACTGCATAACAATATACCATATAACAGTGTTTGATTACACACCTGCTGTTGCGAATTGATGGTTCTCCGTTTCAGCGGCGGTTGTGCGTTTTGTTGTTTTCCCGCTTGTGCTAGGCCTGTATATTTGCGCGACTGTATCACGACCTACTGGTATCGTAGGATCATATTGTCTTGCTACAGCATCATCTGTAATACATATATTATAAAATAAATATAAACATCGATGCACGTAAATCAGCATTTAAATCACTGCATAACAATATACCATATAACAGTATTTGATTACACACCTGCTTTATATTCCGATGCACGTAAATTAACATTTAAATTACTGCATAACAATATACCATATAACAGTGTTTGATTACACACCTGCTTTATATTCGAATGTTTGAGCCCGGCCCCCTGTCGAATGGGGAAAAAACGGTCGCTCATCAACAGCATTGCCGGCCTGTAAAGCTGTGTTGTGACAATATTCAGGTTTGTTCAATATGTCCCACAGAATACTGTCAGCCGTCGCATCATCCATTTTTGTGGAATCTTTATCCGGTGAAAAAATGAAAAATAAATATTACATACGGTATAAAATTAGAATAACATGAAAAAGAGTTGTATTATTGAGAATATAAAGTGTGCACAGGTGACAACAAAACAGCACAATGGTACAAGGTTTATTTTTAATTCTTTAGCCGGTGGAAAATAAATAAATAAATAAAAAAATAAAAAATTACAGGCGTTTAACATCATTTATTTTTTATTTATTTTAAAATATAAATCTTTTTAATTATTATTTTATTATTATTATTATTATTATTATAATAATAATAAGCTATTACATGTTACTCACAGGCAGGAGCCAATTCCAAAATATTAGTAAAATCTGGTATGCTGAAATCTGAACCACACGGACTCTCTCCAACATCATCGAAATTCTCTGTGTTTGTGGTGTCTGTAATTTAATTGTGAGAAATAAAAATGAAAAATTAATTTTTTAATTACTTATCAATGTATCCAGACTGTTGTACGTTCATACTATTTAAACTTTTAAAAATAAGTAAAAATGAACAAATTGTAGACCTTGACTATAATTTCGTACTATTTAAACTTTTAAAAATAATTAAAAACGTGTCAATGGTATTTATAGACTTAGCTTACCATGGTTCATTTGATAACTTGGCAAATCGCCATCTTCGGATCCGGATGTGCACATGATGTTATCTTTGTTGATTGTCTGCATTGTCTGTCGCTGAACCAATAATGAAAATGAGATACGATTAATATCAGTGCTCTATTAAACGATTCACACATTAAATGATCGCGTACATTGAGACTATATTGAATTACAGCTCGGATGCATTGTGAAAATGCGCCGCTAGATGGCACTATTACCACATATTTAAACAGCATTCAGTGAGTCACAATTATACTTATTACAATTTTCAAACATTAAATAATCGCGTACATAGAGACTATATTGAATTACAGCTCGGATGCATTGTCAAAATGCGCCGCTAGACGGCACTATTACCACATATTTAAACAGCATTCAGTGAGTCACAATTATACTTATTACACAGCCATATTTGTAAAATAAAAAAAATATAACATGCTAGAGCCATAATGATAATAATAATAATAATAATAATAATAAAATAATAAATAATAATAATAATAATAATAATAATAATAATAACAACACTTACCATGATGCCTTTGCTTGTGTATAGCGATGTAACTTCAGTTTAAATTCCTTCTCAGAGCTGTGTCCCACTTCAGAGCTGTGTCCCATTCTTATAGTCATGGATGTGAGCCAAATGGCCCCCACCAACCTGTGGTATGCCTTCCCACATTTCCAAGATGCTGGGGCGGGGTTTTTAAACATATAAACTTTGGTGTATAATTTGGTAATTGTGATAATTCTTTTCAGTTACAATGAAGATATAATCTGTTAGCGGGTTCTTAAACGTCATACTCAGCACTTCAAAAATATACCAAATACTTATATATATATATATATATATATATATATATCTTTTTATTTAAAAGCACAATAGTTTAAAATTAAGATATCATTTTGAGTCAATACATAGACCTGTAGGTGGTGCTAATGTTCTTTTGCAGAGATTAACACGTTGTTTTAATAACCAGATGTTTTTGTTACATGCATGGCTAGGTTTTTTTTTAAACATATATATAAACTTTGGGGTATAATTTAGTAATTGTGATAATGCTTTTCAGTTACAATGAAAATATAATCTGTTAGGGGGTTCTTAAACGTCGTACTCAGCACTTCAAAAATATACCAAATAATTATATATATATCTTTTTATTTAAAAGCACAATAGTTTAAAATTAAGATGTCATTTTGAGTCAATACATAGACTTGTAGGTGGTGCTAATGTTCTTTTGCAGAGATTAACACATTGTGTATATTAATAAACAGGTGTTTTTGTTACAAGCGTGGTAGTTCGTGGATGTGAGGATTTTGAATTTGTGCGGTCACGGGTAGCCCGTACATCTAAGGTTTTTGAAATTGTGCTGTCATCTTTAATCATGCATGGTCATTAAAATCAATATGCTTTTCAAATAAGTGCCATGTGTGATGCTTCCGTGCATCTAAGAAAATGGACACGGTCATTAGTCATTATGCTTTTTAAACCTGTACCATGTGTGCCAAGCATGAAGTTTAAATTGCTGGAATGTGTGAGCTATAACATGTGAACTATATCACTGTAATGTAAAGTGTACAGACTAGTCAAAATAGTGAATTTTTTCATCACAAGCTGGTTTGTGATACAGCTTTATGACGTATTCTGCGACTGGTGTTACGTGACATTTAATATTAAATTATAGTGTTTGATGTCGCTTTTATATAAAATTTTATATAAAATTTTATATAAAAGCGATATCAAACACTATAATTTAATATTAAAGGGGGCATGCCCAATGAGAAAGGGGTGGAGCGACTGTCACTTTGACAGAAAGGTGGTCTTTATCTACTCAAGTACATTAGCCAACCTTCCCTATCCTTCAAAACAATGTAAAAATATGGAGTTTCACCATTGTGAAATTACTGCATTATTGTCAATTAATTTTGTTCCCATATTTAGTAACTCACTAAGGCACACATTGGCTGAGATGCTTCATGAGCGTGTGTACAGAATTATATGGCAAGTAACGGCCAAGTAACCAACTTCTGCCATCTTCAGGAATGTTGACATAAATGCTACAAATAAGTTTATGGGTAAGGGAAATATTGTGAGTTGCAAGGAGTGATCAATGGTGTAGGAGATGGCAATGTGATTGTTTTAATTCTGAGTGACTGTGACACTACTACTCCCAGAACATCTAATGTTTAACCCTTTGTATTTGTTTAATTAATAACTGTACTGAAGGAGTGAGGTGTGCAAGTAATAGTAAAATAACATCTGCTAAGAACTGTGCAGGAGGAGGTAGGAGTGTTTTGAAACCAATCTAATTTTGCAGGGGGAGGTAGGCATTGGAAAAGGAAATACGTTACATTTTCTAACCATCAAGAGTTCTGATCTGAAGAAGGAGTGCAAATAAAAAGATGTTGATACTTGCACAAGAAATGTGCAAAAATACATTATCACTGCACCACAGATATCCACACATATCATGAAAATGTATGTGCTAAGTATCCATGTTTTAAAGGGCCCTTTGGCCAAGTCTGCTTAACCCACAATGTAGCTTTAGGCTGGGTACACATGAGAACGATGCGTACCCCAGTCGTCAGGGCAACTGATGGGCCGATATATACAGTATCAGTCGACCGTACACACTGAACGATATCATGTGCTACCACGTTATATATCATTCAGTGGCAGCATTCATCTGTATGCCGTCATTCCCTGGATCATTCCATTGGGTGTTCAGCATGCCCCACAGTACAACCAGGGAAATGACCTTCGGGAATGTATAATCATCCATTCCTGATGATGTGGACAATATACAGTATATTTTCGATCTGCATCAGAAAGATGTGCAAAAGTTTTAGACAGGTGTGGAAAAAATGCTGCAAAGAAAGAATGTTTTAAAAAATAGAAGTGGTAATATTTAATTTTTATCAATTAACAAAATGCAAAGTGAATGAACAGAAGAGAAATCTAAATCAAATCAATACAGGTTGAGTATCCCTTATCCAAAATGCTTGGGACCAGAAGTATTTTGGATATGGGATTTTTCCGTATTTCGGAATAACTGCATACCATAATTAAATATTGTGGGGATGGGACCTAAGTCTAAGCACAGAATGCATTTAAGTTTCGTATACACCTTATACACACAGCCTGAAGGTCATTTAATACAATATTTTGAATACCTTTGTGTATTAAACAAATTTTGTGTACATTGAGCCATCAGAAAACAAAGATTTCACTATCTCACTCTCACTCAAAAAATTCTGTATTTCGGACTATTCCGTACTTCGGAATATTTGGATATGGGATACTCAACCTGTATTTGGTGTGCTTTCAAAATAGCATCAAATCCTCTAAGTACACTTGCACAAAGTCAGGGATTTTGTAGGATTATAATTAGCCAGTCACGCCAAATAGGTGATAATGAGCATAATTTTCATATTTAGGTTGAAACGTAGTCATTAATTGAAATAGAAACAGCTGTGTAGGAGGTTTAAAACTGGGTGAGAACAGGCCAAACTCTGCTACCAAGGTGATTTTGTAGAAGACAGATTCATGTCGCAGGTCAAATACCATGGTAATCCCAGCAACAAGACCCAAGTACTTATACTGTATCAGCAAGGTCTCTCCCAAGCAAAGATTTCTAAGCAGACTGGGGGGAAACACACACACACTCGCACGCGCGCACACACACACACACACACACACACACACACACACACTATCCAGCCCAACATAAAAGACTTATCTAACCTTTCAAGGTCTGAAGGAGAACAGCTCCCAGTGCCACTACAGCCTCAGGGCTGTCTTCAGCACACTGTGAAGGTGAGATGTCAAGCCACCACATCACCAGAGGTCACTGAAGGGTGACACCAGCACTGGCGACTTGATTGGCAAGGGTCCCAGCAGTCAATGCACTGGTCCATGAGCCGGCCCTACTCCTATGTGCTCCATTAACAGCTTGCATCTGGAGGCCAACGTCTCCATTGTCTCTCGGAGTTCCACTACTCCACCAGAGAGTTTACAAGGTCAACAATTACAAGTGACTCTAACAGTTTTTATTGATTCTTGTATTAGATGTCTGTATTACTGTGAGGATATTGTGTTTGCAGATCACTCAGATATGGTAGAATATGAAAAACTTGAAACAAGGTACTGTATATTTTAAATACAGAATTTAATATACTTGACACACTTCGGAGGGGAATCCAATTGCAGGCGGGATATCTAAAAACCCTGCGGAGCAGGGTTTTTCCCACAGCCGCTGGGTTTTGGTATTCAATTACAGGACAGAAAATTAGTTTTTTACCTCACTAAACCTCACGCCCAATTGAAGTCCCCTTTAAATGTACAATATGTGAAGGGAGAAGTCCAATCAAGCTGCAGGGCTAGACTCAGACTGCCAACGTGTCACTAAGAAGTCCACAGATTGTCTTAAAAGTCCATAAGCACAAAAAGAGGCCCAGATAAATGATCCAGCTCAACGTCCCCAATAATCTAATACAATGGATTGCACAGCAAACCCTGACAAATTATTCATTATTTATCCTCATGAATTACTTTGAGCAGTTAATAATATATCTGCAGTAATATTGGAATTAACTATGTTGCCCTGATATACTCCAACTAGCAAAGCTAGAAATTATATTGTAACACAGCGGATGATACTTTGATACAACATTATATGGCTTGCTAAACTTATTTAATCATTGTTACACTTGGTTTTCTCTGAATTACGTAAGCAAAATCAAGCTGTGTATTTTAAAACCAAGAGACATAAATCTCAGGAGACTATGGAAATATTGCAGTTCTAACTACCCCATTAAAGGATTGCAAAATCGACTTTATGGCAAACATTAAACGTTTTTATTAAACATCCAAAACTTAACAGCACATTTAAAAATATGATTAAAGTCTAAAAATAAATAAATAAATAAATAAATATATGAGCTCTATTATTATAAAATTAAGTAAATATATAACCTAAAATTTAGCTGAAGCAACTATCCAACAAAGGTTTAGAGGTTCTCATACTGGCACACATTGGGCCTAATTCAGACCTGATAGTAGCAGCAAATTTGTTAGCAGATGGGCAAAACCATCATGGGGGTCATTCCGAGTTGATCGCTAGCTGCCGTTGTTCGCTGCGTAGTGTTCAGTTAAAAAAAAAACCAGCAAACCTGCACATGCACCGCAATGCGCACGCGCGTCGTACGGGTACAAAGAACATTGTGGTTTTGCACAGGTTCTAGTGACGATTCCATTTGCACAGCCGAACGCAAGGAGATTGACAGGAAGTGGGAGTTTATGGGTGGCAACTGACCGTTTTCAGGGAGTGTTTGGAAAAACGCAGGCGTGGCCAGGCGTTTGCAGAGTGGGTATCTGATGTCAATTCCGGGTCCTTCGTCGCAGCAATCATCGCACAGAATAAGTAACTACAGGGCTGGTCTTGTTCTGCACAAAATGTGTTTGTAGCCGCTCAGCTGAAGAGGCGTTCGCACTCCTGCAAAGCGAAAAAACACTCCTCCGTGGGCGGCGACTATGCATTTGCACAGCTGCTAAAAGTAGCTAGCGAGCGATCAACTCGGAATGAGGGCCCATGTGCACTGCAGGGTGGGGCAGATATAACATGTGCAGAGAGAGTTAGATTTGGGTGGGTTATACCGTCCCTGTGCAGGGTAAATACTGGCTCCTTTATTCTTACACTGCAATTTAGATTTCAGTTTGAACACACCCCACCCAAATCTAACTCTCTCTGCACATATTATATCTGCCCCCCCCCCCCCTGTAGTGCACATGGTTTTGCCCATCTGCTAACAAAGTTGCTGCTGTGATCAGGTCTGAATTAGGCCCCTTGTTCTCTGCAAATGGTGTACCACCAAAACCCAAATTCATGCTGCTACTGCTTGCTGCTGTATACAGTGCCAGACTGGGGTATTAAGGGCCCACCGGGGGGATTAAGTTGAAGGGGCCCATGTTTAGGGTTGTGGCCAGTCTCCAGAAGGGGTGTGGCCAGTCACCACATTGGTTGCCTAACCATTAGAGAGTGCATAGGCTGGGCCCCTTGTTAAATATATACAGTAAATACTGCTAGTCAATGCATGATAATGTACCAGATTAACAACAGCAATATGCTCTGTAGGAAATACATCATAGATCAAGGTAGCATATATATAATGTATAATTCAGGTGCACAGTCTGGAACCTGATCCCAATAGGATGAGGTGGGGCTCCAGGCAGTAGGACCCACCGGGGGTTTCCCCTGTGGGCCAGTCCAACCCTGGCTGTATATGTCCTGGGCCCTGGATAAGGGAATTGATGGTTGCAGACATACTGCTGCTACTGCATTGGGGATTGAAAGGTGTTTGTAATGGGGGAGCCAGATACTCAGGTCTGAAAGTCTCTTGCCTCTGGCTCACAAGGGTTGAATTAAAACTGTTCATATCTAACACCCCTCTATTTCCTTTCAGTAAACCTTCAAGATGATCCTCTCAGTCAGCTTTCATTTCCAGTTACCCATCTCTAACAACTTACCTGTCACTTATGTACCGATGGCGTCCATAGAATTTGTCCTCCTACTGCGGACTGCACTCATCGACTGCAGAAACTGGTGTGTGAGGGCATCAGTGGCATCTACCACCATATGGAGTTGCTTTCTGTCCCAAGCCCTAACCTTGATCGGCAGGAGATGGGTTGATTGGTGTTGGCAGTGTGGGTGATTGTGTTGGAGCAGGAGCATGTGCGGAAGCTTGAGGTTTATCTAAAAAGTACCAAATTATCAGCTGGTCCCTCTTTAAAAGCAGAAGGCTGAAAGATAAATATAAAAATGCCATGTCAATATGCATTTCAGTGTACTGTAATAAATCTTTACAGTATTAATATTTTCTCTTTCCAGGTGCCTTCCACAAGAGAGGAATGGTTGGCTGTTGCCCAGAATTTTGAAGACTGGTTAAAAATGAAACACTCCAAATAAAATGTTCCAATTTACATTGATTTGTGTCAAAAATATTTATATACCATAGCGATACACATTGTACTTTATAAAGCATAGGGTATAGGTTTTGGCAAACTGTTACACAAGGTGCCCAATACATGATGTCCTTTCAAAATTATAGGGTGGAGACTTCTAAGCCATTTAAACTATGAAAAAGCAAATACGAAGTTCTAAGAATTGGTAGGCTACATTAATTACTTGGCTATACATTATGTATTCCTTCCTTACATTGGTCATCCTGGTGGTGCTACTTATTTTACCATGGACTCATCAGGAAGACATCTGTGCCATAAACTAGTAAGCAAACCATTATTAGATATAAAAATATATAAATCATATAAATGTTATATAAGTACAGTACTAATTATATTTCAAGTACCAAATAAATTTATAGGATTTTTTCACAAAAGTTTAGGGTGTGGAGTATACAATCAAAATTTTAAAGGTGGAGACTTCTAAGCCTCTTATATGCCTATTAAACTACTGTAGGAATTCAAAGGGGAACAGGATTTGTAGGATGCATTCATTACATGCAGATTTAACTAGAAATTACTGGTCATGCAGTGAGAATAGTGGGGTTGGCGGTAGTAAATGAAATGGGGGAGGAGCAGGGGAAGGGAAAGAACGGTCAGTAAGGGTACTAACATGGGTACTAAAAGAGGTTTTATCAAAACACTAACTAATAACTAGTGATGTGCACCGGAAATTTTTACGGTTTTGTGTTTTGGTTTTGGATTCGGTTCCGCGGCCGTGTTTTGGATTCGGACGCGTTTTGGCAAAACCTCCCTGAAAATTTTTTGTCGGATTCGGGTGTGTTTTGGATTCGGGTGTTTTTTTTACAAAAAAACCTCAAAAACAGCTTAAATCATAGAATTTGGGGGGTCATTTTGATCCCATAGTATTATTAAACCTCAATTACCATAATTTCCACTCACTTCCAGTCTATTCTGAACACCTAACACCTCACAATATTATTTTTAGTCCTAAAATTTGCACCGCGGTCGCTGGATGACTAAGCTAAGTGGCCGACAAAAACACCTGGCTTATCTAGGAGTGGCACTGCAGTGTCAGACAGGATGGCAGATTAAAAAAATAGTCCCCAAACAGCAAATGATGCAAAGAAAAAAAGAGGTGCACCAAGGTCGCTGGATGGCTAAGCTAAGCGACACAAGTGGCCGACACAAACACCTGGCCCATCTAGGAGTGGCACTGCAGTGTCAGACAGGATGGCAGATTTAAAAAATAGTCCCCAAACAGCACATGATGCAAAGAAAAAAAGAGGTGCACCAAGGTTGCTGGATGGCTAAGCTAAGCAACACAAGTGGCCGACACAAACACCTGGCCCATCTAGGAGTGGCACTGCAGTGTCAGACAGTAAGGCAGATTTAAAAAATAGTCCCCAAACAGCACATGATGCAAAGAAAAAAAGAGGTGAGCAAGGTCGCTGAATGGCTAAGCTAAGTGACACAAGTGGCCGACACAAACACCTGGCCCATCTAGGAGTGGCACTGCAGTGTCAGACAGGATGGCAGAATTAAAAAATAGTCCCCAAACAGCACATGATGCAAAGAAATAAAGAGGCGCAATGAGGTAGCTGTGTGACTAAGCTAAGCGACCCAAGTGGACGACACAAACACCTGGCCCATCTAGGAGTGGCACTACAGTGTCAGACAGGATGGCACTTCCAAAAATAGTCCCCAAACAGCACATGATGCAAAGAAAAAAAGAGGTGCAGCAAGGTCGCTGTATGGCTAAGCTAAGTGACACAAGTGGCCGACTCAAACACCTGGCCCATCTAGGTGTGGCACTGCAGTGTCAGGCAGGATGGCACTTCAAAAAAATAGTCCCCAAACAGCACATGATGCAAAGAAAAATTAAAGAAAAATGAGGTGCAAGATGGAATTGTCCTTGGGCCCTCCCACCCACCCTTATGTTGTATAAACAGGACATGCACACTTTAACAAACCCATCATTTCAGCGACAGGGTCTGCCACACGACTGTGACTGAAATGACTGGTTGGTTTGGGCCCCCACCAAAAAAGAAGCAATCAATCTCTCCTTGCACAAACTGGCTCTACAGAGGCAAGATGTTCACCTCCTCCTCTTCCTCCGATTCCTCACCCCTTTCACTGTGTACATCCCCCTCCTCACAGATTATTAATTCGTCCCCACTGGAATCCACCATCTCAGGTCCCTGTGTACTTTCAGGAGGCAATTGCTAGTGAATGTCTCCACGGAGGAATTGATTATAATTCATTTTGATGAACATCATCTTCTCCACATTTTCTGGAAGTAAACTCGTACACCGATTGCTGACAAGGTGAGCGGCTGCACTAAACACTCTTTCGGAGTACACACTGGACGGGGGGCAACTTAGGTAAAATAATGCCAGTTTCTGCAAGGGCCTCCAAATTGCCTCTTTTTCCTGCCAGTATACGTACAGACTGTCTGACGTGCCTACTTGGATGCGGTCACTCATATAATCCTCCACCATTCTTTCAATGGTGACAGAATCATATGCAGTAACAGTAGATGACATGTCAGTAATCGTTGGCAGGTCCTTCAGTCCGGACCAGATGTCAGCACTTGCTCCAGACTGCCCTGAATCACCACCAGCGGGTGGGCTCGGAATTCTTAGCATTTTCCTCGCACCCCCAGTTGCGGGAGAATGTGAAGGAGGAGCTGTTGACGGGTCACGTTCCGCTTGACTTGACAATTTTCTCACCAGCAGGTCTTTGAACCTCTGCAGACTTGTGTCTGCCGGAAAGAGAGATACATTGTAGGTTTTAAATCTGGGATCGAGCACAGTGGCAAAATGTAGTGCTCTGATTTCAACAGATTGACCACCCGTGAATCCTGGTTAAGCCAATTAAGGGCTCCATCCACAAGTCCCACATGCCTAGTGGAATCGCTCTGTTTTAGCTTCTCCTTCAATGTCTCCAGGTTCTTCTGCAAAAGCCTGATGAGGGGAATGACCTGACTCAGGCTGGCAGTGTCTGAACTGACTTCACGTGTGGCAAGTTCAAAGGGTTGCAGAACCTTGCACAACGTTGAAATCATTCTCCACTGCGCTTGAGTCAGGTGCATTCCCCCTCCTTTGCCTATATCATAGGCAGATGTATAGGCTTGAATGGCCTTTTGCTGCTCCTCCATCCTCTGAAGCATATAGAGGGTTGAATTCCACCTCGTTACCACCTCTTGCTTCAGATGATGGCAGGGCAGGTTCAGGACTGTTTGCTGGTGCTCCAGTCTTCGGCACGCGGTGGCTGAATGCCAAAAGTGGGCCGCAATTCTTCGGGCCACCGACAGCATCTCTTGCATGCCCCTGTCATTTTTTTGATATTTCTGCACCACCAAATTCAATGTATGTGCAAAACATGGGACGTGCTGGAATTTTCCCACATGTAATGCACGCACAATATTGGTGGCGTTGTCCGATGTCACAAATCCCCTGGAGAGTCCAATTGGGGTAAGCCATTCTGCGATGATGTTCCTCAGTTTCCGTAAGAGGTTGTCAGCTGTGTGCCTCTTCTGGAAAGCGGTGATACAAAGCGTAGCCTGCCTAGGAATGAGTTGGCGTTTGCGAGATACTGCTACTGGTGATGCCACTGCTGTTCTTGCTGCGGGAGGCAATACATCTATCCAGTGGGCTGTCACAGTCATATAGTCCTGAGTCTGCCCTGTTCCACTTGTCCACATGTCCGTGGTTAAGTGGACATTGGGTACAACTGCATTTTTTAGGACACTGGTGACTCTTTTTCTGATGTCTGTGTACATTTTCAGTATCGCCTGCCTAGAGAAATGGAACCTAGATGGTATTTGGTACCGGGGACACAGTACCTCAATCAATTCTCTAGTTCCCTATGAAAAAATGGTGGATACCGGAACCACGTTTCTCACCACCCAGGCTGCCAAGGCCTGAGTTATCCGCTTTGCAGCAGGATGACTGCTGTGATATTTCATCTTCCTCGCAAAGGACTGTTGGACAGTCAATTGCTTACTGGAAGTAGTACAAGTGCTCTTCCGGCTTCCCCTCTGGGATGACGATCGACTCCCAGCAGCAACAACAGCAGCGCCAGCAGCAGTTGGCATTACACTCAAGGATCCATCGGAGGAATCCCAGGCAGGAGTGGACTCGTCAGATTTGACAGTGACATGGCCTGCAGGACTATTCGCTTTCCTGTGTAAGGAGGAAATTGACACTGAGGGAGTTGGTGGTGTGGTTTGAGGGAGCTTGGTTACAAGAGGAAGGGATTTAGTGGTCAGTGGACTGCTTCCGCTGTCACCCAAAGATTTTGAACTTGTCACTGACTTCTGATGAATGCGGTCCAGGTGACGTATAAGGGAGGATGTTCCTAGGTGGTTAACGTCCTTACCCCTACTTATTACAGCTTGACAAAGGCAACACACGGCTTGACACCAGTTGTCCGCATTTCTGTTGAAATAATTACACAACGAAGAGGTGATTTTTTTTTGTATTTTGACCAGGCATGTCAATGGCCATATTCGTCCCACGGACAACAGGTGTCTCCCCGGGTGCCTGACTTAAACAAACCACCTCACCATTAGAATCCTCCTTGTCAATTTCCTCCCCAGCGCCAGCAACACCCATATCCTCATCCTGGTGTACTTCAACAGTGACATCTTCAATTTGACTATAAGGAACTGGACTGCGGGTGCTCCTTCCAGCACTTGCAGGGGGCGTGCAAATGGTTTAAGGCGCCACCTCTTCCCGTCCAGTGTTGGGAAGGTCAGGCATCGCAACCGACACAATTGAACTCTCCTTGGGGATTTGTGATTTAGAAGAACGCACAGTTCTTTGCTGTGCTTTTGCCATCTTAACTCTTTTAAGTTTTCTAGCAGAAGGATGAGTGCTTCCATCCTCATGTGAAGCTGAACCACTAGCCATGAACATAGGCCAGGCCCTCAGCTGTTCCTTGCCACTCCGTGTCGTAAATGGCACATTGGCAAGTTTACGCTTCTCCTCAGACAATTTAGATTTAGATTTTTTGGTAATTTTACTGAACTTTATTTTTTTTTATTTTTTTGCTCTCTACTATGACATTGGGCATCGGTCTTGGCAGACGACGTTGATGGCATTTCATCGTCTCGGCCATGACCAGTGGCAGCAGCTTCAGCACGAGGTGGAAGTGTTATCTTGATCTTTCCCTATTTTACCCTCCACATTTTTGTTCTCCATTTTTTAATGTGTGGAATTATATGCCAGCGATATATCAATAGCAATGGCCTACTACTATATATACTGCGCACAACTGAAATGCACCACAGGTATGGATGGATAGTATACTTGACGACACAGAGGTAGGTAGAGCAGTGGCCTACTGTACCGTACTGCTATATATTATATACTGGTGGTCAGCAAACTGTGCAAAACTGAAATGCACCACAGGTATGGATGGATAGTATTCTTGACGACACAGAGGTAGGTAGAGCAGTGGCCTACTGTACCGTACTGCTATATATTATATACTGGTGGTCAGCTTACTGTGCAAAACTGAAATGCACCACAGGTATGGATGGATAGATTACTTGACGACACAGAGGTAGGTAGAGCAGTTGCCTACTGTACCGTACTGCTATATATTATATACTGGTGGTCAGCAAACTGTGCAAAACTGAAATGCACCACAGGTATGGATGGGATAGTATACTTGATGACACAGAGGTAGAGCAGTGGACTACTGTACCGTACTGCTATATATATAGTTATACTGGTGGTCAGCAAAATTCTGCACTGTCCTCCTACTATATACTACAATGCAGCACAGATATGGAGCGTTTTTCAGGCAGAGAACGTATAATACTGGTGGTCACTGGTCAGCAAAACTCTGCACTGTCCTCCTACTATATAATACTGCTGGTCCCAAGTCCCCACAATAAAGCAATTAGCACACTGAGCACAGATATTTGCAGCACACTGAGTACAGATATAGAGTGTTTTTCAGGCAGAGAACGTTGATATTGCAGCACACTGAGCACAGATATTTGCAGCACACTGAGCAGATATTTTCCCTATAGATTGTAAGCTTGCGAGCAGGGCCTTCCTACCTCTGTCTGTCTGTTTTTACCCAGTTTTGTTCTATTACTGTTGTTCTAATTGTAAAGCGCAACGGAATATGCTGCGCTATATAAGAAACTGTTAATAAATAAAATAAATAAATATTTGCAGCACACTGAGCACAGATATTTGCAGCCCACTGAACATAGAAACTGAGAGGATGCCAGCCACGTCCTCTCACGATCATCTCCAATGCACGAGTGAGAAATGGCGGCGACACGCGGCTCCTTATATAGAATACGAATCTCGCAAGAATCCGACCGCGGGATGATGACGTTCAGGCGCGCTCGGGTTAACCGTGCAAGGCGGGAGGATCCGAGCTGCTCGGAACCGTGCAAAAAAAGGTGAAGTTCGTGCGGATTCGGATCCCGAGGAACCGAACCCGCTCATCACTACTAATAATAATTACAGGTCATCGTTGCTACATAAGGTGAATGATGTCCCTAACACAAGGGGAAATACTTATCTTAGTTGTATGTTTGTAAACGCTAGAAGCGATACAGGTAACATGGGCGAACTCGAAATACTTGCAGCAAGCAAACAGTATGATATTATAGGCATTACTGAAACTTGGTGGGACGAATCTCATGATTGGACAGTCAATCTAGAGGGTTATACGCTGTTTAGGAGAGAAAGACTAAATAAACGGGGTGGAGTGGTGTGTCTTTACGTAAAACCGTTTTAAAAACCTGAAATATGGGAAGATATACAGGAGGGGACTGTAGACACTGTTGAGACGTTATGGGTAGAAATTGCAAGCGGAGAAAAGGGAATAAAAAAGCTAGTACTGGGTTTATGCTACAAGCCGCCTGGTATTAATTTATCTGATGAGGAATTGTTACTGAAGCAAATTGAAAGAGCAGCAGGAGTAGGAGACATAGTAGTGATGGGAGATTTTAACTATCCAGAGATAAACTGGAAAAGCGATTCATGTGATACTGCTAGGGGTAATATGTTTTTAAACATACTAAATGATAACTTCTTAGCTCAACTAATCGAGGAACCTACCAGGTACAATGCAATCTTTGACCTGGTATTAACAAACAATGGGGAATTGGTATCAAGTATTATGGTAGGGGAGCCCATAAGAAACAGTGACCACAATATGGTCACATTCAATATCAGTTTTCATAGACAGTCCTATACTGGCTCAACTAGGACTCTAAACTTTAGCAAAGCCAACTTTGAAATGATGAGGGAAGCTTTAAGGGATACTGAATGGGATATTTTGTTTCTAGGAAAAAATACTACAGAGAAATGGGATGTATTAAAATCACTGCTAGCTAAAAATACTCTCAAATTTATTCCTACGAGCAGCAAAAAAAGGAACAAAAATTACAAACCGATGTGGCTTAACAAAAAGATAAAGGAACTTATGGGCAAGAAAAGGCGTGCATTTAAAAAATACAAATCTGACGGGAATGCAGAGTCATTTCAGCACTATAAGGACTGTAACAAAATATGTAAAAAATAAATGAGTGGCTAAAGTAGAAACTGAAAAACTAGTAGCAAAGGAAAGCAAAGTGAATCCCAAAAAAATCTTTAAATACATCAATAACAAGAGATTATAGATGGAGAGTATAGGCCCTTTAAAAGACAAGTTGAGAGTCTTAATCAAAAATGATAATGACATAGCGGACAAACTAAATGATTTTTTTTCAATGGTATTTACAAAAGAGGACCAAATTCAGGGACTAGCACACAATCTCAATAAATGATAATATCCCACTGATAAGTACTTATTTAAGTGAGGAGGTAGTCTGTGACTGATTAAAACATTTAAGATTAATAAGTCACTGGGTTCCGAAGGAATTCACCCAAGGATTCTAATGGAGCTTCACTCCGAACTTGCAAAACCGCCATTTTTGATCTTTAAAGATTCAGTTATATCAGGTATGGTTCCCAAGGACAGGAGTATAGCGGAAGTAGTGCCTATATTCAAAAAGGGAAGTAAAGCTGATCTGGGTATTATAGACCTTACATCAATAGTGAGGAAAGTATTGGAAGGTATTCTAAGGGATAGAATTCAGAAGTTCCTTGAAGCCAATAAGGTCATTAAAAGGAATCAACATGGATTTGTGAAGGACAGATCATGTCAAACCAACTTACTTGGCTTTTACGAAACAGTAAGTGCGAACCTTGATCAGGGTAAGGAGGTAGATGTAATCTTTTTAGACTTTGCCAAAGCTTTCGACACAGTACCACACATGCGGCTTATCTATAAGCTACAAGAAATAGGGCTAGGGAGCACAATATGCACTTGGGTTAAAAATTGGTTAGATAATAGGGAGCAGCGCGTTGTGGTTAATGAATCATTTTCAAATTGGGCTGAAGTGCTAAGTGGTGTGCCACAAGGCTCTGTACTAGGACCACTATTGTTATACATTTTCATTAATGACCTAACAGAAGGTCTAGAGAGCATGGTGTCAATTTTTGCAGACGATACCAAATTGTGTAAGGTTATAAATACGGATGAGGATGATGAGTCTCTTCAGAACGACTTAGGTAAACTAGAAGCATGGGCTGCCAAATGGAGAATGCGCTTCAATACAGACAAGTGTAAGGTAATGCACTGTGGTAGCAAGAACAAAAATAACACCTACATATTAAATAGGTTAAAATTAGGGGATTCTGTACTGGAAAAGGACTTAGGTGTTCTCATACATAGCAAACTAAGCAGCAGTACCAAAAGTAGGATTGCAGCAAAGAAAGCTTATAAGATATTCGCATACATAAAACGGGGAATTGATGCAAGGGACAAGAGTGTTATACTCCCGTAATACAAATCACTAGTGAGGCTACATCTTGAATATTGTGTACAATTTTGGGAACCATACTACAAAAAGGATATCCTGGAGCTAGAAAAGGTTCAGAGGCGGGCGACCAAACTAATTAAGGGCATGGAAACACTGGAATATGAGGAAAGGCTTGCAAGGCTAGGCATGTTTACACTGGAAAAGAGGAGACTAAGAGGGGGCATGATCAACATCTGCAAATATATAAGGGAACAATACACAGAGCTTGCGTGGGACCTATTTTTGATAAGATCAGCAAAGAGGACTCATGGACACTCGCTTAGGTTAGAGGAGATTCCGCACAATGCAGCGTAAAGGCTTTTTTTACGGTAAGGACAATACATGTTTGGAATTCCCTGTCTGAGGGAGTTGTAATGGTGGACTCAGTTAACACCTTTAAGAATGGGTTAGATAAATTCCTAATGGATAAGGATATACAGGGTTATGGTGCGTAGTCGCGCTCTATAGTTACTATAAAAAGAGGGATAAAACGCAATGGCTGACATCAGCATCAGACAAAATTATAGACCAAAATAATCATGAATAGGAGACCACAAATAGGTTGAATTCGATGGAGAAATTGTCTTTTTTCAACCTTAGAAACTATGCTTATGTTATTATCCATTATCCATTATATTTAGCATTAATAATCCATCACTGCTGCATACAGTATACTACCATTATAAATTGACAATCACACCCAAATTGAATAACATTTTTTTAATGCACTCTTACGGTGTTCTTATAGTTCAAGTACTGTTGGATAAAATAATCTTTCATGATCTGTTCATCTTCCATACACCCAGGATCCAGATCAATGTCAAACTTTTTGTATAGTAAAACATCTGCCTCCTCTATTGACAATATGATAATATAGAGTATAGAACATATACGAGGGCTCCTCTGGAGTGGTCAATGCAACAAAATGCCCCTTTAGCAATCTAAAAGCTCTTTGGGCATGATTCAGAGCCTTTTTCAATAAGGTAAAGTATGCACAATATAGATGTTCATACTGCATATGTGCAGTGTGGGTTCTGCATCCTTGAATACAGCAAGGCTGCAGAGGTCAGGTAATTGACTGTCTATAGCCATTTAAGGTTGGGGAGGCGGTGTTGATAGTCTCCTTTTCATAAAACGGAGGCGTGTTACAGACATGATGGCAGTTTAAGAAACTAGACAAATACTATAGAATGTTTTTATAAATCAAGAACTATTATCTTAAAAGGTAAAGCTTAGTGAAAATATAACATATTACTAATAAACTTCTCTGAGCAGGAAATCACTGGCTTCAGGTCAGCACAGGTGACTACTGCTGCAGTAAAGTCTACTAGAAAAATGGATTACTATCAAACCAACTCAAAACAGCAAGTCACAGGCCCAGGGCCAGTACATGTCATTAGAGGTAGAGTTTTTAGTGAAAGGTAAAACACTGATTACTATAAAGGGAAAGTAGATCTGAAAATGGAACAAAATACTAAAAAACAAGGATGCAAATATCAGCTTTCAAATGCAAAGTGAATCAAAGCAGCAAATCACAGACCGAAAGGCCAGAGTGACAACCTAGCAGAAAAGATAATAATGACAAATGTATCCATCCAGCACATCTCAATCTCTGGAGATGGAGTAAAAGGCATAATGGCCCTCATTCCGAGTTGATCGGTCGCAAGGCGAATTTAGCAGAGTTACACACGCTAAGCCGCCGCCTACTGGGAGTGAATCTTAGCTTCTTAAAATTGCGACCGATGTATTCGCAATAATGCGATTACTAACTACTTAGCAGTTTCAGAGTAGCTCCAGACTTACTCTGCCTGTGCGATCATTTCAGTGCTTGTCGTTCCTGGTTGACGTCACAAACACACCCAGCGTTCGCCCAGGCACTCCCACCGTTTCTCCGGCCACTCCTGCGTTTTTTCCGGAAACGGTAGCGTTTTCAGCCACACGCCCCTGAAACGCCGTGTTTCCGCCCAGTAACACCCATTTCCTGTCAATCACATTACGATCGCCGGAGCGAAGAAAAAGCCGTGAGTAAAAATACTTTCTTCATAGTAAAGTTACTTGGCGCAGTCGCAGTGCGAACATTGCGCATGCGTACTAAGCGGATTTTCACTGCGATGCGATGAAAAATACCGAGCGAACAACTCGGAATGAGGGCCATAGTCTTTATACCAATAGAGCAAGGTGGGCAAATCCTGTAATGAAATGTGGTGCACAATGAAATTGTCCTTTACCATCTTACCTATCCCTATGTTGTATATCAAAAAGGATATGCAAAGTTTAACAAACCAAGCACTTCAACAACAAGGATTGACACTTTTGTTGTGCTTGGTTTGTTTGGGCTCCAACAAAAGAGAACATTTTGGTGATTTGGTTAAACCAATCTACCAATGGGCTTAAAGCCATCAGTGTTAATCATCCTGTCAGTTGATACTGTCATCATCACCCTCATCACTGCTGTTAATATCATCATACAATATCCCCACTGCACACAATATTAGCTTATCCCCACTGAAATCTGCAATTACAATTTCTGTTTGTAATTAGTGGCAAAGGTATTCATCATACAATTGTGATTCATTTTGATGAACATCAATTTTTCCACATTTTTTGGAAGTAGCCTCAAATACCAGTTGCTCACAAGGTTCCGGGCTGTGCTAAACTCTCTTTCTAAATACACACTGGAGGGTGAGCAGCTTAAGTACACCATAGCTAGTTTGTACAAGGGTTTCCAAATTGCCATTTTCCTTCCAGTATTCGAAGGTACTGTATGAGATGCTAATTTGTACATCATCATTAAAGTACACCTCCACCATTCTATTGATGCTTACTGACTGAGTCATGGTAGATGTGTCAAAAACGTAGGCATTTTTATTAAGCCTGACCAGATGTCATAATGTTTTGCTCTGATGTGTTGTGTTGACTCATCATTATCAGTAGGTCTCTTGGAAAAGGTCAGCTTTTTTGCAGGGAAAACAAAGCCAAAGACATGACATGTGCCACTTTAGCTGACAACCTCCTCACAAGGATCTGTTTGTATCTGTGTCAGTTGGAAAAAAAGAAGACATTACATAGGACAGAAGTTCCCAAATGCGGTCCTCAAGGCACCCCAATGGTCCAGGTTTTAGGTTTATCCATGTTTTGCCACAGGTGACTTAATAAGCACCCCAGTCTATTTGATGTAACCATCTGTGCTGAGCCATGTATATACCTAAAACCTGGACTGTTGGGGTGCCTTGAGGAACCTCTGACATGGGACATAAACCAAGGATCAAACAAGGATGCTAAAATGTAGTTATTGAATTGCAAGATAAAATTTTTGGCATATAAGAATGATTTGGCCCATCTAGTTTGCCCATGTACATGGACACACTTACACTTTTTTAGTCACGGCACCCAAGGCATAGCACACAGTTTGAGAACCACTGTTCTAGGGTAAAAAAAAAAAATTTTTTTTGACTGTATAACAAGTCTGACAGTATATTATTTAGATTGAGTAAGGAAACTGGAGTGCCCATGGGAATCCACAGTAGTTTGAGGAGAATATACAAACTCCATACAGTTAGGGCTGTGGTGGGATGCTGCAAACCCTTTTTGTCTGGTGGAGAAAATGAAGAACTTGATCTACAAGTACAATATATTTAGCAGAATTGCATAGTTTAATCTCAATTTAGTTTAATCTCATCTTTCAGCTTCTCAAGCTGTTTATCCAGTGTAGTATTGTAATTATTATTATTATTATTATTATTATTATTATTAATAATAATAATAATAATAATAATATTAACAGTTTCTTATATAGGGGGTCATTCCGAGTTGTTCGCTCGCAAGCGGATTTTAGCAGATTTGCTCATGCTAAGCCGCCGCCTACTGGGAGTGAATCTTAGCATCTTAAAATTGCGAACGATGTATTCGCAATATTGCGATTACACACCTCGTAGCAGTTTCTGAGTAGCTTCAAACTTACTCGGCATCTGCGATCATTTCAGTGCTTGTCGTTCCTGGTTTGACGTCACAAACACACCCAGCGTTCGCCCAGACACTCCCCCGTTTCTCCGGCCACTCCTGCGTTTTTTCCGGAAACGGTAGCGTTTTTTCCCACACGCCCATAAAACGGCCTGTTTCCGCCCAGTAACACCCATTTCCTGTCAATCACATTACGATCGCCAGAACTATGAAAAAGCCGTGAGTAAAAATCCTAACTGCATAGCAAAATTACTTGGCGCAGTCGCAGTGCGGACATTGCGCATGCGCACTCAGCGGAAAATCGCTGCGATGCGAAGATTTTTATCGAGCGAACAACTCGGAATGACCCCCATAGTGCAGCATATTCTGTTGTGTATAATGGTATAACTTAAGTTAAGCTGGCAGTGACTGAACTCACTTCATAGGTAACATTTTCTAATGGTTTCTGTAACTTGCATAAGACCGAGAGTATTCTTTAGTGTGCTGCAGTATGGTAACATGTCCCAAGTTCTCCCTATATCATGGCTTGCTGTGTATGTCTTGATGGCTTGTTGCTGTTCCTCCACTCGCTGAAGCATATAAACAGTGGTTTTCCTCTTCTTGCTTCAGTTGGTGGCATGCCACATTGAACTTTTTTTTGCAGCTGCTTCTACAGTACAGTATGTTCTACATGTGGTTGCTGGTTGCCGAAAATGACCAGAATTTTTATGGGCTACAGCCTGCATCTCATGCATTGAACTGTTATTTTGTAAGAAATCCTGAACAATCAAATTTATTGTGGGCGCAAAACATGGCACATGTTCAAATTTGTCCACTCATAATGCTCATAAAATGTTACTTGTATTGTCAGAAATGACAATTCCAGAGGAAAGCCTTAGCGGAGTGAGCCATTTTGTTATCACACCCTGTTGTTTTTCCAACAGATAGGTACTGTTATGCTCTTTAGTGAAGCCATAGATACAGAGAGCAGACTGCCTCTGAATTAGCTTATGTGTGTTAGATACTGCTGCTGAAGATGATACACCCACTTGATTGGCAGTAACAGTCATGTAATCTTTTGTTTGACCAGTACCACTTGTGCACATATCTATAGTTAAGTGGATAGTGGATACAATGGCATTTTCTAAGCAAACAATAACTTCTTGTTTAATGTACAGTATCTGTACAGGTGAAGAATTGCTGTTCTGGAAAAACAGAATTGAGATGTAATTTTTTGAACACATCATCTAAATTATTCGGCTTAAACTAGATGATTTGATGACGGATATTGGATGCAAATCTAAGGACAACATACCCATCAGTGATCCGCTGTGCAGCAGGCAGGTCAAGTATGACAGGCAACCTGTCATACTTGGTTCCAGAATGCGGTTATGTTACCGGCAGTCGGGATCCCGGTGGCCAAGATCCCGATGCCGGAATCCCGACTGGTTTAACATGGCAACATGCAGGATAACATCATACAAGTTCTATTTCAACTCATGGGTGTCCAAGACACCCATGGTGTGGGAATAGAACCTGTGGCAAGCGCAGCAGCCACCATGCCCGCAGCGAGCCTGCAAGGGGCTCTGTTGCACTTGCCACCCTGTCAGCATTCTGGTGGTAGGCATCCTGGTGCTGGTATGCTGAGCCCCGGGATCCCTACCGCCAGTCACACCTACCCCACCCCTTGGATCCTCTTGCAAATGATTGTTTCACAGATAATTGCTGATTGAAACTGCTAGTCTTTCTGTTTCCCTTCTGTGAGGAAGATTCACTCCCAGAAGCCGCCCTAGTGTGCAAGGTTTTTTCTTGGGAATCGTGGATAGCATCAAGGTAGTCAGTCTTTGCAAACTGGATGCAAGTAGACTACCTCTGATCACTAAGGAGGAGACTGATGAAGGTGTTGACAGTGGAGACTACATGGTATCTGTTACCAGTGGGTTAAAATGACTTCTGCATGCCTTGCAGTTTATTGTGTTAGGTCCAGTGTGGTAGTAATCACATCTCTGCACACAAACCTTGTTTTTGGAACAGAATAAAAAATAGACCTTCTATATGCCTTGCAGTGAGGTCCTTAGAATAGGTTTGTACACATACTTGAGGCAGAATATAACAGACTTAGAAGGTAAGATTGTGGGCGTACACTGAGCATAACATAGAGTGAGTACACTGAGCATGAGGTTGAAATTACAGGTTAACATAGGATATGGGGGAATAGAACACAAGCAGACACAATAGCATACCTCCCAACTTTTGGCCTCATTGACTCGAGACCTTCGCGTGGCTATGCCGATGAAGTGTGCGCACGCGCATCTCACTTCTTCACATGCATCTGGCAGAGGCGGTCGCGGGGCAGGAGGGGGCATGTCAGCAGCATTGCGGTGGCATTGTGGGGGTGCAGTCCGGACAATGCAGGCATGTCCGGACCGTTTGTGGGGCGTGCCACAGCGGCTGCATGACGTCACATGCAGCCGCTGTGGCTGTAAATATGGTGGGTAGGCAAAGGGCTCCTCGACAGATGCGAAAGCATCACTGCCGTGAGATGCTTTTGCATGTCTGTGGGGGGCTGGATCCGGCAGCCTAGGCAGACTTGCCCTGTGCTGGGCATCCCCCTGCATGTTAGAGTTATTGATCGTATATGTGTGTTTTTTCGCACAACTACAATCAAGTATGAATTAGGCCCTAAGTCGGGAGCAGGTCCAATGGGTTCTAGACCGAGCATAGGGACTGATGGTGCATACACACAAAACAATTCTAGCGAGCAGACGTACTGTAGCCTTATCTGGCTGAGAATTGTATAACGTGTACCCAGCAGTGTGTGTGTGACCTCCGTATGGAGACATTTAAAAATGTCACAATGATATTAATACAAACATACTGTACACAGCTAGCACAATACAAGCAATGTAAAACATACAGTAGCTTTGATCAGAAGAGGTGTCCAAGTTACAGTGTAAAAACCGATTCAATGTCCTGACTTGCCCATCTCACAACATCATATGCATCATGGCTAATTTCTTCTAAATGCAGCATTAAGACACCATGAATGTTCTATAGTTGTCCTATGCTGCATCTGTTATATGTTTCATCTTTCTCTTTTAGGGTTATGCTGTATTTGGATAATGCTAGTTAGGTTCAGGCTATTTCAAAATTTTTCACAAAAGTTCTGGACTTTTGAAAGCCACATAAATACCACAATCTAGCAAGTTCTACAGTTGGAGCAATGCAGTCACAATGGGTGAGATTCAATTGTTATTTAATTGTAGCTCCATTCGGGTGCGATGGCTGCCAGTGCCTACATTTCAGCTCGCACCCACCCTAGGGGTGGTAACTTAAATGCATGAAAAGTAACCCATTTGGGCACCTAAAGAGCACTTTTCACAATCATGCCCAGCACTTTTAATAATTGAATGTCCAAGGCGCATGTATATCCTACTGAGGGTGATTATATTATATATATCATCTGTAAAATATAATACACAGTATTGGTTGCAAATTGATCTGCAAAATGGTAGGACCACATGGTGTCTCCTGATATATTGTTATGGAGAAAGAAAAGACTTCAGAGAGACCAGATTTGCCATAGCAACCACCATAGGACAACAGTGCGATTTCTGTCCAACGTTTTTTTACCCCCAGTCACGGGTGAGTTGATTTATTTCAACTTACGGGTTATCTGAGAATCATTATGGTACATTCTATTGACATCTTTTTTCCCACTTGTTCACTGAGAAGTATCAGGTTCCAGCCACTCATATTTCCATCTACATAATGACATTTCCATTAGGCTTAAGGTTATCTTTAGTGTTAGGGTAAGCATCAGAGTTAATGTTAGGGTTACTGGTGGGGTTAGGGTTAGGGTTAGGATTATTGTGGGGTGAGGGTTAGTGTTAGCATCAGGGTTACCTTGCCTATATTCAACAATGCTGAATGTCGATATTACAACCATGTCAGCATTCTCTTGTCATCCTAATGAATGTTGACATTGTCAATTTCTACCAATATACCACACCACAGCTAGAAACAGTAAGTTTAGTAATGTTTCACTGTCTCTCAAAAGTGTGAAGGAAGAACAACCTTCATCCCCATACCCAAAGCAGGACAATGACATCCCTTCAGCACCAGAGACCAGTCCCAAAATCTTCCTAGAGAAGCTACGTTCCTATAAGGCTGCATCAATGGAACATAAAGAATGGTTCATGATAATTCAGCAACTACAAATGGCAGTGAAAGAGACACAAGTTGAAGCTCTAGTCTGGTGGGTAACTGGTTTTGCACGTAAGAAGCTGATTCTGTGTTTGGAGTAAAGCAAAAAAGGAAATAACTTTGCACCCTGGAAAAAAACAAATGACACTGCAGGTGGTGCAGATGTAAAATGTATAGAGATGTAGATTTGAGAGGGACATGTTAAAAGTCAAATCTAAATTGTAGTGTAATAAAAAGGCTGTGCAGCATTTCTAGACTACATGTAAAAGTAGCCAGCATTTACTACTCTGCATGCAAAAATACTGTAATAACTGTTTGCTCCCTTTGTATTGCAGCATTGTCTGTTCACACAAAGCAACAAATCACTGCACTAGGAGTTAGAGAAATATGAAAAATATATATATGAATCAATCTGCTTCCTATTTAGTAAAAACATTCATGCTCAAAATGAAAGACTCATATGCACTTTACATGAAAAATATCAATAGATGAACCACAAATTCACATACATAATAAAAACAGTTAAAATATAAATGTACACATTGTGTCTCAAGTATAGTACATATGAGTATTTTAATTTACGATTGAGTGTTTTTACAAAGTAGGAAGCAGATTGATTCATATATATTTTTTTAATATTGTCTTTATCTAACTCCTAGGGCAGAGGTTCCCAAACGCGGTCCTCAAGGCACCCCAACAGTCCAGGATTAAGGTATATCCATAGCTCAGCACAGATGGTTAAATCAAATTGACTGAGGTGCTGATTAAGACACCTGTGGCCAAGCATGGATACATTTAAAACCTGGACAGTTTGGGTGCCTTGAGAACCGCGTCAGGGAACCTCTGTCCTAGGGGGGAATGTAATAGGGTGTGAGAATCAGGAAGTGAGAGATTTTGTGCGAGTTCTGCTGTTTTTTTTGAAGTGGCAATAATTTACATGGCAAAACCAGATAGATTTTTCCATATAAATGATTGTCAATTTAAAAAACAGGAGAACTCTCACAAAATCTCTCACCTCCTGACAGTAGTGGATCTTGCCACGGGCAAGCAGGACTTTTGCCTGGGGCGCCGCCTTCCAGAGGGCACCATCCGGAGGGCGCCGCACCATGGCAATATCCGCTACTGTGCCCCCCCCCCCCCAGCTGCCGCTGTGTCCCCCACTAGTCCCCCACTGTGAAGGGAACTAGATGCTACCCGTCTAGTTTCCCTTCGTGGAGAGGACCTTTGCTGTGCGGTGCGTGATGACGTCATCGCGCACCGCACAGCATTGTGGGACTGACACAGAGGCTAGGGGTCATAATTGACCTCTAGTGTCTATGCTGTGCTATGGGAGAGACGTCATGATGTCTCTCCCATAGATCTGTGGAGAGGAGAGGCGCCGGCGGAGGTCTGCAGCGGTCGGGAATCAGGAGCGGTGTTAGTAAGTATTCATTTATTTATTTATTTTTTCTTTCAGCAGCGCTACTCTACAGGGGGCACAAATGGGGGCGTAACTGACCACGCCCCCATAGGAAGCCACACCCCTATTTTTGCCCGGGGTGCCACAAGGGCTAGAACCGGCCCTGCTTCCTGATTCTCACACCATCTTACATTCCCCCCATAGGGGCTAATTCAGAACTGATCGTAGCACATCTACAATCAGTTTCACAGACATGCAGGGGGACGCCCAGCACAGGGATAGTCCACCCTGCATGTCTGGCTCTGCCCCCCCCGCACAGGTAAAAAAGCGGCGATGCTTTTGTGCCTGAGGAATAACTCCCTACCAACGCTCCCTTGGGTTGCAGTGGCTGCGTTGCCCGGGCTATGCCCCAAAAACGGCGACCAAATGCAGCCGGCTCGCCCCCTCCTGCCGAGCGAACGCCTCTGCCTATCAATCAGGCAGAGGCAATCGCTGGGCTGAGATGCCGATAGCATCTCAGGCATACACATGTGCACTACGGCACATGCTCATTTCTGACCTGATCGCCCGCTGTGTAAAAACGTACAGCAGCGATCAGGTCTGAATTAGCCCCATAGTGCAGTGGTTTTTTATTCTGTGTGTACTTTTGTAATTATACCGGAAAGCTAGCATGCTTCATTTTCACCTGCAGCTACATCATTGAGATTTGTGTAAGGAGAGTGCCAGGAGATAAAACAGTGGGGTAAATTTACTAAGGTGGGAGATTTTTAGAACTGGTGATGTTGCCCATAGCAACCAATCAGATTATATCTATTATCTGCTAGAAGCAGCTAGATGAATGGTACGTAGAATCTGATTGGTTGCCATGGGCAACATCACCAGTTCTAAAAATCTCCCACCTTAGTAAATTTACCCCAGTCTTTCTAATATTGCTGGCCATACACTAGGACGACCAGCAACCAATAAGATTCCTGTCACGATTTCCCTTAATTTTTCCTGGGAGCGCTAGACACACGATTTGGATTTTTTTTGGACACAGATGTGCATACGATGAAGCATACGACCTATTGAGTGATCATATGACTCACAAAGAGCATGTGATCACCTTGAAAGAAATGCCACTCAAAATGAAGCTGATAGAATGTTCCAATGAACGATGCATCAAATGTGCATTAAACATGGTACGATGTGCATATGATTACGACGGATAATATGTGCTGCACGTATGATCAGGGGATGCGACATTCGGCCCGCGGGACCGCATATTGCATCGTAATCATACCCAAAACATGCACAATGTACACACAGTGCATCAAACAATGCGTCAAAATCGTACTTTTGTGCATGATATCGACCTAGTGTATGGCCAGCTTATGATCTGCTCATGCAAAAAGTCACTTGCTCTTTTTTTTTAAATCAAATTTACTCCTAACTCAGAATCTGTCCAATCCTGGTTTTTATTTTATTACTAATTTTAAATATTAGGCTTATAGTGATTCTTTTCTAGATGTGTAGTTGTTGTAGATATCTGTCCAGAATATCAGAAACAAATACAATTTGAAACAATCATACCGGTACATACAACTCAAATAATACTGACCTTAAATAGGTCCCCTATGTTCACATAAAGGTTTCTTTCATGTCAGAGGTAATCAGGCTCAAATGCTCACCAGATTGTTGATTCGGCTTCAAGACCTCTTCACAGTGAAGTGGACCACCCGGATAAGACAAGTTCATATAATTTACTGGTTGCCACAACACAAAAAGAAATATTTTTTTTTTCCTTTTCTCTAGAAATATACAGCACAATATATATAAAAAAAAAAACACAATCAGCATAGCAGGTCAAAAAAAGTGCATGGGTCCTTCAGAGTACAAATATAAGGAAATGTGTCCTTTAGCTAAACTGGAGTCACCAATCCAAGACCAGTGGGGAATAAAGCATGCGGTCTACTAGTCTTTCATCTCCGGATATACAGGAAACGTAGAAAATACCTCCTGCTTGCAAAAGATCACATTTCACAGCTGGTCTTAGTGTAGTGTACCTCTGCTCCACCTCCACAGTCCACTAACATGTTTCGGATTACTCATTCCTCAAAGTTTGTATTATTTGAGTTGTATGTACCGATACAATTGAGAACACAACCTTGGATTTGTCCAGGGGGAACAAAGTAACATTTATGTGAACATAGGGCATTTGCCTAAGGTCAGTGGCGTGGTGGAATCCACTTTTTTTGACACTTATAGATGATCAAAAAAGCTTACCATTCGTTTCTTATTTCTTTTCTTTTTCATACAAGATTATCGGGGATTGATGTTCCTTGAAGACTAAGAAAGACATTACACTTACATTTCCTTACTATACAGTTTGGGAAGTAAAAATACTATTGTACATGTATAACTAGCGCCTTGATGTTCTGTTTCAAATTGTATTTGTTTCTGGAACAATTTTGGAAAGTAGGGAAACTTCTGTCAACAAAATCTGGCTTAACTGAAGCTTTCCACATGGGTAAGCCTGAAGCAGAGATGCCACCTTCTCCTGCTGTCCCATTGCTAAGCTCAGGTGCACCCTAAAGGCCAACTCAAGATTCTGGAGCAAAAACAACAATAAGTACGTTAACAATGAATAATTCCAAACAAAATTATTCAGTTTACACAAAATTGTGTTAAAATTATTTACATACTGCAGCTGTACACTTTTATAAAGCATAGGGAATGGGTTTTGGAAAACAAATCACACAAGGTGCCAAATGCATGATGTTCTTTCAAAAATTACAGGGTGGTGACTTTTAAACCAATTAAACTATAAAAAAGCAAATAATAAGTTCTAAGAATTTGTACTAATTACTTGCATTAATTACTTGGGCTATAATGTATGTATTCATTCATTACATTGGTCATCCTGGCAGTGGCTTCCTGGTAGTTATTTTTCATCAGGAAGACATCTGTGATGTAAACTGGTAAGCAAACCTTTATTAGATACAAAAATATATACTGTAAATCATACAAAAATTATATAAATCATAGAGTATGAGTTAAATTTATAACATCAAATACATAGGATTTTTTCACAAAAGTTTAGGGTGTGGGGTATACTGTCAAAACTTGTAAGGCAGAGTCTTCTAAGCCTGTTCTATGCCTCTTATAAGCCAATTAAACTATAAAGCGGCAAATCAAAGGGGAAAATGATTTGTAGGCTGCATTCGTTACATGGCCATTTTCCATTAAATTTAGCATTAATAATCCTTCATTGCTACATATACTACCATTATACATTGGCAATCACACCCACCTTGAATAACATTCTTTCAATGGTGTAGTTAAAGTTTAAGTTCTGTTTGATAACATAATCTTATATTATCTATTCATCTTCCAAATTTGCAGGATCTATATCAATGTCAAAGTTTTTGTCTACTAAAACGTCTGAGTCCTGTATTTGCAATGCTTTGGAATCTAGAGAATATATGAGTTCTCCTCCAGAGTGGTCGATGCAACCAAATGCCCGTTGAGCAATCTAAAAGCTCTTTCTGGTGGATTCATGGACCAAATTGTATGTCAATATTTGCTCTGTTATCGACCAGTGAGGAGCATTGATCATAGAGAGGGGCTGCGGTCATGTGACCACCGTTCAGGATCCCGGTGGTCACCATGCTTGTTGTTTCATGCAATTAGAACAAGCAACATTTTAAACAAAGTACCAATGTGTGGATGCATCCCAGCTTAAGAGAATGTGATGATTGCTGGTATCTTTGTGGAAGCCAATATTTCTTGATTATAGTTTTAAGAAAAACCTTTTTTCTAATAGTTGGTAATTTCAGTGTTAGTAATAAAATTCCGTTATGCACTTAAACAATAAAGTTGCCATTCATTACAAACATACTCCCAATTGTTAGTACAGTATGAGAATTGTAATCAAATCTTTGCTTTGACATGTTGGTTGTGAAGCTACAGTAATATGTATGAAATATCAAAGACCAATATCATAGTCACAATGCAATAGAAAGGTATGCAGTTAATTTCCCGACTGTCAGGAATTCATACTGAATCCGATGGAAAAAGCACACTTAGCTAAACAGGGCATTCTGAAGCCAGACTATGAGAGAATGAGAGAAGACTAGCTAAGGCTGCTGATTAACATCGTAATTGTCATTAGTCTGAATTTCATACACGGCCATAAAGCAGGGAATTCCTGGCATACATACTGTATATGTTTCTGTGTCCAGGTCTGACTTACTGTAGCTGCATTTATGAGAACATGCTTTCACTGTAATTGGCCTGTGCTTGCATGAATTTCCATTCCTGAACCCACCTGTCCAAGTGTAAGGAGACTTTAAGTATAAAAAACGTCCAGGTCTGCATACAGACGTACAGTAAGCGCACACCTTTTTTTAAAAACACATTTGAGGCACAGATAAGTGTTTTTTTTATGCAAAACAAATTATATCCCACTCTATATGATGACATCAAAATAAACAATGACAGCGAAATTCACTACTTTACGTTTCAGTGACACAAAAGTGTGTTTTCAATTACAAGACTCTTTGAAGAAACCACAATTAGTGGTGAAGTATGTATTGGGACTATTTTTACACAGAGATCCACAACATAGTTTATTTAGGTGTATTTAATTTCTTTTTGCCATCCTTAATGGGATTTTTTTAGTCTATACTAATACAGCGTACATTATTTGCATTACTATCTAATGTATGATCCAATACTGGTGGAACATACAGTATAATTAAAAAATAATATCAGATGGTTTGGGACTTCTTTCAAAAAAATTACAACAGCTAAAATCATGTACATGGACTTTTTTCATACAGTATTATTAACATCAATACATTTATTTCCATATATTTCCAATAAATGGTAATCACCCCAGAGCTTACAAAATTGATTTCATTAATACTGGTCAAAGGCAGGGTAACCTAGCGACAGAGCAATAGCAGAAACACATCAATTTAAAAAATATATATATCATAGCTGTGAAACAAGGTGAAAATCTAGTAGAAAATATATTACTAGCAGACTTCTACCAACCCTAAATCACTGGTTTCAGGCCAGTACAGGTGATTGCTGCTGGATAAATGTTTATAAAAAACCTAGAGATTACCATCAAACTTACTCCAATTAGCAAATCACAGGCCCAAGGCCTGTACAGGTGATTGGAGGTGGAGTATTTAGTGGTAGGTAAAGCAAAACAAATGTAAAACATTGAACAAAGTATTAGAAAAACAAATATCAGTTTTCTAATGCAAATTATATCCAAACAGCAAATAACAGGTCCCAGGCCAAACCATGTAATTCAAGCCAGACTAACAGGCCAGCAGAAAATATGATAATAAATTTCTCCACAAATCACAGGCCGAAAGGCCATTATAGGTAAATGGAGGTGGAGTAACAGGCTAGTAGGCTTTACCCCAATACAACCAGGTGGGCAAATCACATAATGAATAGTGGTACATGATGTAATTGTCCTTGGGTCCTCTCACCCATTTTTATGTTGTATATTAACAAAGATATGCACATTTTAACAGACCAAGTACTTCAGCGACAGGAACTTCCACTTTTGTGACTGAAGTTCTCAGATAGTTTGGGCCTCCTCAAAACTAAAGACCATAATTTGTTGGTTTGGTTAAAGCAAGCTACCAATGGATTTAAGGATAATCCTCAAAGTTTAAGATGTCATCATCCTCATCATTACCCTCATCACTGTTGTTAATGCCATAATCACACAATATTAGCTCATCTCCACTGGAATCCACCATTACAATCTCTGTAATTGGCAGCAAAGATCTTCCTCATAGAATTTGTAGATCATTTTGATGAACATCAGTTTTTCCACATTTTTTGGATGTAGCCTCCTACACTGATCACTCACAAGCTTCCTGGCTGTGCTAAACACTCTAAGTATACACTGGAGGGTGAGCAGCTTACGTACACCATAGTTAGTTTGTACAAGGGGCTCCAAATTAAAATATTTCTCCCTGTATTTAAAGGCACCGTGTGAGATGCTAATTGGTACATTATCATTAAAGTAATCCTCCACCATTATATTTACTCTCTTTGTATAAGATTGAGTCAAAGTAAAGTCACAGTTTCAAAATACATGGACAATTCTTTCAAGCCTAACCAGATATCATAATGTTTTGCTCTGGTGCACTGCTTTGAATTTGAGTTGACTAATCATCACCAGTGGATCTCTTGGAAAAGGTCAGTTTTTTCTGGAAGTAAAATTTGAAGGAGAAATTGAAGCAGGAGATGTCATCGAGTCATGTGCCACTTGAGCTGACAACTTACTTGTAATGAGCTGTTTACATCTCTTAAGTTTAGTAGCAGTTGAAAAAAATTACATAGTACTTAAACCTAGGATCAAATATTATTGCCAAAATGTAGTGATCCACGTTCAAGATGTTGTAAATCCTGTAGTTATGGGGAAGTGAATAAAGAACATAATCTACAAATTTGACATACCTAGTGGAATTAATTTAATCTTTAACTTCAGTTTCTCTAGCTGCTTTTCCAGTAGTTTGATTAACAGTATTCCACATGGTTACTTATTCTTGTTTCATTTGGTAGCATGGCAAATTGAACTTTTCTTTCTACTGCTGCAATCTTCTGCATATGATTGTTGAATGCCAAAAATGTCCAGAAATGTTTCCAGCTTCAGCCAGCAGCTCCTGCATGGACCTATCCTGAAAGAAATTCTGAATCACCAAGAGTTTTTGTGCACAAAACATGGTGCATGTTGAAATTTACCCATTCATAATGCTTATGTAATTTTAGATCCATTATCCGAAATGACCAATTCTGAGGCTAGTCTTAGTGTTTTAAGCCATTTTGCTATCACATCCCTGCTTTTATAACAGATTGACACTGGTATGCCTCATAGTAAAACCAGTAGTAGTCTGCCTGTGATGAGCTGGTATTGTGTTAGATACTGCTACCTTTAGTTAAGTGGATAGTTGTTGCACTGGCATTTTCTAGGCAAAAAATACTTTTTGTTTAACATCCTGGTACAGGTGAGGAATTGCTGTTTTGGAAAAACAGAACTGAGATGGAATTTGGTGGACATATGACTTCAATTAATCGGCTAAGACCAGATGCATTGATTGTGGATATTGGATGTAGATCTAATACTAACATTACCATCATGACTTCAGTGATCCATTGTGCAGCATGATGGCAGCTGTAATATTTGGTTCTTTTTGCAAATGATTGTTTCACAGTCAATTGTTTGAAACCACTTGTCTTCTTGTTCCCCTTCTGTCATGAAGATTTACCCCCAGCAGCAGCCCTAGTGTGTAAGCATTTTTCTTGGGAAGCGTGGATTGCATTAAGAGAGTCAGTTAGTCTTTGTGAATTGGATGCATGAAGACTAATTCTGATCGCTAATGAAGAAGATGATGATGAAGGCGTTGGTAGTGGAAATTGCTTCTGCTGGTATCTTTTCATGCTTCTTCGTAGAATGGCTGCAGGAACTGAGACGCTGGTGCCATTATTTTTTTTGAGTATGGGATCACAGCTGTAGACTGATACATGCCCTGAAAACATTCATGACACACTTGTGTTTTTTCCGGTCGCTCTGCATTAGCTGCCCCCAAATGGTCCCTGATTGCCAACAGTTTGTGAACAAATCCTCCTTTGGAACCCTCTCCCAAAAAACTATCTACCTTGTTACATCTTGGGGATAATTAATATTTACTGGTACTGGCTGAAAACAGGTGTTTTTGAGGGATATGCCATACATTTTCTTTAATAAACAAGCAGTGGTGTCGAGTTGGGGGAACAGGTACTAATTACCCAGGCCTGGGTTTGATGGAGGAGCCTGGGTCAGCTTCTAAGGGGGACATTTCCCCCCTGTATGTCCAACAGCAAACTCTGTACAGCGGAGAGGGGCGTGTGCACTCACCAGAAAGTCTCTCCCTACAGGTGTAGGCTGCTGTGGGTGGGGCTTTATAATCGGCAGGAGGCAGGACAGGAGAGACTACTTGGAGAGTACACTCCCCTTTCCCTGCCGCACTGTGTGGGTGCACTGCAGCAGCTGCTGAAGGGTATAAATTTACCCCTATGCATCAGCTGGCACCTCCCTCTACAGCACACCGCCACAAAGTGGCGATGTATATACTACTTTTCCTCATTTCTAAAGAAAGCCCATGGCAACCCTTCCTCATATTGGCCACCCCCCATTAGTATCTGGGCCTATGTCCATTCTCTAGGGCCCTGTAATTAGGCCCATAATTGTTATTTTTCATTTAGCTCCTTAAGAATATGATACACTTTGTTTCTGGACACTCACAGGTTGTAACTCCCAAGAGAAGTCTGCAAAGCTGCATCTGATGTCAGAAATAACTGGAGACAACGGAAAATACTAAATACTGTTGCAGTCGGAGACAGGCCAAGAGTCACGTTGAGAAATTCAGGTTCAGAGTCTGAGTTAGTTCTAGGGGTCACAGGTAGACTTGAAAAGTCACAAGCAATCAGACAGAATGCAAATGAATAATCCAGGACCAGTGATGAGTTGTAAGAAAGATACAGCACAGACTGACAATAAATGCTAAGGCACAGAAAAGTGAACTAAACAGATTTCTACATTCAGCATCTGCTGACATAAACAGAGGGTGCAGTGGATGCAGCTGCTATGGGGCCCGGCCGTTTGGGGGGCCCCAAAGTCCAGCTAGCATCCCACTACACCCTTTTGAATTTTTATTTTTGTTCAGTTTTATTTTTTTTAATTAATACTGCCGCATGTCGGGTTCGGGGCCTGGCAGTTTACATCCTGGGAGGTATTAAGGCAAGCGGGACTCAGGAGGCAGGGTGCAGAGCAGCCCTCATTGTGTGACTGGCACTGCGACAGGGGGAAGAATATCCTCACTTGGCCTGACACTGTACGCCAGGTGCCGCTGTCATATGATGCGGAGATGCTGGAAAGGGTCAGTCTTGTCTCATCCCTCCTCCTACTTGCCGTCTGTGGTCAGTCAGGTGAGCACATACAGGCAGGTTTTCAGGGGGTGGGACTTCCGTTGTTAGGGCAAATGTTTGGAGCAGCTCCTGTTGTTGCTGCTGGTGGTACCAGGTAACGTGCGGCATGTCACCGGTCAGGGGAGAGAGAGCCGGCCCTGGCGGACAGTCACTGGCTGGGGAATGAGCACTTCCCGGCATAAGTTTCCATAAATCTTGGGGAGGCTCCCTTTCCTGTGTTTCCCCTCCCTTAATCTGGCGATTCTTCTACTGCACAGTGCGATTTTCACTTTAGTCAGAGAAGGGCACAAGGGGATGAGAGAGCTGGCCCATGGGGCGAGTACCCATGCTTGTAAGCAGCGCATGTCGGCGCTGATAGCAAGGGAGGATGATGCAGAGAAACCTCACACCGGCAGCGACTAGTCCAGTAAGGTCATGTGTATGGGGTATCTTTGACTGATTAGACCTGCAGCTGTAAGTGCTGTTTAAGGGAAGGATGTTTCCTTCCTTTATCTTTATCCCATATGGTGCTTTGTCCATCCGTCCGTATGTCCATCTACACCCCCCATCCTTATAGCCATCTATGCCCCCATATGGTTCTCTGTCCATCCGTATGTATGTCCATCTACGCAATCCCATCGGTCTAGCCATCTATGCCCCCATATGGTGCTCTGTCCGTCCGTCCATCTATGTCTGTCTGTCTGTCTATGCCCCCGTCCCCATCCTGTGCTGTAGTCAGGTAGTGTCTCTCCTGCTCGCTACTCCTCCCTCTCTCTCTACCTAACACTCTCTCTCTTGCGCCTCTCTCTCTCCCTCCTTTACACTGTCCCTTGCTCACTGACCCTGTCTCCCTCACTCCCTGACACTGCCTCCCTCGCTCCCTGTCACTGCCTCCCTCGCTCCCTGACAGTGGGGTATATTTACTAAAAATCGTATTTTCCAGTTTGAGGTCAAAGTTCAATCACGAATGACATCGAAAGTGTAAATATGCAACTTTTTGAATTTAGTACGACTAATTTACTAAGCTGCCGTATTCTGCATTTTCGGTTTTTCCGATGTCGATGTCATTCGTTTTTTTAGGCAGTAATTTACGTGAGAGGCTTGTAAAACACTGCCGACTTTAATACAATGAATCTCGGCCGGATCTGAGAGATCCGTGCTGGGCTTCATTGTGCACCTTGTTAAAAAAAAAAACTGTGTTAAAATTTTAAAAAAAATTGCGTGGGGTCCCCCCTCCTAAGCCAAACCAGCCTCGGGCTCTTTGAGCCGATCCTGGTTGCAAAAATATGGGAAAATAAATGAAAGAGGTTCCCCCATATTTAAACAACCAGCACCGGGCTCTGCGCCTGGTCCTGGTTCCAAAAATATGGGGGACAAAAAGCGTAGGGGTCCCCCGTATTTCTGAAACCAGCACCGGGCTCCACTAGCCAGATACATAATGCCACAGCCGGGGGACACTTTTATATAGGTCCCGGCGGCCCTGGCATTACATAACCAACTAGTCACCCCTGGCCGGGGTACCCTGGAGGAGTGGGGACCCCTTCAATCAAGGGGTCCCCCGCCTCCAGCCACCCAAGGACCAGGGGTGAAGCCCGAGGCTGTCCCCCCCATCCAAAGGCTGCGGATGGGAGGCTGATAGCCGTTGTGTAAAAAAATGAATATTGTTTTTAATAGCAGTACTACAAGTCCCAGCAAGCCTCCCCCGCAAGCTGGTACTTGGAGAACCACAAGTACCAGCATGCGGAGGAAAACCGGGCCCGCTTGTACCTGTAGTACTACTACTAAAAAAATACCCCAATAAAAACATAAGACACACACCTTGAAAGTATAACTTTAATGCATACATCCACACCTCCATATACACATACTTACCTTATGTTCACACGAGGGTCGGTCCTCTTCTCCATGTAGAATCCATGGGGTACCTGTGGAAAAAATTATACTCACAAAATCCAGTGTAGAAGGCTCTTCTTGTAATCCATTTGTAATCCAGGTACTTGTCAAAATAAAAAAACGGACACCCGACCTCACACTGAAAGGGGCCCCATGTTTTCACATGGGACCCCTTTCCCCGAATGCCAGAAACCCCCTCTGACTTATGTCTAAGAGGGTTCCATCAGCCAATCAGGGAACGCCACGTTGTGGCATCCTCCTGATCGGCTGTGTGCTCCTGTACTGTATGACAGGCGGCACACGGCAGTGTTACAATGTAGCGCCTATGCGCTCCATTGTAACCAATGGTGGGAACTTTGTGGTCAGCGGTGAGGTTACTTTCGGTCACCCGCTGACCACAAAGTAATTTGGGGGTCATTTTGATCCCATAGTATTATTAACCTCAATAATCATAATTTACACTAATTTTCAGTCTATTCTGAACACCTCACAATATTATTTTTAGTCCTAAAATTTGCACCAAGGTCGCTGGATGGCTAAGGTAAGCGACACAAGTGGCCGACACAACACCTGGCCCATCTAGGAGTGGCACTGCAGTGTCAGGCAGGAAGGCACTTCAAAAAAATAGTCCCCAAACAGCACATGATGCAAAGAAAAAAAGAGGCGCACCAAGGTCGCTGTGTGACTAAGCTAAGCAACACAAGTGGCCGACACAAACACCTGGCCCATCTTGGAGTGGCACTGCAGTGTCAGGCAGGATGGCACTTCAAAAAAATAGTCCCCAAACAGCACATGATGCAAAGAAAAAAAGAGGCGCACCAAGGTCGCTGTGTGACTAAGCTAAGCGACACAAGTGGCCGACACAAACACTTGGCCCATCTAGGAGTGGCACTGCAGTGTCAGACAGGATGGCACTTCAAAAAAATTGTCCCCAAACAGCACATGATGCAAAGAAAAAAAGAGGCACACCAAGGTCGCTGTGTGACTAAGCTAAGCGACACAAGTGGCCGACACAAACACCTGGCCCATCTAGGAGTGGCACTGCAGTGTCAGACCGGATGGCACTTCAAAAAAATAGTCCCCAAACAGCACATGAAGCAAAGAAAAAAAGAGGCGGACCAAGGTCACTGTGTGACTAAGCTAAGCGACACAAGTGGCCGACACAAACACCTGGCCCATCTAGGAGTGGCACTGCAGTGTCAGACAGGATGGCACTTCAAAAAAATAGTCCCCAAACAGCACATGATGCAAAGAAAAAAAGAGGCGCACCAAGGTCGCTGTGTGACTAAGCTAAGCGACATAAGTGGCCGACACAAACACCTGGCCCATCTAGGAGTGGCACTGCAGTGTCAGACAGGATGGCACTTCAAAAAAATTGTCACCAAACAGCACATGATGCAAAGAAAAAAAGAGGCGGACCAAGGTTGCTGTATGACTAAGCTAAGCGACACAAGTGGCCGACACAAACACCTGGCCCATCTAGGAGTGGCACTGCAGTTTTCTAGCGAGAGGATGATTGCTTCCATCCTCATGTGAAGCTGAACCACTAGCCATGAACATAGGCCAGGGCCTCAGCCGTTCCTTGCCTCTCCGTGTCGTAAATGGCATATTGGCAAGTTTACGCTTCTCCTTAGACGCTTTTAATTTAGATTTTTGGGTCATTTTACTGAACTTTTGTTTTTTGGATTTTACATGCTCTCTACTATGACATTGAGCATCGGCCTTGGCAGACGACGTTGATGGCATTTCATCGTCTCAGCCATGACTAGTGGCAGCAGCTTCAGCACGAGGTGGAAGTGGATCTTGATCATTCCCTATTTTACCCTCCACATTTTTGTTCTCCATTTTTTAATGTGTGGAATTATATGACAGTATCAATAGCAATGGCCTACTACTATATACACTGCGCACAACTGAAATGCACCACAGGTATGGATGGATAGTATACTTGACGACACAGAGGTAGGTAGAGCAGTGGCCTGCTATATATACTGGTGGTCACTGTCAGCAAACTGCAAAACTAAAATGCACCACAGGTTTAGAATCTAGATGGATAGTATACTTGATGACACAGAGATAGGTAGAGCAGTGGCCTTCCGTACCGTACTGCTATATATACTGGTGGTCACTGTCAGCAAACTGCAAAACTAAAATGCACCACAGGTATAGAATCTAGATGGATAGTATACTTGACGACACAGAGGTAGGTAGAGCAGTGGCCTTCCGTACCGTACTGCTATATAAACTGGTGGTCACTGTCAGCAAGCTGCAAAACTAAAATGCACCACAGGTATAGAATCTAGATGGATAGTATACTTGACGACACAGAGGTAGGTAGAGCAGTGGCCTTCCGTACCGTACTGCTATATAAACTGGTGGTCACTGTCAGCAAGCTGCAAAACTAAAATGCACCACAGGTATAGAATCTAGATGGATAGCATACTTGATGACACAGAGGTAGGTAGAGCAGTGGCCTTCCGTACCGTACTGCTATATATACTGGTGGTCACTGTCAGCAAACTGCAAAACTGAAATGCACCACAGGTATAGAATCTAGATGGATAGTATACTTGACGACACAGAGGTAGGTAGAGCAGTGGCCTTCCGTACCGTACTGCTATATATACTGGTGGTCACTGTCAGCAAACTGCAAAACTAAAATGCACCACAGGTATAGAATCTAGATGGATAATATACTTTACGACACAGAGGTAGGTAGAGCAGTGGCCTTCCGTACCGTACTGCTATATATACTGGTGGTCACTGTCAGCAAACTGCAAAACTAAAATGCACCACAGGTATAGAATCTAGATGGATAGTCTACTTGACGACACAGAGGTAGGTAGAGCAGTGGCCTTCCGTACCGTACTGCTATATATACTGGTGGTCACTGTCAGCAAACTGCAAAACTAAAATGCACCACAGGTATAGAATCTAGATGGATAGTATACTTGACGACACAGAGGTAGATAGAGCAGTGGCCTTCCATACCGTACTGCTATATATACTGGTGGTCACTGTCAGCAAAACTCTGCACTGTACTCCTCCTATAAAATACTGCTGGTCCCCAGTCCCCACAATAAAGCTGTGTGAGCACAGATATATGCAGCACACTGAGCACAGATATGGAGCGTTTTTCAGGCAGACAACGTATAATACTGGTGGTCACTGGTCAGCAAAACTCTGCACTGTACTCCTCCTATATAATACTGCTGGTCCCCAGTCCCCACAATAAAGCAGTGTGAGCACAGATATATGCAGCACACTGAGCACAGATATGGAGCGTTTTTCAGGCAGACAACGTATAATACTGGTGGTCACTGGTCAGCAAAACTCTGCACTGTACTCCTCCTATATAATACTGCTGGTCCCCAGTCCCCACAATGAAGCAGTGTGAGCACAGATATATGCAGCACACTGAGCACAGATATGGAGCGTTTTTCAGGCAGACAACGTACAGTATAATACTGGTGGTCACTGGTCAGCAAAACTCTGCACTGTACTCCTCCTATATAATACTGCTGGTGCCCAGTCCCCACAATAAAGCAGTGTGAGCACAGATATATGCAGCACACTGAGCACAGATATGGTGCGTTTTTCAGGCAGAGAACGGATATAACTGGTGGTCACTGATCAGCAAAACTCTGCACTGTACTCCTCCTATATAATACAGCTGCTCCCCAGTCCCCACAATTAAGCAATAAGCACAAATACTTGCAGCAACATTAATAAACGGAGAGGACGCCAGCCACGTCCTCTCCCTAACATTTCCAATGCATGAGTGAAAATGGCGGCGACGCGTGGCTCCTTATATAGAATCCGAATTTCGCGAGAATTCGACAGCGGGATGATGACGTTCGGGCGCGCTCGGATTAGCCGAGCCATTCGGGAGAATCCGAGTATGCCTCGGACCCGTGTAAAATGGGTAAATTTCGGGGGGTTCGGTTTCCGAGGAACCGAACCCGCTCATCACTAATGATGATGAAGATGATTATGACACAATAGAAAATTAGAATTCTACTGTAGAAGTCAAACAGGATGAGGGTGATATTTGTGTACTATCTGATGCCACTGAGGATGAGGATGATATTGTTTGTGCCACTCAGCCACCAGTTGCAGCAGAAGAAAGTCATTGTGATGCCTGGGTATAAGACCAAAAAAGCCATTTCTTCGGTGTGGGATTATGTTTACCCAAATCCTGACAACGTTTGTCAAGGCATCTGCTCCATTTGAGAGGCCAAAGTTAGTAGCGGTAGGAATGTTAACCATCTAGGCACCTCCTCCACGTTACAGTGAGTTAGTGTATTTTTCTTTACAAAATTATAATAATTTGATTGCAGATAGTTCTTCCAAAAAAATTGGTAGGACGGGGCCCAAACAAACTTCTGCCACAAAAGTGTCAGTCCCTGTTGCTGAAGTGCTTGGTTTGTTAAACTGTGTATGTCCTTCATAAAAGTGGGTGCATCTTGCACCACTTTTCTTTACATAATGTGTTGTGTTTTGGCGAGCATTGGGGATGGTCTTTGCATTACTAAACTGCTACACATTTTTTAAGAAATGATGTGGTGCCTGCCACATGTTAATTTTAATTAATCAATCAATCAATGGATCGATCGATTATTCTTGTATTCTTTTATAGCCTTTTCTATCCTGAATGCGCAAAACAGAAGATTAATTAAGTCCAGCTATCAATTTTTATATTTTTAATCGATTGATCATTCTTGTATTCTTTTATGGCCTTTTCTCTCCTGACGTGCTTCAAAACAGAAGGTTGTTATAGTTCATGTCTCAATTTTAATTTTAATTTAATAATGAATCAATCAATCAATCGATCAATCATTCTTTTACCTGGCTTTCACTATATACTCCATTTCCCTGTACTTCCTTCAGGTATCTGATCTAGTACCTGATTAATGTAAACCTTCTTGTTATTTTTCTAGGGGGTCATATAGTTATTAAACTGCCATCATGTCTGCCACTGCAGTTCCAGTCTGTTTCCTAGTTCTGTGCCATGTTTGAAGTTGAATTGCCAAGTGTTTTTAACACCCTTTAACACCCTTAACTTAGTCAGCCAGCTAGCTTGGTGCAACCTTTTGGCCTAAACTGGATGAAAACAAAATTGTGAGCTGCGAGGTGGTCAAAATTGACTGGAAATGACTGAAAATGATGTTATTTAGATTAACAACACTGTACAAACAAAAATAGGCCCAAATTATGTGATTTAGCTGTTTTTATAACCAGAGCCTCTAGTATTCCTCCATGAAAGGAGGTTCACCAGGGGTCAACTTTGGCAAACTCCTAAGGCCTGTGGTGTCTGTGTTTGATCATTCACATGATAGTATTACAGAAAAATACACAAGGTACAGAGGAATAAACTCATTTTTTTTTTAATTTTATTAAATAGGGAACAAAGAAATGACCAACTAAATAATACTACACGGTTGAGTCACATTATTATGACCACAAGTTAATTGCCAGAGTAACCGCTGTGTGCAGCATGGACAGGAGCTAGATGGGCTGAACTGTTGTTTTAGACACACATCTGGTAGCCCCCAGCGTTCATTTGATGGTGAGCTGCTCCACTGTAACGCGTCGGTCGGCCTTCACGCACTTTCGTAGCCGACGTTCACCTCTCACATCAATGGCACGTGGTGCTCCGCAGTTTCCACGTTGGTTATTTGCAGTGGTGCGATTTGTTCAGTCATGATACACCTTCACCACTGCAGCACGCGAACAGTTCACAAATTGCGATGTTTCAGAAAATACTGTCACCCCTTTGCACAAAAGCTGATAATCATCCCTTTTTTCAGCTCAGATAAATCACCCCTTTTAATACTATATACAATCAGGAATACTGCGCTTCTCAATTAGGATATCAACACTTTTGAAATCAAGTCGCAAATAGTTTGTCACTCCTATTGTCCTCTTTCGTTGGGAAAACCTCAAAAATGGATATAGAAGTAATATACTATTAGTAAGTGGTACTTCACAAACGGAAAATGATACTGCTTACTCACATCAATGGTAATATTGATCCTGCGTCCACATCAAATCCACGATTCCTCATATATGAGTCCACCACTGGTTGAAACCTCAAATAAAAGCATAAAAGAGGGAGCCACACATAGCGTTAAAGGTAAAACCAATGCATTTATTAAACACCAAAGATAAAAATTAGCTACCACCACTCAGGGTAACTGCATACCAGACAGAACCTGGGTAAAAGATACAATATCATACACAAAGTCCTTCTCCTGGGCAAGGTCACTCCATGCAGGTGATGTGTATTCCCTTCACTGGTCCTGATATGGGTCGGTTTTCACAAGAGTTCCACCAACACGTTTCTGCTATCAGCCTGAGGAAGGCTGTCTGGTATGCAGTTACCCTGAGTGGTGGTGGCCCATTTTTATCTTTGGTGTTTAATAAATGTATTGGTTTTACGCTATGTGCGGCTCCCTCTTTTATGCTTCCATTTGAGGTTGCAACCAGTGCTGGACTCATATGTGAGGAATCGTGGATTTGATGTGGAAGCAGGATTAATATTACCATTGATGGGAGTAAGCAGTATCGTTTTCCGTTTGTGAAGTACCACTTACTAATAGGAGTTTCCTCTATATCCATTTTTTGAGGTTTTCCCAGCGAAAGAGAACAGTAGGAGAGACAAACTATTTGGGACTTGATTTCAAAAGTGTTGATATCCTAATTGAGAAGCGCAGTATTCCTGATTGTATATATTGTTTGAAGTATCATGGAGAAGGTGATCTCCGTTTAAGGAAAACTGCAGCATCTTGAGTGGAGCGCAGGTGCTACTACATTGCTATTTGTAAATTACCCCCTTTGCCCATGACAGCAATGAGTAATATGTGTACAGTCAGCCTATTGCATATCTTATATACCCACCAAGCCATCTTATATACCCACCAAAACTTATGGTGGGCATCACTCACTCCCCTGTGGCACTTATTATACCTATCAGGTAAAGCACAGCAGAGCTCGAATCAGTGGGGGACTCATCTTCAGTCCGCTTGATAGATACCCCTCTGGACACTTGCGGCAGAGGCCTTGCGGGGTAGACACAAATCACAATGATGGTGCACTTTTAGAACTGTTAGACCTGGGTCTGCACCTTCCATAGAGCTGGTCCAAGTGTTCATGGTGTCCAGATGGTGGTGTGTCAAGAATCTCAGGCAGTATTACAGCATGCAGCAATACTGAAAGTGGGCTTCTCAGTACTTCAGGCATAGGCTGAAACTGGAATTCACATATTACCACAGCCACGACTTTGTCAAAAGATGAAAAAGCAGATGCAGTAGAATCCACCCCTAAAGTAGCTGTCTGTCTTCTGTGGTGTATTACTTTTCATATTTTATGTAATATAGGTATACAACCACCGAATGGAGTAGTCTGTACATAAGCAAATTACTCTTTTATCCATGGTATGTGACTACAGAATGGAGAAATCTTTAATGGAGATGTCTCTACATCTCTTAATGTCTTTTGTATGCTCTGATTTGGCAAGCACCCTGAGTTTACTTGTTGCACCTTAGTGACTGCCAAGCATATAATTCTATGCCACACTACACTGTACTAAATGTCTTTATTTGTCTCTGATGCAACAAGCTCCCAGAGTTTACTTTAATTATACCTTAGTGATTGCTGAGCATATAAATCTATGCCTCACTAAATGTCTTTAGTTATCTCTGATGTAACAAGCACTTTCAGTTTAATTCATCTATAAAATGTGGTGCTCCCTACCGAAGTGACTGATAAAGGACAGTGTATAATCCACTAGTACCATCTCCACAGAATACAGGTACACTCTCTCTGGCTTCCCCTGATGGCTGCAACTCTAAACAACCTTGGTCTATGGTCAGGATATGTGGATGCTATTGACACGGGGCCTGATTCATATCCCGAAGGATCTGCTGCCTATGTCACAAAGTACCAATGCTCGGTACTTTGCACTTGTGTACTGCACATGTGCAGTACAGTTTCTGTGTTGTCGAAAGCAGAAAGGCTACAGATGTCATTCATTAGTTCGATTGTCTGCAGTTTCTTTTGTCTACCTTCTGTCACAACTGAGGGCCTGAGCTGATGGAAGGCAGCCTCAGTTGTAGGGGCTGAGATGTACCGGAACCTGGGAGGTTGTATCAGACCCCTGGACATGTAAGTAACATGAAGAGAAACCGCCCGAAGGCGTGACCACGACAACTTGAGTAAAAGTCAATGATATTTATTTATGACAAACTCCATGCATCACAGTAGCAGTAAAAAGTAACATAAAAATCAGCAGAGAAATAATAATACAGTTCCTGGGTACTACAGGATGGCAGGGGCCACAGAGCTCTGGTGGTATGAGACAGTTCTTATTATCTGCAAGTTGGAAAGTCCTTACCAGGCTCAACTGTAGCAATGCGGAAAGCCCAGGGTCGTACCAGCTGGTGTTCCAGGGAAAGCTGGACTGCTGTAGATAAAATGCTGCTGTGGGTACTGGTTAGAACCAGACAGGTGTTGGCACGGAGTGGATACTGGCTGGAACCAGTTAAATAATAAATAGAGCTTGAGAGCGATGCAATATAGATGAAATGTAGAATTTGAGAGCGGAGAAATAATAATACCGGTGGAGAGTGGTAAACTGCAGAAAGGACACCGGCCCTTTAAGAGAAGCTGTACACTGCTGGAAGCTGAGCTGGAAGCAGGTGATGTAGTAGCTGGAAACAGGTGAGTCCAGAATGGATCGGAGAGTCAGGCTACACCGCAGATGGAATGCTGGTGTGGGTCTCTATAGCAGAAGTCTGGAGACAGGAGCTGGAACCTGGAAGACATTCACAGAAGAGAGACAAACTGGAACTAGGTTTGACAACCAAAGCACTGACGCCTTCCTTACTCAGGCACAACCTATTTATACCTGCAGCAAGGAAGGCATTGGCTAGGCAATTATGCAAATTAATAATACTGACAACGGATTGGTAGGAATGATCAGCTGACAGAATCCAAGATGGCTGCGCCCATGCAGACACTTGGAGGGAAGTTTGGATTGTAATCCATGTGGTCTGGAAAACAGTAATGGCGGCGCCGGCCACCGGAGACAGGAGACGCCAGGCTGACAGATGCACATCCAACCACGCGGACACAGCGGAGGCCGCGGCTGACGTAATCGCCACTCTGAATGCAGAAGCTCAGGGACGGCGGCGGAGGCCGCGGGAGACGCCATGCCAGATGTATAAGGCGTTACTGTGACTGCGTCCAGAGAGACAGGCGAGGATGCGGGAATGTGCACATCAGGATGACAGAAGGGATCCGGTCCTGGAGCGCTGAGCCAGCCTTAGGAGGCATCTGATAGGTAAGAAATGGCGTCCAGATACCCGGATCGTGACAGCACCCCCCCCTTTAGGAGTGGCCCCAGGACACTTCTTTGGCTTTTGAGGAAACTTGGAATGGAATCTCCGGACCAAGGCAGGAGCATGGACATCAGAAGCATTGGTCCATGAACGTTCCTCAGGGCCATAACCCTTCCAGTCAATAAGATACTGAAGTTGACCGTAACGGTGACGTGAGTCCAGGATCTTGGCTACTTCATACTCAACGCCTCGTTGAGTTTGGACTTTCGGAGTTGGAGGAAGTGAGGAATGAAACCGATTCAAGATTAGCGGTTTCAACAGGGAAACATGGAATGTCCTGGGTATCTTTAAGAAGGGAGGCAACTGGAGTCTGTAAGCAACAGGATTGATGACTTGATCAATTTTAAAAGGACCGATGTAGCGAGTTGCAAACTTCATACTGGGAACTCTTAACCTCAAATTCTTCGTGGATAACCATACCCGATCACCCACCTTGAGAGCAGGAACTGCTCGACGCTTCTTATCCGCAAACTTCTTGTACCTGAACGATGCCTTGAGCAGAGCTGATCGTACGCTTATTGGCAAACTGATGCAAGGTGATATCCACTGCGGGAACAGAAGTTGCTGGAAGCGGTTGGAACTCAGGGACTTTAGGGTGGAATCCAAAGTTGGTGAAGAATGGTGTTGAAGAAGATGAAGAATGATACTGGTTGTTATGACAGAACTCGGCCCAGGGAAGTAATTGAACCCAGTCATCTTGAGAGGAGGACACATAGATGCGGAGGAAGGACTCCAAGTCCTGATTCACCCTCTCAGTTTGACCATTGGTCTGAGGATGGTAAGCCGTGGAAAACTTTAGCTTGACTTGGAGGGCTTGACATAAACTTCGCCAGAATTTGGCTGTGAATTGAACTCCTCGATCTGAGATAATTTCTTCTGGAAGACCGTGGAGTCGAAAGATCTCTTGTATGAATACTTGAGCCAACTTGGAAGCTGACGGAAGACCGGTGAGAGGAATGAAGTGTGCCATCTTGGTGAACCGGTCAACTACCACCCAGATGGTATTAAACTTGTTGCACATGGGCAAATCTGTAATAAAATCCATCGACAAATGGGTCCATGGTCGACGGGGAACAGATAGTGGAACCAGTTGCCCCGCAGGCGACTGGCGGGATACTTTATGTTGAGCACACTTTGGGCAAGATGCAATAAACTCCAAAACGTCCTTTTTCAGAGTTGGCCACCAATAGGACCTAGAGATAAACTCCAGGGTTTTTTGGGTACCTGTATGTCCGGCAAAGCGGGAAGCATGGGCCCAATGCATGAGCTTCTTCCTTAGTGTCGGCTTCACAAAACTTTTCCCTGATGGGGGCGTAGAGTCCATCCCTACCGTGGAGAATGCCAACGGATTTATAATAGGATGCTTGTCTGAAGACTCTGACTCATTTTCTTGCTCCCATGAGCGGGAAAGGGCATCGGCCTTGCGATTCTGAGAGCCCGGACAGAACTGGAGTTTAAAGTCGAACCTGGAAAAGAAAAGTGCCCATCTGGCCTGACGAGGGTTGAGACATTGTGCGCCTTTCAGATATAGAAGGTTCTTGTGGTCTGTAAGGATGGTGATTGAATGAGAAGCTCCCTCCAACAGATATCTCCACTCCTCTAGAGCGAGCTTGATGGCTAGCAACTCCTGGTCACCAATGGCATAGTTGCGCTCCGCTGGGGAGAACTTCCGTGAGAAGAAACTGCAAGGATGTAAATGGCCATCTTTAGCCCTCTGAGATAACACCGCTCCTACTCCAACGGAGGAGGCATCCACCTCTAGGATGAAAGGAGAGTCGATGTCAGACTGTTTCAGGACAGGCGCAGAGATGAACCTCTGTTTTAAAAGATGAAAAGCTTGCATGGCTTCTTCAGACCACTTGGACGGGTTAGCACCCTTCTTGGTGAAAGCCGTAATAGGCGCCACAATGGTGGAAAAGTCTCGTATAAACTTTCGGTAATAATTGGTGAACCCCAAGAACCTCTGGACCCCTTTGAGGGTTAAGGGTACCGGCCAATTCTGGATTGCTTGTAGTTTCTCAGGATCCATCTCTAGTCCGGAACCGGACACAATGTACCCTAGAAACGGAATGGACTTGACTTCAAAGACGCATTTCTCTAATTTGCAATAGAGATGATTGACACGGAGACGGGACAGAACCTCCTTTACCCAAAAACGATGTTCCTCTAAATTGTTGGCAAAAATGAGGATATCATCTAGATAGACCACGACATGACGGTATAGAATGTCTCTGAAGATCTCATTGACGAAATGCTGGAAGACAGCTGGAGCATTGCTCAATCCGAAGGGCATGACGAGGTACTCATAATGTCCGTCACGGGTGTTAAATGCGGTCTTCCACTCGTCACCCTCACGGATCCGGATGAGATTGTATGCACCTCTCAAGTCCAGCTTTGTAAAGATGGTAGCTCCGCTAACTCTGTCAAAGAGCTCAGTAATCAGGGGTAAAGGATAGCGGTTCTTGATGGTAATGTCGTTCAAACCTCTGTAGTCGATGCACGGCCGCAGACCACCATCTTTCTTTTTTACAAAAAAGAAGCCTGCGCCGGCTGGAGAAGAAGAAGGTCGAATGAACCCCTTTGCTAGGTTCTCTTTAATGTATTCCTCCATAGAATGCGTCTCGGGCAGAGACAACGGATAAGTTCGGCCTCGAGGTGGAACATCAGACGACCTGGGGGAGGAAGAACAGACAGGCAACACTTTAAACAAACATGTCTCAGCACAGGAGGAACCCCATGCCAGGATTTGCGTAGTCGTCCAATCAATTGTAGGATTGTGAAGACGGAGCCATGGAAGGCCCAGGACCACAGGATGTGTGGCTCTTGGAATCACTAAAAGTGAAATAAGTTCGGAATGAAGAACTCCCACTCTCAGACAAACTGGTAGAGTCCTTAGAGCAATAACTGTATCAAAAATTTTACTGCCATCCACGGCAGTTAAGGAAAAGGAGGAAGGAAGTCTCTCGGTGGGTAGGGACCACCGTTTAACATAGGCTTCGGTAATAAAGTTCCCAGCTGCTCCGGAATCAAGGAGGGCAATGACGTTCCGATAACGTTGAGCAACTTGAAGCGAGACTGGGAGATTACAATCTTGAGGAGATGGAGAGGAGATCATTACTCCTAGCCGGCCCTCTCCTTGGCGAGCTAAGATTTGGAGTTTTCCCGGACGTTTGGGACAGGCATTAATAGTGTGAGACGGAGCTGCACAATACAGACAGAGAGACTCAGAGAGACGTCTTCGGCGCTCAGCAGGAGTTAAACGGGAACGGACAATTTGCATGGGTTCATCTTTAGTTGGTGACAGTTGGCGAGGAGGAGGAGCAGAAGATTTTGGAGCAGATGATCTTCCACGCTCAGTTGCTCTCTCTCTGAAACGTAAGTCAACTTTTGTACAAAGTGAGATTAGCTCATCTAACTTGGAGGGTAAGTCTCTGGTAGCTAACTCATCTTTAATACGCTCGGATAAACCATGCCAGAATGCAGCATACAGGGCCTCGTCGTTCCATGCCAGTTCAGATGCCAGGATCTGGAACTGTATAAGATATTGTCCTACAGTATGTGATCCCTGGCGTAAACGGAGAATCTCAGACGAAGCTGAAGTTACCCGGCCTGGCTCGTCGAAGATGCGCCTGAATGTTGACACGAATGCAGTGTAAGAAGATAGCAGGGTGTCGGACCTCTCCCATAACGGTGATGCCCAGTCAAGGGCAGAGCCACTGCGAAGTGAGATGATGTAGGCAATTTTTGTACGGTCACTGGGAAAATTGCCAGGTTGTAGCTCAAACTGAATCTCACACTGGTTGAGAAATCCCCTGCAGAATCTTGGAGATCCGTCAAATTTTGCTGGCGTTGGAAGATGAAGACGTGGAGCAGAAACGGGTAAGGTGGGTGGGGTTATAGTTGGAGTCACTGTGATTGACGCCCCAGATGCGCCTGATCCACGGAGAGTTGTCTGAATCCCATCCAGCCGAGTAGAGAGATCCTGGAGACAGCGGATGATGTGGCCCTGTGCAGCCTCCTGATGTTCAAGTCGGGCTGCCAGTTCTTGCATCGGCCTGGCCGCTTGATCCTGGTCTCCGGCTGGATTCATTAGGTCAGTGCTTACTGTCACAACTGAGGGCCTGAGCTGACGGAAGGCAGCCTCAGTTGTAGGGGCTGAGATGTACCGGAACCTGGGAGGTTGTATCAGACCCCTGGACATGTAAGTAACATGAAGAGAAACCGCCCGAAGGCGTGACCACGACAACTTGAGTAAAAGTCAATGATATTTATTTATGACAAACTCCATGCATCACAGTAGCAGTAAAAAGTAACATAAAAATCAGCAGAGAAATAATAATACAGTTCCTGGGTACTACAGGATGGCAGGGGCCACAGAGCTCTGGTGGTATGAGACAGTTCTTATTATCTGCAAGTTGGAAAGTCCTTACCAGGCTCAACTGTAGCAATGCGGAAAGCCCAGGGTCGTACCAGCTGGTGTTCCAGGGAAAGCTGGACTGCTGTAGATAAAATGCTGCTGTGGGTACTGGTTAGAACCAGACAGGTGTTGGCACGGAGTGGATACTGGCTGGAACCAGTTAAATAATAAATAGAGCTTGAGAGCGATGCAATATAGATGAAATGTAGAATTTGAGAGCGGAGAAATAATAATACCGGTGGAGAGTGGTAAACTGCAGAAAGGACACCGGCCCTTTAAGAGAAGCTGTACACTGCTGGAAGCTGAGCTGGAAGCAGGTGATGTAGTAGCTGGAAACAGGTGAGTCCAGAATGGATCGGAGAGTCAGGCTACACCGCAGATGGAATGCTGGTGCGGGTCTCTATAGCAGAAGTCTGGAGACAGGAGCTGGAACCTGGAAGACATTCACAGAAGAGAGACAAACTGGAACTAGGTTTGACAACCAAAGCACTGACGCCTTCCTTGCTCAGGCACAACCTATTTATACCTGCAGCAAGGAAGGCATTGGCTAGGCAATTATGCAAATTAATAATACTGACAACGGATTGGTAGGAATGATCAGCTGACAGAATCCAAGATGGCTGCAGACACTTGGAGGGAAGTTTGGATTGTAATCCATGTGGTCTGGAAAACAGTAATGGCGGCGCCGGCCACCGGAGACAGGAGACGCCAGGCTGACAGATGCACATCCAACCACGCGGACACAGCGGAGGCCGCGGCTGACGTAATCGCCACTCTGAATGCAGAAGCTCAGGGACGGCGGCGGAGGCCGCGGGAGACGCCATGCCAGATGTATAAGGCGTTACTGTGACTGCGTCCAGAGAGACAGGCGAGGATGCGGGAATGTGCACATCAGGATGACAGATGGGATCCGGTCCTGGAGCGCTGAGCGTTAGGAGGCATCTGATAGGTAAGAAATGGCGTCCAGATACCCGGATCGTGATACCTTCTCTGCTGCAAAAGTCAGCTCTCCTCTTATAACCCCTTCATTTCTGAGTCCAGTATGGCAGTAGGGTTACAGATGGATTCTCGGGGATATATTTACTAAAGTGCAGGTTTCCAGAAGTGGAGATGTTGACAATAGCAACCATTAGCATTAATTTTGGATTTTGCAGCATCATGCAAAAACAGCCACATTGTGGCGTGTCTAAATATAACAGCAGGACTGGAATGAAAATGTAATCCTTCATGAGTACAGTATATATCCAGACATATCTGTGTTAGAATCTATAACAAGCACAGTTCAGCAGCTCCTGGCGAGGTCAGTCCTGGTGGCTTCAATCAGTCTCCTGGCAACCAGACAATTGTGCAGACTAGGCTTTATTGTGCTGGAATGTGTTCTGACTCTTGATTGCAACAGTTGAGTTCAGCATCTTGCTTTGCTGATGATTGTCTGTTCAGCCCTTATAGGGATTTCCCTCTGACACTCCTTTGTAGGTTGTAATCAGTCTGATTTTGTCATTTCTGGTGACAAGGTGGACACCTGCTCTGTGCTTCTCAGTGCAGCTCATTTATCTGTGCTATTTGGAATATCTGCCAGTATTTCTCCGCAGTACAACTAATCTGGGCTATTTAGCAGATCTGTCCAGCATTTCTCTAAAGTGCAATTTTCGGTGCTAGTCAGAAAACATGTTACTTGCTAGCATTTCTCCACAGTACAAATACTGTGCAAATTAACTGTGCTATTTGGAAGATCAGCCCAGTATTCTTCTGCAATGCAATTATCTGTGCTATTAAAAAAACCTGCTAGCATATGTGAGGATACCAGGTATTGAAACCGTAGTTTGCTAACTGTGTCCCCAACCCCTTAGGTTTGTCACTGTGAATGGCCGCAAAAGTGTCAGTTAACCTCAAACAAAGACAGGATCATAATTACTTTTATAGTCCAGAGTCATAAATCCATGGTTTCATTTGGAATATCAGATTAAAATTGGCAATATATACTTGTAAGTATGCACTATCACCCAGAAACCTGTAAAGGGGAAACTACCCAATATTTATTGTTAGCAATGAACAACATATTCAGGCAGTCTTCTAACATAAACACCTAAGTACTTCACTATGTCACCTACTGTATGCTTGCATTTCTTGTGTGTGCAGTAAAAGCTAACTTTGTAATAGGAATAGCAGAAGACATGGAATTAGTTCCTATTGTTAGATTGATTATTTTGTGACAGGTAACTGCAGATGAGAGTCTGCAACAATGAACTTTCAGGGACTCATGGGGTAATTCAGATCTGATCACAGCAGCAAATTTGTTAGCAGTTGGGAAAAACCATGTGCACTGCAGGTGAGCAAATATAACGTGCAGAGAGAGTTAGATTTGGGTGGGGTATATTGTTTCTGTGCAGGGTAAATACTGGCTGCATTATTTTTACACTGCAATTTAGATTTCAGTTTGAACACAACCCACCCAAATCTAAAGGCCCATATAGACGGGCCGATGCAGGAGAGATGTGTGCTGAGCAATCTAGCAGCAGCGATAGCGATGCGCGGGGCTGCGCATCGCTATCGCTGTAGGGGGTACACACGGAGCAATAATGCTGAAATTCTAAGCAATCTAGTCAGATTGCTTAGAATATCGCTACGTGAGTACCCCCCTTAACTCTCTCTCCACATGTTATATCTGCCCCCCCCCCCCCCTGCAGTGCACATGGTTTTGTCCAACTGCTAACATATTTCATACCTCCCAACTTTGTGAACTCTGAAGGAGGGACATCTCGCTCTGCGCCAAAACGGGGCATGGTCTATTGAAAAGGGGGTGTGGTGTCACGTGGATGATGCGATCGCGGGCCACGCCTCCAATTTTCATCACAGTGGGGGTATGTCCAGCGCTCTGCCTCACTGGAATAGACGCTGTGTAGAGCAGCGAGTGCTAGGAAGCCTCCCAACTGTCCCCCCCCCCCCCACCGCGGGACACTGCGGCCCGCGGGAGGGACAGCGGGACAGACCCCAAAAAATGGGACTGTCCAGTGAAAATCGGGACAGTTGGGAGATATGATATTTGCTGCTGCGATCAGATCTGAATTAGGTCCAGAATCCCAATGGCTAGTAACTAAAAGGTCAAGCAGCCATAAATCTAAGTCCAAAAGTCAAAATCAGAGGTTTGTAATTTTTCATACAAGAAGTACTGTACTGCAACAGGTAGCCAAAAATAAGGCAATACCTTAGTCTGGAATATAGCTAGAGGTAACATGCTAGGTGCGAGAGAACCATCAGAAACAGGCTTCCTTTCTCCATATGCATGACTCATACTAGCAAGGAGTATTAAATACATGTCCACAACACTCTCATGACACAAGTCAGGCTAGTTCCATGCACTCTCATTGTTGCTGCCCATCCCAAAATGCCCAAGTTACACAGAAACTAAGAATTTGACAGCAGATATATGGCCCATCTAGTCTGCCCATTTTTCTTTTATCCTTTTGGTAAAACTTCAATTTTATTTGATCCCTAGTTCTTTGTAAGGATAGAAGGAAGAAAGCACTGGCAAGTTGTATTTTAAAGTTTTATTCAACCAATGAAATATTTAAAAATATTTTTCCTAAAAAGTGTCAGCCGGTTAAAAGATTTACCATAATATATATATATATCACAATACCTTTATAAAAATACTGTACCTCCTTTAATTACCTTCCCCACACTTGTATTGAAGATTTTGTTTTTAGCTTACCATATATCCACCCTTCTTATTGGACAAAAATAGCATCCTTATCCTTTATACATGGGCAGCTAAAATACCAAAATACATGCAATTCTCACACTTCAAATGGATTTTTTACATCTCCCACAATTACACACATATATTTTTTCAAACCTGTGCTTCAATTAGAAAAACACTTGTTTAGTATACTTGACAAAGCAGCCTTTGTTAAGCCCCCTACACATTGGTCGACCCGCTGCCGAGCTGCCCGACGGCAGATACGGCAGACGGGCGACCCGGCGGCAGGTGACGGGGGGAGTGAAGTTTCTTTAGCAGTGCGTGCAAATATGGACGAGATTGTCCATGTTGGCCTGCGTGCACAAGCGATGGGGCACCAATGATGAACGAGCGCGGGGCCGCGCATCGTTCATTGTTGGTGCCTCCACACTGAACGATATGAACGAGTTCTCGTTCATTAATGAACGAGAACGTTCATATCGTTTAGTGCTATCGGCCAGTGTGTAGGGCCCTTATGTAACACCATAAGCCTGTAGATAGAATGTAGCAAGTCTCCAGACGATATCATATGTAGCTAATTAGTAAGTCGTTAGTAAGGCCAGTTAATATTAAGCAGTCTTGTTTTTGTATAAGCTGTTCAGGCATATAATGGTATAGAGGAATTGTTAGTAAATTAAGATTTAGAGAGTAATGCAAGTTCATTTAAGTATATGATGAGTTCGCCTTCATAAGGTAATGATGAAAGTTTTTTCAAGCATACAGTAAGCAAGCTTCTGAATTAGGTATTTAACACATACTTGCCTACCTGACCCTCTCCATGAGAGAGAAAATGCTCTGTTCCTGGACTTTCCTGGTAATGTATGATTGCCATCACCTGTGGTGAGCTAGTTAATTGATAAGAAAGGTGTTTCACCACAGGTGATGGCAATCATACATTACCAGGAAAGTCCAGGAACAGAGCAATTTCTCCCTCATGGAGAGGGTCAGGTAGGCAAGTATGATTTAACATGGCCATGTTAGATGTTATGCATAATTCATTACCGTTCCTCTGTAGTTTCCCAAGGATTAGCTCACAAACTGGTGGCTTTTTTCTTTTTCTGAAGCCTTATCTGGAGATAAAGATGCAATCTCGAACTTGGCACAGAGGGTTCTTAAAAACAATTTTAGCCAGCTGGCATACACATGGCATTAAAAACGTGTTTCTCCACCTATCTACCCGATATCGGCGCCTTCCTCAGTCAGTGAACTCTCCTGGTTACATTGTGCTCTATTTATTTCAAAAGTCACAGCCTGCGCATGCGCAGACCGCATGCGGTTCAAGCCTCCTTTTCGTTTCTCTGTATGTATATATTGCGGCCATTTTAACTTCCCAAAGCCAATCCTGTGTTCCACGGACTTCCTGGTTTGTTAGCGCATGCACGCTAGAGGATTGCCTTTGTGTAAATGCACAGAGATCTGTCCCACTCAGAATCGATCCCACTGTGTCACTTAGCACATATGAATTAGTGAGTGCCACCAATACAGACTTTTGCAGAAGCAGTATTTGTGTCTTGTAATGAATTCCCTGTACTTTCATGCTCTCAACAAAATCTGCTGCTGGGGACAGTTGACTCACTTTTCTTCAGTATTTAGAGGGAGATGTACTAAGCAGTGAAGAAGTGAGCCTGTGGAGAAGTTGTCCATGGCAACTAATCAGCATGGAAGTAACATTTATAAGTTCCATACTATAAAATTAAACAAAGCAGCTGATTGGCAAAACCACCCTCAAATGTTTTGGTCTGGATTTGGATTTGGTTTTGGATTCCTTTAAAATTGATAAAAACTGCTAATATCATGTAATTTGGACTTATTTTAGTTCCTACTGTACATTATTATTAACATGAATATAATTAATTTCCAGACATTTCCAGTCAATTTGACAACACTTTCCTGTTTGAAATGGTACCTGAAATCACAAGAGAGGGACCTACAAGCAGGGATGCGCGCCTAAGGAACGCACCACAAAAAGGGATGTATGCACACGGAAATGGAAAGGGTGTGGCCACACTATAGTCCCCTCAAAGGTACAGGGAGATAGTGAGTGAGAGGGTGGTCGTGGGTTACTGGGGAGGCACGGGTGTGAGAGATATAGTGGGTGACTGGGGAGGCAGGGGTGATGGAGATAGTGAGTTACTGGGGAGGTAGGGGTGACAGAGAGATAGTGGATTATTGGGGAGGCAGGGGTGATGGAGATAGTGGGTAACTGGGGAGGCATTATAAGAGAGGTGCAGGCCTATGTGCAGCCTCAAGATTCGGTTCCTAAATCCAAGTTCTGACACGAGGGAAGCTCCGAATCGGGACTCGGTTCGACTTGTATCCCCTAAATTTGGGTGATTTCGGATTTCTAAAATAACAATCGCACATCTCTAATTGAGGGGTCTATTCATGAAGCAGTGAATAGAGTGGAGAAGTGACCCTGTGGAGAAGTTGCTAATGGCAACCAATCAGCTGCTCCATACAATTGTATAGTATGAAAACTATAAATGTTACTTCAAAGCTGATTGGATGCCATGGGCAACTTCTCCACAGGCTCACTTCTCCACTCTTTTCACTGCTTCACGAATAGACCTCTGAGTGTTTGGACATCAACACCTCATCTGAGAGTAAAGAGTTGCAGAAGACTTATAGATACTAGTGTTTTATTTCCGGGAACAGGTTTTAGCTGTAGATTGGATTTTATTTTGCCTTGGGATACATCTGGGCTCCAAGCCCATCTGTGAGCGGAGCCAGAAAGAAGAATCATATGTTGTCACATTACATTAGAGCAACAACAAGAGAAACACAAATTATTGAGCCTTTGCCATTATACTAAAATGAATAAGAATATATTGATTTATTGATTTATTTTTGGCAAAAACTTTTCATACTGTAACTCTCATTCTCAGAATGGTTAGGGTTAGGCTCTCTTGTACAGCGTAGGTTGTATAGCGCTATCTTAGTAAACTGATAAAACACTATATAAATATATATATATGTGTGTATGTGTATATATATATATATATATACTGTATGTATATATATATATATATATATATATATATGAATGCCATCCGAACCATTTAATTAAGCACTGGTGCTATCAATAACTTAAAACGTCAAATGTAACTTTTGCCGCAGGTTGTGCCTGGGCTTCAAGCCATAATGTAGAAGATTTTAGATAGAGAGTATAGAGAGCTAATATGGCGCCAACTTTGAACCAAAGCGGCTACCCCCTTTGCACCAAAGGTAATCCCTATTACCAGAGTATAAATGTGAACATATATGGAGTTGGTGCAATAGGGTGCGCTTAAAAGGTGAATCTGAGATGTGGCAAATTAAATGTTTAGGTGTGAAAATAAAAGGTCATACTTCCCTTAATACTTCATATATGCAAAAAAAGGTCCTTAGAGAAGTTCCATATGGAAGAGAACAGATAAAAAAGCATATAGTGTAGTATATTTATATAGGGAAGATTTAATACAATGACATTCAAAATACAAATAAAACAAGTATCACACACATAAAAACTAATAATCCTTCTTCTTAAAATAATATTTCCCCAAATGGAGGGTGATATGGGTGGAGGATTACCAGAAGAGAGTGTATAGTGGGCGTTTCAGATGTAACCTTAGGGTAACTGGCTCTGGAAACTGGTTCCCTCGTCCACGTCACAAACGTCTGGTCAGCCTTTCCCCATTCCGCAGTTCATCCAATTCTCCAAACTCCTGCTGCTATGCGTTTCGGGATCAACCCTTCGTCAGGCAGTGAGAGTGGAGTGTGCAGATATCCTATTTATACCTTTAGTGAGATTCATTTCCGGTTCAGGGCTCAAGCCTGAACCCGGATAGGAAGTGCATAGTAATTTTCAATTTTAGCTTCAATGGTCAAAACAGTTAAGCAAATAACATGCATATACAATGTAAAACGTGCTTTAAAGCTTAAAATCACCACAAAATTGTGTACTTGGAAATCGCGTCTCGGTTACCGGAAGTAACGTTCTCGCGACTTCCAGTTGCGGCCGCGATAATTTATAAGCACAAGGTCTTTATGTTGGGTTGTATAGAAGTACTAAAGAATAGTACCAAGTCCTCCTTTACTTATTAGTCCATTAATAGTTATTATGTCACACATTCTCAGTTCAACATTAGTTTCCGTCCTGTGGAACGCATCTTGGACCGCTCCGGCACTTCCGGTGACGCACTTCCTTGATGCCAGTTTCATCTAGATAATAGGACACAGCGCCTCTGCTGTCAGTGTAAACGGAATCCGTAATTAATATGTATCCCAATAGACAGCATACATTTCTGGTTCAGGGGTCAGGCCTGTATCCGGATAGAAAATACAAAACATTTTCCAACTTCAACTTATAAAACACACCAACTTAATAATAAAAACAAGCTTAGCAACTTAAGAATCATAATATGAATATCCTGGGAGATCGCGTGTCCGGTTACCGGAAGTGACACTCCCGTGACCTCCGGTTAAAGCCGTAATGGTTTATGAATCAAAGTCTATTTATTGGGTTATGTATATACACTGGATAATAGTCCCAAGTACTCCTACTTGTTTGTCTGTTAATAGTCTTTGTAACTCATATTGCTGGTCCGGAGCGCGTTTCCGTCCTGTGGCACGCATTCTGAAACGCACCGGCACTTCCGGTGATGCACTTCCTTGACAACAGTTTCATCTAAGTGATGGAACACAGCGCCCCTACTGTTGGTCTAAACGGATTCAAGATTAATATGCATCTAAATAGGCAACATATATGATGTATGCAAACCATTTTGAATGATTGCTAAACTGTGAGATGGTGATAAAAGCACATATAGTGTGCATGCATTGAATAAACATGAGTGAGTGATGTCAATACATGAATAGAGGTGGGAGTGGTGAAGGTTGAAAGAAAAAGGAATTTTATTGAAGAAACCATTTTAGTTCGAAATCTGATTTAAGTCCATGAGGAATGAGGTTCTTAATTTTGTGGATCCATTTCATTTCACTTTTAGCCAGCCGGGTTGCTTCGTCTCTATATCTCCAGTTGTTCTTAACATTTTCAATTGCTAGAAAACGGATGATGTTTTTGGTTGAACAGTTGTGTTTTTCTTTGAAGTGATTTGATAGTGAATGTGTGGTCAGCCCTTTTTTGATGTTACGGAGATGCTCATCCAGTCTAGTTTTTAGGGCTCTGCTGGTCCGGCCAATGTAGACATGGTTGCAGCTACATTCAATCAGGTAGACTACATTAGTGGTGTGACACATCATAAATTGTTGTAACTTATATTTGTTGTTCTTTACTGTAAAATCTTCAAATTTGGATTGTTCTGATTTAATTTCTCGACATGCTTGACACGTTCCACATCTGAAAAAAACCTTTATTCCTTATGGGGTGATTGTCGTGGTATGGTAAGGCACTTCTGGTGAGTTTATCTTTGAGATTTGGTGCTCTTCTATAGATGAATTTGGGTACTTGGGGTAAGGCCTCTTTGAGAACCGGGTCTTTTAACAGAAGATGCCAATGCCTTTGTACAATAGATTCCATTTTTTTATGCTGATGGTTGTACTGAGTGATTAAGGCAAATTGGGTCTTCATATCATCCACTTTTTTCTTCTTAGGGTTTCCTAGGAGGTCCATACGATCTCGCTGGAGGACTTCGTTTTTAAACTTTTCTAGGTTTTTTTCTTCATATCCCTTGTCCAGGAAGCCCTTCTCAATGTCCTCAATCTGTTCTTCGCATACTTTTTTGTTGCTGCAATTTCACCTCAGTCTCAAGAATTGGCTTTTTGGGACACTAGTCATCCTGTTGGCATGATGTTCGCTTGTCATAGCGATATAATTGTTAGCATCCGTTGGTTTTTTTAAGTATTTTGTTTCCAATCTTCCTTCTTCAGTATATAACGTTAAATCCAGAAAATTGATTTCTCTTTGGCTAGTTGTGACGCTAAATTTGATATTCAGGTCGTTTATATTCAGATGTTCCGAGAAGGTGTCGAGGGCCTCTTTATTGCCTTTCCAAAAAAAGATTATATCATCAATATAGCGATACCAAAAAGAGTTCCTTTCCAAACTCCTGGCTTGATTTGATGTTCTTTTCCTCCCAATATGACATAAACAAGTTCGCAAAACTCGGTGCGAATTTCGTACCCATTGTGGTCCTGACTGATTGGTTGTAATATGTTCCATCAAAATAGAAGTAGTTATTCTTGAGTATAAAGTTTATCCCTTCCAGCAGAAATTCTTTTTTGTTTTCTGAATATTCTGTCTTATCAAGGTGATATTTGACCACTTCTAGTCCTTTTTCATGTGGTATGTTGGTGTATAGTGCTTCTACGTCGGCTGTTGCCATCCAAGTATTCTGAGGCCATTCGAATGAATTGATTTTCTGTAATACATCCGTGGTATCTTTAAGATGAAAATCTGTTTTGGATACTAGGGGTTCCAAAAGGGCATCAATAAATTCCGACAAATTTGCTGTTAAGCTTCCTACTCCAGCAATAATTGGTCTACCCGGAGGTTTTAGAGGGTTCTTATGCACCTTGGGTAGCACGTATATAGTCGGTATAGCTGGATCTGTGACATTTATATACTCGAATTCTTTCTCAGAAATCGTTTTGTTATCTAAGTAGGTCTTCAATAGTTGATTTAAACCGTTTTTCATCCTGTTGGTGGGATCACTCCTTAATTTTGAATATGTATTTCCATCGTTCAATTGGCGGTAGATTTCCTTTACGTAGTCTTCCTTATTCAGTATGGCCACCCCTCCTCCCTTATCGCATGTTTTTATGACTACGCTTTCATCTTCCTGTAGAGTCTTCAAAGCTGTGCGTTCCTTTTTTGATAGATTCCACTTCTTTGTCCTTACTTTATCTAGTTTCTCCAAGTCTTCTTAAACTGATTTATGGAAACTGTCTACTAAACTCCCCTTTAAGTGTTTGGGGTAAAAAGTAGACTTCTTCTTGAATGTTTCCCTTGGTGTGTTTGTTTCTTCTTGATCAGCGCGATTTTTAATTATGAAAAATTTCTTAATGGTAAGTTTTCTGATCAATTTTTCTACATCTATGAATACATCAAAGGGGGAAGATTTATTGGTTGGTGCATATTTGAGACCTTTTAACAGTAATTTTTCTTCTATATTAGTTAGAGTCCTTTTACTTAGGTTGAATATTTTTCCTTGTGTAGTTTCGGTGGCATTGGTCCTGTTTGTAGTTGTAGTGGATTTTTTCTTCTTTCTTTTCATTTTTCTCTTTTTAATACCACCTCTCTTTCCCCTTTTCCTTTCAGTTAGTATTTCCGGTATTGTCGTCGTCCTAAAAAACGGACATGATCCTCCTGTTTCTGATAGTTGGGTTTTGTATTTACCCTCCGTCTATCTTCCGGATATTCCCTGTGATTTCTATTCTATTCCTCACCATAATTATGGTGCCTTCTGCTTCCATATTCATTCTGATACGGACTTCTGTTCCTTTGGTGATGGTAATTCCTATTGATGAATGGTCTGCCCCCTCTTATTCTACCTGGGGATGGATATTGAATTCTTCTTATGTCCCTCCTTTGGCTTATATAGTCAAATTCAGCTTCCCTTTCGGGTGAGATGTCTTCCAGGTCTTCCGTTATTCTAGAATTGCCATCCCTGATGTGGTGTTTGTTCATGGATGATCTTTTCTGAGTTCCATTCGGTAATTTGGATCTCTGACTTGGACTGGGTAGTCTTCTGTCTCTCTTAAAGCGTGGGCAGTCTTCTCTATGTGGGATTTCATCTATTGTTTTCGGTGTTAAGGCCTCGCGATCTTCTATGGTGGAACATATAGACACTGTAGAGTTGTCATCTTTCATATGTAGGAAGGGATCTTTACCTTCTTTCTTGTAATATTCATGGTCTCGTTTGAGTTTCTTTTGTTTCTTTATCATAATATCTTTGGTGTTCACCATGATCTTTTGTTGGATCTCCATTTCCTTCTTCTTATATTCTGGCTGTTCTTGGAAAGGTTCAATGTGTGTTTGGATTGCTGTGATTTGTTCTTTGATAGTTTTCAGTTTGTCCTTCCGTTCCTTCATGATGAGCTCTATTAATGTATATGAACAAATCTCCAGCGTATGCATCCATTCATCTTTAAATTTGTCACTACTGTCATCGAATGAGGGTAGTTTCTTGATTCTTAATCCTTTTGGGATAATTTTATCTGCCACATATTTCTCTAGAGTGGCGCATTCCCACCAAATGCGGTTTTCTTTTAACAATAATTTCTCTAAACGATCCATCACGGCGGTTAGATCCTCATGATTAATCCCAGGTGATGTGGTCAGGAAGATCTCTTTGCATTTTTCTTCTCTGCTCTTTAGATGAGTGAACATACTGTCGCCTAAAAGCTTTCTAATTTAGGGAATTTTAATATATTTTAGATAGAGAGTATAGAGAGCTAATATGGCGCCAACTTTGAACCAAAGCGGCTACCCCCTTTGCACCAAAGGTCATCCCTATTACCAGAGTATAAATGTGAACATATATGGAGTTGGTGCAATAGGGTGCGCTTAAAAGGTGAATCTGAGATGTGGCAAATTAAATGTTTAGGTGTGAAAATAAAAGGTCATACTTCCCTTAATACTTCATATATGCAAAAAAGGCCCTTAGAGAAGATCCATATGGAAGAGAACAGATAAAAAAGCATATAGTGTAGTATATTTATATAGGGAAGATTTAATACAATGACATTCAAAATACAAATAAAAAAAGTATCAAACACATAAAAACTAATAATCTTTCTTCTTAAAATAATATTTCCCCAAATGTGTGACATAATAACTATTAATGGACTAATAAGTAAAGGAGGACTTGGTACTATTCTTTAGTACTTCTATACAACCCAACATAAAGACTTTGTGCTTATAAATTATCGCAGCTGCAACCGGAAGTCACGAGAACGTCACTTCCGGTAACCGAGACGTGATTTCCAAGTACACAATTTTGTGGTGATTTTAAGCTTTAAAGCACGTTTTACATTGTATATGCATGTTATTTGCTTAACTGTTTGGACCATTGAAGCTAAAATTGAAAATGACTATGCACTTCCTATCCGGGTTCAGGCTTGAGCCCTGAACCGGAAATGAATCTCACTAAAGGTATAAATAGGATATCTGCACACTCCACTCTCACTGCCTGACGAAGGGTTGATCCCGAAACGCATAGCAGCAGGAGTTTGGAGAATTGGATGAACTGCGGAAAGGGGAAAGGCTGACCAGACGTTTGTGACGTGGACGAGGGAACCAGGTTCCGGAGCCAGTTACCCTAAGGTTACATCTGAAACGCCCACTATACACTCTCTTCTGGTAATCCTCCACCCATATCACCCTCCATTTGGGGAAATATTATTTTAAGAAGAAGGATTATTAGTTTTTATGTGTGTGATACTTGTTTTATTTGTATTTTGAATGTCATTGTATTAAATCTTCCCTATATAAATATACTACACTATATGCTTTTTTATCTGTTCTCTTCCATATGGTACTTCTCTAAGAACCTTTTTTGCATATATGAAGTATTAAGGGAAGTATGACATTTTATTTTCACACCTAAACATTTAATTTGCCACATCTCAGATTCACCTTTTAAGCGCACCCTATTGCACCAACTCCATATATGTTCACATAATGTAGAAGAGGCAATATTTTGATCTGTACTTCATTTGTTATGACTTACTAACAAGACGAGAAACTAGAACTGGAGATGGCTGTACAATACTTTGCCATCGATCTTGTGTTTTCAACTTTAAGATGTCTCAACTACTTTGTTTTGCAACAATTGGTTTGTGTAGAACATGTAGATTCATCTCTGTTTTTTAGTATTCTATTTATTATTGCAACATTGTCTGGAATAAGTATCACCATAAATCACAAAGGCGCCAGAGTCATGGTACCTACTGTCATTATTCTTCAAAACAGGAAACAACTAACACACAACAAGCAATAAAGTAGGAGTGGCTAAAACCACACTTGTCAACATGTTTTTTTCCACAAGAAAACTGAATAGTGGCTCTAGGGCCTAATTCAAGGTAGATTGCAAAAGCAAAATCTTCCTCTAATGAGAAAAACCATGTGCACTGCAGGTGGGGCAGCTGTAACATGTGCAGAGAGAGTTAGATTTGGGTGGGTTATATTGTTTATGTGCAGGGTAAATACTGTCTGCTTTATTTTTACACTGCAGTTTAGATTTTAGGGGGTAATTCAGAGTTGATGGCAGCAGCAAATTTGTTGGCAGTTGGGCAAAACCATGTGCACTGCAGGAGTGGCAGATATAACATTTGCAGAGTTAGATTTGGGTGGGTTATTTTGTTTCTGTGCAGGGTAAATACTGGCTGCTTTATTTTTACACTGCTTTATTTTTACACTGCAAGGTTCTCCGGCCTGCGACAGGCGGAGAACCTTCTTCGGGTGGGGTGAGTTCAGTTTGAACTCACCCCACCCAAATCTAACTCTCTCTGCAAATGTTATATCTGCCCCCCCCCCCCCCCCCTCGCGGTGCACATGGTTTTGCCCAACTGCTAACAAATTTGCTGCTGCCATCAACTCTGAGTTACTTCCTTAGTTTGAACACACTCCACCCAAATCTAACTCTCTCTGCACATGTTATATCGGCCACACTTGCAGTGCACATGGTTTTGCCCATTAGAGGAAGATTTTGCTTTTGCAATCAATCTTTAATTAGGCCCCTAGCGCTGTATTCATTCTGAATTCAAATATGTGATTACAATTTTTTCATCAGGGATAGGACCTTATTCAGCTTTGATCGCTATTGAGGAATAACTATAAATTTTCTCAATCCTGCTTCTGCTAAAAATCGCACGTGAAGAGCCGCCCAGAAAGGTGAAAGAGACCCACTGATGTGATCATGAAATTGCATATCCAGTTGCAGAACTGCAAAGCATATGCATTTACCTTTGAAAAAGCTGCTAGCTGAATGCAGCAAAACGCAACAGCTGTTTGAGGACCAAAGCCAGGAACGTAGGAGCGGAGGATCGGACCATCCCCTGAACATTTCCAGCTATTTACTTTATCTCGGAGAACCTTACAACCAGAATTGCATCAAGGAGGTTTGTCTACACCGTGTTGCATGAGGAGCTCACCAATAAGTCACTGGAGCATACCATCCTCTAACGGCTACCCACATACCTCCATCTGGATATTGTTTACCTCCAGAGATTTTTTTCCACACTGGACCAATCATACAGCTACAGGTGAATATTCTTGGAACGGACTCCATCTAACATCCCTGCCCAGTTCTTGACTTATTGGGTAATATAACCTTAACCAACGTATGAATTCATACTTTTAAACTCAATGATATGCATGCAGTTTTATGGCTTATTGATTTTTTAATATGATTTTTTCTTTTATATAATAAATTGTGATACCTAGTATTGGAAACACTCTTACAAATTGTTTATTTACTGATATATTTCAGCGCAGCCTCACTCTTTGTTTTGGTGAATTCAAATATGTGATTATAATTTTTTCATCAGGGATAGGACCTTATTCAACTTTGATCGCTATTGAGGAATAAATATAAATTTTCTCAATTCTGCTTCTGCTAAAAATCTCATGTGAAGAGCCGCCCAGAAAGGTAAAAGAGACCCACCGATGCGATCACGAAATTGCATATCCAGTTGCAGAACTGCAATGCATATGCAGGAATCGAGTACCATCGACAATTGCTGATGACTCAGGGCTACTCAGAAAAATGTGAATGCAGTCACACTGGGCTATGTTTTAAGTTGCAGCAATCACATCTGACGTCAGATGCACATGTCTGTGTTCCCCAAATATTCCCCACAAATGTAATGTGTACCCCAAGAACGCCCACCGCCTGTCAATCAGCGTGCGTTCGCAGTGCTTGCGCTGTTGTCCAATAATCGGCCTTTGCAATTTTGCAACTGAAGCTGAATAAGGCCCATAGTGTGTTTGTGAGTTTCTTTTCTTTTTTCAGATTTTAGTGTTCTTTATGGCCTGTCATACAAAATACAATTCCAAAACTAAGTGATGCAAAACTGAAAGAAGGAATTTTTATAGGGCCACAAATGAGATCAGTAATGGATGATGAAAATGTTCAGGAGCTGTTAAATTCACTGGACAGAGGCCTGGTTGTTATTCAAAAATATCTGTTCTTGTTTTCTTAGAAATCTTAAAGCAGAAAACTATAGAGATATAGGGGGTCATTCCGAGTTGTTCGCTAGCTGGAATCGTTCGCAGCGCAGCGTTTAGTCCAAAAAGCGGCACTTCTGCGCATGCGTAAGCGCCGCAATGCGCACGCGCGACGTACTTTCACAACAGTCGAAGTAGTTTCACACAAGGTCTAGCGAAGCATTTCAGTCGCACTGCTGGCCGCAGAGTGATTGACAGGAAGTGGGTGTTTCTGGGTGTCAACTGACCGTTTTCAGGGAGTGAGTGAAAAAACGCAGGCGTGCCAGATAAAAACGCAGGGGTGGTTGGGGAAACGTAGGCGCGGCTGGCCGAACGCAGGGCGTGTTCGTGACGTCAAAACAGGAACTAAATAGTCTGCAGTGATCGCACGCTACGAGTAGGTATGGAGCTACTCAGAAACTGCTCGAAAATATTTTGCTGCCGCTCTGCGATCCTTTCGTTCGCACTTCTGCTAAGCTAAGATACACTCCCAAAGGGCGGTGGCTTAGCGTTTGCACGGCTGCTAAAAGCAGCTAGCGAGCAAACAACTCGGAATGAGGGCCATAGTGAGTGATCCAGTGGCTTCATACAAAGCTATGGGATCCAGGGTCGGTCAGGCTCCCAGTGGGCCTCACTGCCTGAGGGCTCACCCCTCCCTAGGGATCAAGTGCACTTGAACTATACATATGCTACATTACACTGCACAGGACTACAATGCATTTTCTACAGTGCATTGATTGTATTAATGTGGCACATTATTATGCCTGGACAAGCCGTATTTACTATATACATTTATCAAGGGGCCCAGACCATGCACTCTCAATAGGTTAGCCAAACATCTATACTGCCATGACCTGGAGACTTGTGGTCCGCTTCTCTCCAGTTTGCCTTCTGTCAGCTAGAGACCGTCTCCACTGCTGCTCTCTACACATTACCCACAGCACCCCGATTGCATGTGCATGCACCCTGCAGAGTCTTCCATCATATCCGCTGCTGGGCACCGCCATGTTGACAGGGATCAGCTGTTCACTGAACCACCAACCAGAAATCTGACTGGATCAGCTGATTCCTTCCACCAGTCACAGCGCAGCTAGGAGAATATAAGGTCTGACACTGGCCTTTGCAAATCACTTTGAACAATGTCGCTACAGGGGGATCAGCTGTTCACTGAACCACCAACCAGAACTTTGACTGGGTCAGCTGATTCTTCCCACCAGTCACAATGCAGCTAGAAGCATATACGTTCTGACACTGGCCTTTGCAAATCGCCTTGAACAACATCACTACACAGAGATACATTCTGGGCTCCAGACTTCTGTCGTCTGTTGCTGCAGTATTGTCCTTAGTCTGCATTACCCTGTTGATTCCAGCTCAGTACAAAGTGTTAGTTTACTTAAGCCTGACTTCTGAACACCTGCTGATTCCAGTTCAGCCATCAGTGCCTGTCAGTCTCAGTTAGGTTGCTAGTATGTCTGCATACCTCCCAACTTTCATCTATACTAAAGAGGGACACACGCCATGCTCGCTCCCAAAAAGGGGACGTGGCATATGAAAAGGGGACCTGGCTTCGTGGGAGGACCCGTGATTGCGAGCCATGCCCCCATTTTCGTCACCGAGGTGGCATGCCCAGCGCTCCGTGAGCTGCTGACATGCCCCCTCTCCTGTCTCCACTGAATAGACGCTATGCCTAGCAGAGCAGCGAGTGCAGGAGCCTCCCAACTGCCCCCCCCCCCCCTCCCCACCGCGGGTCAAAAAAACGAGACTGTCCCGTGAAAATCGGGACAGTTCGGAGGTATGTGTCTGCTATTATCAGTTTAGCCAGAAACATCATCAGTTCCAGTTTGATAGAAGCATCATTGGTTCAGGCCATATAAGTAGCATCATCTGTTCCAGGCCAATAAAAGCATCATTGGTTTTAGCGCAATAAAAGCATTATCGGTTCTAGCCTGATAAAAGCATCATCGGTTTCAGCCCAATAAAAATATCATCGGTTCCAGCCCGATAAAAGCATCATCGGTTCCAGCCTGATACAAGGAACATAGGGGGTCATTCCGAATTGATCGCTCGCTAGCAGTTTTTAGCAGCAGTGCAAACACTATGCCGCCGCCCACTGGGAGTGTATTTTAGCTTAGCAGAAGTGCGAACGTTTTTATCGCAGAGCGCCTGCAAAAAAATTTTGTGTAGTTTCAGAGAACCTCAAAACCTACTCAGCGCTTGCGATCACTTCAGACTATTCAGTTCCGGATTTGACGTCACACACCCGCCCAGCATTCGCCCAGTCACGCCTGCGTTTTCCCTGGAACGCCTGCGTTTTTCCTAACACTCCCTGAAAACGGTCAGTTGCCACCCAGAAACGCCCACTTCATGTCAATCACTCTGCGGCAACCAGTGTGACTGAAATGCATCGCTAGACCCTGTGCAAAACTGCATCGTTCGTTGTGCCCATACGTCGCGCGTGCGCATTGCGCCGCATACTCATGCGCAGAACTGCCGTTTTTTAGCCTGATCATAGGCAAACTCAGGGGGGTTTCCGGTTGCACGGAAACCCCCCTCCTCTTGGCAAGTGGCTCAAATGATGACAACAATGGTAATGGTAAATAATACTATTACTAGAACTGCCGCCACATAATGCAGTTTTTGGGACAGCAGAGCTGCTGCACATGCCCAGATGCCCAATGGAAGCAGCTTCTTCTACCAAGTTTGCTGTGTGTGTGTGGATCTGAGTCCTCAATCAGTGCACAGGCCCAGAGAGTAGCTACCAGGAAGAAGAGACAGGAGCATTACCATAAGGTGGAAGAATGTGTTCTTAGAAAGTGCAGTAATGGTTCTATTATGTTTGTGTATTTATTTATTTATTATGGTATGTTTAACCTTTTTCTGACCACTTATTTCTATTATTTAAGTATGTTTGATACAGCCTACACTATAGACCATCTATAGGGTTAAATATAAATGCTGTATTCCATACAGTATACAGTGTATAAAAAGACCAATGTTCAGAGTCGTTACTAGGTTCTTCTACCGCTCCCCCAGGCCCCTGCACTTTCTCCAGTGTTCTGCAGAGTGGGAAATTGGGGACTGCATTTGTAAACCCCCCTCTAGAAATCCTGCGTTTGCCACTGCTGATCGCTGCGCTGCGAACAAATGCAGCTAACGATCAATTCGGAATGACCACCATAATCGGTTCCAGTTCGATACAAGGATCATCAGCTCCAGTGTGATGTATAAATTCTTTGCTTTCAGTCATTAACTATACTTACATCATTGATTGGGTGTAGTACTGGTGACCGGTGGTCTCCTGACCGCCGGTCACCTTACCGACGCCGGGATCCCGGCAGCATACCGACGCCGGGATCCCGGCGGGGAGGGGCGAGTGCAGCAAGCCCCTTGCGGGCTCGCTGCGCTCGCCACGCTGCGGGCTTGGTGGCGACCTGCGGTCGCCACGGGTTCTATTCCCACTCTATGGGTGTCGTGGACACCCACGAGTGGAAATAGTCGCTGTTGGTCGGCATGCCGACCATCGGGATAGTGAGCCGTCGGGCTCACGGAGGAGGTCATGTGACTGTCGGTCAGCTGACCGGTGGTCACATGAATACCACCCCATTGATTCCAGTCCGATAGTAACTTCAATGACTCCTGTCCAGATTTCTTATATTCGCTGGGTTCAGCTCAGCACACCAGCATTCCAAGGGCATCTTGTTCGCTGGGTATAGCCCAGTTTACCAGCTGTTTTACTCTGGATGATGAGATAATTATAGACTATATTTTTTTTTTAACCTTTTTAACACTTTTAGCTTTGGAATGGTTCGTTTTTCTTTTATTAATCGTCTTCATAAACAAGCTACAGTAGTTGAGAAGTTCAGTATTAAGGGCCTGCCTTTTATCCATTTCCATATCCATAGCGATTGATATGTTTATTTAGCTGTCAGTGGCCTTACTTTATGGAAATGTAATTCTCAGAAAAATTAAAACCATTTAATCCCAAAACACTGGAGAACAATACACACTAAGTAATTTGTGTAATACGAAATGCTCCTCATTTAATATGAAATCAGTGTGTCATGCAACAACTGATACATTCTATTAAGTGCATGAATCATTCCCTTGGGGCAGATTTAAAATTAATCCGCAAATTAAATATGAAAAGGATTACCCTATCTTATTAAACAAAAGAAATTCTGAAAACACATCATTTGGAAGCTTTACGGTATGATGAAAGTGCCAGGAGAAAAGATATTAGCAGATAATATCACAAGATACTGTTAATGTGAGAGGAAATAATTATTCTGCAGACCACCAGGTTCTCTCTATAAAGGTAATTTTTACAGAAATATGTCACACCAAGCATTTTGTGCACCTAACTTTCTGTGCATAAGAAAGACTCCAGTGATCCTATTGTTCATACAGCTCATGACTGTTAACTTTCTCACTATGGGCCCGAATCAGACCTGATCGCTACTGTCCGTTTTCGCACAGCAGGCGATTATCGAACTACTGCGCATGCGTATGCACCGCAATGTGCATGCGCATCGCCAAACAGCGACAGGATGGTGCGAAAATTTTGATCGCACGGCTGTTCTCAAGGTGATTGACAGGAAGAGGACGTTTGTGGGAGGTAACTTTTCAGGGAGTGCCAGGAAAAATGCAGGCTTCCCAAGCATTTTCAGGGTGGCTGTGTTAGCTCCGTCTCCGATCAGCCTGATTTCTTCACACTGGAGGAGTAAGTACTGAGCTACACACAGACTGCACACACTGCACAGAATGGGAAAAACATTCGATAGTGAGTGTGATGCGAATGGTTTTGCAGCTGTCCGCTGACTGAGGGGAATTTTTGCACAGCGTACACATGCAATTACACACTTGCACGGGGCAAATTTTCACTCACCCTGGGTGGCGACTATCTGATTGCAGGACAGTGTAATTTGCAGCACAGCGATCAGGTCTGAATTAGTCCCTGTCAGGGAAATCTCATAATTTCTCCTGTGAGCTGACCTCAGAGTTGTGTATTGTCAAAAGTATAAATTAAATGTGGCTAGGGACAGTGACATGATGTTGTAAAAGGGGATTGCATTTCTACATCAAAAGCATGTGTTCAAAGCAGATATTTGCAATCTCTGAACATTGAGGTCTGATTAGCCCAATTAGTTTGTTATGTCAACAGGGGGGCTCTGTAAACAGACCAGGGAAGTGTGACAAATGCCTCTGCCTGAAAGGAATGTTCAGAAATTCTATTTCCTGACTAGCATCATAAACCTCTGGAGCTTCAACTCCATCCTTAGGAAGATGTGACACACAGATCACAGGCCTTCTATAGATATTACCAGGAGAGTGATCTTCCACTGCTGGATATGAATGGGCCCAGCAGAGTAAGGGTTAACCTGTCCAAGAGGTGGGGGCTGATGTGCTCAGGGCAGTGACATGCAGTGGGGTGAGACCGGTGAGGCAGAGCCTTTCCTGTTATACTAACATTTGTGCCAGAGTTTTGACTGCATAAAGTATATGAAAAATACAAAAAATATGTTTGAAATATCTTCTTTCCATTATTCTAATAATTTTTATAGCCAAAACTCTGGACTAAAAAGTCTATGGCAGGTGAGGCAGTGCCTCACCTGGCTAACTTTTCCGCACATCTCTGATCAAAATTCACCAAATTTCCAGGAGTTTATACTGCTGCACCTGTGTATAATGCCCACATGTATATACTGCTGCACCTGTGTATAATGCCCAGATGTACATTTTGGCTCATATATTGCATGTAAATCTGGCTCTGGTGCTAGTCAGTGCCTCCTGAGCTATTTAGCTCACCGCATGTCCCTGGCTTACGGGCCTGAGGGCCTATAACTACGTGAATCACTGATAGATCCTTGTTCATTCTGATGGAAGTAGCTGCCCATGCCTGGATGGATGTCTGTTTTCTTGTGAAGCTTCCTCACACAGAACTAAATGCACTACATACGAGTAATTAGGTTCTGATTTATCTAAATTCCCTTTTTGTTTATTGAGACTACTGATAACCTGTATATCTTTTCTAAAACTCCCTATATTCTTTGTACTCTTTTTTTTCCCTTGTAAACCTGAAGATATTTCTTAATTATAATAAAAATATAATTAGTTCTGACTGCTGTATAAGTAGCTGAAGAAATATAATAGCAATTAGAAAAGCATTGGTGTATGACCAAAAATATATATATTTTTTAAATCAATTATCAAGCATATACAAAACTTTCACAATTAGTATTTTATCATTAGCCGGCCGGCACAATACACAATTCTTGTCACAAAATGAGAATACAATTGAGACAATTCTCACAACAAACTAATATCAATTTAGCAAACATTAAAATATATATTGAGAAATATTTGCCAACAGTCACCGTTTGGAGTATGTACCCAGAATTTTAGTTGGACTTCTATCACATGGGAATGTCCCAATAAGTTCAGCATAAACAAGCAGCAGCCAATTGTTCATAAGCAGAGGAGTTTTCCAATAATAGTGCAGATATAAAGCTCTCGGGGTTAGTTGACATAAGATGAAATGGAAAAGAATGTATTTACCACATCTTTTAGTCCACTTTATACCGAACCCTACAGGTCACTGGTGTTTTAACCTTTCCTGATGACCTAGGGTGTCATTCCGACCTTATCGCACGCTAGCTATTTTTTGCAGCGCTGCGATCAGGTCAAAACTCGGCAAAACTGTGCATGCGTCTGCACGGCAATGTGCAGGCGCGTCATACGGGTACAAAGCGGATCGCTGCTGGGCGATGGATTTAACAAAGAATCCATTCGCACAGCCGATCACAAGAAGATTGACAGGAAGAAGGCGTTTATGGGTGTCAACTGTCCGTTTTCAGGGAGTGGTTAGAAAAATGCAGGCGTGTCCAGGTGTTTGCAGGACGGGTGTCTGACGTCAATTCCGGACCTGACTGGCTGAAGTGATCGCAGCGGCTGAGTAAGTTGCACCTAGATATAGCGCTAGGGACCCCAAATATACAGAGAGGCCTTGATGCGGCTTTGGGGCTTAACCACACATTTGCGCAAATATGTGTAACGAAGATCTCTGAATTCTATTATCATGTGGGATTTATATCTGGTTACTGTTATCCATTCAGTGTGCTGGGGAAACAATTGCTTTTTTTCTTGCTCAGAAATACCCCTTCCTTTCGAGCACCTGAATGATATCACTAAGCTAATTGAGCATTTACCAATCTATATGTCTGTTGTGAGAGGCAGAGAGGTTTCTGCATTAGGAGGAGGTGCAGGCCCTGACATGCCACATGGAGCATTATGGGGTTGCTCCAAGGTAGGTAGCTCTTAGCTTAGACATATTTTAGTAAGGAGCCATTATCACGTGGCTCCTTGCTGGTTAATATTAGACCCAGATTGGGGTAATGGAGGTGTGAGGTGTGGTGCCTCTGGACTGGCTGGGCTGGATGGCTTTAGTGTGGCATACCTTTACATTCTATTAACACTTTTCACTTATTAATTTTTCTAACACTATTTCTCTATTTTAATTACATTTCATGTTTGTATCACCCCCTCTATAGCTTCGGCTTCCTAAATACTAATTTATTAACACTATAGTTTTTTACACTGGTTTGCCACACTGGGCTTTCTGGCTCATTCTGGTGTTTTGGGGTGCCACACCCTGCACCTAGATATAGCGCTAGGGACCCCAAATATACAGAGAGGCCTTGATGCGGCTTTGGGGCTTAACCACACATTTGCGCAAATATGTGTAACGAAGATCTCTGAATTCTATTATCATGTGGGATTTATATCTGGTTACTGTTATCCATTCAGTGTGCTGGGGAAACAATTGCTTTTTTTCTTGCTCAGAAATACCCCTTCCTTTCGAGCACCTGAATGATATCACTAAGCTAATTGAGCATTTACCAATCTATATGTCTGTTGTGAGAGGCAGAGAGGTTTCTGCATTAGGAGGAGGTGCAGGCCCTGACATGCCACATGGAGCATTATGGGGTTGCTCCAAGGTAGGTAGCTCTTAGCTTAGACATATTTTAGTAAGGAGCCATTATCACGTGGCTCCTTGCTGGTTAATATTAGACCCAGATTGGGGTAATGGAGGTGTGAGGTGTGGTGCCTCTGGACTGGCTGGGCTGGATGGCTTTAGTGTGGCATACCTTTACATTCTATTAACACTTTTCACTTATTAATTTTTCTAACACTATTTCTCTATTTTAATTACATTTCATGTTTGTATCACCCCCTCTATAGCTTCGGCTTCCTAAATACTAATTTATTAACACTATAGTTTTTTACACTGGTTTGCCACACTGGGCTTTCTGGCTCATTCTGGTGTTTTGGGGTGCCACACCCTGCACCTAGATATAGCGCTAGGGACCCCAAATATACAGAGAGGCCTTGATGCGGCTTTGGGGCTTAACCACACATTTGCGCAAATATGTGTAACGAAGATCTCTGAATTCTATTATCATGTGGGATTTATATCTGGTTACTGTTATCCATTCAGTGTGCTGGGGAAACAATTGCTTTTTTTCTTGCTCAGAAATACCCCTTCCTTTCGAGCACCTGAATGATATCACTAAGCTAATTGAGCATTTACCAATCTATATGTCTGTTGTGAGAGGCAGAGAGGTTTCTGCATTAGGAGGAGGTGCAGGCCCTGACATGCCACATGGAGCATTATGGGGTTGCTCCAAGGTAGGTAGCTCTTAGCTTAGACATATTTTAGTAAGGAGCCATTATCACGTGGCTCCTTGCTGGTTAATATTAGACCCAGATTGGGGTAATGGAGGTGTGAGGTGTGGTGCCTCTGGACTGGCTGGGCTGGATGGCTTTAGTGTGGCATACCTTTACATTCTATTAACACTTTTCACTTATTAATTTTTCTAACACTATTTCTCTATTTTAATTACATTTCATGTTTGTATCACCCCCTCTATAGCTTCGGCTTCCTAAATACTAATTTATTAACACTATAGTTTTTTACACTGGTTTGCCACACTGGGCTTTCTGGCTCATTCTGGTGTTTTGGGGTGCCACACCCTGCACCTAGATATAGCGCTAGGGACCCCAAATATACAGAGAGGCCTTGATGCGGCTTTGGGGCTTAACCACACATTTGCGCAAATATGTGTAACGAAGATCTCTGAATTCTATTATCATGTGGGATTTATATCTGGTTACTGTTATCCATTCAGTGTGCTGGGGAAACAATTGCTTTTTTTCTTGCTCAGAAATACCCCTTCCTTTCGAGCACCTGAATGATATCACTAAGCTAATTGAGCATTTACCAATCTATATGTCTGTTGTGAGAGGCAGAGAGGTTTCTGCATTAGGAGGAGGTGCAGGCCCTGACATGCCACATGGAGCATTATGGGGTTGCTCCAAGGTAGGTAGCTCTTAGCTTAGACATATTTTAGTAAGGAGCCATTATCACGTGGCTCCTTGCTGGTTAATATTAGACCCAGATTGGGGTAATGGAGGTGTGAGGTGTGGTGCCTCTGGACTGGCTGGGCTGGATGGCTTTAGTGTGGCATACCTTTACATTCTATTAACACTTTTCACTTATTAATTTTTCTAACACTATTTCTCTATTTTAATTACATTTCATGTTTGTATCACCCCCTCTATAGCTTCGGCTTCCTAAATACTAATTTATTAACACTATAGTTTTTTACACTGGTTTGCCACACTGGGCTTTCTGGCTCATTCTGGTGTTTTGGGGTGCCACACCCTGCACCTAGATATAGCGCTAGGGACCCCAAATATACAGAGAGGCCTTGATGCGGCTTTGGGGCTTAACCACACATTTGCGCAAATATGTGTAACGAAGATCTCTGAATTCTATTATCATGTGGGATTTATATCTGGTTACTGTTATCCATTCAGTGTGCTGGGGAAACAATTGCTTTTTTTCTTGCTCAGAAATACCCCTTCCTTTCGAGCACCTGAATGATATCACTAAGCTAATTGAGCATTTACCAATCTATATGTCTGTTGTGAGAGGCAGAGAGGTTTCTGCATTAGGAGGAGGTGCAGGCCCTGACATGCCACATGGAGCATTATGGGGTTGCTCCAAGGTAGGTAGCTCTTAGCTTAGACATATTTTAGTAAGGAGCCATTATCACGTGGCTCCTTGCTGGTTAATATTAGACCCAGATTGGGGTAATGGAGGTGTGAGGTGTGGTGCCTCTGGACTGGCTGGGCTGGATGGCTTTAGTGTGGCATACCTTTACATTCTATTAACACTTTTCACTTATTAATTTTTCTAACACTATTTCTCTATTTTAATTACATTTCATGTTTGTATCACCCCCTCTATAGCTTCGGCTTCCTAAATACTAATTTATTAACACTATAGTTTTTTACACTGGTTTGCCACACTGGGCTTTCTGGCTCATTCTGGTGTTTTGGGGTGCCACACCCTGCACCTAGATATAGCGCTAGGGACCCCAAATATACAGAGAGGCCTTGATGCGGCTTTGGGGCTTAACCACACATTTGCGCAAATATGTGTAACGAAGATCTCTGAATTCTATTATCATGTGGGATTTATATCTGGTTACTGTTATCCATTCAGTGTGCTGGGGAAACAATTGCTTTTTTTCTTGCTCAGAAATACCCCTTCCTTTCGAGCACCTGAATGATATCACTAAGCTAATTGAGCATTTACCAATCTATATGTCTGTTGTGAGAGGCAGAGAGGTTTCTGCATTAGGAGGAGGTGCAGGCCCTGACATGCCACATGGAGCATTATGGGGTTGCTCCAAGGTAGGTAGCTCTTAGCTTAGACATATTTTAGTAAGGAGCCATTATCACGTGGCTCCTTGCTGGTTAATATTAGACCCAGATTGGGGTAATGGAGGTGTGAGGTGTGGTGCCTCTGGACTGGCTGGGCTGGATGGCTTTAGTGTGGCATACCTTTACATTCTATTAACACTTTTCACTTATTAATTTTTCTAACACTATTTCTCTATTTTAATTACATTTCATGTTTGTATCACCCCCTCTATAGCTTCGGCTTCCTAAATACTAATTTATTAACACTATAGTTTTTTACACTGGTTTGCCACACTGGGCTTTCTGGCTCATTCTGGTGTTTTGGGGTGCCACACCCTGCACCTAGATATAGCGCTAGGGACCCCAAATATACAGAGAGGCCTTGATGCGGCTTTGGGGCTTAACCACACATTTGCGCAAATATGTGTAACGAAGATCTCTGAATTCTATTATCATGTGGGATTTATATCTGGTTACTGTTATCCATTCAGTGTGCTGGGGAAACAATTGCTTTTTTTCTTGCTCAGAAATACCCCTTCCTTTCGAGCACCTGAATGATATCACTAAGCTAATTGAGCATTTACCAATCTATATGTCTGTTGTGAGAGGCAGAGAGGTTTCTGCATTAGGAGGAGGTGCAGGCCCTGACATGCCACATGGAGCATTATGGGGTTGCTCCAAGGTAGGTAGCTCTTAGCTTAGACATATTTTAGTAAGGAGCCATTATCACGTGGCTCCTTGCTGGTTAATATTAGACCCAGATTGGGGTAATGGAGGTGTGAGGTGTGGTGCCTCTGGACTGGCTGGGCTGGATGGCTTTAGTGTGGCATACCTTTACATTCTATTAACACTTTTCACTTATTAATTTTTCTAACACTATTTCTCTATTTTAATTACATTTCATGTTTGTATCACCCCCTCTATAGCTTCGGCTTCCTAAATACTAATTTATTAACACTATAGTTTTTTACACTGGTTTGCCACACTGGGCTTTCTGGCTCATTCTGGTGTTTTGGGGTGCCACACCCTGCACCTAGATATAGCGCTAGGGACCCCAAATATACAGAGAGGCCTTGATGCGGCTTTGGGGCTTAACCACACATTTGCGCAAATATGTGTAACGAAGATCTCTGAATTCTATTATCATGTGGGATTTATATCTGGTTACTGTTATCCATTCAGTGTGCTGGGGAAACAATTGCTTTTTTTCTTGCTCAGAAATACCCCTTCCTTTCGAGCACCTGAATGATATCACTAAGCTAATTGAGCATTTACCAATCTATATGTAAGTTGAGAGCTACTCAGAAACTGTACAAAATGTTTTTGTACAGCTCCCCTGCACAAGCTTTCGCAAACTTGCACAGCTAAAATACACTCCCCCATAGGCGGCGACTATCTGATCGCACGGGCTGCAAAAAGTTGCAGCGTGCGATCAACTCAGAATGACCCCCCTTATCCAGGGTCGATGTATAGTCGGACTTCTTAAAATAATCTCCAAAAGAGCTCCTCCATAAAGTGCACTGCGCCCACAGGGTGGAAGTTCCACTGCCAAGAAATAAATCCTGAACTCTCTGAATTCCAATAAATGTCAAGCCAGATGGATTTTATTATGATATTTCAAAAAGTGTGCTGACACGTATATGGAACTATGATATCAAATGAGGACTGGAGTCCCATAGTGTGTCAGCAAACTTTTTGAAATATCATAATAAAAATCCATCTGGCTTGACATTTATTGGAATTCAGAAAGTTCAGGCAAACTGGAGGAATAATGATATTGTGACAGCTTTAAAAAAACAAGAAACAAAATGGATTTATCAAATGTAGACACTTGAGCCGCACGGTCTGAATATAGACATCGACCTCAGAGTATTTCTATGATTATACATACAGTATACAATTCCTGAACACATAACCACATTAAGTAAACAATATGAATGAGTCAGAAAAACAAACTGCATTAAGAAGGAAAAAAACACATGATTCCCGCTTTTTATCCGATTTCCGGCCCCCATTTTTGGCCATCAATAAGTTTTTTTATTCTATTTAAATGGACATCGGGGAATGCTACCCTCATCCTTGATAAAGCACCTGCAGTGGTGTGAAACGTGTTGGTAAGGTGAAGGCTGCAATGAGTTATTGCTATCCCAGCGCCCGAAGTTTACCAGCCGAATCCCATACAGCCGGTGACGTCATCGCTCTGCGCTGCAGCTTGCAATTGCCGCTCAACACAGCGCCCGGCACGGACTGGAGACGGAGAAGGGACACCGCTGGCTAGGGTAAGATAGGGACAGCGTAATACACTATATCACCAACGCATCCTCAGTTGTGCCTTGTGAAACTGCAACCCCATACCAACAAAATTTCGAAAAAGAGCTTAAACATATTGTTTTTAATCTTTTTAAATGTTTGTTTGTCCTGACTCAATTCATTGCTTACTATTTAGCGCTCTTGCCAGTTCTCACCTATGGCAGTGCTATTTGATAATCCTGACTTTCCCTCCAGGTACCTCTAGCACTTTGTTTTGTAGTTGAATAACACAGGGGTCTTTCGGGTTGGCCAGTAGGTGGAGTCCGGAAAGGTGTTGCCTTTTAGTTCCCTTCAGACCAAATGGGCTTTACCGACTGCAGAGATTTGGCAGTTTCTCCAGGTCAAACACTTTGTACAAAGTAGAGATGTGCATATGGCCTCCAGTAGACCATTGATCATTTTTGAGAGTATATGTCTGCCATTTCTCTCCTCGCGCTATAGTCTGTTGATTGAGAACACATCCTGAACCCTATAAGTTCCTAGGCAACTGGGAATTCGATTTGAATATCTCCATCACTCCCCATGACCAGATCAATATTTCTGATATTTCTTTTGCCAGCTCTTTCAGTTATTCAGTGATTGACGCTCACTATAAAGTGATTTCACGCTGGTATAGATGCCCGCAAACATTAGCTAAAAGGGTCTTCCCTACCTCCATATTGTGCACTTGAATTATATATTATACATGTGTTACATTATACTGCACAGGACTATGGTCTGTTTCGTACAGTGTATTTCTGTTATTGACCTGGTACATTAACATGCATGCACTAGCAGTATTTACTATATATATTTATCAACGGGCCCAGACCATGCACTCACTAATGGTTTGCCAAGACTCTGAGCAAGGGCCCCTACCACTGCACTCCCCCGGTGGGCCCTTCATGCCCCAGCCAACACTGCCTCTTCCCTCTTGTTCTCACAGCCCTCTTCTCCTGCACTTCAATTATAGCTCTCTCCTACTCAGTGTCTGTCTATACCTGGATCTCCTCCTGCTCGTGACTGTTCATCTCTTCCAATGGCTGCCCGTCCCCAGTAGTATGCCGATTAATTATTTACTTCCTGTCATCTCAGCTGTATTGTGTACTGAGTACTGTGGTGCTAATTGTTGGGTATGGGACTCAGGGTCGACACCCATTAGGTCAACACCTATTTGTCGACAGTGGCTAGGTCGACACTAGAAATAGGTCGACATGTCCATTAGGTTGACATGAAAAAAGGTCAACGTGAGTTTTTCTTTTTTTTTTGGTGTAGTTTTCTTTGTAAAGTGACCAGGAACCCCAATTAGTGCACAATGTCCCATCACATGGCTTACCGTTCCCAATCGTAGTCCACGTGGATCGTAAAGTATTAAAAAGTTCAAAAAAAGAAAGAAATGTGAAAAACTCATGTCGACCTTTTTGCAAGTCGACATTGTTCATGTCGACCTAATGGTCGTGTTGACCTATTTCTAGTGTCGACCTATTCACTGTCGACCTAATGGGTGTCGACCTAAGTGGTGTCGACCCAGAGTCCAGATACCCTAATTGTTACCCGTGCTGTTTTTAGTTTTCTCTGATGTTAAGTTCTATTTGGACACGCCTCCGTTGTCTGGACTGCGCCCCACCAACGGTGCTCTGACGCCATTGGCACGCCACCTCCCGCCCTGTGACCTGTCAATAAGGCAGAGGCGATCGCACCAGTGAAATGCTTTCGCATCTCACTGGCTGCACATGCGCAGCACGCCGCGCAGGCGCACTGCGTATAGTAATTCAGACTGCGATAGCTGCCGCTGCAATGATGCAGTCTGAATTACCCCCTATGTCTCCACTTTATGTTATACTATCGAAGCCCTTCTATAGTTTTGTAATCCTTTTCACACACAAGCTACTTTTTCTGAACTTTCATTTCCACTCTCTCACCTCTTCTTCTAACTTCTCTCCTGATTTCACCACTCTGCTCCAGCTTTCCTTGTGAATTTCACAACTTACCTGCCGCATGCCCCAAGGCTCTAGTACGGAGGTGGCACCATCCAGAGATGTTTAGATATTTAAAGATTATCGCTACCCTCATTAAGTTCCACCTACGGCTTAATTACTCAGTCTAATTATCCCACTGATTTATTGTCATGCTGACAACGGGGCCACTTGTTAAAATGTCAAAGGAAACAAGATCCGACGCTAGAAAAACATGTGGTTACATTAATGGAATTATTTTCTGGGCTTGTGTTTGTTAAAGAGAAAGATTAAAATAAAAATATACTCTTGGAGAATAAATATACCTAGACAGCTTGTATCCTCTATTAATTATGCTGGACCAATTTAATATTGAACTGTTGGTTGTGATAAAGTGAATGTGGCAAAGTCTTAGCTTATAGGGTGAGATGTATCAAGCCTTGGAGAAAGCCCTGCCAACCAATCATATTATATCATTTTTCAAACACAGAATGTAAAATAACAGAAGCTGATTTATCTGTCTCCAATTTATCCATCTCCAAGCTTTTATACGTATCCCCCACAGTCTAGTTTAATGCTGGCTATTCAAATATTCATACAGTATATCTGGAAATGGTGTAAAATCAACAAATATGCGTCAAAATGAATAGTGAGACCTGAAAAAAATCAACCAGATTTAAATTTGGTGACATATACTTAGTTCAAGTCATCAGAGAACCATCTTCAAGTGTTATCTGTCAATGACAATTACAGACCTTCATGTGATCCGGTCACCAGCATGAGCATCAAATGACCAGTTCTGTTTAATTTGTACACCCATATGTGTGGCTAAATGGTAAATGGACACTATGAAAAATAACCAGCAAGTTGCAAGTTAGGGTGAGGTATGACCAAGGCGTTTCCCTGTGTATCACAGCTTCATCAGAGGCAAAAAATGAGCTTCTATCTGCTGGTTACTTTCAGTTTATACTTTTACATTTGCTGAGAATGTTCCTATTCATGGGATTCCAGTGCCACTGAAAGGTTTCCATCATCTGGCTTCACAAAAGTCCTACTGTATATTTCAACTTACTGCATGCTGAAGGAACTACCATCTCTGAGGAGCTGCAAGAGTAATATCCATTACCTGGTAACGCAACGCCTTTACAATCTGGACTGTTCTTGTGAGCTTGGTAATTAACCCTTCAATTCTAAGCCATGAATTTTGCGCAGACCACCGTCTTTTGATCTTGGTTTTCATTCTAATTGATCATCGTGTTTTGGTTTTGGCAAAACCACCCTTAAGTGTATTGTTTTGGACTTGGTTTTTGGTTCGGTTTTTGAATTCCTTAAAAACCAATTAAAATCGATACATATCGATAAAAAATTTATAAAAACAGCTAAAATCGTGTAATTTCTACCTGTTTATATAACTCTAAAACCTGAGTTCAGTTTTTACCTATAAGTTATGATCTGACAAGAGACCCAAGCCGGGACTCGGTTCCACTTGGAACCCCATAGTGATTCTGAACTGGGACTCAATTCGACTTGGAACCTCTAAGTTTGGGTGTGTTCATATTTCAGGAAAACTGAACCGCATGTTTCTAATTTTTACAATAGTGACTTTTACAATTTATTAGAGCTACACAGAAACCTAGCTCAGGCCTGAACTTTTCTATACAATTGTACAACAATGTATTGATTTGAATCTGTTGACTTGTCTTTTACGCTAGAACCAAGTGTTTACTATATGCATAGGTCTATAATTCATTTTGGTTTTACATCAATACATTTACATTTTATGTAATCTTGCACAGTATATGGAATTTTTATCTTGCATACCTTGCACTGTTTCCATCTTGTTTGGTACCTAGTTAGCCCATCAGGTGAGATTAATACAATATCCTGGCAGACGGGATCCTGGCTGTCACTAATCCCGTATTCCCGTCTCTTGGAATCCTGGCAGCGTGGAAGCAAGTTCCCTTGCAGGCTCAGCGTGCTCGTCATGCATCGGGCCTGGTGGCTTGCTGCGCTTGCCACAGGTTCTATTCCCTTTTGGTTGCTGGCGTGGACCCACAAACCGAGTGGGAATACCAGGCAGATGTCGGAATTCCGGGAATCATGAAAATGTTGGCTGCTGGGATTCCGGCGACAGTCTCCTGAATCGCCAGATCCCAACAGCTGGTAGATTGACTGCATACCCATTAGGTGAACACTGGATTTTAAACAGCAGCAAAAGCAAGTATTTTTGTAAATTTTGAATTTTTTTTTTTTAACGGTACAATTTTATATTTATAAACTCCTTTTTCTGGATCACACCAGGGTGGCCATCCACAGTGCCAGCTTTGTAATTTCTTTCCAGAAAAGCAACTTGTTGTCATCTGTAACTTGGGACGTGGGATTACACCCTGGTTGGACTGGACACCGAGCAGTGAGGGTTGGGATGTGTGGATCAAGAATCCTTCATAGACTTTGCTGCTTTGTGCACCTGCCAAAAGTAAAACACACTGAATACAATAAAATGATGTTGACTGACAAGAGCATTACCCCTGTATACTTACACATTTTAGAGGCTGATTCAAACGGTGGACGCCATAGAGATTTTTTTTGCAGTTGACTGATGTTTAAAGACCCGGGCATAACCCAGAGCTGCACTGAGCATGTGCAGATCTGTGGTTGCTCGTAGTGCTCAAGATATTTTCAGCATGATTGACGCGTACGGGCATTTGGGGGCGGCATCAGGAAGCGTTCCAGAAAATTGTAGAATGACGGCCCTGTTTTCAGGGTAGGTGACTTTATCCTTGGTCACAGTTTTAATGGCCCCGGCATTAAGATGTAACCGGATTATAACCGCCAAGTGACTCATATGTCCGATGGTCATGTAGTTGTTAAGATGCTGCATCTTTGACTGCAGCAGTTAATCACAGAAGCCGACACTGGGTGTCTATGGGTTCTATTCATGAAGCAGTGAAGAGAGTGGAGAAGTGAGCCAGTGGAGAAGTTGCCCATGGCAACCAATCAGCTGCTACGGATAATTTTATCGAATGCATTTTATAAATGTTACCTCAACACTGATTGGTTGCCATGTGCAACTTCTCCACTCTCTTCACTGCTTCGCAAATAGACCCCTTTGTACTTAAGATGCCTCCTGTGGCTTAATAATAAGTTATGGAACAAGATCCGGCAACGGTCTCATCCCTGATAACGATTTTTTGGCTATTGTCTCTGTCTATTCTCTGGTTTATTCATATGTACCTGATAAAACCTGCCGCTCCTCATTATGCTGTCACACAATGGTGTAAATAACCACTCCGTTTTTGGCCGGGCTCCCCCTGAATGCCTGGAGTTCGGCACCACTCCCAGGGAGCGGCTGTGCCACTCACATCTTATATTTTCGCCCAGCGTCTTACATGAATGCAGAATATAGCAGCCCGTCTCCATGGAAGCTCCCTTACCTGCTTCTCCGGGTGACACTGTCCCCATTCAGACATAAAATAATGGCACATGGGAACAATTTTGTGTTTTATCTACTTTTTCCAATTGTCAAAATGTTGATTTTTTTCCCCTCTTTATATTGAGCCTGAGATAAATTCCTATACACTTCATAGATGCGTGTCCGAACATGATATTTTATAGATAATAATATCGGCGGTGTACGCTTGCCAAACCAATTGTTTCCCAGTTGTTATGTAAACTATTTTTTGCAGAACAAAATTACTTGGAAATAAAAAGTGAATTAATTTGTTAACTGAGCAAACGTCTACATGCTGCCGTACATTAAATACGCACACAACTTGTAAACAAGTAAGGTGTAGTTTGCTGCAAAAATAATGATATTTAGGGGTCTATTCATGTAGCAGTGAAAAGTGTGGAGAAGTTGCCCATGGCAACCAATCAGCTGCTACGTATAATTTTATAAAATGCACTTATTATAAATGTTACCTCAACACTGATTGGTTGCCATGGGCAACTTCTCCACTGGCTCACTTCTCCACTCTTTTCACTGCTTCATGAATAGGGGATCCGGTTACAATACCGGCTGTCAGGATCCCAGACATCACAATCCAAAGCCGGAATCTGGAGTAGCGATGAAATACCGCCGCCGGAATCCCAGCGCCACAGGCTTTTCTCCCTCTGTGGGTGTCCACGACACCCATAGAGGGAGAAAATAACCTGTGGCAAGTGCAGTGAGCCACCGTGCCCGCAGCGTGGTGAGTGCAGCAAGCCCACAGGGGCTTTCTAGCGCTCGCTCCACTGCCAGCATACCAATGGCCGGGATCTTGTCCGCCGGTTTTTCATACTGATCCCATGACGAGACCCTTTAATATGCCACTTTCACTTTAAAATAAAATGAATTAATGAATAGTGTATAGTTGATAATGTTACAGATATGATTTCATACGCCAAGCCTCAATACACCATACGCCGGGCAGGATATACTAAAGGGAAAATGCGGTAAAACCCCTGTTTTACCGCATTTTCATTAGTGATGTGCACCGGACATTTTTCGGGTTTGTGTTTTGGTTTTGGATTCGGTTCCGCGGCCGTATTTTGTATTCGGATGCGTTTTGGCAAAACCTCACCGAAATGTTTTTGTCGGATTCGGGTGTGTTTTGGATTCGGGTGTTTTTAAAAAAAATTCCTAAAAAACAGCTTAAATCATAGAATTTGGGGGTCATTTTAATCCCATAGTATTATTAACCTCAATAACCATAATTCCCACTCATTTCCAGTCTATTCTGAACACCTCACACCTCACAATATTATTTTTTGTCCTAAAATTTGCACCAAGGTCGCTGGATGGCTAAGCTAAGCGACACAAGTGGCCGACACAAACACCTGGCCCATCTAGGAGTGGCACTGCAGTGTCAGGCAGGATGGCACTTCTAAAAAATAGTCCCCAAACAGCATATGATGCAAAGAAAAAAAGAGGCACACCAAGGTGGCTGTGTGACTAAGCTAAGCGACACAAGTGGCCGACACAAACACCTGGCCTATCTAGGAGTGGCACTGCAGTGTCAGGCAGGATGGCACTTCAAAAAAATAGTCCCCAAACAGCACATGATGCAAAGAAAAAAAGAGGCGTAATGAGGTAGCTGTGTGACTAAGCTAAGCGACCCAAGTGGCCGACACTAACACCTGACCCATCTAGGAGTGGCACTGCAGTGTCAGGCAGGATGGCACTTCAAAAAAATAGTCCCCAAACAGCACATGAGGCAAAGAAAAAAAGAGGCGCAATGAGGTTGCTGTGTGACTAAGCTAAGCGACCCAAGTGGCCGGCACAAACACCTTGCCCATCTAGGAGTGGCACTGCAGTGTCAGGCAGGATGGCACTTCAAAAAAATAGTCCCCAAACAGCACATGATGCAAAGAAAAAAATAGGCGCACCAAGTCGCTGTGTGACTAAGCTAAGCGACACAAGTGGCCGACACAAACACCTGGCCCATCTAGGAGTGGCACTGCAGTGTCAGGCAGGATGGCATGGCACTTCAAAAAAATTGTCCCCAAACAGCACATGATGCAAAGAAAAATGAAAGAAAAAAGAGGTGCAAGATGGAATTGTCCTTGGGCCCTCCCACTCACCCTTATGTTGTATAAACAGGACATGCACATTTTAACGAACCCATCATTTCAGCGACAGGGTCTGCCACACGACTGTGACTGAAATGACTGGTTGGTTTGGGCCCCCACCAAAAAAAAAAGCAATCAATCTCTCCTTGCACAAACTGGCTCTACAGAGGCAAGATGTCCACCTCATCATCATCCTCCGATTCCTCACCCCTTTCACTGTTTACATCCCCCTCCTCACAGATTATTAATTCGTCCCCACTGGAATCCACCATCTCAGGTCCCTGTGTACTTTCTGGAGGCAATTGCTGCTGGTGAATGTCTCCACGGAGGAATTGATTATAATTCATTTTGATGAACATCATCTTCTCCACATTTTCTGGAAGTAACCTCGTACGCCGATTGCTGACAAGGTGAGCGGCTGCACTAAACACTCTTTCGGAGTACACACTGGAGGGAGGGCAACTTAGGTAGAATAAAGCCAGTTTGTGCAAGGGCCTCCAAATTGCCTCTTTTTCCTGCCAGTATACGTACGGACTGTCTGACGTGCCTACTTGGATGCGGTCACTCATATAAACCTCCACCATTCTTTCAATGGTGAGAGAATCATATGCAGTGACAGTAGACGACATGTCAGTAATCGTTGGGAGGTCCTTTAGTCCGGACCAGATGTCAGCACTCGCTCCAGACTGCCCTGCATCACCGCCAGCGGGTGGGCTCGGAATTCTTAGCCTTTTCCTCGCACCCCCAGTTGCGGGAGAATGTGAAGTAGGAGATGTTGACGGGTCACGTTCCCCTTGACTTGACAATTTTCTCACCAGCAGGACTTTGAACCTCTGCAGACTTGTGTCCGCAGGAAAGAGAGATACAACGTAGGTTTTAAATCTAGGATCGAGCACGGTGGCCAAAATGTAGTGCTCTGATTTCAACAGATTGACTACCCGTAAATCCTGGTTAAGCGAATTAGGGCTCCATCCACAAGTCTCACATGCCTAGCGGAATCGCTATGTTTTAGCTCCTCCTTCAATGTCTCCAGCTTCTTCTGCAAAAGCCTGATGAGGGGAATGACCTGACTCAGGCTGGCAGTGTCTGAACTGACTTCACGTGTGGCAAGTTCAAAGGGTTGCAGAACCTTGCACAACGTTGAAATCATTCTCCACTGCGCTTGAGTCTGGTACATTCCCCCTCCTTTGCCTATATCGTGGGCAGATGTATAGGCTTGAATGGCCTTTTGCTGCTCCTCCATCCTCTGAAGCATATAGAGGGTTGAATTCCACCTCGTTACCACCTCTTGCTTCAGATGATGGCAGGGCAGGTTCAGGAGTGTTTGATGGTGCTCCATTCTTCGGCATGCGGTGGCTGAATGCCGAAAGTGGCCCGCAATTCTTCGGGCCACCGACAGCATCTCTTTCACATCCCTGTTGTTTTTTAAATAATTCTGCACCACCAAATTCAATGTATGTGCAAAACATGGGACGTGCTGGAATTTGCCCAGATGTAATGCACGCACAATATTGCTGGCGTTGTCCAATGTCACAAATCCCCAGGAGAGTCCAATTGGGATAAGCCATTCTGCGATGATCTTCCTCAGTTTCTATAAGAGGTTGTCAGCTGTGTGCCTCTTCTGGAAAGCGGTGATACAAAGCGTAGCCTGCCTAGGAATGAGTTGGCGTTTGCGAGATGCTGCTACTGGTGCCGCCGCTGCTGTTCTTGCTGCGGGAGGCAATACATCTACCCAGTGGGCTGTCACAGTCATATAGTCCTGAGTCTGCCCTGCTCCACTTGTCCACATGTCCGTGGTTAAGTGGACATTGGGTACAACTGCATTTTTTAGGACACTGGTGACTCTTTTTCTGAGGTCTGTGTACATTTTCGGTATCGCCTGCCTAGAGAAATGGAACCTAGATGGTCTTTGATACCGGGGACACAGTACCTCAATCAAGTCTCTAGTTGCCTCTGAATTAACGGTGGATACCGGAACCACGTTTCTCACCGCCCAGGCTGCCAAGGCCTGAGTTATCTGCTTTGCAGCAGGATGACTGCTGTGATATTTTATCTTCCTCGCAAAGGACTGTTGGACAGTCAATTGCTTACTGGAAGTAGTACAAGTGGTCTTCCGACTTACCCTCTGGGATGAAGATCGACTCCCAGCAGCAACAACAGCAGCGCCAGCAGCAGTAGGCGTTACACTCAAGGATGCATTGGAGGAATCCCAGGCAGGAAAGTACTCGTCAGACTTGACAGTGACATTGCCTGCAGGACTATTGGCTTTCCTGGGTAAGGAGGAAATTGACACTGAGGGAGTTGGTGGTGTGGTTTGCAGGAGCTTGGGTACAAGAGGAAGGGATTTAGTTGTCAGTGGACTCCTTCCGCTGTCACCCAAAGTTTTTGAACTTGTCACTGACTTCTGATGAATGCGGTCCAGGTGGATGTAAGGGAGGATGTTCCTAGGTAGTTAACGTCCTTACCCCTACTTATTACAGCTTGACAAAGGCAACACACGGCTTGACACCTGTTGTCCGCATTGGTGTTGAAATAATTCCACACCGAAGAGCTGATTTTTTTTGTATTTTGACCAGGCATGTCAATGGCCATATTCGTCCCACGGACAACAGGTGTCTCCCCGGGTGCCTGACTTAAACAAACCACCTCACCATCAGAATCCTCCTTGTCAATTTCCTCCCCAGCGCCAGCAACACCCATATCCTCATCCTGGTGTACTTCAACAGTGACATCTTCAATTTGACTATCAGGAACTGGACTGCGGGTGCTCCTTCCAGCACTTGCAGGGGGCGTGCAAATGGTGGAAGGCGCAAGCTCTTCCCGTCCAGTGTTGGGAAGGTCAGGCATCGCAACCGACACAATTGGACTCTCCTTGGGGATTTGTGATTTAGAAGAACGCACAGTTCTTTGCTGTGCTTTTGCCAGCTTAAGTCTTTTCATTTTTCTAGCGAGAGGATGAGTGCTTCCATCCTCATGTGAATCTGAACCACTAGCCATGAACATAGGCCAGGGCCTCAGCCGTTCCTTGCCACTCCGTGTCGTAAATGGCATATTGGCAAGTTTACGCTTCTCATCAGACGCTTTCAATTTTGATTTTTGGGTCAATTTACTGAACTTTTGTTTTTTGGATTTTACATGCTCTCTACTATGACATTGTGCATCGTCCTTGGCAGATGACGTTGATGGCATTTCATCGTCTCGGCCATGACTAGTGGCAGCAGCTTCAGCACGCCGTGGAAGTGGATCTTGATCTTTCCCTATTTTAACCTCCACATTTTTGTTCTCCATTTTTTAATGTGTGGAATTATATGCCAGTATCAATAGCAATGGCCTACTACTATATATACTGCGCACAACTGAAATGCACCACAGGTATAGAATCTAGATGGATAGTATACTTGACGACACAGAGGTAGGTACAGCAGTGGCCTTCCGTAACGTACTGCTATATATACTGATGGTCCCTGTCAGCAAACTGCAAAACAAAAATGCACCACAGGTATAGAATGTAGATAGATAGTATACTTGACGACACAGAGGTAGGTACAGCAGTGGCCTTCCGTACCGTACTGCTATATATACTGGTGGTCACTGTCAGCAAACTGCAAAACAAAAAATGCACCACAGATATAGAATGTAGATGGATAGTATACTTGACGACACAGAGGTAGGTACAGCAGTGGCCTTCCGTACCGTACTGCTATATAAACTGGTGGTCACTGTCAGCAAACTGCAAAACTAAAATGCACCACAGGTATAGAATGTAGATGGATAGAATACTTGACGACACAGAGGTAGGTACAGCAGTGGCCTTCCGTACCGTACTGCTATATATACTGGTGGTCACTGTCAGCAAACTGCAAAACTAAAATGCACCACAGGTATAGAATGTAGATGGGTAGTATACTTGACGACACAGAGGTAGGTACAGCAGTGGCCTTCCGTACCGTACTGCTATATATACTGGTGGTCACTGTGTCAGCAAACTGCACAACTGAAATGCACCACAGGTATAGAATGTAGATGGATAGTATACTTGACGACACAGAGGTATGTACAGCAGTGGCCTTCCGTAACGTACTGCTATATATACTGATGGTCACTGTCAGCAAACTGCAAAACAAAAATGCACCACAGGTATAGAATGTAGATGGATAGTATACTTGACGACAGAGAGGTAGGTACAGCAGTGGCCTTCCGTACCGTACTGCTATTTATACTGGTGGTCACTGGCAGCAAACTGCAAAACTAAAATGCACCACAGGTATAGAATGTAGATGGATAGTATACTTGATGACACAGAGGTAGGTACAGCAGTGGCCTTCCGTACCATACTGCTATATATACTGTTGGTCACTGTGTCAGCAAACTGCACAACTGAAATGCACCACAGGTATAGAATCTAGATGGATAGTATACTTGACGACACAGAGGTAGGTACAGCAGTGGCCTTCCGTACCGTACTGCTATATATACTGGTGGTCACTGTGTCAGCAAACTGCACAACTGAAATGCACCACAGGTATAGAATCTATATGGATAGTATACTTGACGACACAGAGGTAGATACAGCAGTGGCCTTCCGTTCTGTACTGCTATATATACTGGTGGTCACTGTCAGGAAACTGCAAAACAAAAAATGCACCACAGGTATAGAATGTAGATGGATAGTATACTTGACGACAGAGAGGTAGGTACAGCAGTGGCCTTCCGTACCGTACTGCTATTTATACTGGTGGTCACTGGCAGCAAACTGCAAAACTAAAATGCACCACAGGTATAGAATCTTGATGGATAGTATACTTGATGACACAGAGGTATGTACAGCTGTGGCCTTCCGTACCGTACTGCTATATATACTGGTGGTCACTGTGTCAGCAAACTGCACAACTGAAATGCACCACAGGTATAGAATCTATATGGATAGTATACTTGACGACACAGAGGTAGGTACAGCAGTGGCCTTCCGTACCGTACTGCTATATATACTGGTGGTCACTCTCAGCAAACTGCAAAACTAAAATGCACCACAGGTATAGAATGTAGATGGATAGTATACTTGACGATACAGAGGTAGGTACAGCAGTGACCTTCCATTCCGTACTGCTATATATACTGGTGGTCACTGTCAGGAAACTGCAAAACAAAAAATGCACCACAGGTATAGAATGTAGATGGATAGTATACTTGATGACACAGAGGTAGGTACAGCAGTGGCCTTCCGTACCGTACTGCTATATATACTGGTGGTCACTGTCAGCAAACTGCAAAACTAAAATGCACCACAGATATAGAATGTAGATGGATAGTATACTTGACGACACAGAGGTAGGTACAGCAGTGACCTTCCATTCCGTACTGCTATATATACTGGGGTCACTATCAGGAAACTGCAAAACAAAAAATGCACCACAGGTATAGAATGTAGATGGATAGTATACTTGATGACACAGAGGTAGGTACAGCAGTGGCCTTCCGTACCGTACTGCTATATATACTGGTGGTCACTGTCAGCAAACTGCAAAACTAAAATGCACCACAGGTATAGAATGTAGATGGGTAGTATACTTGACGACACAGAGGTATGTACAACAGTGGCCTTCCGTACCATACTGCTATATATACTGGTGGTCACTGTGTCAGCAAACTGCACAACTGAAATGCCCCACAGGTATAGAATCTAGATGGTTAGTATACTTGACGACACAGAGGTAGGTACAGCAGTGGCCTACTGTACCGTAATGCTATATATATATACTGGTGGTCTGCAAACTGTGCCAAACTGAAATGCACCACAGGTATGGATGGATAGTATACTTGACGACACAGAGGTAGGTACAGCAGTGGCCTTCTGTACCATACTCCTATATATTATATACTGGTGGTCAGCAAAATTATGCACTGTACTTTTATATACTACACAATGCAGCACAGATATGGAGTGTTTTTAAGGCAGACAACGTATACTGGTGGTCACTGGTCAGCAAAACTCTGCACTGTACTCCTCCTATATAATATTATACTGGTGGACCCAGTCCCCACAATAAAGCAGTGTGAGCACAGATATATGCAGCACACTGAGCACAGATATAGAGTGTTTTTCAGGTAGACAACGTATACTGGTGGTCACTGTCAGCAAAACTCTGCACTGTACTCCTCCTATATAATACAGCTGCTCCCCAGTCCCCACAATTAAGCAGTGTGAGCACAGATATATGCAGCACACTGAGCACAGATAAGGAGCGTTTTTTCAGGCAGAGAACGGATAAAACTGGTGGTCACTGATCAGCAAAACTCTGCACTGTACTCCTCCTATATTAATATAAAGCTGCTCGCCAGTCCCCACAATGATATAAGCAAGCACAAATATTTGCATCAACTCAACAATGAATAAACGGAGAGGACGCCAGCCACGTCCTCTCCCTAACATTTCCAATGCACGAGTGAAAATGGCGGCGACGCGCGGCTGCTTATATAGAATAGAGATGAGCGGGTTCGGTTTCTTTGAATCCGAACCCGCACGAACTTCACTTTTTTTTTCACGGGTCCGAGCGACTCGGATCTTCCCGCCTTGCTCGGTTAACCCGAGCGCGCCCGAACGTCATCATGACGCTGTCGGATTCTCGCGAGACTCGGATTCTATATAAGGAGCCGCGCGTCGCCGCCATTTTCACACGTGCATTGAGATTGATAGGGAGAGGACGTGGCTGGCGTCCTCTCCATTAGAATAGATTAGAAGAGAGAGAGAGAGATTGTGCAGACAGAGTTTACCACAGTGACCAGTGCAGTTGTTGTTAAGTTAACTTTTATTTAATATATCCGTTCTCTGCTATATCCGTTCTCTGCCTGAAAAAAACGATACACAGCAGTCACACAGTGTGACTCAGTCTGTGTGCACTCAGCTCAGCCCAGTGTGCTGCACATCAATGTATAAAAGCTTATAATAATTGTGGGGGAGACTGGGGAGCACTGCAGGTTGTTATAGCAGGAGCCAGGAGTACATAATATTATATTAATTTAAAATTAAACAGTGCACACTTTTGCTGCAGGAGTGCCACTGCCAGTGTGACTAGTGGTGACCAGTGCCTGACCACCAGTATAGTAGTATATTGTTGTATACTATCTCTTTATCAACCAGTCTATATTAGCAGCAGACACAGTACAGTGCGGTAGTTCACGGCTGTGGCTACCTCTGTGTCGGCAGTCGGCACTCGGCAGGCAGTCCGTCCATCCATAATTGTATAATTATATACCACCTAACCGTGGTATTTTTTTTTCTTTCTTTATACCGTCGTCATAGTCATACTAGTTGTTACGAGTATACTACTATCTCTTTATCAACCAGTGTACAGTGCGGTAGTTCACGGCTGTGGCTACCTCTGTGTCGGAACTCGGCAGGCAGTCCGTCCATCCATAATTGTATTATTATAATATATACCACCTAACCGTGGTTTTTTTTTCATTCTTTATACCGTCATAGTCAGTCATACTAGTTGTTACGAGTATACTACTATCTCTTTATCAACCAGTGTACAGTGCGGTAGTTCACGGCTGTGGCTACCTCTGTGTCGGCAGTCGGCAGGCAGTCCGTCCATCCATAATTGTATTATAATATATACCACCTAACCGTGGTTTTTTTTTCATTCTTTATACCGTCATAGTGTCATACTAGTTGTTACGAGTATACTACTATCTCTTTATCAACCAGTGTACAGTGCGGTAGTTCACGGCTGTGGCTACCTCTGTGTCGGCAGTCGGCAGGCAGTCCGTCCATCCATAATTGTATTATAATATATACCACCTAACCGTGGTTTTTTTTTCATTCTTTATACCGTCATAGTCAGTCATACTAGTTGTTACGAGTATACTACTATCTCTTTATCAACCAGTGTACAGTGCGGTAGTTCACGGCTGTGGCTACCTCTGTGTCGGAACTCGGCAGGCAGTCCGTCCATCCATAATTGTATTATTATAATATATACCACCTAACCGTGGTTTTTTTTTCATTCTTTATACCGTCATAGTCAGTCATACTAGTTGTTACGAGTATACTACTATCTCTTTATCAACCAGTGTACAGTGCGGTAGTTCACGGCTGTGGCTACCTCTGTGTCGGAACTCGGCAGGCAGTCCGTCCATCCATAATTGTATTATAATATATACCACCTAACCGTGGTTTTTTTTTCGTTCTTTATACCGTCGTCATACTAGTTGTTACGAGTATACTACTATCTCTTTATCAACCAGTGTACAGTGCGGTAGTTCACGGCTGTGGCTACCTCTGTGTCGGAACTCGGCAGGCAGTCCGTCCATCCATAATTGTATTATAATATATACCACCTAACCGTGGTTTTTTTTTCGTTCTTTATACCGTCGTCATACTAGTTGTTACGAGTATACTACTATCTCTTTATCAACCAGTGTACAGTGCGGTAGTTCACGGCTGTGGCTACCTCTGTGTCGGCACTCGGCAGGCAGTCCGTCCAACCATAATTGTATTATATACCACCTAACCGTGGTTTTTTTTTCATTCTTTATACCGTCGTCATACTAGTTGTTACGAGTATACTACTATCTCTTTATCAACCAGTGTACAGTGCGGTAGTTCACGGCTGTGGCTACCTCTGTGTCGGCACTCGGCAGGCAGTCCGTCCAACCATAATTGTATTATATACCACCTAACCGTGTTTTTTTTTTCATTCTTTATACCGTCGTCATACTAGTTGTTACGAGTATACTACTATCTCTTTATCAACCAGTGTACAGTGCGGTAGTTCACGGCTGTGGCTACCTCTGTGTCGGCACTCGGCAGGCAGTCCGTCCAACCATAATTGTATTATATACCACCTAACCGTGGTTTTTTTTTCATTCTTTATACCGTCGTCATACTAGTTGTTACGAGTATACTACTATCTCTTTATCAACCAGTGTACAGTGCGGTAGTTCACGGCTGTGGCTACCTCTGTGTCGGAACTCGGCAGGCAGTCCGTCCATCCATAATTGTATTATAATATATACCACCTAACCGTGGTTTTTTTTCGTTCTTTATACCGTCGTCATACTAGTTGTTACGAGTATACTACTATCTCTTTATCAACCAGTGTACAGTGCGGTAGTTCACGGCTGTGGCTACCTCTGTGTCGGCACTCGGCAGGCAGTCCGTCCAACCATAATTGTATTATATACCACCTAACCGTGGTTTTTTTTTCATTCTTTATACTGTCGTCATACTAGTTGTTACGAGTATACTACTATCTCTTTATCAACCAGTGTACAGTGCGGTAGTTCACGGCTGTGGCTACCTCTGTGTCGGCACTCGGCAGGCAGTCCGTCCAACCATAATTGTATTATATACCACCTAACCGTGGTTTTTTTTTCATTCTTTATACCGTCGTCATACTAGTTGTTACGAGTATACTACTATCTCTTTATCAACCAGTGTACAGTGCGGTAGTTCACGGCTGTGGCTACCTCTGTGTCGGCACTCGGCAGCCCGTCCATAATTGTATATACCAGTGACCTAACCGTGGTTTTTTTTTCTTTCTTTATACATACATACTAGTTACGAGTATACTATCTCTTTATCAACCAGTCTATATATTAGCAGCAGACACAGTACAGTGCGGTAGTTCACGGCTGTGGCTACCTCTGTGTCGGCACTCGGCAGCCCGTCCATAATTGTATATACCACCTAACCGTGGTTTTTTTTTCTTTCTTTATACATACATACTGCAGTGCCACTCCTAGATGGGCCCGGTGTTTGTGTCGGCCACTAGGGTCGCTAATCTTACTCACACAGTCAGCTACCTCATTGCGCCTCTTTTTTTCTTTGCGTCATGTGCTGTTTGGGGAGGGTTTTTTGGAAGGGCCATCCTGCGTGACACTGCAGTGCCACTCCTAGATGGGCCCGGTGTTTGTGTCGGCCACTAGGGTCGCTAATCTTACTCACACAGCTACCTCGGTGCAAATTTTAGGACTAAAAATAATATTGTGAGGTGTGAGGTATTCAGAATAGACTGAAAATGAGTGTAAATTATGGTTTTTGAGGTTAATAATACTTTGGGATCAAAATGACCCCCAAATTCTATGATTTAAGCTGTTTTTTAGTGTTTTTGGAAAAAAACACCCGAATCCAAAACACACCCGAATCCGACAAAAATAATTCGGTGAGGTTTTGCCAAAACGCGTTCGAACCCAAAACACGGCCGCGGAACCGAACCCAAAACCAAAACACAAAACCCGAAAAATTTCAGGCGCTCATCTCTAATATAGAATCCGAATCTCGCGAGAATCCGACAGCGGGATGATGACGTTCGGGCGCGCTCGGGTTAACCGAGCCATACGGGAGAATCCGAGTATGCCTCGGACCCGTGTAAAATGGGTGAAGTTCGGGCGGGGTTCGGTTTCCAAGGAACCGAACCCGCTCATCACTAATTTTCATATGTACTAACCCCCGGCTGCCGTGTTTTCACCTCTTAGGGTATCGTCATCTTTTATGGCGATACCCTACAGAAGCCTATGGGCTTCTTACAGCCGCCGCATCCCACCGCCACCATGACCACTCATGATGCCCTCCCACCCCCGACATACCTGTGTGTCCAGCAAGCTGCTGCTGGTGCGGCCCCCCTCCTCCTTCTCTCCCGCAGCACAGCGTTGTCTCCTTCCAGCTGCAGGGGAGAGGAGGAGCCCCGGGACTCCCTGTACACGTGACCTCCCAGGCCTGGGAGGTGACCGAGACCCCCGCTGACACCCGCCGACCCCTGCAGACATTATCGCGGGGGCCTCCTCTACCGCATTGCGATGTTAATCGCATGTTAGTACATGTGCGATTAGCATTGCTGCGGTAGGCAGCGAGGGGCGGCGATCGGTTATAGTACCTCCCGTCCGCTGAGAGATGCCCGACGCGACTGAGCTGCTCCAAGCAGTGTAACATAGCAACATCTTCTTTAAATAAAACATTCCTGCGATGATGATAACAGAGCATGCACAGTACCACAATAATAATAGTACCACCAACTAGGCTTCCCCAAGCAAAGACATATAGGACAGCCACAGGATACCTCCCAACATTGGGAGGAGAGAAGGAGGGACGTTTTGGCGCGGTGAAGCAGTGCTCGCCCGAAAAGGGGCGTGGTCTATGGAAAGGGGCGTAGCTACACGGGAGTGTTGCTGTCGCTAGCCACGCCCCCATTTTCCTTCAGTATGGGGGCATGGCCAGCACTCTGGGAGCTGCTGGCATGCCCCCTGTCCCTCCGTCTCCAGTGAATAGTCGCTGTGCGCATGAACTGAGCAGCGAGTGTCTGGAGCCTCCCAACTGCCCCCCTTTCCCAAACCGCGGGACACTGTGGCCCACGGGTTGGACAGCAGGACAGTCCTAAAAAAATGGGACTGTCCCACGAAAATCGGGACAGTTGGGAGGTATGACCACAGGGAAGCGGCTTTGCAATACCGTACAAATGAAATTCAAAGGCGGCAGTAAGCGTGTGTATGAAATAGATGCCTCCTGCATGCATCTGCGAGATCTACGTTCTACATCTGAGGACATAACATTGGATCCTCATTACGCCCATTGCAGCTGTCGGTCTTGACTCACGATGGTAGCACCCCTTGGCAGGGGCGTGCAGTGAGATAAATGGCACAGGAGACACTGGACGGCACCAGAGCCAGATTTACATACATTATATGAGCCAAAGGGTACATCTGGGCATTATACACAGGTGCAGCAGTATGTACACGTGGGCATTATACACAGATGCAGCAGTATATACACGTGGGCATTATACACAGGTGCAGCAGTATATACACGTGGACATTATACACAGGTGCTGCAGTATAAACTCATGGAAATTTGACTAGTTTTGATCAGAGATGTGTGGAAAAGATAGTCAGGGAAGGAATTGCCTCATCTGCCATAGAATTTTTACTCCAGAGTTTTGGCTATAAAAATGATTAGAATAATGCCAAGAAGATATTACAAACAAATTCTTTGTATTTTTCATATACTTTATACAGTCAAAACTCTGGCACAAACGTTAGAATGACAGGAAAGGCTCTGCCTCACCTGTCTCACCCCACCGCACGTCACTGCCCCTTAGCCAGTCTGTGTAAGCCAAACTTTATGCAGACTGACTGTCAGAACTGGTATGCCAGATCCAGAAATTCTGCATTAGATGATGGAGACATTGGGACTGGCCTCCTACAAAATGGACACAGGTGTCGCCCCCAATTATAATATATAGTATACGTGGGAGTCATCTTTAACATTTTGAGGTATATGCTGGGGATGACTTCAACTCAGACGCAGCACTGTGACTGAGGGTATTAAACATACTAGCATAAACATGTGAACAGGATTTTCTACATTTATATACTGTACAGTATATATACTATATATATATATATATATATATATATAATCTCTTTCATGTTGTAGCTTAAACAGCTGCCTTAGTTTTATATACAGTAGTGGTTCCAATGCTATAATTAACATGTCATGAGGCAACATGAAGCTATTATGGTTAGTGATGAGTACCGGAAATTTTTCGGGTTTTGTGTTTTGGTTTTGGGTTCGGTTCCGCGGCCGTGTTTTGGGTTTGAACGCGTTTTGGCAAAACCTCACCGAATTTTTTTTGTCGGATTCGGGTGTGTTTTGGATTCGGGTGTTTTTTTAAAAAAACCCTAAAAAACAGCTTAAATCATAGAATTTGGGGGTCATTTTGATCCCAAAGTATTATTAACCTCAATAACCATAATTTCCACTCATTTTCAGTCTATTCTGAACACCTCACACCTCACAATATTATTTTTAGTCCTAAAATTTGCACCGAGGTCGTTGGATGACTAAGCTCAGCGACCCAAGTGGCCGACACAAACACCTGGCCCATCTAGGAGTGGCACTGCAGTGTCACGCAGGATGGCCCTTCCAAAAAACACCCCCCAAACAGCACATGACGCAAAGAAAAAAAGAGGCACAATGAGGTAGCTGTGTGACTAAGCTCAGCGACCCAAGTGGCCGACACAAACACCTGGCCCATCTAGGAGTGGCACTGCAGTGTCACGCAGGATGGCCCTTCCAAAAAACACCCCCCAAACAGCACATGATGCAAAGAAAAAAAGAGGCGCAATGAGGTAGCTGTGTGACTAAGATAAGCGACCCAAGTGGCCGACACAAACACCTGGCCCATCTAGGAGTGGCACTGCAGTGTCACGCAGGATGGCCCTTCCAAAAAACACCCCCCAAACAGCACATGACGCAAAGAAAAAAAGAGGCGCAATGAGGTAGCTGTGTGACTAAGATAAGCGACCCAAGTGGCCGACACAAACACCTGGCCCATCTAGGAGTGGCACTGCAGTGTCACGCAGGCTGGCCCTTCAAAAAACTACTCCCCAAACAGCACATGACGCAAAGAAGAAAAAAAAGAGGCGCAATGAGGTAGCTGTGTGAGTAAGCTAAGCGACCCTAGTGGCCGACACAAACACCTGGCCCATCTAGGAGTGGCACTGCAGTGTCACACAGGCTGGCCCTTCCAAAAACTACTCCCCAAACAGCACATGACGCAAAGAAGAAAAAAAAGAGGCGCAATGAGGTAGCTGTGTGAGTAAGCTAAGCGACCCTAGTGGCCGACACAAACACCTGGCCCATCTAGGAGTGGCACTGCAGTGTCACGCAGGCTGGCCCTTCAAAAAACTACTCCCCAAACAGCACATGACACAAAGAAGAAAAAAAAGAGGCGCAATGAGGTAGCTGTGTGAGTAAGCTAAGCGACCCTAGTGGCCGACACAAACACCTGGCCCATCTAGGAGTGGCACTGCAGTGTCACGCAGGCTGGCCCTTCAAAAAACTACTCCCCAAACAGCACATGACGCAAAGAAAAATGAAAGAAAAAAGAGGTGCAAGATGGAATTGTCCTTGGGCCCTCCCACCCACCCTTATGTTGTATAAACAGGACATGCACACTTTAACCAACCCATCATTTCAGTGACAGAGTCTGCCACACGACTGTGACTGAAATGACGGGTTGGTTTGGACCCCCACCAAAAAAGAAGCAATTAATCTCTCCTTGCACAAACTGGCTCTACAGAGGCAAGATGTCCACCTCATCATCATCCTCCGATATATCACCGTGTACATCCCCCTCCTCACAGATTATCAATTCGTCCCCACTGGAATCCACCATCTCAGCTCCCTGTGTACTTTGTGGAGGCAATTGCTGCTGGTGAATGTCTCCACGGAGGAATTGATTATAATTCATTTTAATGAACATCATCTTCTCCACATTTTCTGGATGTAACCTCGTACGCCGATTGCTGACAAGGTGAGCCGCGGCACTAAACACTCTTTCGGAGTACACACTTGTGGGAGGGCAACTTAGGTAGAATAAAGCCAGTTTGTGCAAGGGCCTCCAAATTGCCTCTTTTTCCTGCCAGTATAAATACGGACTGTCTGACGTGCCTACTTGGATGCAGTCACTCATATAATCCTCCACCATTCTTTCAATGGGGAGAGATTCATATGCAGTGACATTAGACGACATGTCCGTAATCGTTGTCAGGTCCTTCAGTCCGGAAAAGATGTAAGCATCAGCAGTCGCTCCAGACTGCCCTGCATCACCGCCAGCGGGTGGGCTCGGAATTCTGAGCCTTTTCCTCGCACCCCCAGTTGCAGGAGAATGTGAAGGAGGAGATGTTGACAGGTCGCGTTCCGCTTGACTTGACAATTTTCTCACCAGCAGTTCTTTGAACCCCTGCAGACTTGTGTCTGCCGGAAAGAGAGATCCAAGGTAGGTTTTAAATCTAGGATCGAGCACGGTGGCCAAAATGTAGTGCTCTGATTTCAACAGATTGACCACCCGTGAATCCTTGTTAAGCGAATTAAGGGCTCCATCCACAAGTCCCACATGCCTAGCGGAATCGCTCTGTGTTAGCTCCTCCTTCAATGTCTCCAGCTTCTTCTGCAAAAACCTGATGAGGGGAATGACCTGACTCAGGCTGGCAGTGTCTGAACTGACTTCACGTGTGGCAAGTTCAAAAGGTTGCAGAACCTTGCACAACGTTGAAATCATTCTCCACTGCGCTTGAGACAGGTGCATTCCACCTCCTATATCGTGCTCAGTTGTATAGGCTTGAATGGCCTTTTGCTGCTCCTCCAACCTCTGAAGCATATAGAGGGTTGAATTCCACCTCGTTACCACTTCTTGCTTCAGATGATGGCAGGGCAGGTTCAGGCGTTTTTGGTGGTGCTCCAGTCTTCTGTACGTGGTGCCTGTACGCCGAAAGTGTGCCGCAATTCTTCTGGCCACCGACAGCATCTCTTGCACGTCCCTGTCGTTTTTTAAATAATTGTGCACCACCAAATTCAAGGTATGTGCAAAACATGGGACGTGCTGGAATTTGCCCAGATTTAATGCACACACAATATTGCTGGCGTTGTCCGATGCCACAAATCCACAGGAGAGTCCAATTGGGGTAAGCCATTCTGCGATGATCTTCCTCAGTTGCCGTAAGAGGTTTTCAGCTGTGTGCGAATTCTGGAAAGCGGTGATACAAAGCGTAGCCTGCCTAGGAAAGAGTTGGCGTTTGCGAGATGCTGCTACTGGTGCCACCGCTGCTGTTTTTGCTCGGGAGTCCATACATCTACCCAGTGGGCTGTCACAGTCATATAGTCCTGAGTCTGCCCTGCTCCACTTGTCCACATGTCCGTGGTTAAGTGGACATTGGGTACAACTGCATTATTTAGGACACTGGTGAGTCTTTTTCTGAGGTCTGTGTACATTTTCGGTATCGAGTGCCGAGAGAAATGGAACCTAGATGGTATTTGGTAAAGGGGACACAGTACCTCCAACAAGTCTATAGTTGGCTCTGCAGTAATGATGGATACCGGAACCACGTTTCTCACTGCCCAGGATGCCAAGGCCTCAGTTATCCGCTTTGCAGCAGGATGACTGCTGTGATATTTCATCTTCCTCGCAAAGGACTGTTGGACAGTTAATTGCTTGGTGGAAGTAGTAAAAGTGGTCTTACGACTTCCCCTCTGGGATGACCATCGACTCCCAGCAGCAACAACAGCAGCGCCAGCAGCAGTAGGCGTTACACGCAAGGATGCATCGGAGGAATCCCAGGCAGGAGAGGACTCGTCAGAATTGCCAGTGACATGGCCTGCAGGACTATTGGCATTCCTGGGGAAGGAGGAAATTGACACTGAGGGAGTTGGTGGGGTGGTTTGCGTGAGCTTGGTTACAAGAGGAAGGGATTTACTGGTCAGTGGACTGCTTCCGCTGTCGCCCAAAGTTTTTGAACTTGTCACTGACTTATGATGAATGCGCTGCAGGTGACGTATAAGGGAGGATGTTCCGAGGTGGTTAACGTCCTTACCCCTACTTATTACAGCTTGACAAAGGCAACACACGGCTTGACAAATGTTGTCCGCATTTCTGTTGAAATACTTCCACACTGAAGAGCTGAATTTTTTGGTATTTTCACCAGGCATGTCAATGGCCATATTCCTCCCACGGACAACAGGTGTCTCCCCGGGTGCCTGACTTAAACAAACCACCTCACCATCAGAATCCTCCTGGTCAATTTCCTCCCCAGCGCCAGCAACACCCATATCCTCCTCATCCTGGTGTACTTCAACACTGACATCTTCAATCTGACTATCAGGAACTGGACTGCGGGTGCTCCTTCCAGCACTTGCAGGGGGCGTGCAAATGGTGGAAGGCGCATGCTCTTCACGTCCAGTGTTGGGAAGGTCAGGCATCGCAAACGACACAATTGGACTCTCCTTGTGGATTTGTGATTTCGAAGAACGCACAGTTCTTTGCTGTGCTTTTGCCAGCTTAAGTCTTTTCATTTTTCTAGCGAGAGGCTGAGTGCTTCCATCCTCATGTGAAGCTGAACCACTAGCCATGAACATAGGCCAGGGCCTCAGCCGTTCCTTGCCACTCCGTGTGGTAAATGGCATATTGGCAAGTTTACGCTTCTCCTCCGACGATTTTATTTTAGATTTTTGAGTCCTTTTTTTACTGATATTTGGTGTTTTGGATTTTACATGCTCTGTACTATGACATTGGGCATCGGCCTTGGCAGACGACGTTGATGGCATTTCATCGTCTCGGCCATGACTAGTGGCAGCAGCTTCAGCACGAGGTGGAAGTCGATCTTGATCTTTCCCTATTTTTGGAACCTCAACATTTTTGTTCTCCATATTTTAATAGGCACAACTAAAAGGCACCTCAGGTAAACAATGGAGATGGATGGATACTAGTATACTTATGGATGACGAGTGACTGCCGACACAGAGGTAGCTACAGCCGTGGACTACCGTACTGCGTCTGCTAGTATAGACTGGATGATAATGATATAAAAAATATATATATATCACTACTGCAGGACAGGTATATATTATATAATGACGGACCTGCTGGACACTGTCAGCACTGCAGACTCCTAAACTACTAGTATGAAGAAGATAGAAAAAAAAAACCCACCACAGGTAGGTATACAATTATGGACGAGCGACTGCCGACACAGAGGTAGCTACAGCCGTGGACTACCGTACTGCGTCTGCTAGTATAGACTGGATGATAATGATATAAAAAATATATATATATCACTACTGCAGGACAGGTATATATTATATAATGATGGACCTGCTGGACACTGTCAGCACTGCAGACTCCTAAACTACTAGTATGAAGAAGATAGAAAAAAAAAAACCACCACAGGTAGGTATACAATTATGGACGAGCGACTGCCGACACAGAGGTAGCTACAGCCGTGGACTACCGTACTGCGTCTGCTAGTATAGACTGGATGATAATGATATAAAAAATATATATATATCACTACTGCAGGACAGGTATATATTATATAATGACGGACCTGCTGGACACTGTCAGCACTGCAGACTCCTAAACTACTAGTATGAAGAAGATAGAAAAAAAAAACTCACCACAGGTAGGTATACAATTATGGACGAGCGACTGCCGACATAGAGGTAGCTACAGCCGTGGACTACCGTACTGCGTCTGCTAGTATAGACTGGATGATAATGATATAAAAAATATATGTATATCACTACTGCAGGACAGGTATATATTATATAATGACGGACCTGCTGGACACTGTCAGCACTGCAGACTCCTAAACTACTAGTATGAAGAAGATAGAAAAAAAAAACCCACCACAGGTAGGTATACAATTATGGACGAGCGACTGCCGACACAGAGGTAGCTACAGCCGTGGACTACCGTACTGCGTCTGCTAGTATAGACTGGATGATAATGATATAAAAAATATATATATATCACTACTGCAGGACAGGTATATATTATATAATGACGGACCTGCTGGACACTGTCAGCACTGCAGACTCCTAAACTACTAGTATGAAGAAGATAGAAAAAAAAAACCACCACAGGTAGGTATACAATTATGGACGAGCGACTGCCGACACAGAGGTAGCTACAGCCGTGGACTACCGTACTGCGTCTGCTAGTATAGACTGGATGATAATGATATAAAAAATATATATATATCACTACTGCAGGTATATATTATAATATAATGAATGACGGACCTGCTGGACACTGTCAGCAGAATGCGTTTATAGAATAAAAAAAAAACACCACACGAGTGTTTAACTTTTTCAGGCAGACAATATACTGGTGGTCACTGGTCAGTCACACTGGCAGCAAAAGTGTGCACTGTTAAATGTGTACTCCTGCTATAACTGCTCCCCAGTCTCCCCCACAATTAAGCTGTGTGAGCAGTGAGCACTCAGCACAGTCAGATATACATAGATGATATTATCATGCAGCACACTGAGGCTAAGCACAGATATGGTATGTGACTGTGTATCGTTTTTTTTCAGGCAGAGAACGGATTATATTAAATAATAAATAAAACTGGTGGTCACTAGTATAACTATCAGCAAAACTCTGCACTCTCTGAGTACTCCTAATGCTCCAGTAAATCAAGTGTCTCACTCTCTATCTAAACGGAGAGGACGCCAGCCACGTCCTCTCCCTATCAATCTCAATGCACGTGTGAAAATGGCGGCGACGCGCGGCTCCTTATATAGAATCCGAGTCTCGCGATAGAATCCGAGCCTCGCGAGAATCCGACAGCGGGATGATGACGTTCGGGCGCGCTCGGGTTAACCGAGCAATTAGGGAAGATCCGAGTCTGCCTCGGACCCGTGTAAAAAGGCTGAAGTTCGGGGGGGTTCGGATTCCGAGAAACCGAACCCGCTCATCACTAATTATGGTATGTGAGAGCATTCTATCATGTCAGGAAAGACAAGGTAGTCCAGGCTTGGTCAGAAAGGCAGAGTGACAAAATTGCCATTAAGGTAAATAAAACCCATTCAGCTATACTTTCACTCTGAGGAAACTCTGAGAGGTAGTGGGTTAGCATTCCTTGTGACTTCATTTATACTGAGGGTGGAAAGGGGAGCCAAGCACAGAGTCTATGGGGGTCATTCCAAGTTGATTGTTAGCTGAATTTGTTCGTAGCGCTGCGATCAGGCTAAAAAACGGCAGTTCTGTGCATGCGTATGCGGCGCAATGTGCACGTGCGGCGTACGGGCACAGCAAATGTTGTAGTTTTGCACAGGGTCTAGCGATGCATTTCAGTCGCACTGGTTGCCGCAGAGTGATTGACATGAAGTGGGCGTTTCTGGGTGGCAACTGACCGTTTTCAGGGAGTGTGTGGAAAAGCGCAGGCTTTCCAGGGAAAACGCAGGCTTGGCTGGGAAAACGCAAGCGTGGCTGGGAAAACGCAGGCGTGGCTGGGAAAACGCAGGGCGGGTTTGTGACGTCAAATCCGGAACTGAACAGTCTGAAGTGATCGCAAGCGCTGAGTAGGTTTTGAGCTACTCTGAAACTACACCCAAAAAATATGTAGCCGCTCTGCGATACAACCGTTCGCACTTCTGCTTAGCTAAATACACTCCCAGTGGGCGGCAGCATAGCGTTTGCACGGCTGCTAAAACTAGCTAGTGAGCGATCAACTCAGAATGACCCCCTATAAACAGTTAGGGTTGGGCTTGTGATGGCCTCTTTTTCAACGAAATTGATGCAGGTAGTATCTGTTTTAATATGATTTATTGCTTGTGTATTGATTGGCTTTCTGCTTGCACCTCTCTCTCCCGTTTGACCCGTGCTGTCCTTACTTTAATTTTCTTCTTATTTCTTAATTCCTTCTTTCACTTTATCTTCTCTCCTGGCTGCTATAATCCTCTGCCACCACTGCCGTGCTCCTATTCCTGTGTGCCTCCTAATTCAACGTGCCTCAATGATGGAGGCATGTGGCATATCACAACCTCTCAGCAGTCTGAATCCACTTTCCAAATCAGCACATGAGGGGCCTGATCATCGACTCTGATGCAGTGCAGATGTAGGTGACTTCCAGGTGTCCCCTGTTGTTGCTGCCTCCTGCCTGGAAGTCTCTCCCAAAGGGGTAAGGCAGGGGGACATCCAGGGAATATTCCCAGTGTTGCATGGCTATTCCCACTACTTGAGTGAGTTATCTGTGCATTATCCCCAAGGCAAGGGTACTGATAAAGTCATGGTGACTCAGAGGTAAGGAGCAGCATGGGCAAAATCTTGGAAGCGGGAGTGGGAGGAAGTAATCGGTTCGCATTCATTTGTGGAGCAAAGAGGGAGGGCAGAAGTGTAAAGGTAGATAAGGTCAGATGTAAATGGGACAGGAATTAGTGAGGACTTTGTAAGTGAGTGGGAGAAGCTTGAATTGGGTTCTGAAGGGGTATGGGAGCCAATGTAAGAGAGGGGAGGCAAACTAAGCAGCATGTACACCTTTGCCACTTGCTATTTGGAGACCTGCCCTGGCAGAGCCTTAAATGTGGTATGTCTCCATCATGTGTATGGCCTGTATCACAAATCCAAGGTCAATATGTGTCATTGCTATAATGAACAATATCTTCAGAAACAAGATGGAAGGGCCATGATGGAATTTGGATGTAAGAATATTGATCAATGGCTTGACTTAGCTCAGCTTCTCAGGCCAGTAAGTGAAGGTCAGTTGAGTAGGTGGCTTCAGAATCAGGTAGTCAGGGTTGACTGTACCTGGTAAACCTTCTAGAGGCAAATGTTTTGTAATCAACAATCGGCAATGTGGGCATGGGCCTCAGTTCCCTTTTATGCACCACTGCTAAATTGTGGTACCGGACATATCATTAAGGACTGCAGCCATACTTTTGGTGTCCAGTCAGCCAGATGGCAGTTTGTAGGGAATCAGTATTATATGCCGACGCAGGGAATCCCGGTGGTCGTAATATCGATGCTGGGATCCCACTAATGAGAAGACCAACAGGGGTGAATAAGGGTGTTCTCCCCTCTCTCCACCTCCTTACCCTTACCCACCCATCCCATAGCCTAACCCTAACCTCCCCCCTTAGTGCCTAACCCTAACCCTCCCCTTGGAGGTGCATAATCCTAACCTCCGTTCCCACTGTCTAAACCTAACCCTCCATCCCCCGCTACCTAACCCTAACCTCCACTGGGGGTGACTAACCCACCCTCCCCTCAGCCTAACCCTAACCTCACCCCCCCTCCTCCACAGTCTAACCCTAACCACACCTGCCTGACTCCTAAACCTAAACCCCCCATGCCCCGACGGCCGTACACCTCAGTTCACGGGGATACTTATGGTCGGGATGGTGGCTGTCGGGATTCCAGTGCCGGGATCCTGACCCATTCAGAATTCCGTTGTAAGGATTCTGATGGGTGTCGGGATCTGAGCATTGGTATTTCGACTGCCTGGATCTCGACAGCTGGCATCTTGGCCGCTTCCCATTTGTAGAACTCGGACCTTATTCATCTTCAGTTGCAGTTTTGCTAAATAAGCAAAACTGCAACGGCTAACGATCGCATGCTGGGGGCCGCCCAGCACAGGGCAAGGCAGCTCAGCATGTAAGTGCCAACCAGCATTATTACAGCAAACTAGGGTCGACCCCTGCCTGCGCAGCCTAGCTGTAAAGGCAAGTGCACCACTGCCATTTTTTCCGTCCCAGTGGCCACGTGTGACGTCACGTGGGCCACCCCAAAAAGAGAATACATTTACATTATTCAACATGCGCACTGCAAACGGGAGGAAACTTACACACAAATGTCCCGTGCATTCCCTCAGTGATCTGATCCTCTTCTGAGACAGGAGTTTGTAAATAAAAATCATAAAAATGATGGTTCGGATCTGATAGAATATTCCTGGTGCTCTTTGGAATCATAGATCCGTAAAGCTCATGGATGGTTGGCAGACGCACTCCAATGATTTTATTGTGTCTAAGGGATATGGGAGCTGATTCAGAGATGGATGCAGCCACGAATCCGTACCCAATGGCCGTATCCATCTGGTCTGCGCAGGTGCAATGGCCACAGTGCGCGTGTGTGACCCTTCTCCTTATGGCCACATCCAGGAAGGATGTTGTTGTATTATTTTTGACAGCGGTGGGCATTTGCGGGGCAGCAACACGACATTGGGGGGGGGTGCATGGCAGGCAGAGCGGGGAAGGGCTGGGAGTGTTTTTGGGTTGGCTGTAGTGTCACACACAGCCGCTCCGATTAAAAAAATGGTGGCGGACCACTTGACAGCAATGCCAGGGGTCAACCTTAATCCATGGCGGATGCATTGGGAGGTGGCCTGTCACACATGCTGGGCGGCCTTGCCCCGTGCTGGGTGGCCCCCAGCATGTGAGGAGATGGACGTAGATCTGGCTGCTGCCTATGCAGCTGTAATAGAGGTGAGCCCTGAGCCTGTGATGTGGACCCAATGTGGGTCGTTTGCCCGTTACAGTTACTGAGGCCTGGCCCTCTGCTCCCCTTCGGATGCTCCTGGTTCCCCTCGAGTGTGGCTCCAGCTCGCTAGACGAGAATTGCTGAGGGTCCTGGATGATTCCTCTAAAGAAGACAACAACCTACATACGCACAGACAGAGAGGATCGGAGGAGGGACACCCCCTGGGCGAGCTCAATGATGGGTCATCATTGGCACTTGTGGCCTCAGACTGGGTGCCCGTGAGGTGCAGAAGCACCGGTGCAACCCTGGACGGAAACACCCACGAACAGGGGAGGGGTGGGGGGTGGGATGACGAACTTAAGTAACACACACGGCACACAGGATTCCTCACCCGACACTATCTTGTACGTCCGGGACCTAGGACAGAAATATGCAAGAGAAAGTGCCGCGGGTGGAGGCTCACAGCGGCAGGCAGGAGCGAGTGGCTTACGTCCACCAGCTGGACTTCGCGTAGCTAACAGCAAACCTTAAAGGGGAGCCTGACCACGAGTAACGCGCGGGGAGGACCTAGGCCGGGTACCTGCGGCCTAGCGCCTTAGGATGCCTGCGGCACGACCAATTTGCAATCCACTAACCACTATGCAGTGGAATACCGCAGAATGCTACGTGCACAGGAAATGCAATACAGTAAAATACAGCGACACACAATACCTACAGTCAATAGAACTACAGCAAAACACAATGCCTACAGCCTATGAGAATACAGTGAAACACAATGCCTACAGCCTATGAGAATACAGTGAAACACAATGCCTGCAACCTATGAGAATACAGTGAAGCACAATACCTACTCTATGAGAATACAGTGAAACACAATGCATGCAGCCTATGAGAATACAGTGAAGCACAATACCGACTCTATGAGAATACAGTGAAACACAATGCCTACAGCCTATGAGAATACAGTGAAACACAATGCCTACAGCCTATGAGAATACAGTGAAACACAATGCATGCAGCCTATGAGAATACAGTGAAACACAATGCCTACAGCCTATGAGAATACAGTGAAACACAATGCATGTAGCCTATGAGAATACAGTGAAGCACAATACCTACTCTATGAGAATACAGTTAAACACAATGCCTAGTCTATGAGAATACAGTGAAACACAATGCCTATACTGAGAGGGAGCCTCACAGAGGGCTTACCTGGACCACCGGACAGCAAGGTCAGAAGTTGGACTATGTCGGGCGGAGTCTACCATCGGTCACTCAGCTTGGTTTGCAGCTGTGTATCATCCAGGGGCTCGTCCATGGGTCGCCCGGGCTGAGGGTGGGCGGTGGACTCCATGTTCCGCTTGGTGATCTCTCCGGTGGCCCTCAGCCGACGCCTCAGCTCTTCGATCCACTCACTTGGGGTCCGCTGTCCTTCATCTGCCATCAAGGAAAGGTCAAGGTTCTGTAACTCCCTTCAAGGTCTACCGAACATCATTAGGTAGGGGGAAAAACCTATGGTGCGTTGGACTCTGTAGTTGTATATCCACACCAACTCCTGGATGAGGTCTGGCCACCATCTCTTCTTCTCTGTCTCTAGGGTCCTGAGCATCTGCAGGAGGGTCCGGTTGAATCGTTCACAGTGAACTTGGTGTGGTGGTCAGTCATCACCAGGGTGTAATGGTAGCCTTGCACCGACTCGCCGATGAGCACGAAGTCGATCATTAGGAGTTCCAGGGGTCGGGTAGTAACGACTGTTTGTACGGGCGCCTTTTGCTCCGTTGGCTTGGTGGCCTCACACTTCTCGCACACTCGACATACCTTTTCCACCACCTGCTGGAGTCCCGGGCAGAATTACTGCTGGCGTAGCCACTGGAGTGTCTTGGCCACACCAAGGTGGGCACCCTCTTTGTGGGATTCCGCTACCAGGTCCCAGGCAACTTGCTCGGGGATGACGAACTGCCACACAGTGCAGAGTTCTTGCTCGAGGTAGGTGCGTTGATACAGCACGCCTTCCCAGATGGCCAGTTGGTTCCACTGGTGCGACACTCCCTGACCCACTCTACCCAGCTGGATTCTTTCACAGCGGGCTGGCCAGTTTCCCTATTTCTTCCATTACAAGACGGTCCTCAAGTACAAGTCCTGCCCTTGCTCTGCGGCCCAATCCTGGGGGGATTTCTGTAATTAGAGACCACAACTGGTGGCCTGTTTTGTCTCCGGAGGAGGCCCAATCCTGACAAAGTCTGGTATCTCCAACCCTTCTTGTTCTTAAGCTGTGGGGCCGGTGGGGGCATCTACTGGGAAGCAGAACAGGGCGTCGGCATTGGCATTGTCTTTCCCGGGCTGGTAGTGTATTTTTAAGGGTAACTTAGCAAGTCGAGCAACCCAGCATTGTTCCAGGGCCCCCACTTTGGCGGTGTCCAGTGGGGCCAGTGGATTGTTGTCGGGGACTACTTCGACTTCTCTCGCCGTCAGCTATTCAGGGAATTTTTCCATCACAGCCCACACCAGGGCCAGCAGCTCTAGCTTAAACGAGCTGTAAGTTTCAGGGTTTCTTTCGGACTCTCGAAGCCCCCGGCTCCCATGGGTGATTACCCTCTTCTGGCCTCCCCGGACTTGGGACAGCACAGCCCCCAGGCCCTTGTTGCTCCCATCAGTGTAGAGTAGGAACGGTTTGTTGAAATCCGCATAAGCCAATACTGGAGCTTGGTTAAGGACTTCCTTGAGTTGGTGGAATGCATTGTCCTGCGCCTGGCCCCACTCGATTGCTCTTCTCCGGGAGTCAGTTGGTATCCACCATAGTAACTCATGTACAGGACCAGTGATCTTGGCGAAACCCTTGATGAATCGCCGATAGTAGCCCACTAGGTCCAAGAAACCCCGCACTTCAGTCACTGTGGTCGGCGTCTCCCATCCTTGTATCGCGGCCAGCTTGCTAGGGGTGGGTTGCACCCCCTCTGCGGAAACCATGTGGCCTAGGTATTCCTGGGCTTCAGGAGGTGACATTTCCGGGGCTTCTGTTTGAGGCCGTAATTTTCCAAACACTGTAAGACCAAATCCAGCCTCCGCAGGCGTTCGTCAAGGACAGGGGCGAACACAATAATGTCGTCCAAATACATCAAGATGGCCTCGACGTTCAAGCCCCCCAGGCAGCTTTCCATGAGGTGTTGAAAGGTGGCGGGCGCAATGGAGAGTCCAAAAGGCATCCTGCAGAAGTCAAAGAGCCCCATGGGCATGATGAAGGCAGTCTTTGCTTAGTCCCGTTCCGCCACTGGTACCTGCCAGTAACCGCTGGCCAAATCCATCGTCGAAAAGTACCAGGACTTCCCTAGTGTGGCCAACGATTCCTCGATGTGGGGCAGGGTGTGTGCGTCCCTCACTGTCCAACTGTTCAGCTTCCGGTAATCCACACAGAAGCGTAGTGCGCCATCCTTCTTTCTGACGAGGACGATCGGGGCCACCCAGGGGCTCTTGCTTTCCTTAATTACCTGGTTGTCTAGCATTTGGCGGATCATGGTTTTTACCTCCTGATATATCCGGGGCGGGATGGAGCGGTAGCGCTCACGGATGGGGGAACTGGTGCCAGTGTTGATCTCGTGTTTGAGTTCCCGGGTGTATCAAATGTCTTCTTCGCTGTGCGAGAAAGCCTTCTGCCTTTTCCACAGCATGCGCTCTAATCATTTGACATCCGCCGGGGGAATCTGATCCAGGGTCGCGTCCGTCTGTTCTAGTATGGCCCGGCCATTCCAGCTGTTGGTGGGCATTTCTTTTTCCTCGATCATCACCGCCAGTGTCCAAGGTGTCTCGCCATCCGGGTGGAGTGTCAAGCCTTGCTACGGTTGGATGTGGCCCGCCGGGATGCTGTGTAACTGGCCATAGTCATCGTTGCGGGGATTTGTGCGAGGTGGTGCCCAAGATTACAGATGCGGATGGGCACCGTGCCGCTTTGAACCATGGTGAGGGCTCGGGCTACCACCAGTCCGGTCTCCGTTTGTCAAAACCAATGTGGCATGATGAGGACCTCCATCCCCTCCAGTCGTCGGTGTGGGCAAGTCCAAGATCACTTTCTGCCGGGCGGGGATCCTCACTTTCTGCTTGTGTTGGGTTCTAATTTGGCCAATGGGGCCCCCTTTTTCAGTAGAATTTGGCTCCTCACACAGTTGTACCACCCTCTGGATGGCTTGTTGTACGGGCTTCTGCACCTTTAGATGCCTCCAGTATCGGGGCCTTTCTCTTGGACCAGGGCCTGGTCCAGGCAGCATAGGATATTCATGCCAAGGATGACAGTTCCGTGTATCAATTCCCCCCATGCGACTACCATAACACTCTTCTTCCCCAGGGGCTGGTCATACAGTTCCACCTCAATCCGCACCACCCCCACAATGGGGATGGGGAGGTTTTTGGCGGCCTTGAGGGTTACCCAGCTCCCAATGTTTGCCTTTGTCAGGTGGGCATAGTGTTCTTGGAAACATTGTTCGGACATGGTGGATACCTGCGAGCCCGTATTTAGGAGGCATCGTTGATTCTTCCTGGCCAGCAAGGCTATTACATTAGGGCACTCTCCAATTAGGTCCGAGGAGTAGTTGATGTCCAAGTTCTCGGTCCTTTTTCTTGTGGTTTGGCCCGCAACCGCGAGGGAAGTTAGTTTAAAGACAGAAAGATATATAATAATAAACAGCGCTAACTGAATTATATATAATACATTAAGAGAAAACAGGGTAATCTAAAAACCTTCATTTATTCAAGAGAATGTTTTATGTTAAAAATGTATATTCATTAGCACCCCAGCTTCACAAAGCTGGAATTCACATATACATTATAAAAAGAAAACAATGAAACATACAGCATTCATATAATGTCCTCTCTCCAAGGTCAAATATCAGGGATTTTTTATACAGTTCTGTGGGCTACAGTCCATATAGAGATATGTGGTCACGTACCAATAGCAAAGGTCCTAGATGATTTTATGCATATATTTACCAGTCCCAAGGTATTTATAAAGGGAAGAATCCTCCTCGTGTTGGGCCTTTTGTGGCAAAATGGCACCAAGTTAGCAGTGGTGTGCAGCACGTTCGATGGAGTCCCCTTTAACCTTTGTGATTTGGACTGAAGGTGACCTGGAATTATCCGATGGATGGTGAATGGAATCAGAGTCCACAGAGTCCCTTAGACCGGAGAGAAGCAAGCCTGACGCGTTTCACTGTCTACAGACGGCGGGCTGGCTTCTGGCATAGTTGGGATTTAATCAAAACCCTAATAGACCTATTCTAGTCAGGATACACCACTGTAATTTGGCTACAGTCTCCTTGTTATCTGTTTCTGTTTCCTTTTATTATTAATATCTTGCAGTTGGATACTTTTACATAGTCTGCTGGTTACATTGTTATCTTTTTCCATTTGTCTTTTGTCTCTTTATCTTAGACATCCTATACTTAGGCAATTTCTGATCACTATATTATAGGAATCGAGCCAATTATAGAATTGATGTTACAATTTATTCCATTATTGCAAAAATTACAAGCATTGCTTACTTATTTCTTTCTTTTCTTTATTTTGTGGACTCTCACCATTGATTCAGGGCCACGTCCCGGTCTAACATTGGCAGCAGATCCATCTGGTTTCCTCTATCTCTGAGATCTGTCCTGAATAACTATGTAAATTCATGAACTCTCATCAGTGATTCCAGAGCTTCCAATTATTGTTCATTCTCTCTACTATCATACCACACTGGAAACGCCCGAAGCCGTCTGATCTCGGAAGCTAATCAGTGTTGGGCTGGGTCAGTACTCAAGTGGGTGACCATTGAGGAATACTCAGTTTAGTAGAGCTCATTGGTTTAGCATACACAGTGTCTAACACTGACAGAAGATCCACACTGCCATCTGACTTTCCACCCTTATACTACCTATAAGTATAATCAGTATCCAGACTGTATTATTTGTATTAATTATACCCTGACAGGGAACATAAAACAGTGTTTTGTTTACCAGTAGAACGTACCGTCTAAAATTGAAACTATTTGTTTACAAACATTCAGAATCTCTTCCGTCAGCCGGAACTCAGTATTCATCTTGTATCAGCACTCTGTGCTATTGGAATATATTATTATCTTTTTGACCATTATTTTCTTTATGAACCACTGATCATCTTAATTTTGTTGAATTATTAAAATTTGAACTTTTAATCTATTCTGACTAATTTCTATATTCATTTAAAGTTAAGAGTGCGCCCACAAAAGAGTCTTCTTTTCTCCTTATTTTCCTATAGTTGGGATGACCAGCAGGGCCTGCTGCAAGGCCATGGTGCAGATGCCACCCCTGAATTACTGGTCCTTGGCCAGAGCTTGGGTCAACACATCGTGCAACGTCAGTGTGGCGTTTTCCTGAATCCGGGTCTGGAGGTGGGTTTGCAGGTGTTGATTTTGGAGTCCAGCCATGAACAGGCCTTGCAAAGCAGAGTTGGGGGTCACCAGTCAGCAGGAGCTCATCTTCTCTGGCCTGAACAGCTTTCATATATTCTTGGAGGGCATTGACGAACTCGGAGATGCTCTCATCCTCAATCTGCTTGCGGGTGAAAAGGCACTGCTGGAGCCCCGTGACTTGTTATCGGTATACCATCTTGAGTGCCTCAAACACCCCCTCGACGTCCTTCTTCTTAGTGGCGTGCCACCGCAGTAGGGTCTTCTTGGCATCTCCTTGGAGGGTGTCCAAAGCTAGGTTTACCTGTTCGGAGGCAAGCACATGATACTGTCAAATGGTGGTATCCAGTTGGTCCTTCCAGTCGTCCAAGTCCATGTTCCAGCCATCGAATTTCTTCAAAAAGTGTCCAGCTGTTCCGATGGGTAGTCCGGACCGCAGGGCGGCCGCCATTGCCGTTGTCAGGTCGGACGCCATGGTCACTGGGGCCGCTGGGGCCGTGGTTGGAATATCTGTGTCCATTACTCTGGTCCTTTGGATCCTGCCTACTACACCAAATGTAATGGGGGTGAGCCCCGAGCCTGTGATGTGGATCCGATGTGGGTCAGGTGCCCGTTACACTTACCGAGGCCGGTCCCTCTGCTCCCCTTCGGATGCTCCTGCTTCCCCTTAAGGGTGACTACAGCTCGCTAGACGAGAGTGGCTGAGGGTCCAGGATGATTCCTGCAAAGAAGACAACAACCTACATACGCACAGAGAGGAGGGGAGGAGGGATACCCTCGGGTGATCGGTCATCATTGGCACTTGTGGCCTCAGACTGGGTGCCCGTGAGGTGCGGAAGCACCCGGTGCGACCCTGGACGGAAACGCCCATGAACAGGGGAGGGGTGGGGGACGGGGAGACAAACTTATGGAACACACACAGAACACAGGATTGCTCACCCGACACTATCTTGTCCACTTGCGTGACGAGCGGTCGCCATTCCGGTACCTAGGACAGAAATACGCAAGAGGCGCACAGCGGTGGGCAGGAGCGAGTGGCTCCCGTCCACCGGCTGGGCTTCGCGTAGCTAACAGCAGACCTTAAAGGGGAGCCTGACTAGGAGTAACACGCAGGGAGGACCTAGGCTGGGTACCTGTGGCCTGGCGCCTAAGGATGCCTGCGGCCCGACCAATTTGCAACCCACTAACCACTATGCAGTGTAATACCGCAGAATGCTTCGCACACAGGAAATGCAATACAGGAAAATACAGCGACACACAATACCTACAGTCAATAGAACTACAGCAAAACATAATGCCTACAGCCTATGAGAATACAGTGAAACACAATGCCTACAGCCTATGAGAATACAGTGAAACACAATACCTACAGCCTATGAGAATACAATGAAGCACAATGCCTACAGCCTATGAGAATACAGTGAAACACAATACCTACAGCCTATGAGAATACAGTGAAACACAATACCTACAGCCTATGAGAATACAGTGAAACACAATACCTACAGCCTATGAGAATACAGTGAAGCACAATACCTACTCTATGGGAATACAGTGAAGCACAATGCCTACAGTCTATGAGAATACAGTGAAGCACAATGCCTATACCGAGAGGGAGCTTCACTGAGGGCTTACCTGGACCACCGGACAGCAGGGTCAGAAGTAGTGGCAAATGCAGCAGCAGCAGCCGAACTCTGGACAGCAGGGATCCCAGGACAAACTGCAGCAGCAACCCGAAGAGGAGGATCAGCAGCAACAGCAGCAGACGTCCTTCTCCAGCTGGGCTATACATGCAGGACTCCCGCTCCTTACATACCCCCTGCAGGGGCTTCTAGGCCGGGTGACGTGGCGGACCCTTATTTGTCGCCCCGTGATGATGCGTCACACCACGTGGCCGCGCCTGATGACGCTGCGACCAGTGCTGACTTCCGGGCGGCCGGGAGAAGGGGATCTGCTGCTGCTTCCAGCCAGGCGGCGGCGGCTTCCGGCCGGGTGTCCAGTGGGCGGGGGTGGCGCTCGTAACATACCACACAGCGACCTACATCCATCTCTGAATAAGATTCCCGATGTACATTTAGAGTGTAGTTTTGTGCCTCCCCTCAGCCCCCTAGTAGAGGATCCCACCAGATCTTGCTGCACCTCGTCTTTCTTTTGGCTGACTTAGAAGTTGTTTTATGTTCCATTTTTTTCAAGGTTGATTGATCCTTTTGTGGATTGTAGTTTGACTTGGTCTCTGTCTTTCTCAGTGGCAAGGGAGCAGTTCTGCTGATATGCAGTTGGGTGCTGCTACAGTAAGTGCAGGTTAGCGCAATCGTTTTCTGTATACTTACCTACTTTCAGAAGTCCCTCTCTGGGAGGAGGGAACAGCTAGGTCAGCCAGCAGGGGGTAGATTGAGGGTGTGGTGCAGCACAGGGGGTGGTTCGTGGGCATGTCAATATAGAGCAGGCTGTATTGGGGGGGGGGGGCGTTGTAGCATGTTTGCCTCATGATAGCCACGCCCCCCGCTGCACAATGCCAATATTACCAGCATTGTACACTGGGGAGACGTGGCTATGATGACGCAATTCAGCATGAATCGCGTCATCTGCTGCCCAGCGGATGAGGTGGGTCTGGGGGCAGATAGAGAGGAGGCCGCATCTGGGAGACTTGTCCACGATTTTCGTGAGCCTTCTGTCATTTTGGTAAAGTAGGCACAGGGACGGCTCCAGGCCTACTAGTACCCTGAGCGAGAACATGTAAAAGTGCCCCCCCCCCCATGCGCGCGCGCTCCAGTAAAAGTGGGTGTGGCCTCTGGAAAAGTGGGTGTGGCCTCTGGAAAAGTGGGCGTGGTCTCATAACTTCATATTATTAGGCTATTAATAAATATATTTTCACACCCCCTCTACGCACACAATTAGCAGCCTTAAACATAACAGCCAGAGTAGTGTTCCTTACAAACAATGTCTCCAGTATAGTGTCAGATACACATAATGTCTCCAGTATAGTGCCAGATGCACATAATGTCTCCAGTATAGTGCCAGATACACACAATGTCTCCAGTATAGTGCCAGATACACATAATGTCTCCAGTATAGTGCCAGATACACATAATGTCTCCAGTATAGTGCCAGATACACATAAAGTCTCCAGTATAGTGCCAGATACACATAATGTCTCCAGTATAGTGCCAGACACACATAAAGTCTCCAGTATAGTGCCAGATACACATAATGTCTCCAGTATAGTGCCAGACACACATAATGTCTCCAGTATAGTGCCAGATACACATAATGTCTCCAGTATAGGGCCAGATACACATAATGTCTCCAGTATAGTGCCAGATACACATAATGTCTCCAGTATAGTGCCAGATACACATAATGTCTCCAGTATAGTGCCAGACACACATAATGTCTCCAGTATAGTGCCAGATACACATAATGTGCAGTGCCAGATAGACCTGATATGCCCCCCAGCAGTGCCAGCTACACACAATATGCCCCCCAGCAGTGCCAGCTACACATGATAGTGTTCACTTTTTAGGGCAGGGAGGGCACATTTTTAAGTTAGGAGGGCAAAATGATGTACATACTGTAATGCTTGGTGCTCATCTACCTACATGGTAAAGCATGGACAGTGCGCGCCAGCAAAAATTTAGGGGCGTTGCTTCATGGGGAAGGTGCGTGGCCACATAATAGTGGCAATTCGCATTACACCACACAGTAGTGCAGTTAATACACACTGCACCAGGTAGAACCTCCTATACACTTTGCGCCAGGCAGAGCACGTTAGATACTTTGCACCAGGCAGAGCACGTTAGACACTTTGCTCCAGGCAGAGCACGTTAGACACTTTGCGCCAGGCAGAGCACGTTAGACACATTGCCTAGCCACAGACGCCTAGCGGAAACACTACATGATATGCTCCCCAGCCGTGCCAGCTACACATGACATGCCCCCCAGCAGTGCCAGCAACACATCACATGCCCCCCAGCAGTGCCAGATACATAAATGGCCACACAGTGCCAGATATGTCCCCACAGTGCCAGATACATAAATGCCCCTACAGTGCCAGATACAGAAATGCCCCCACAGTGCCAGATACATAAATGCCCCCACAGTGCCAGATACAGAAAAGCCCCCCACAGTGCCAGATACAGAAAAGCCCCCACAGTGCCAGATACAGAAAAGCCCACAGTGCTAGATAAATGCCCCCACAGTGCCAGATAGATGCCCCCACAGTGCCAGATACATAAATGCCCCTACAGTGCCAGATACAGAAATGCCCCCACAGTGCCAGATAAATGCCCCCACAGTGCCAGATAAATAAATGCCCCCACAGTGCCAGTGCTAGATATGCCCCCACAGTGATACATAAATGCCCCCACATTGCCAGATACATAAATGCCCCCACAGTGCCAGATAAATGTCCCCACAGTGCCAGATAAATGCCCCAACAGTGCCAGATAAATGCCTCCACAGTGCCAGATAAATGCCCCCACAGTGCCAGATGAATGCCCCCACAGTGCCAGCAATGCCCCCACAGTGCCAGAAATGCCCCCACAGTGCCAGATAAATGACCCCCACAGTGCCAGATACATGAATGCCGCCAGGCCCCGACAGTGCCAGATACATTAATGCCCCCACCAGTCCAGATATGCCCCACTCAGTGCCAGATAAATGACCCCCACAGTGCCAGATAAATGCCCCCACAGTGCCACCACAGTGCCAGATAAATGACCCCACAGTGCCAGATATGACCCCACAGTGCCAGATAAATGACCCCACAGTGCCAGAAATGCCCCCACAGTGCCAGCAATGCCCCCACAGTGCCAGATAAATGACCTCCACAGTGCCAGATACATGAATGCCCCCAGGCCCCCACAGTGCCAGATACATTAATGCCCCCACCAGTCCAGATATGCCCCCCACAGTGCCAGATAAATGACCCCCACAGTGCCAGATAAATGCCCCCAGTACCTGCTGTCCGAGGGAGGGGGAGTGCTGATGTGCGCGTCGCTGCCTGAAACAGAAGTGCGCGCACTGTGCGGCGCCGGGGTCTGACATCAGACGCCGGCGCCGCATAGCGCGCACAGCCGGCTACAGGACAGGGCCGGCTCCAGGCTCCAACATGGCGGTGCCAGCGTGCGACGCCCCTTAAGGGTGGCGCCCTGCGCGGCCGCTCGAGTGGAACATGCCTCGAGCCGGCCCTGAGTAGACAAGTAAGGTTTTTTGTGATAAGCATATTTTTATTGTCCATAATACTCACTGGTAGGAGAGGTGTACCCGGACGTCTTGGGGTGCTTGTCATCTGTACCTGTGTGGATCTAATGGCAAAGTACTGCTGTAAATTCTAAGGCTGCCTCAGTTTGCTTCATTTTAGGTGCAACCATGTATTAGTGAACTGATTTTAAAACATTTATTAATTTTCAACATGTATAATGATTGTATCGTTTATCTAATGTCATGGTGATGTCTTCTTTAGAAACTAGACTTACAACATGTCGCGTTTTACAACCAATGCAAAGTTTATTGATTTCAGCACCGCAACGCAAATAAATACAAAACAAAAATGTACAGTAGACAAAGAGAAATATATCAGAACAGAGTATTTACAAAAAGATAAAATCATAATGATCATTCTCCCTGAGGGCAGATGTACTAAGCCTTGCAGAGTGATAAAGTAGAGAGAGAGATAAACCAACAACCAATCAGCTCATGTCATTTTTCAAACACAGCCTGTAACAAGGCAGTTAGGAGCGGATTCGCTGGTACTATGGGGTCTATTTATTAAGCCGTGGACGGAGATAAAGTGGACGGATACAATGTACCAGCCAATCAGCTCCTAATTGTGTTTCAAACACAGCCAGTAACATGGCAACTAGGAGCTGATTGGCTGGTACTTTATGTCCGTCCACTTTATCTCTCTCTCCAAGGCTTTGTAAATAGACCCCTTTATCTCTCTCTACTTTATCCCAATACATCTACCCCTCAATGCATATAAGAAATATACACATACTGTATAGCATTGTACATACAGTGCTTTTACAATTGTACATGCTAATTAAGTAGCTCCCTTAATCAAATACGAATGAAATGAAAATAGCTCTGTGTCCTCATCTGCTGGTTATAAGTGGTACTACACAAAAAATATATTCTGTCATACCTGAAGTTTAATATCCCAGCATATACATATGGGAGCAATGCATAATTACATTTTCACAAGGGAAGATGATGCTTTGCAGAGAACATGCAGTCTTGCATTTCTTTTTAGTACTACCCATTATATAATGGCATTCCGCCCTGTATTTTGACATTTTCGTAATTTATCTACAGTATTAGCTTAGATAATTTATTCTGCTCTGTGGTGTAATTGTAACAATAAATCTCAAAAAACGGTAGGGGATTTCAAGGCGGAGCAAAATGGGAACAAAACACTTCAGGCCAAATTCCACTTTAGAAACACGCAAGCATCCTCATTCCAATGTATAATGAGGCGAAATTGCCCTGGAAGAATTAACATTTTTGTCACCTCTATTTTGAAGCTGTCACATTCTCCTGTAAAGGTGCCCATACACTAGACGATATTATGAGCGATTTGGCCATTTCTGACAGATCGGAACTACAAATCGTTTATAATAGTGCAGATCGTTCAGTGTCTGTGAACGATAAGGATGCGCGGTCCCGCTGGTCGATGGTCTAAGCTTCTGATCTTCCATGCTGCAGGGAAGATCTGAAGCTATCATCAACGACAGCATGCTCCTGCCTGTATCCACTCCCAGATCTTAAGATATATCTTATGTGTATGGGCCCTCATTCTGAGTTGATCGCTCGCTAGATACTTTTTGCAGCGCAGCGATCAGCTAGTCGCCTCTAGGGGAGTGTATTTTCGCTTTGCAAGTGTGTGAACGCTTGTGCAGCTGAGCAGGCCGAAAAAGTTTTTTAGCAGTTTCTGAGTAGCTCTGGGCTTACTCAGCCCTTTCGATCACTTCAGCCTGTCCGGTCTCGGAATTGACGTCAGACACCCGCTCTGCAAACGCCTTGACACGCCTGCATTTTCCCTACCACTCCCAGAAAACGGCCAGTTGACACCCATAAACGTCCTCTTTCTGTCAATCTCCTTGCGATCGGTTGTGCGAATGGAATCATCGCTAGAAGCAGTGCACAGCAACGATGCTCTTTGTACCTGTATGACGTGCGTGCGAATTGCAGTGCATACGCATGCGCAGTTTTGCCATTTTTGTACCTGATCGCTACGCTGCGAAAATCGTCAGCGAGCGATCAACTTGGAATGACCCCCATTGTGTTTTGTCCAGCACTGCCAGGGAGCTGCCAGGGGAAGTTCAAGGGAAATCATTAACGAGAATGCATCGTTTACAGGTCGTCTAGTGTATGGGCACCTTAAGCCCATAAATACTTAAAAAACCCGCCATCCCAATACCCACATTTAAAATCTATACACAATTGTAAATCTACTGTATGTATTTACATATTTAACATTTGTAGTGCCTGCAGTGCATGTTCCACTAACTTCACCAGGGGCATATCTAGGGAGGAGGAGGCCCATTTGCAGGCTCCGTCTGGGCCCCCTGCTCTCTAGCTGGCAGCGCTGTAGCTCTGAACACTAGGGTCCCTAACGGACCCTAGCGCTGTCTCAGAGCCTAGAGCGCATGTGCAAATCTCCGGGAAAATGGCACGGCGGCCATTTTCCCAGTGATTTTCCTACTGTGCATGCATGAAACACCGTAAAAATGGTGCAGTGACATTTTCCCAGTGATTTGTAACAGCGCTGCTGCTGCACTGCGGGTCCCTGGAGGGTGAGTATTAAAAATACGGAACGTAAAAAATATATGTAGGTTATATTACACAGACATTCGTACACTCACACACACATGCAAACATGTAAATTAAATAAATCCATGGGATAGTGCACCCCCTACAGTAAAGGGCCCCATACACTACAGCGACATGTCAGAGGCTAAAGTCAGATGCGATTTCCCTTGAACCGCCCGGCAGCTTCCCAGGCAGCAGGATCACATACGATACATCTTGGGGGTCATTCCGAGTTGTTCGCTCGTTATTTTTTTCTCGCAACGGAGCGATTAGTCGCTAATGCGCATGCGCAATGTCCGCAGTGCGACTGCGCCAAGTAAATTTGCTATGCAGTTAGGTATTTTACTCACGGCATTACGAGGTTTTTTCTTCGTTCTGGTGATCGTAATGTGATTGACAGGAAGTGGGTGTTTCTGGGCGGAAACTGGCCGTTTTATGGGTGTGTGCGAAAAAACGCTACCGTTTCTGGGAAAAACGTGGGAGTGGCTGGAGAAACGGAGGAGTGTCTGGGCGAACGCTGGGTGTGTTTGTGACGTCAAACCAGGAACGGCAAGCACTGAACTGATCGCAGATGCCGAGTAAGTCTGGAGCTACTCAGAAACTGCTAAGAAGTGTCTATTTGCAATTCTGCTAATCTTTCGTTCGCAATTTTGATAAGCTAAGATTCACTCCCAGTAGGCGGCGGCTTAGCGTGTGCAAAGCTGCTAAAAGCAGCTTGCGAGCGAACAACTCGGAATGACCCCCCTTATGCGGTCCTTTTGCATACGATGTATCGTAAGTGATTCCAGCCATGCCTGTGGGATCCGACATATATCACGAGTGCAGCACTAACGACCTAGGGGCTCCGATCTGATGCCCACAGGACCGCGCATCGGATCGGATGTAAAACACATCCGATTTGCCACTTTTCATTCGATTTATCGTCCCGAAAGGTCAAAATCGGATGAAATCGGGCATTATCGTTCTAGTGTATGGGGCCCTTAAGTTTCAGGGAATCTCTGTGACCTGGTAAAGCTATAGGACTGAATGCCAAATGCTTCTATTCAGCTCGCAGAAATGCTAGGTGATTTATATAATCTGTAATGAAGTACAGTAAGGGTGTGTTATTTCTTATACTACACAAGTTTTACTAATGAACACTGAAGAGATGATGACTGAGCTCCATAATTATAAGTGATAACATCAGCCCTCACTATTTACACAGGTAATTTACAGGAGTTTACAGCTACAGTATATTATCATGACTTGTGCATTGTATAAATATAATACTCATACGGACACATTGAGCTTCAACTCACTCCCAAAATATACTGTATGTATTAAACAATGATGTCTTACAAAAATGCATACCTGTCTTTGCAGAGTTGCACATATCTCCCTGGGATGCGGTCAATTTACCTACAATCAAAATCCCGACGGTCCAAATGCTGACAAGGTCAAAATATCAACATGGTCAAAATACAGTCATTAAAAATGTCGACACAGTCAAAATACAGGCATTAAAAATGTCGACAGGTCAAAAAATCGACGTGCGTTTTTCATGATGTTTTCATTGAAACCGACTTGTTCATACTTTACCATCCCAGTAGACGTGGAGGGGGAATATAAAAGTGTGCCGAGTGCAGCGAGGCACTGTGCCTGAAGCATAACGAGCGCAACGAGTCATGCGATTCACTTATACGGTGTCCATGTTGATATACACACCAATTCTTTTTTTTTTTTAACTTGTGTCTACTTTTTGACCTGTTGACATTTTAATTGTCTGTATTTTGACCAGAGGCAGAACTCTGGGAAGCAACGGAGTCATCTGCCGCCGGGCTCCTGCTCTGAAGGGGGGCACCTCTCCTCCCATTCTGTGACACCATTGAATTAAGTTAGTTGATATCTGTTGCTGTCTTTTCAGTGGCCGACTTCCTCACTGGTCCCTGCACCTTACATGTCACACCCTCTTTATTATACTGAATAAATACATTTTACAAGTATCACACCCAGGATTAGAAACCACAACCTATTACACTATAAGCAGACACCTTACTGATGAAGCTATTTGCTCCTGTATAGGAAATATGAGAATTTAAACTATATGAAGATACTTCTCTGACAATTACACGTAACTTCATATAGTTAGAATTCTCATGCTTCCCATACAGGAGCAAATAACTCCATCAGTAAAGTGTCTGCTGTCAGTGTAACAGGTCATGGGTTCTAATCCTGGGTATGACTGCTAAGAAACACACACACACACACACACACACATATTTATCTTAATATAGGAAATAGGGGGGCACCAATATTTATCTTGACTCCGGGCAACTGGGACAAACTTACGCCACTGATTTTGACCATGTCAACATTTTAAGTGTCGGTATTTTGACCATGTCGGTATTTTGACCGTGTCAGTATTTTGACCGTGTCAGTATTTTGCCCATCTGCCAATTGTTGTTGATATTTTGACCGTCGGGATTTTGATTGTAGGTAAATCATACTGATCCCTATCTCCCTATGTGGTAGATTTTCACAGCTTGGAGAGAGATAAAGTGGAAAGAGATATAGGGGGTAATTCTGAGTTGATCGCAGCAGGAACTTTGGCCCTCATTCCGAGTTGTTAGCTCGTTCTTTTTCTTCGCATCGGTGCGATAAGTCGCAATGTTCGCAGTACGTCTGCGCCAAGTAAATTAGCACAAAAGTTAGGTATTTTACTCACGGCTTAACGAAGATTTTTCTTCGTTCTGGTGATCGGAGTGTGATTGACAGGAAGTGGGTGTTTCTGGGCAGAAACTGACCGTTTTATGGGTGTGTGTGAAAAAACGCAGGCGTTTCAGGGAAAAACGCGGGAGTGTCTGGAGAAACGGGGGAGTGGCTGGGCGAACGCTGGGCGTGTGTGTGACGTCAAACCAGGAACGAAACTGACTGAACTGATCGCAGTGGCAGAGTAAGTCTCGAGCTACTCAGAAACTGCAAAGAAATTTCTAATCGCTATTCTATTCGAAATTCTGCGAACCTTTCATTTGCAATTCTGCACAGCTAATATTCACTCCCAGTAGGCGGCGGCTTAGCGTGTGCAAAGCTGCTAAAAGCAGCTAGCGAGCGAACAACTAGGAATGAGGGCCTTTGTTAGCAGTTGGGCAAAACCATGTGCACTGCAGGTGAGGCAGATATAACATTTGCAGAGAGAGTTAGATTTGGGTGTGGTGAGTTCAATCTGCAATCTAAATTGCAGTGTAAAAATAAAGCAGCCAGTATTTACCCTGCACAGAAACAAAATAACCCACCCAAATCTAACTCTCTCTGCAAATGTTATATCTGCCCCCCTGCAGTGCACATGGCTTTGCCCAACTGCTAAAAAAATTCCTGCTGCGATCAACCTGGAATTACCCCCATAGTACCAACTAGAGATGAGCGGATTCGGTTCGTCGAGATCCGAACCCCCCCCCCCCCCCCGAACTTCACGTATTTTACACGGGTCCGAGGCAGCCTCAGATCTTTCCGCCTTGCTCGGTTAACCCGAATGAGGCAGAACGTCATCATCCCGCTGTCGGATTCTCGCGAGATTCGTATTCCATATAAAGAGCCGCGCGTCGCAGCCATTTTCACTCGTGCATTGGAGATTGAACGGAGTGGACGTGGCTACGTTCTCTGCCTGAAAAGCTCCATATCTGTGCTCAGTGTGCTGCAAATATCTGTGCTCAGTGTGCTGCATTGTGGGGACCACCAGTATATTATATTAATACAGTACAGTAGGCCATTGCTGTATCTTGCAGCACCGTGTCAGACTCAGTTCTAGACAGTATCCTGATCAGTGCTCAAAATCTGCTGCATTGTTGTGTGATCAGCATATACTATATATATATATATATATATATATATATATATATATATACATAGTAGTACAGTGCAGCATTTTGGTGACCAATAGTATAAAGTTATACAGTACAGTAGGCCATTGCTGTATCTTGCAGCTCCGCGGTGTCACTTCAAGTATACATATCTGTGCTGCATTGTTGTGAGCAGTATATATAGTAGTACAGTGCAGCATTTTGGTGACCACCAGTATATAGTTTTACAGTACAGTAGGCAATTGCTGTATCTTGCAGCTCCGTGTCACTTCAAGTATCCATATCTGTGCTGCATTGTTGTGAGCAGTATATATAGTAGTAAAGTGCAGCATTTTGGTGACCACCAGTATATAGTTGTACAGTACAGTAGGCCATTGCTGTATTTTGCAGCTCCGTGTCACTTCAAGTATCCATATCTGTGCTGCATTGTTGTGAGCAGTATATATAGTAGTACAGTGCAGCAGTTTGGTGACTAACAGCATATAGTTGTACAGTACAGTAGGCCATTGCTGTATCTTGCAGCTCCATGTCACTTCAAGTATCCATATCTGTGCTGCATTGTTGTGAGCAGTATATATAGTAGTACAGTGCAGCATTTTGGTGACCAACAGTATATAGGTATACAGTACAGTAGGCCATTGCTGTATCTTGCAGCTCAGTAGTGTCACTTCAAGTATCCATATCTGTACTGCATTGTTGTGAGCAGTATATATAGTAGTACAGTGCAGCATTTTGGTGACGAACAGTATATAGTTGTACAGTACAATAGGCCATTGCTGCATCTTGCAGCTCCATGTCACTTCAAGTATTCATATCTGTGCTGCATTGTTGTGAGCAGTATATATAGTAGTACAGTGCAGCATTTTGGTGACCAACAGTATATAGTTATACAGTACAGTAGGCCATTGCTGTATCTTGCAGCTCCGCGGTGTCACTTCAAGCATCCATATCTGTGCTGCATTGTTGTGAGCAGTATATATAGTAGTACAGTGCAGCATTTTGGTGACCAACAGTATATAGTTGACAAGTACAGTAGGCCATTGCTGTATCTTGCAGCTCCGTGTCACTTCAAGTATACATATCTGTGCTGCATTGTTGTGAGCAGTATATATAGTAGTACATTGCAGCATTTTGGTGACCAACAGAATATAGTTGTACAGTAGGCCATTGCTGTATCTTGCAGCTCTGCAGTGTCACTTCAAGTATCCATATCTGTGCTGCATTGTTGTGAGCAGTATATATAGTAGTACAGTGCAGCATTTTGGTGATGAACAGTATATAGTTGTACAGTACAATAGGCCATTGCTGCATCTTGCAGCTCCATGTCACTTCAAGTATTCATATCTGTGCTGCATTGTTGTGAGCAGTATATATAGTAGTACAGTGCAGCATTTTGGTGACCACCAGTACATGGTTGTACAGTACAGTAGGCCATTGCTGTATCTTGAAGCTCCGCAGTGTCACTTCAAGTATCCATATCTGTGCTGCATTGTTGTGAGCAGTATATATAGTAGTACAGTGCAGCATTTTGGTGACCAACAGTATATAGTTGTACAGTACAGTAGGCCATTGCTGCATCTTGCAGCTCCATGTCACTTCAATATTCAGATATTTACTGCATTGTTGTGAGCAGTATATATAGTAGTACAGTGCAGCATTTTGGTGACCAACAGTATATAGTTGTACAGTACAGTAGGCCATTGCTGTATCTTGCAGCTCCATGTCACTTCAAGCATCCATATCTGTGCTGCATTGTTGTGAGCAGTATATATAGTAGTACAGTGCAGCATTTTGGTGACCACCAGTATATAGTTTTACAGTACAGTAGGCAATTGCTGTATCTTGCAGCTCCGTGTCACTTCAAGTATCCATATCTGTGCTGCATTGTTGTGAGCAGTATATATAGTAGTAAAGTGCAGCATTTTGGTGACCACCAGTATATAGTTGTACAGTACAGTAGGCCATTGCTGTATTTTGCAGCTCCGTGTCACTTCAAGTATCCATATCTGTGCTGCATTGTTGTGAGCAGTATATATAGTAGTACAGTGCAGCAGTTTGGTGACTAACAGCATATAGTTGTACAGTACAGTAGGCCATTGCTGTATCTTGCAGCTCCATGTCACTTCAAGTATCCATATCTGTGCTGCATTGTTGTGAGCAGTATATATAGTAGTACAGTGCAGCATTTTGGTGACCAACAGTTTATAGTTGTACAGTGCAATAGGCCATTGCTGCATCTTGCAGCTCCATGTCACTTCAAGTATTCATATCTGTGCTGCATTGTTGTGAGCAGTATATATAGTAGTACAGTGCAGTATTTTGGTGACCAACAGTATATAAGTTATACAGTACAGTAGGCCATTGCTGTATCTTGCAGCTCCGCGGTGTCACTTCAAGCATCCATATCTGTGCTGCATTGTTGTGAGCAGTATATATAGTAGTACAGTGCAGCATTTTGGTGACCAACAGTATATAGTTGTACAGTACAGTAGGCCATTGCTGTATCTTGCAGCTCCGTGTCACTTCAAGTATACATATCTGTGCTGCATTGTTGTGAGCAGTATACAGTATATAGTAGTACAGTGCAGCATTTTGGTGACCACCAGTACATGGTTGTACAGTACAGTAGTCCATTGCTGTATCTTGAAGCTCTGTGTCACTTCAAGTATCCATATCTGTGCTGCATTGTTGTGAGCAGTATATATAGTAGTACAGTACAGCATTTTGGTGACCAACAGTATATAGTTGTACAGTACAGTAGGCCATTGCTGCATCTTGCAGCTCCATGTCACTTCAATATTCAGATATTTGCTGCATTGTTATGAGCAGTATATATAGTAGTACAGTGCAGCATTTTGGTGACCAACAGTATATAGTTGTACAGTACAGTAGGCCATTGCTGTATCTTGCAGCTCCATGTCTCTTCAAGCATCCATATCTGTGCTGCATTGTTGTGAGCAGTATATAGTAGTACAGTGCAGTATTTTGGTGACCAACAGTATATAGTTATATAGCACAGTAGGCCATTGCTGTATCTTGCAGCTCCACGGTATCACTTCAAGTATCCATATCTGTTCTGCATTGTTGTGAGCAGTATATATAGTAGTACAGTGCAGCATTTTGGTGACCACCAGTATATAGTAGTACAGTACAGTAGGCCATTGCTGTATCTTGCAGCTCCGCGGGGTCACTTCAAGTATCCATATCTGTGCTGCATTGTTGTGAGCAGTATATATAGTAGTACAGTGCAGCATTTTGGTGACCAACAGTATATAATTGTACAGTACCGTAGGCCATTGCTGTATCTTGCGGCTCTGCAGTGTCACTTCAAGTATCCATATCTGTGCTGCATTGTTGTGAGCAGTATATATAGTAGTACAGTGCTGCATTTTGGTGACCACCAGTATATAGTTGTACAGTACAGTAGGCCATTGCTGTATCCTGCAGCTCCATGTCACTTCAAGTATTCATATCTGTGCTGCATTGTTGTGAGCAGTATATATAGTAGTACAGTGCAGCATTTTGGTGACCAACAGTATATAGTTATACAGTACAGTAGGTCATTGTTGTATCTTGCAGCTCCTCTGTGTCACTTCAAGCATCCATATCTGTGCTGCATTGTTGTGAGCAGTATACAGTTTATAGTAGTACAGTGCAGCATTTTGGTGACCACCAGTATATAGTTGTACAGTACAGTAGGCCATTGCTGTATCTTGCAGCTCTGCGGTGTCACTTCAGGTATCCATAGCTGTGCTGCATTGTTGTGAGCTGTATATATAGTAGTACAGTGCAGCATTTTGGTGACCAACAGTATATAGTTATACAGTACAGTAGGCCATTGCTGTATCTTGCAACTCCATATCACTTCAAGTATCCATATCTGTGCTGCATTGTTGTGAGCAGTATATATAGTAGTACAGTGCAGCATTTTGGTGACCACCAGTATATAGTTGTACAGTACAATAAGCCATTGCTGTATCTTACAGCTCCATGTCACTTCAAGTATTCATATCTGTGCTGCATTGTTGTGAGCAGTATATATAGTAGTTATACAGTGCAGCATTTTGGTGACCAACAGTGTATAGTTATACAGTACAGTAGGCCATTGCTGTATCTTGCAGCTCCGCGGTGTCACTTCAAGCATCCATATCTGTGCTGCATTGCTGTGAGCAATATATATAGTAGTACAGTGCAGCATTTTGGTGACCAACAGTATATAGTTATACAGTACAGTAGGCCATTGCTGTATCTTGCAGCTCCGCGGTGTCACTTCAAGTATCCATATCTGTGCTGCATTGTTGTGAGCAGTATATATAGTAGTACAGTGCAGCATCTTGGTGACCACCAGTTTATAGTTGTACAGTACAGTAGGCCATTGCTGTATCTTGCAGCTCCGTGTCACTTCAAGTATCCATATCTGTGCTGCATTGTTGTGAGCAGTATATATAGTAGTACAGTGCAGAATTTTGGTGACCAACAGTATATAGTTATACAGTACAGTAGGCCATTGCTGTATCTTGCAGCTCTGCGGTGTCACTTCAAGTATCCATATCTGTGCTGCATTGTTGTGAGCAATATATAGTAGTACAGTGCGGCGTTTTGGTGACCAGTATACTACAATACAATAGTCCAGTGCTGTTCTCGCTGATCAGTGTCAGTTCTCCGAAGTATCATCAGTGCTCAGTAAAATCAGTTCTCAGTATAATCAGTAATTGATCAGTATAATCAGTTCTCAGTATAATCAGTGCGCTGTTAGATGTGCGCCCGTTTTCCGCCATTAGTGCATTGGGATTTAGACAATTGATGAAGTTATTGTGTGCCTGGTACAAAATCCCATCTAGATTCCACTTCACTAGGCAGGCGATAGCGAGATTTTACCAATTAATATCAGTGGTTTATAATTAATCATTAATTGCAGTGATCTTGCCAAATGATTCCAGTTATTTTGTCATTTTCTTCCAGTGATTTGGACCAATAATACCATTGATTAGAACGAATAATTCCTGTGATTTTGTCATTTTCTTCCAGTGATTTGGACCAATAATACCATTGATTAGAACGAATAATTCCTGTGATTTTGTCATTTTCTTCCAGTGATTTGGACCAATAATACCATTGATTAGAACAAATAATTTCTGTGATATTGAGGTGTTTGTGTCGCTTAGCTTAGCCGTCCAGCGACCACAGTGCACCTCTTTTTCTCTTTTCTTTGCATCATGTGCTGTTTGGGGCCAATTTTTTTTAAGTGCCTTCCTGTCTGACACTGCAGTGCCACCCCTAGATGGGCCAGGTGTTTGTGTCGGCCACTTGGGTCGCTTAGCTTAGTCACACAGCTACCTCATTGCGCCTCTTTTTTTCTTTGCATCATGTGCTGTTTGGGGACAATTTTTTTAATCTGCCATCCTGTCTGACACTGCAGTGCCACTCCTAGATGGGCCAGGTGTTTGTGCCGCCCTCTTAAGTCGCTTAGCTTAGTCATCCAGCGACCTCGGTGCAAATTTTAGGACTAAAAATAGTATTGTGAGGGGTGAGGTGTTCAGAATAGACTGGAAATGAGTGGAAATTATGGTTATTGAGGTTAATAATACTATAGGATCAAAATTACCCCCAAAATCTATGATTTAAGCTGTTTTTTGAGGGATTTTTGAAAAAACAAAAACAACCGAATCCAAAACACACCCGAATCCGACAAAAATTCTAAAGGGAGGTTTTGCCAAAACGCGTCCGAATCCATAATACGGCCGCGGAACTGAATCCAAAACCAAAACACAAAACCCGAAAAATTTCCGGTGCACATCTCTAGTACCAACTAATCATCTTCTGTCACTTTACAGTCTGTGCTTGAAAAATGACAGTTAGGAGCTGATTGGTTGGTATTTTATCTCTCTCCAAGCTTTGATAAATTTCCACCGTGCTTTAAAAAATAACAGAAAATGACTAGTTGGTACTTTCTCTCTCTCTCAAGCTCCCCCTATATATCCAATTCATAACACAATAATATTCTGTATCATGTGTATGTCAGGCATAAAAATATTGCAGACATGCAGCTTTGGCTAGATAGTGTTAATTAATAGTATCGTAAATGCAAAACCTGCCTTATGCAATTCGTACAAATGTATAATGGGGTTGGGTATAGGATGCCGGCGGCTGGGATTGCGCTGGTCAGCATACCGACGCCGGCATCCCGGCTGCTAGAATGCAGGCAGAGATGGGGGCAGCACAACGAAGCCCCTTGCGGGCTCCCTTCCCACTCCTGGACACCCATGAGTGGGAATAGCTCCTGTTAGCCAGGATTCCGGCTGGCAGCATTGTCAGTGGTCGGGATTTCAGCGTCGGTATCGTGACCGCCAGGATCCCGACTGCCGGCAATATAACTACATCCCATATAATATCATGAAGTGCACAAGAGGAAAAGTTTCTAACAGTGTTACTGAGAAATGCAAAAGTTACATTTACCATAGAGAATGTAACTAAATATAAACAAACCCACTTCCATTATTTCCTAATTTATGAATCAAATGAGAATCTTCATTATGGAAAAAGTCTCAACAGAAATGACAAAAAAAGTCATCTAAATAGATGGCGCTGACTTCAATAAGCAAACGGACAAGGTTAGAGTCATCATCATCATCATCAGTTACTTTTACACCAGTCATCCAGGACCTGCCAAACATACTCTATATCCTGGGGCGTCTCTAGAGAGGAGGGGACCTGTGTGCAGACTCCATGTGTGGGCCCCCTCCTCTCCCGTAGCCGTCACGCCGCTGCTGGCGCTCTGAGCGCTGTAGACTCTGGCACAGTTCCAGAGTCTACAGCGCATGCGCAGGACTCTTAAAAATGGCCGCTGTGCCAGAGTCTCTAGTGGTCAGTGCGCTAGCAGCGGCACGACGGCTACGGGAGAGGAGGGGGCCCACACATGGTCAGCGCTGGACTCCGGAAAGGTAAGTATAGGAGAAATGGGTGCAGTGTGTGTGGTGTGGGCCCCCCTTGGACTCAGGGGCCCGTGTGCGCCGCACATACTGCACCCATTATAGAAACGCCAATGTGTATATCTATATCTGGTGATGTAATCAAGTCTCTTTATGTTATCTCCCCAGCTAGAGTGCAACATGGACTTGTGTCAGGTGTAAGTGGCCACAAGTCAAAGATACAGTATGTACAAATCTAGATAAAGACGCAATTTGATATGCGCGAGCTGTATGAGAATATGTGTAGTGAAATCACAACCGTTGATGTATGTCCGGCTTCCATGAGACTATAGTAAGTAATAAGTGAAATGCTTCCATAGTAAATCCAAAATTCTGAGATATCCTCTATCTTCCTCTCTGTCAGCCATCCTCCAGCGACTCATACCTCATGCACAGTATACATAGTTGGAGTATAGGTTGATCCTCCTTGCATACAGTACCTGTAGATACACTGGAAAAAGAAACAGAAATTAGTTAATTGACTTGTTTGACAAGAACAGCTGTAAAAGAATAACTGTATGAGTTAATTTATTGTTGTATTCATCAATCATAGAAAGCATACATTACTGTCCACCAAGGTAAAGTCCTTTTCCCACATTCCCTGTACTTCCAATAGTATACTATTTGGACCTGAGTCAGCGGTTGTCGCAGGTTCGATGCGGTCACAGATGGGTGATGTTTGTTGCGCTGTGCATGCGTCGGAGCTGCACTGTGTATGTACTCTAACGGTCTTGAGCAGCAGCAGCAGCTCCTTACCTGTCTGGCGGGGGGGGGGTCTGCACACCTCTCCTCCCTGGTCTCCCGGTGATTGACAGTGGATGTCACTGGGAGGCGGGGCTTAGGGCCACCATCAGTGGGGCGGTGCTTATATTCAGGGGTGAGGCTTAACTCTGTCACTGCTGAATAGGCTGGCTTCTACGGACTGCATCAGCTTCGGCCCATAGAAGCCAGATTGGGCTGACGTTACAGCAGGGGAGTAGCTTCCCATGAGAAACCCTCTCTCTGCTATCTCAGTCTGGACTTGCAGTTCCAGGGGAAGAAAACACCTCCCCCTGGGACTGCCTGTCTGGCAGTGATTAGCAGGGAACACCTCCTATGGGAAGTCCCTGCCATTGCAAAGTAGTCCCAGTGAGTGGCAGATTTTACTGGTAGGCAGCAGCCCTTCCCCCACCTACAGGACACTGCGGCATGAGAGTGGGACAGAAGGTCTGTGTCTGAAAACCAGGACTGTCCCACTGAAATTGGGATGGTTCGGAAGTATGTATACAGTACAGTACATATTGGGGGTCATTCCGAGTTGATCGATAGCTGCCGTTGTTCGCTGCATAGTGATCAGTGAAAAAAATGGCTAATCTGCGCATGCGTATGCACCGCAATGCGCACGCGCAATGTACTGGTACAAAGAGCATTGTGGTTTTGCACAGGTTCTAGCGAAGCTTTCAGCCGCACAGCCGAACGTAAGGAGATTGACAGGAAGAGGGTGTTTCTGGGTGTCAACTGACCGTTTTCAGGGCGTGCTTAGAAAAATGCAGGCGTGCCAGGAAAAACGCAGGCATGGCTGGGCGAGCGCTGGGCGAGTGTGTGACGTCAAAAGCCGTCCCTCCGTCGTTAGAATCAATGCACACGAAGAGTAACTACAGGGCTGGTTTTGTTTTGCACAAAAAGATTTTGCAGGCGCTCTGCTGCACAATCGTTCGCACTTCTGCAAAGCAAAAATACACTCCCCAGTGGGCGGCGACAATGCGTTTGCACGGCTGCTAAAAACTGCTAGCGAGCGAACAACTCGGAATGACCCCCATTGTCTCAATAAGATACTGGCAGTCAGCTACATTTTATTACAATGTTAGAACAAATTATTTTCAAGGGTTTGCAGCCATTATCGTGACTGGACTATAGGCAGAATTCAATTAGCATGTTAACGGGGGTGAAAAAGGATGGTAGCCTGTGGATTTATCGCCTGAGGCTATTCAATTCCAGCCCCTTTTTCACCCGAAACCTTTTTTAGCACCCATTAAATTTAACAGGCATTAAAACCTAGAATCCGTGAAAAGTTCATGGACCTATGTGTTAACAGGTCGTGGCACCTGTTAAACTCAGTAGTTATCAGGGACTTTTTTTGTCTAAACAAAAAAATTTTTGTAAAATATACACAGTGGCGCAATGGGGAAATGCTGCCTGTGGGGCAAACTGAACCCGTTGGATTTCACCTTAAATCCCAAAAAACGTATGTAAAAGCAAAAAAGGTAGGATCAGTTTGCTCCTTTGGCGCAAAGGGGAAAAATGATGACTTGTGTCTATGTGTCTAACAATAAAAAACAATAGTCTGCGTACCCCCACTTACACTATGCGAGCGTGGGATATGTCCATAAAGGTATCTTTAACACGATATCACATCAATCTGGATCTTGTTCCAGGAGTCAATAAAAAACACAATTTGAAAATGACTGGGTATCGTACCCCAACTCACACGAAACAGGAGATGATGACTCCTATAAAGGTATCTTTGAATATCTGATGTGGCTTTGGATATGCCTCCGTGGTGGGCGGTGATCTCATAAATGTAGAAAGATGGAAAAAACAACCAATGTGTAGTATTTCAATTAATGCCACTCATATGTGCAATTCTACACCATAAGGTATGACTGTGCATTACTTACACTAAGGTTAAATGTTTTGGTTATAGATTTAAGCATCCACCCTATACAATGGTTAGTTTAAATGGGAGCGTACCCCAAACTCACAAAATGGTCAATAGGGTGACTCTTATCAAGGTATCTCTACGCACTCATTCATATTCAAATGGCGTACCACAACTCACGAGTATAAATGCAGGGATACTCCCATCAAGGTTTCTTTATTGAATTGCTGCTTTGTTAGTCAAGAATGGACTCCCAAACGGTTATAGTGTCCCAAGGATTCAACAATAGATTTATTCCTCCAAAATACCGATCCACAAAGATACATGTAACCAAAGTATAAAGATTTTATTTAAAAAAAAGTCCATAAATTCCATAAAAGGACAATCGAATGATTAAAAAATACAATCAAAAAATTGCAAAAGATAAAAATTCAAAATCCAAAATTCATAACACAATTAAAAAAGGAATGATGAAAAAGTCCATAACAAATCTCTGTTCAAATGATTAAAGGCTACTCACACAGCGGTCTGTCGACGCGTTTCGGTCCTGGGACCTTTGTCAAGACATGACCTGCTGTGTGGGGAGCCAGATATTTATGATAGTGGTAGCCAATAATGTGCCGACAGGAAATTGGTTTGAGAGGAAGTGACCTCATAATGTAGTTTAGTTTATCACTTTAAAATTCTAATACCTACATGTTAAACATCAAAGTCAAAATCCCCCTTGTCCTTAAAACAAATCTAACTGGGTCCTAAAATATTGAAAAATTGAAAACGATCCTTAATCGGTTATCTTAAACAGCGTTCCTAATGAATTTATATCTTTTGCAATTTTTTATTGTATTTTTTAATAATTCGATTGTCCTTTTATGGAGTTTATGGACTTTTTTTAAAATAAAATCTTTATACATTGGTTACATGTATCTTTGTGGATCGGTATTTTGGAGGAATAAATCTATTGTTGAATCCTTGGGACACTATAACCGTTTGGGAGTCCATTCTTGACTAACAAAGCAGGAATTCAATAAAGAAACCTTGATGGGAGTATCCCTGCATTTATACTCGTGAGTTGTGGTACGCCATTTGAATATGAATGAGTGCGTAAAGATACCTTGATAAGAGTCACCCTATTGACCATTTTGTGAGTTTGGGGTACGCTCCCATTTAAACTAACCATTGTATAGGGTGGATGCTTAAATCTATAACCAAAACATTTAACCTTAGTGTAAGTAATGCACAGTCATACCTAATGGTGTAGAATTGCACATATGAGTGGCATTAATTGAAATACTGTTAGGATCTCCTGCTCTTTGCTGCCACGTCGCCATGGCAACCGGGAGGCAAGTGTTAGCGAAGTAACCTGAGCGCAGCTGATACTCCGGTCCAGGTTTTTACTGTGTAGTGGTTACAGGCTCTGTGCACGGCAGGGAAACCGGCGCTGGTTTTGTGCTCACAGTCTGTGAGGTCTGAGTGGGGCGTGGACAGCACCTGCTATATAAACCATCCTCTCAGGCTAGGCAAATGCTGCTGAATCTTTGTTTGTTAGTCAGTTCCAGAGAGTTAGCTAGTACTGTGTGACTTTGTATTTACTTGTTGCTTACTGCGAATAGGCCTTGGGATTCGGTACTTCATTCTGCCAATCCGGACCTAGCAGTAATACTGGAGTCAGTTGTTTGACCTGCTGGGATTCTTTTGCTATTCTGTGAACCCAGCAGGTTTGCGGCTGTACTCTCAGACCTGCTTGCTTAATCCTCCCTCACTGTGCAGGGCGTCCAGGTGTCAGTTTAGTGGCAGTAAGCTGAACCTGTGCCCTGCAAGTGGGGGTTAGGATTGTGGATACTCTCCTTGTGTCTATATTTCTATCTCTGACCAAGGAGTTTATTCCCACACCCGTTGGTAACCCTTTGGGGTTTTTTCTGTTGCTCTTAGCAACATCATTTCAGGTGCTCCACATGTTAAATCACTACACCTCGCTTCATTGTCCGTTCTATTCCATCTGAGCATTCCTGACACTAGGGAGACACCCAATTCCTGAGCCTTTGGGCTTCTCCGTTCACTTTGTGTTTATTAGTTATTCCATCACCTCCTGTGTATGTTATGTTATACTGTCTGTGAGTTCTTTTGCTTCGCTTCCCTCTCTGTTCATACACCGGTATACTCCTGTTAGCACTGGTGTGCGTAACAAATACTACACATTGGTTGTTTTTTCCATCTTTCTACATTTATGAGATCACCGCCCACCACGGAGGCATATCCAAAGCCACATCAGATATTCAAAGATACCTTTATAGGAGTCATCATCGCCTGTTTCATGTGAATTGGGGTACGATACCCAGTCATTTTCAAATCGTGTTTTTTATTGACTACTGGAACAAGATCCAGATTGATGTGATATCGTGTTAAAGATACCTTTATGGACATATCCCATGCTCGCATAGTGTGAGTGGGGGTACGCAGACTATTGTTTTTTATTGTTAGACACATAGACACAATTCATCATTTTTCCCCTTTGCGCCAAAGAAGCAAACTGATCCTTCCTTTTTTGCTTTTACATAGGGACTTTTTTTGTGTCTGTTAAGACGCGCAAAAAAAAAACCCTGATAAGTGCAGCACTGCAGGATGAGTTTGCGGCTGTTTGAAGAGCCCTAGGGGAGTCAATTAACCCGCAGTAAAGTACCGTGCCTAATTGAATTCCTCCCTATCTATATGTCACTTCCTCTTTAGGGTGACACAGACATTTATTTATAGACAAAACTATTGAACTTACCCCAAAGAAGGTAACACAGGCCAGTACTGTCCCACACATTGATGCCAGACCAATTAGAAGAATAGCCCAACTGTTGAGCCCTTTCAGCTGGCTTACTTCTGTCAAAAAGAAGAAGAAAAAAACAATGGATTTAAGCAGTGAGAAGAGCGGAGAAGTGAGCCAGTAGAGAAGTTGCCCATGGCAACAGGGGTGCCAGAACAAATAAAAAAGAATAGCAGCGCTCGTGGGAGCAGAAATTACATCAAAACACACGGAGAGCTGAAACAAATATGTATAGAAATATTTAATAAGTATTTAAATGAATTAACACAATAAACAGGAGGTATATAAAAAGCATTCAATTAATGCCGTATAAAAAACATTAATTAATATATGTATGTATTAAATGTATTAAAGGGCATTTGGAGCAGTTTTCATGAAAAACCAAACCCTTTAATTCACTTTTTTTAGTATCCCACATCGCATTCCCCATACTTATAATGGGAAATGTGATGTGGCCAAATTTACTAAAAAAAAATGTAAAAAAATACAGCAGTGTGCCCTGTGATAATCTCGCCAGGTCACAGGGAAGCACTGCGATCTGCACCCTTTTGCCCAGAGAAAGCTGAGCGGGGACCCGGCAGAGTGATCGGCTATGTGTGTCCGATGGACACACAAGATGATCACAGTGTAAAAAAAAAAAAGAAAAAAAAAGGAAACACAAAACAAAACATACTCACCTGTCTAGGGAGCCGGTGTCCGCTGCTCTGGTGAGCGCTGCCGGGCGCCAGGTTCCCCATATGCTGCGCTGTGACCCCTGTGCAGTAAAGTGACACTGCAAAACGGCAGCATACTTTACAGCACCTGGGGTCACAATGCAGGTGAAGGACCCGGCGCCCGGCAGTCTCCTGAAGCAGCGTGGGCCGGCTCCCTGGACAGTTGAGTATATTATCCTGTTGTGTGGGGGGGGGGGGGTCCGCGGTGCGCGGGGGTAGTCATGACAGTGGGGATCGACTGTGTGGTAGCGGCGATGTCGGCGGGGGTGGCGCACGCGCAGCAGGATATCGGGGTATTTTTTCCGAAAAAATCCCAGATGATGCTGCGAAGAGGCATCGCAGGGACAGAGCTTGACCGCAAGCTCTGTCCCTGCACGCAATAATTGATACAACCCTGCGATGTAATCAATTATCGCAGTGCGAGTTTGGGCGATTTTATCACCTGTCATCCGCATCCTGGATGCAGATGGTGATAAATCGGCCCCTAAGTCTGTGAAGAGCTGGCTGGACAAGACACGGGGCAGCACGCTGCAGTGCCGGAGTTTTGAAATCAGAGTCTCCGCGGTGATCTGGGGGTAAACCAGTGGCGTAACTACTGCCCCCGCAGTCCTCGCGGTGGCTTGGGGGCGAGGGGCTGCGGGGGCGCCACTGATTTACAGCAGACTGACATGCGGACGAGCGTCCGCATGTCAGTCTGCAGTCTCCTTCCCTCCGCCGCTTTTTGGAGGGACACGGAGGGCACACAGTGCGCCTCCCTGTGTCCCTCCTGCTGCATCATCTCCGGCGGCCGCGGGTCTAATAGGGGGAAGTGCCGTCCGTGAGCTCTAATTGGCTCACGAACCGGCACTTCCCCCTATTAGACCTGCGGCCGCCGGAGATGATGCAGCAGGAGGGACACAGGAGAGACGAGCTGTGCCCTCCGTGTCCCTCCAAAAAGCGACGGCGGGGGGGGGGGGGGGGTTAAATATCTGGCACTGGGGGCATATATGGCACGGGGGGGGGGAGGAATATCTGGCACTGGGGGGAATATCTGGCACTGGGGGCATATCTGGCACTGGGGGGGGATATCTGGCACTGGGGCATATATGGCACTGGGGGGGAATATCTGGCACTGGGGGCATATATGGCACTAGGGGGGGGGATATCTGGCACTGGGGGCATATATGGCACTGGGGGGGAGGGAGGAATATCTGGCACTGGGGCATTTCTGGCACTGGGAGGAATATCTGGCACTGGGGGGGGATATCTGGCACTGGGGCATATATGGCACTGGGGGGGAATATCTGGCACTGGGGGCATATATGGCACTGGGGGGGAATATCTGGCACTGGGGACATATGTGGCACTGGGAGCACAGCCCTAGCAACAAGGACTACCTCCTAGCAACGAGCATGACACCCAGTGCATGAAACACCTGGCAACGAGCATGACACCCAGTGCATGAAACCCCTGGCAACGAGCATGACACCCTGAGCATGAAAACCCCTGGCACCGTGCATGGAACCAAGAGCATGAAACCCCTGGCAACGAGCATGACACCCAGTGCATGAAACCCCTGACAACGAGCAGGTAATTGAAAAGTAATTAGAAGCCTTACTGTAGGACTTAATGTGCAATGGGCATTACGGTGTGTGGCATAATGTATCACGGACATTGCGGTGTGTGTCATAATGTGTCACAGGCATTATGGTGTATGGTATACTATATCGCGGGCATTGTGATATGTGGTATAATGTCTCAGGGTCATTGCAGTGTGTGGCATAATGTATCACGGACATTGCGGTGTGTGTCATAATGTGTCAGGCATTACGGTGTGTGGTATACTATATCACGGGCATTGTGGTATGTGGTATAATGTTTCAGGGTCATTGCAGTGTGGCATAATACATAACGGGCATTGCGATGTGTGGCATAGGGTATAACGGGCAGGGCATTGCGGTATGTGTCACAGGCATTACGGTGTATGGTATACTATATCACGGGCATTGTGGTATAATGTCTCAAGGTCATTGCAGTGTGTGGCATAATGTGTCACAGGCATTGTATGTGCTATAATGTATCGGGCATTGCAGTGTGTGGCATAATGTATCACGGACATTGCGGTGTGTGTCATAATGTGTCACAGACATTGTATGTGCTATAATGTATCGGGCATTGCAGTGTGTAGCATAATGTATAACGGGCATTGCGATTCCTGTCATAATGTGTCACAGGCATTACGGTGTGTGGCATAATGTGTCACAGACATTACGGTGTGTGGCATAATGTGTCGGGGGCATTACAGTGTGTGCATATTGTGTCGTGCATTATTGTGTGTGGCATAATGTCTAAGGGCCATTGCAGTATGTGGCATAATGTATACTGGGCATTACTATAAGGAGGAAAAATGACAAATAATGTAAGGGGCATGAATCAGGATTATTTTTCTTTCCTGTGGTGGCCAACGTATGGGCGTGCAGGTTGCAAAACTGGGGTATAAGGTAGTCTTTTCCTGCAATGCCACGCCCCTTTATGCAAAACCACGCCCACTCCAACAAAACCACGCCCCTTTTTTGGCGCGCGCGCGCATATTTATCCCTTTATTGCTCCCAATTATGGAGCATGAAGGGGGGGGGGCGCCGAAGAATTTTTTGGCTTGGGGGAGAAAAATTTCTAGTTACGCCACTGGGGTAAACGCTCCCCCTCCCCACGCCTGCGCCTCTGACATGTTTGGGGGAGCATGCTGCCCCCTTGCCCTCCCCCATTCCGACGCCTCTGCATGGCAATCAATCAGTGTTGAGGTAACATTTAGAAAATGCATTCTATAAAATCATATAACAGCTGATTGGTTGCCATGGGCAACTTCTCCACTGTCTCACTTCTCCACACTTTTCACTTCTTCAGACAGTTTAATGCTCACAGTGAAATGCCCCTATGCTTGTGGTCTGATTGAGCAGTGTGCATCATCAACACATTACAGAATAAAAAACACAAGATAAGCTTATTTCTGTATACCACCAACACAAGGCACAGGAAAGTCTTGCTGGTGACTAGCACATACATTTTTTATGTGTTCTTGGGCAGTATGTACTAAGGGCAAAATGTGGTAAAAACTCTAACAAATGTCATTATCAGAGGTTTTTCCACATTCCCCATGTACAGTAAATGCAGTTTTTTCAAGCATGTACCTTTTGCAGTACCCCTGTGTACAACTTTACAGTACATGAGTCTCTTAGGGGTCAATTTATTAAAATTATTTTTACTAAAATAATGTGAAAAGGGCAGGGGCGTTTTAAGAGAGGAGGAGGCCCGTGTGCAGCCTTCTGCTTCAGGCCCCCCCCCCCCCCACCCTCTATGACTGATGCACAGGTGTATTAATACTTACCTCTCCGGAGTCCCCCGGCGGTGTCATCCTTCTCCGCAGCGGCAATAGAGTCTGAGAACAGACTCTATTGCGCATGCAAAAAAACACTCTTAGTGCAGCGCCTAACGATAGTATAGATAAAATAATAAACTGCTGAGACACTGCGCTTGCCTTGACCACTATGTGAAGAATGGAGAGAGTAGACTGAAACAACAAGAGAGGCTGCGCTGTGTGTCAGTAGTTAAGTACAAAAAGAGCAAACGTGTACTATAAAGGTATTAAATTTATTAAAAATGACATGTGGTTAATAAAACAAACTTAAAATAAAAGCACACCTGTATCTGTCTCAAAGGTATATGGAGTAGTGATAACTGGTATATGGTATATGGCAATAAAGGTCCAATATAAAGTTCAGAAAAAAGAAACTCAATGCGGTGCAGTCCCAGAGAAATGGTTACCTCGTATATGTCACCCGGCAGATGGTGATGTGTGTGTATAGTACCTCTCCGATTGGGCTGGTATAAATTTCGGCCGAGCGTCCCCGGCCAAAACAATCCTGCTTTGCCCAAATTGTTGCACAGCGGAGGGACGATATCTAGTAGACAGCCTGTCAGTAGTCACTCGTCGCGGTGAGGAGATGGTATAAGCTTGCGGCTGGATGGAAGCAAAGTCCGGTAATGCTCACCAGTTGCAGTGGTGAGATGGACGGCAACCTGTACGGTGACGAGCCGGTAATAGGCTGAAATTGGAAACCAAGGAGGGTTTGCACGGCAGTGTAACACCTTGGACCAGGTGTGCTAGTTTGGAGGCGGAGTCCTGACGCGTTTCGTCACGATCACGTGACTTTTTCAAAGGTATGATCCTGCCTCCACATTTACCAGTATTTAAAGCCTGAGCTACTGATGACATGCAGATGTCAGTGATTAACAATTAAGGCAACTGCCCTATGAAACACATTACATACACGTTCGCTCTCAAAATAACACAGTTTAAAAAACACATTGTTATAGAAAACAATCGAAGCATATGGCAGAATTGACCCGTGAACAGAAACAATATAAATCCACAGATTAAACCTCTGCATAGGGATTGCAATGTTGTGCAGAAGGTTTTCTAATGGACAATTACTACAATGAGAAGCAGGAGCTAATTAGCCGTCACCTGTGATGACATTTAAACATAGTTTACTTATTTGATGTTGACAATCTACTATAGTTCTGAGCAGAGGACATATATTATCTAATAGAATAGGATAGAATAAAATAAAGCAGACGATGAAACATAGTTTCAAAAATAATAATAATAAATCAAGAGTAAAAATAAATAAAATAAAAAAAATAAAGAATAAATGAATAAATGATTAAACTGTATCTATCTGACCATCATGGATTCGAACTGGGGTCTGTGGAGGGATGCTATTCAGTGATCTAACTCAGTGTGCCACTGGCCCTGCTGTGTGTGGAAGAGATTCAGACCTGTATTTGTAAGCTGACAGACACTCGGAAGTACATGTAGAACTTGATATTTAATATTATCTCCATAGCTAAAATAAAATAAATATAGGAAAAAAGAAGAAAGAGAGACACAAAAAGTGGTCAAAGTAAAACAAACGTCAGGATGAAGGTCATGAGTAACCTATATTCTTGTTAGCTCATAACGTCATGAGTCCTTATGTCGCTCGTGTATAAACGTGAGGAATAAAATAAATTTATTCTCTATTGACTGCGCACTGGTGACTGCCATGAGTTCGTATCCCACGTCCAACTGAGGCACCAAATAGTGTCTCAACCCGACGTGCCACTGACCTCACTACAACACACCATAGCTGCAAGAAGACTATTCATTATGGGTAATCTTAAAATTTCACAAAAAAACTTAGAGAAAATATCAAAATATAGTACCCATCTATGACCTTCATTAATAGAGATTGTGTAAAGGGTTTAAAGCAGAAAGAAACTGGGTACCCGAAACATCTATAGCATGATTTTTTTGATTAATAAATATTGACTTTTCTCATCCTAGGTCGAATTCAATGCATTCATTAAGGCCCTCCGGCATTAGGGTCCTCAACTTGTGGATCCAGTAGTTCTCCCTCAGGCATAACTTTCTATATCTATCTCCTTCGCGTGCTGTCGGTGGTATTGTCTCAATACCAATTAATTTTATATCTTCTGGATTTTTTTGGTGTTTGTCTGAAAAATTAATTGGTATTGAGACAATACAAGTTGAGGACAGCTATGGTGTGTTGTAGTGAGGTCAGTGGCACGTCGGGTTGAGACACTATTTGGTGCCTCAGTTGGACGTGGGATACGAACTCATGGCAGTCACCAGTGCGCAGTCAATAGAGAATAAATTTATTTTATTCCTCACGTTTATACACGAGCGACATAAGGACTCATGACGTTATGAGCTAACAAGAATATAGGTTACTCATGACCTTCATCCTGACGTTTGTTTTACTTTGACCACTTTTTGTGTCTCTCTTTCTTCTTTTTTCCTATATTTATTTTATTTTAGCTATGGAGATAATATTAAATATCAAGTTCTACATGTACTTCCGAGTGTCTGTCAGCTTACAAATACAGGTCTGAATCTCTTCCACACACAGCAGGGCCAGTGGCACACTGAGTTAGATCACTGAATAGCATCCCTCCACAGACCCCAGTTCGAATCCATGATGGTCAGATAGATACAGTTTAATCATTTATTCATTTATTCTTTATTTTTTTTATTTTATTTATTTTTACTCTTGATTTATTATTATTATTTTTGAAACTATGTTTCATCGTCTGCTTTATTTTATTCTATCCTATTCTATTAGATAATATATGTCCTCTGCTCAGAACTATAGTAGATTGTCAACATCAAATAAGTAAACTATGTTTAAATGTCATCACAGGTGACGGCTAATTAGCTCCTGCTTCTCATTGTAGTAATTGTCCATTAGAAAACCTTCTGCACAACATTGCAATCCCTATGCAGAGGTTTAATCTGTGGATTTATATTGTTTCTGTTCACGGGTCAATTCTGCCATATGCTTCGATTGTTTTCTATAACAATGTGTTTTTTAAACTGTGTTATTTTGAGAGCGAACGTGTATGTAATGTGTTTCATAGGGCAGTTGCCTTAATTGTTAATCACTGACATCTGCATGTCATCAGTAGCTCAGGCTTTAAATACTGGTAAATGTGGAGGCAGGATCATACCTTTGAAAAAGTCACGTGATCGTGACGAAACGCGTCAGGACTCCGCCTCCAAACTAGCACACCTGGTCCAAGGTGTTACACTGCCGTGCAAACCCTCCTTGGTTTCCAATTTCAGCCTATTACCGGCTCGTCACCGTACAGGCTGCCGTCCATCTCACCACTGCAACTGGTGAGCATTACCGGACTTTGCTTCCATCCAGCCGCAAGCTTATACCATCTCCTCACCGCGACGAGTGACTACTGACAGGCTGTCTACTAGATATCGTCCCTCCGCTGTGCAACAATTTGGGCAAAGCAGGATTGTTTTGGCCGGGGACGCTCGGCCGAAATTTATACCAGCCCAATCGGAGAGGTACTATACACACAAATCACCATCTGCCGGGTGACATATACGAGGTAACCATTTCTCTGGGACTGCACCGCATTGAGTTTCTTTTTTCTGAACTTTATATTGGACCTTTATTGCCATATACCATATACCAGTTATCACTACTCCATATACCTTTGAGACAGATACAGGTGTGCTTTTATTTTAAGTTTGTTTTATTAACCACATGTCATTTTTAATAAATTTAATACCTTTATAGTACACGTTTGCTCTTTTTGTACTTAACTACTGACACACAGCGCAGCCTCTCTTGTTGTTTCAGTCTATTGCGCATGCGCTAACCTCCGGGAACATGTCGCGGGTGCCATTTTCCCGAAGATTTTACTAAAGCGCGTGCACGAAACTCCGGAAAAATGGCCGCCGTGCCATCTTTCCAGAGTTTTCAGCATGCGCAATAGAGTTTGTTCCCCCTAGTGTTCAAACTCTATTACGCTGCTGAGAAGGGATGGCACACACTGCACCCATTATAGATACGCCAATGGAAAAGGGTGTGAAAAATAGGATTTTGATAACCTACCGGTAAATCCTTTTCTCCTAGTCCGTAAAGGATGCTGGGGACAACATCAAGACCATGGGGTATAAACGGGATCCGCAGGATACATGGGCACTCTAAAGACTTTTCATTGGGTGTGAACTGGCTCCTCCCTCTATGCCCCTCCTCCAGACCTCAGTTGTAGGAACTGTGCCCAGGGAGACTGACATTTCGAGGAAAGGAATTACTTAACTAGTGGTGAGATATCTACCAACTCACACCCTCAACCATGCCGCACACATGGCATTCAACATAACACACGCCAACAGGCATGAACTAATAGCAGCAACATGCTGAAACCAAGATAACAAAACTTGTGTAACTCTAATAACTAAACTGCAGGTAAAGTACACACTGGGACGGGCGCACAGCATCCTCTACGGACTAGGAGAAAAGGATTTACCGGTAGGTTATCAAAATCCTATTATTTCATACGTCCTAGAGGATGCTGGGGATGACATCAAGACCATGGGGTCTATACCAAAGCTCCAGTACGGGCGGGAGAGTGCGGATGACCCTGCAGCACCGATTGACCAAACTTTAGGTCCTCATCGGCCAAGGTGTCAAACTTGTAGAACTTAGCAAATGTGTTTGACCCTGACCAAGTAGCTGCTCGGCACAGTTGTAATGCCGAGACCCCCCGGGCAGCCGCCCAGGATGAGCCCACCTTCCTAGTGGAGTGGGCCTTTACCGACATCGGTAACGGCAATCCAACCGTAGTATGAGCTTGCTGAATCGTATTTCTAATCCAACGTGCAATAGTCTGCTTGGAAGCAGGACAGCCAATCTTGTTGTGATCATACAGGACAAACAGAGCCTCTGTTTTCCGTATACGAGCTGTTCTAGCAACATAGATTTTCAAAGCTCTAACCACATATAGAGACTTTGAATCAGTGACTGTGTCAGTAACTACTGGCACTACAACAGGTTGGTTTATGTGAAAAGCAGAAACCACCTTTGGAAGAAAATGTTGGCGAGTCTGCAACTCTGCCCTATCTTCATGGAAAATCAGGTAAGGGCTCTTGTGAGACAAGGCCCCCCAATTCAGACACCCGCCTTGCGGATGCCAATGCCAAAAGCATCACCACTTTCCAAGTGAGAAACTTCAACTCTATCTTTTGTAGAGGCTCAAACCAATCCGATTGAAGGAACTGCAATACCACGTTAAGGTCCCATGGTGCCACTGGAGGCACGAATGGAGGCTGGATGTGCAGAACCCCTTTCACGAAAGTCTGAACCTCTGGAAGAGAGGCCAATTGTTTTTGGAAGAACAGTGAGAAGGCTGAAATTTGGACCTTGATTGATCCCAATCGTAAGCCCATCTCCACACCATCCTGCAAAAAATGGAGAAAACATCCTAAGTGAAACTCTTCCGTAGGAGCTTTCTTGGATTCACACCAAGACACATATTTTCTCCAAATACGGTGGTAATGTTTTGACGTTACTCCTTTTCTGTCCTGAATAAGGGTGGGGATGACCTCCTTAGGAATACCCTTTCTGGCTAGGATACGGCGCTCAACAGCCATGCCGTCAAATGTAGCTGCGGTAAGTCTTGGTACACACACGGCTCCTGCTGCAGCAGGTCCTCCCGAGGAGGAAGAGGCCGAGGATCTCCTATGAGTTACTGCTGAAGATCTGGGTACCAAGCCCTTCTTGGCCAGTCTGGGGCAATGAAGATTGCTCGAACCCTTGTCTTTCTTATGATCCTGAGTACTTTTGGGATCAGCGGAAGTGGAGGGAAAACATACACTGACGGAAACACCCACTGGGTCACCAGTGCATCCACTGCTACTGCTTGAGGGTCTCTCGACCTGGAACAGTATCTCTGAAGCTTCTTGTTGAAACGAGACGCCATCATATCTATTTGAGGAACTCCCCAAAGACTTGTCACCTCTGCGAAGACTTCTTGGTGGAGGCCCCACTCTCCTGTATGGAGATCGTGTCTGCTGAGGAAGTCTGCTTTCCAGTTGTCTACTCCGGAATGAATATTGCTGACAGAGCTTGTAGATGTTTTTCTGCCCAGCGGAGGATTTTTGTCACCTCTGCCATTGCCGCTCTGCTTTTCGTTGCGCCCTGCCTGTTTATGTATGCGACTGCTGTTACATTGTCTGCTTGGATCTGCACGGGACGGTCTTAAAGAAGATGTACCGCTTGTTGAAGGCCGTTGTAAATGGCTCTTAGCTCCAGCACGTTTCTGTGAAGGCAGGCTTCCTGATGTGACCAACGTCCCTGGAAGTTTTCTCCCTGAGAGACTGCTCCCCAGCCTTGGAGACTTGCATCCGTGGTTACTAGGACCCAGTCCTGAATGCCGAACCTGCGTCCCTCTAGCAGGTGAGAGCTGTGCAACCAACACAGGAGCGAAATCCTGGTTTTTGAAGACAGGATTATCTTTCTGTACATGTGTAGGTGTGACCCCGACCACTTGTCCAACAGATTCCACTGGAATACTCTGGCATGGAACCTGCCAAACTGTATGGCCTCGTTGGCCGCCACCATTTTCCCCAACAACCGAATGCACTGATGGATCGACACACTTGATGTTTAACAATATCTGTTTTACCATTTTCTGGATTTCCAGAGCCTTTTCCAGTGGAAGAAATACTCTCTGAACTTCTGTGTCCAGAATCATCCCGAGGAAAGACAACCTTGTCGTCGGTTCCAACTGTGACTTTGGGTAATTTATGATCCACCCGTGTTGTTGGAGTATTGACAGGGAGAGGGATATGTTTTGTAATAACTGCTCCCTGGATCTCGCCTTATCAGGAGGTCGTGCAGATAAGGGATTATATTGACTCCTTTCTGACGAAGGAGGACCATCATATCTGCCATCACCTTGGTGAATACCCTCGGCGCCGTGGAGAGACCGAAAGGTAACGTCTGGAATTGGTAATGGCAATCCTGAATCGCGAATCTCAGATAAGCCTGGTGAGGAGGATAAATGGGAACATGCAGGTAAGCATCCTTTATGTCCACCGACACCAAGTAGTCCCCCTCCTCCATACTGGCAATCACCGCCCGAAGTGATTCCATCTTGAACTTGAACCTTTTCAGGAAGAAATTCAGATTTTTTAGATTTAGGATCGGTCTGACCGAGCCGTCCGGCTTCGGAACAACAGAAAGGCTTGAATAAAAACCCCGCCCTTGTTGTGACAACGGTACCAGGACTATGACCTGGTCTTGACATCATTTTTTTGGGGGATTGCCGCTGTTACTGCTTCTCTCTCTGGCGGGAAGCTGGCAAGGGCGATTTGAAAAATCGGCATGGGGGAACGTCTTGAAACTCTAGTTTGTATCCCTGGGATACTATTTGCAACACCCAGGGGTCCAGGCCAGACAGAATCCAATCCTGGCTGAAGAGTTTGAGATGTGCCCCCACCCGAGCAGCCTCCTGCAAGGGAGTTCCAGCGTCATGCTGGGGATTTGGCAGAATTAGGGGTAAACTTTTGCTCTTGGGAACCTGGAGCCGGTGTGGGCTTCTTTCCCCTTCCCCTTCCTGTAAAGAAGGGAGAACCTCTCGTCTTTTTGTATTTTTGGGCCGAAAGGACTGCATTTGCGGGTGATAGGTCTTTTTTGCCGGTGCAGACGCAGAGGGCAAAAATGTTGACTTACCTGCGGTAGCCGCCGAGACTAACGCATCCAGGCCATCGCCAAATAAGGCCTCACCTTTATATGGGAGAGCCTCCATGTTTCTTTTGGAATCTGCATCTGCGTTCCACTGGCGAATCCATAACTGCCATGGCTGCGGCCTGTGAACTCAAGAGTCCAATATCCTTCACTGCTTCCAGCACGTGGCGGCAGCGTCCTTGATATTCCCTAACTTAAGGAGTATCTCATCTTTATCAATCGTGTCAATTTCTGATGACACGCTTTCTGACCATTTTTCAATAGCGCGACTCACCCATGTGCAGGCAATAGTGGGCCTGAGCAGTGTACCATTGGTAACATAAATGGATTTCAATGTCGTTTCCATTTTGCGATCTGCCGGCTCTTTAAGAGAAGCCGTGCCAGGAGCAGGGAGAATTACCTTCTTTGTCAACCTGGAAAGTGCACTGTCTAACACAGGTGGTGACTCCCATTTTTTCCTGTCTTCAACCGGGAAAGAATAAGCTATGTGAATCCTTTTGGGAATACGAAATTTTTTATCAGGATTCACCCACATCCCTTCAAACAGAGCATTTCGTTTGTGTGAAGGAAGGAACGTGACTTTGGATTTCTTTTCCTTACATAAGTAAGCTTTCTCCTGAAGTACAGGAGTGCTTTCTGTAACCTCCAACACCTCCCTTATAGCCACAATCATATATTGTATACTTTTTGCCAATTTATGATCTATCTCTCTGGATTCACTATTGTCGACACAAGAATCAGAATCCGTGTCGGTATCAGTGTTTACAACATTTGCAAATGGTCTCTAATGTGACCCAGAGGGGCCGCCCGCATAAGGAATAACAGCATCCTAAAAATCACATCTTCCACAGATTTTCTCCAGCATGCAGCCTTAGATTCAGACTTATCCAATCTACGGTTAATCAGATGCATACGGTCACGTAGCTCTTTCACCCATGCAGGCTCTTTGTGTGCCGGTAGCGCCACCACATTACAACTATGTGTCCCTAAAACGGCTTCCTCCAGGGAGGAACTCCCTGCCTCAGACATGCCTCACACGTGTACACCACACTCACAGACACACTGGGACTTATTTTGGGGACAGGCCCACAGTAAAATCTGTCAGAGGTACACAGGAGAGGAGCAGCCAGTTCACAAACCCAGTGCCAGTATTGCCTGTGAACACAGTATGTCCACAGCCCAAAACCGCTTTTAAATAGTAATATACACTATCAAATGCACCACAATCGCTTTGTGCTCCCCCTTTATAGCACCCTGTACTTGTGAGAAGTGGAGGAGAGGACCTGCAGCCTGAGGAAAGAGAGAACATGGTGCTGAGTAGTGTGCTGGCTGCCTGAGGAAGAAGCTCCGCCCTTTTTACCTCAGAAACTTTTCATAATATTTATACTGGCGGGGGTAGGGCTGTGCCTGGGCATCTTATGCCCCCTTTTAGCCAGTTTGAGGTATTTTTCTTGCTGCCCAGGGTGCCCCCCCCCCGCCCTGCACTCTGCAGTGCCTGTGTGTCTGGGCAGCAATGGCGCTCTGTGCTCCCGCCAGCCACGCCGCACCTCAGCCGTCACTTACTTGATTGAAGATCATTCTTCTCATACTCGCCTATCTTCTGACTTCTGGCTCTGTGAGGGGGGTGACGGCGTGCTGTGGGAGTGAGCATCTAGACACAGCTAGCGTTCAGTTCCCTTCAGGAGCTAATGGTGTCCTGTCAGCCAGAAGCAGAGCCATGAAACTCTGAGGAAGTTTGTTCTGCTTCTGCCCCCTCAGTCCCACGAAGCAAGGAGTCTGATGCCAGCAGATCTCCTTGAAAATAAAAAACCTAACATAAGTCTTTTCAGAGAAACTCAGTAGAGCTCCTCAGAGTGCATCCAGTCGACTTGGGCACATTTTTAAAACTGAGGTCTGGAGGAGGGGCATAGAGGGAGGAGCCAGTTCACACCCAATGAAAAGTCTTTAGAGTGCATATGTCTCCTGCGGATCCCGTCTATACCCCATGGTCTTGATGGCATCCCCAGCATCCTCTAGGACGTATGAGAAACACCCTTTTTCACATTATTTTAGTATCACCTGAATGTATTAAAGAGCATTTGGAGCAGTTTTCATGAAAAACTGCTCCAAACCCTTTAATTCACTTTTTTTTAGTAACCCACATCGCATTCCCCATACTTATAATGGGAAATGTGATGTGGCCGAATTTACTAAAAAAAAATGTGAAAAAATACCACAGTGTGCCCTGTGATAATCTCGCCAGCTCAGGCTGGCGAGTTCACAGGGCAGCACTGCGAAAAGCACCACTTTGCCCAGCTGTCCCTGCCCCTGGCAGAGAAAGCTGAGCGGGACCCGGCAGAGTGATCAGCTATGTGTGTCCGATGGACACACAAGCTTATCAATGTGTAAAAATAAAATGTAAAAAAAAAAACCAAAAAAACCCATACTCACCTGTCCAGGGAGCCGGTATCCGCTGCTCCGGTGAGCCCTGCCGGGCGCCGGGTCCCCCATGTGCTGCAAAATGACCCCGGAGCAGTAAAGTGACGCTGCAAAGCGGCAGCGCACTTTACAGCACCGGGGGTCACTGCAGCGCACAGGATTCGGTGCCGGCAGCCCAGCAGGGACAGCGCGGAAAGGCTCCCTGGACTGGTGAGTATATTGATCTTCTGGGGGGGGGGGGGTCCGCGGCGCGCGGGGGTAGTCGCGATGGGGGGGTTTGACCGAGTGGCAGCAGTAGTGGTGATGTCGGCAGGGGCGGCGCATGTGCAGCAGGACATCAGGGTTTTTTTCTGAAAAATACCCCAATGATGCTGCGGAGTATCAGCGCAGGGACAGAGCTTGACCGCAAGGTCTGTCCCTGCACGCGATAATTGATACATCCCTGCGATGTAATCAATTATCGCAGTGCGTGTTGGGGCAATTTTATCACCTGTCATCCGCATCCTGGATGCGGATGGTGATAAGTAGGCCCCTTGGTCTATAACTGGGGTGGGGAACCTTTGGCCCTCCAGCTGTTGTTGAACTACACATACCAGCATAACCTGCTACAGTTTTGCTATTTGGCCATGCTAAAACGGTTGCAGGGCATGCTGAGATGTGTAGTTCAGCAACAGCTGGAGGGCCGCAGGTTCCCCATCTCTGGTCTATAATAATGTATGCACATAATGAGGGCTATGTTAGTGTGGTATCCAGATGATATATAGACAGTGTCTAGGTAGACAGTCAATAGGTTTACACCATATGGCCGACATGCATTAGGTCGACAGTACAAAATAGGTCAATAGATGAAAGGTCGACAGTGCTTAAGGTTGGCAAACACAAAAGGTCGACATGACAATGATCGACACACAAATGGTTGATCCATGCTTTTTGCCTTTTTCAGAGGTTTTCCCATCATTTGCCACCGTATAAGGGATACTTGCTAAAATATAAAGATTAGTGATGTGCACCGGACATTTTTCGTGTTTTGTGTTTTGGTTTTGGATTCGGTTCCGCGGCCGTGTTTTGCATTCGGACCCGTTTTGGCAAAACCTCCCTGAAAATTTTTTGTCGGATTCGGGTGTGTTTTGGATTCGGGTGTTTTTTTAGAAAAAACCCTCAAAAACAGCTTAAATCATAGAATTTGGCGGTAATTTTGATCCCATAGTATTATTAACCTCAATAACCATAATTTCCACTCATTTCCAGTCTATTCTGAACACCTCACAATATTATTTTTAGTCCTAAAATTTGCACCGAGGTCGCTGGATGACTAAGCTAAGTGACCCAAGTGGCCGACACAAACACCTGGCCCATCTAGGAGTGGCACTGCAGTGTCAGGCAGGATGGCACTTCAAAAAATAGTCCCCAAACAGCACATGATGCAAAGAAAAAAAGAGGTGCACCAAGGTCGGTGGATGGCTAAGCTAAGCGACCCAAGTGGCCGACACAAACACCTGGCCCATCTAGGAGTGGCACTGCAGTGTCAGACAGGATGGCACTTCAAAAAAATAGTCCCCAAACAGCACATGATGCAAAGAAAAAAAGAGGTGCAATGAGGTAGCTGTGTGACTAAGCTAAGCGACCCAAGTGGCCGACACAAACACCTGGCCCATCTAGGAGTGGCACTGCAGTGTCAGACAGGATGGCAGATTTAAAAAATAGTCCCCAAACAGCACATGATGCAAAGAAAAAAAGAGGTGCACCAAGGTCGCTGGATGGCTATGCTAAGCGACCCAAGTGGCCGACACAAACACCTGGCCCATCTAGGAGTGGCACTGCAGTGTCAGACAGGATGGCACTTCAAAAAATAGTCCCCAAACAGCACATGATGCAAAGAAAAAAAGAGGTGCACCAAGGTCGCTGGATGGCTAAGCTAAGCGACACAAGTGGCCGACACAAACACCTGGCCCATCTAGGAGTGGCACTGCAGTGTCAGACAGGATGGCACTTCAAAAAATAGTCCCCAAACAGCACATGATGCAAAGAAAAAAAGAGGTGCAATGAGGTAGCTGTGTGACTAAGCTAAGCGACCCAAGTGGCCGACACAAACACTTGGCCCATCTAGGAGTGGCACTGCAGTTTTCTAGCGAGAGGATGAGTGCTTCCATTCTCATGTGAATCTGAACCACTAGCCATGAACATAGGCCAGGGCCTCAGCCGTTCCTTGTCACTCCGTGTCGTAAATGGCATATTGGCAAGTATACGCTTCTCATCAGACGCTTTTAATTTTGATTTTTGGGTCATTTTACTGAACTTTTGTTTTTTGGATTTTACATGCTCTCTACTATGACATTGGGCATCTGCCTTGGCAGACGACATTGATGGCATTTCATCGTCTCGGCCATGACTAGTGGCAGCAGCTTCAGCACGAGGCTGAAGTGGATCTTGATCTTTCCCTATTTTACCCTCCACATTTTTGTTTTCCATTTTTTAATGTGTGGAATTATATGCCAGTAATATATCAATAGCAATCGCCTAATGTACCGTACTGCTATATATTATATACTGGTGGTCAGCAAAATTATGCACTGTCCTACTACTATATATATACTGCGCACAACTTAAATGCACCACAGGTATGGATGGATAGTATACTTGACGACACAGAAGTAGGTAGAGCAATGGCCTACTGTACCGTACTGCTATATATTATATACTTGTGGTCAGCAAAATTATGCACTGTACTCCTACTATATATACTGCGCACACCTTAAATGCACCACAGGTATGGATGGATAGTATACTTGACGACACAGAGGTAGGTAGAGCAGTGGCCTACTGTACCATACTGCTATATATTATATACTGGTGGTCAGCAAAATTATGCACTGTACTCCTACTACTGTATATACTACAATGCAGCACAGATATGGAGCGTTTTTCAGGCAGAGAACGTATAATACTGGTGGTCACTGGTCACTGGTCAGCAAAACTCTGCACTGTCCTCCTACTATATACTGGTGGTCCCCAGTCCCCACAATAAAGCACACTGAGCACAGATATTTGCAGCACACTGAGCACAGATATGGGGCGTTTTTCAGGCAGAGAACGTAGATATTTGCAGCACGCTGAGCACAGATATTTGCAGAACACAGAGCACAGATATTTGCAGCACACTGTACAAAGAAAGAACTGAGAGGACGCAGACACGTCCTCTCGCTATCATCTCCAAAGTACGAGTGAAAATGGCGGCGACGCGCGGCTCCTTATATAGAATACGAATCTCACGAGAATCCGACAGCAGGATGATGACGTTCGGGCACGCTCGGGTTAACCGAGCAAGGCGGGAGGATCCGAGTCTGCCTCGGACCCGTGTAAAATGGGTGAAGTTCGGGGGGGTTCGGATTCCGAGGAACCGAACCCGCTCATCACTAATAAAGATAAAAGTATAAATAATAAAAATAATAAGGAAAACTGCAGCTTTTTTCTACTACATTGCAATGCATGAATAAAGTCTCAAGGGGCAGGATATATCACACATAGCATAATGCATGTGATATATTCAGTGGCGCCGTGAGAGGGGGGGGGGAGGTACAAATTACCTGGGCCCAGGTCTGATCGAGGGGCCCAGTGGGGGCCCAGGTCCTCTCCCCCCCTGATCTGGAAGCAGCAGCTGCAGCTTTTCTTCTCAGCCCAGCACACGCTGCTGTGTGCTGGGCTACAGTGTGGTCAGGGAGGCTTTTAAAATAAATTTTTTTTTTTGTAATTTTTTTTCTAAGGGTGCATGGCCATTCCTCCTGTGATTAGGCCACACCCCCTGAAAAGTACCCTGGCCCAGCCAGGGGCATGCTCTTGAGAGTGGGTGCTTCTCGTGTGTTAGACACCCCCCCAAAGAGGTGTGACCATGCCCTCAGCATGCTGTGGTCACCCCCCCTCCAGGGGGGTGGGTGGGGCCCAGGAAGTTGTTGTACCGGGGCCCAGGATTTCTCTTGGCAGCCCTGGATGTATATATTCCCACCATTTATTGCATGCATAACAGTATTTATTAATGCCATATTGTGAGGACTTACAGTTTATGACCTGGGACTTGTACTGCACATGCGTGGCACATGCGGATGTGTCAAAGGAGAGCCTTCAGATCCGTCTCAGGGCAATTCTGAGTATAAAAGCCCATAGCCACGCCCCTAAACAAGGCCCCCTACCACTGCATTCCCATGATGCAGGCCTGGCCAACCCATGGCTCTCCAGATGTTGTGAAACTACACATCCCAGCATGCCCTGCTGCAGATTTAGCATGACCTACAACTAATACTGTGGCAGGGCATGCTGGGATTTGTAGTTTCTCAACAGCTGGAGATTGTCTGCCATGATGAGGCCTTCATGCCCCAGTCTGACACTATGCATGCATACAGTATATTGTCAGGCACACCACTGGGTATCCAGCTATACAACCCTAGCATATAGTATGGGTGTAGTATGGTATGCCGGCGGCCAGGCTCCCGGCGACCAGCATAACGGCGCCGGCATACCGACAGCGTGGCGAGCGCAAATAAACCCCTTGCGGGAACGGTGGCACGCTACGCACGTCACGCTATTTATTCTCCCTCCAGGGGGGTCGTGGACCCCCACGAGGGAGAATATCTGTCGGTATGCCGGCTGTCGGGATTCCGGTGCCAGTATACTGTGCGCCGGGATCCCGACAGTCGGCAACCTGAAGACCACCCTATAGTATGTACCAGGTTTACCTTGGAAGCAGCAAGTGTGTATAATAACGCCTGCTATATAGAGTACGTACAGTTTTAGTAGTATATTCTGAAAGTTGCATTCATCTATTCATACACAATATAATAATGTAATAAAATGTCATGTAAAGAGAGATTAGTGTTTCCACAGTGTTATTAATAAATGAATTAAATTCAATACATATAAAAAAAAATACATTTTAAATTTGCCAGAAATCAGTCCTTATTTTTATTTTTTGTGTTTAGGTGCCTGACTTCTTTTTGCACAATCTTTTTAAATCATTCATTTTTTAATAGACTGATTGGTCACAGCAGAATAGGTCACAGCAATTGTCTCTACGTCTCGTTGCAATTTTTTTTATTGATTTGGACAAGTGACAACATCCAACTAATATAAATGTATATAGGGGGTCATTCCGAGTTTAGCTCATACATGTACAAAGAGGATCGTTGCTGAGCGATGGATTTAATGAAGAATCCATTCGCACAGCCGATTGCAAGGAGATTGACAGGAAGAAGGCGTTTATGGGTCCTCCTCGGCAGCTGAGCTGTTCCTGTATTGCTGCAGCTGCCGAGGAGCTTCACTCACAGCAGTGTGAAGTCTCGCGAGATAATGTCAAATCAGCTGTAATGGAACGTCTCAGCTGCCGAGGAGGACGGAGAGGAGACAGGTAAATGCTGTACTCCTACTACAATGTTTTTTTGCAATTGTGAGGACAGTGTGTGGGGGCCCCGGGACAACCGCCCCTTACGCCCCGCCGTTAATCCGGCTCTGGATACTATAGATTGTAAGCTTGCGAGTAGGACCTTCCTACCTCTATCTCTGTCTGTTTTGCCCAGTTTTGTTCTATTACTGTTGTTCTAATTGTAAAGCACAACATAATTTTCTGTGCTATATAAGAATATTATGTTAATAAATAAATAAATAAATTATACTATATTGCCCCTATCAATTTACATATCATCATACAGCCTCATAATCTGCTTCACAGTTGCACGCAATGCCGATATTCATTCAAACGGCCGATGTTTATTCTTTAGCCCATGCATCTAAGTCGCACAGTAAATGTCCCTATTTTGTTACATACAAAGTCGCATATCAAATTTCAGACGCATGGTAGTAGAAATGTAAGGCGTATAAGGAGGTTTCTGGATGGTGACCGGGAGTTAACAGGGGGGTAGCTAAAATGACGTACAGAAAAGTTGCAGCTTATGGGCGTTTATAGTAGAGATGAGCGCCGGAAATTTTTCGGGTTTTGTGTTTTGGTTTTGGGTTCGGTTCCGCGGCCGTGTTTTGGGTTCGACCGCGTTTTGGCAAAACCTCACCGAATTTTTTTTGTCGGATTCGGGTGTGTTTTGGATTCGGGTGTTTTTTTAAAAAAACCCTAAAAAACAGCTTAAATCATAGAATTTGGGGGTAATTTTGATCCCAAAGTATTATTAACCTCAAAAAACATAATTTACACTCATTTTCAGCCTATTCTGAACACATCACACCTCACAATATTATTTTTAGTCCTAAAATTTGCACCGAGGTCGCTGTGTGAGTAAGATAAGCGACCCTAGTGGCCGACACAAACACCGGGCCCATCTAGGAGTGGCACTGCAGTGTCACGCAGGATGGCCCTTCCAAAAAACCCTCCCCAAACAGCACATGACGCAAAGAAAAAAAGAGGCGCAATGAGGTAGCTGACTGTGTGAGTAAGATTAGCGACCCTAGTGGCCGACACAAACACCGGGCACATCTAGGAGTGGCACTGCAGTGTCACGCAGGATGTCCCTTCCAAAAAACCCTCCCCAAACAGCACATGACGCAAAGAAAAAAAGAGGCGCAATGAGGTAGCTGTGTGAGTAAGATTAGCGACCCTAGTGGCCGACACAAACACCGGGCCCATCTAGGAGTGGCACTGCAGTGTCACGCAGGATGTCCCTTCCAAAAAACCCTCCCCAATCAGCACATGATGCAAAGAAAAAGAAAAGAAAAAAGAGGTGCAAGATGGAATTATCCTTGGGCCCTCCCACCCACCCTTATGTTGTATAAACAAAACAGGACATGCACACTTTAACCAACCCATCATTTCAGTGACAGGGTCTGCCACACGACTGTGACTGATATGACGGGTTGGTTTGGACCCCCCCCAAAAAAGAAGCAATTAATCTCTCCTTGCACAAACTGGCTCTACAGAGGCAAGATGTCCACCTCATCTTCACCCTCCGATATATCACCGTGTACATCCCCCTCCTCACAGATTATCAATTCGTCCCCACTGGAATCCACCATCTCAGCTCCCTGTGTACTTTGTGGAGGCAATTGCTGCTGGTCAATGTCTCCGCGGAGGAATTGATTATAATTCATTTTAATGAACATCATCTTCTCCACATTTTCTGGATGTAACCTCGTACGCCGATTGCTGACAAGGTGAGCGGCGGCACTAAACACTCTTTCGGAGTACACACTTGTGGGAGGGCAACTTAGGTAGAATAAAGCCAGTTTGTGCAAGGGCCTCCAAATTGCCTCTTTTTCCTGCCAGTATAAGTACGGACTGTGTGACGTGCCTACTTGGATGCGGTCACTCATATAATCCTCCACCATTCTATCAATGTTGAGAGAATCATATGCAGTGACAGTAGACGACATGTCCGTAATCGTTGTCAGGTCCTTCAGTCCGGACCAGATGTCAGCATCAGCAGTCGCTCCAGACTGCCCTGCATCACCGCCAGCGGGTGGGCTCGGAATTCTGAGCCTTTTCCTCGCACCCCCAGTTGCGGGAGAATGTGAAGGAGGAGATGTTGACAGGTCGCGTTCCGCTTGACTTGACAATTTTGTCACCAGCAGGTCTTTCAACCCCAGCAGACCTGTGTCTGCCGGAAAGAGAGATCCAAGGTAGGCTTTAAATCTAGGATCGAGCACGGTGGCCAAAATGTAGTGCTCTGATTTCAACAGATTGACCACCCGTGAATCCTTGTTAAGCGAATTAAGGGCTGCATCCACAAGTCCCACATGCCTAGCGGAATCGCTCCGTGTTAGCTCCTTCTTCAATGCCTCCAGCTTCTTCTGCAAAAGCCTGATGAGGGGAATGACCTGACTCAGGCTGGCAGTGTCTGAACTGACTTCACGTGTGGCAAGTTCAAAGGGCATCAGAACCTTGCACAACGTTGAAATCATTCTCCACTGCACTTGAGACAGGTGCATTCCATCTCCTATATCGTGCTCAATTGTATAGGCTTGAATGGCCTTTTGCTGCTCCTCCAACCTCTGAAGCATATAGAGGGTTGAATTCCACCTCGTTACCACTTCTTGCTTCAGATGATGGCAGGGCAGGTTCAGTAGTTTTTGGTGGTGCTCCAGTCTTCTGTACGTGGTGCCTGTACGCCGAAAGTGTCCCGCAATTTTTCTGGCCACCGACAGCATCTCTTGCACGCCCCTGTCGTTTTTTAAAAAATTCTGCACCACCAAATTCAAGGTATGTGCAAAACATGGGACGTGCTGGAATTTGCCCATATTTAATGCACACACAATATTGCTGGCGTTGTCCGATGCCACAAATCCACAGGAGAGTCCAATTGGGGTAAGCCATTCCGCGATGATCTTCCTCAGTTGCCGTAAGAGGTTTTCAGCTGTGTGCGTATTCTGGAAAGCGGTGATACAAAGCGTAGCCTGCCTAGGAAAGAGTTGGCGTTTGCGAGATGCTGCTACTGGTGCCGCCGCTGCTGTTCTTGCGGCGGGAGTCCATACATCTACCCAGTGGGCTGTCACAGTCATATAGTCCTGACCCTGCCCTGCTCCACTTGTCCACATGTCCGTGGTTAAGTGGACATTGGGTACAACTGCATTTTTTAGGAGACTGGTGAGTCTTTTTCTGACGTCCGTGTACATTCTCGGTATCGCCTGCCTAGAGAAGTGGAACCTAGATGGTATTTGGTAACGGGGGCACACTGCCTCAATAAATTGTCTAGTTCCCTGTGAACTAACGGCGGATACCGGACGCACGTCTAACACCAACATAGTTGTCAAGGACTCAGTTATCCGCTTTGCAGTAGGATGACTGCTGTGATATTTCATCTTCCTCGCAAAGGACTGTTGAACAGTCAATTGCTTACTGGAAGTAGTACAAGTGGGCTTACGACTTCCCCTCTGGGATGACCATCGACTCCCAGCGGCAACAACAGCAGCGCCAGCAGCAGTAGGCGTTACACGCAAGGATGCATCGGAGGAATCCCAGGCAGGAGAGGACTCGTCAGACTTGCCAGTGACATGGCCTGCAGGACTATTGGCATTCCTGGGGAAGGAGGAAATTGACACTGAGGGAGTTGGTGGGGTGGTTTGCGTGAGCTTGGTTACAAGAGGAAGGGATTTACTGGTCAGTGGACTGCTTCCGCTGTCACCCAAAGTTTTTGAACTTGTCACTGACTTATTATGAATGCGCTGCAGGTGACGTATAAGGGAGGATGTTCCGAGGTGGTTAACGTCCTTACCCCTACTTATTACAGCTTGACAAAGGGAACACACGGCTTGACACCTGTTGTCCGCATTTCTGGTGAAATACCTCCACACCGAAGAGCTGATTTTTTTGGTATTTTCACCTGGCATGTCAACGGCCATATTCCTCCCACGGACAACAGGTGTCTCCCCGGGTGCCTGACTTAAACAAACCACCTCACCATCAGAATCCTCCTGGTCAATTTCCTCCCCAGCGCCAGCAACACCCATATCCTCCTCATCCTGGTGTACTTCAACACTGACATCTTCAATCTGACTATCAGGAACTGGACTGCGGGTGCTCCTTCCAGCACTTGCAGGGGGCATGCAAATAGTGGAAGGCGCATGCTCTTCACGTCCAGTGTTGGGAAGGTTAGGCATCGCAAACGACACAATTGGACTCTCCTTGTGGATTTGGGATTTCAAAGAACGCACAGTTCTTTGCGGTGCTTTTGCCAGCTTGAGTCTTTTCAGTTTTCTAGCGAGAGGCTGAGTGCTTCCATCCTCATGTGAAGCTGAACCACTAGCCATGAACATAGGCCAGGGCCTCAGCCGTTCCTTGCCACTCCGTGTGGTAAATGGCATATTGGCAAGTTTACGCTTCTCCTCCGACAATTTTATTTTAGGTTTTGGAGTCCTTTTTTTTCTGATATTTGGTGTTTTGGATTTGACATGCTCTGTACTATGACATTGGGCATCGGCCTTGGCAGACGACGTTGCTGGCATTTCATCGTCTCGGCCATGACTAGTGGCAGCAGCTTCAGCACGAGGTGGAAGTGGATCTTGATCTTTCCCTAATTTTGGAACCTCAACTTTTTTGTTCTCCATATTTTATAGGCAGAACTAAAAGGCACCTCAGGTAAACAATGGAGATGGATGGATTGGATACTAGTATACAATTATGGACGGACTGCCACGGTTAGGTGGTATAAAAAAACCACGGTTAGGTGGTATATATTATAATAATAATACAATTATGGATGGACGGACTGCCTGCCGACTGCCGACACAGAGGTAGCCACAGCCGTGAACTACCGCACTGTACACTGGTTGATAAAGAGATAGTAGTATACTCGTAACAACTAGTATGACACTATGACGACGGTATAAAGAATGAAAAAAAAACCACGGTTAGGTGGTATATATTATAATAATAATACAATTATGGATGGACGGACTGCCTGCCGACTGCCGACACAGAGGTAGCCACAGCCGTGAACTACCGCACTGTACACTGGTTGATAAAGAGATAGTAGTATACTCGTAACAACTAGTATGACACTATGACGACGGTATAAAGAATGAAAAAAAAACCACGGTTAGGTGGTATATATTATAATAATAATACAATTATGGATGGACGGACTGCCTGCCGACTGCCGACACAGAGGTAGCCACAGCCGTGAACTACCGCACTGTACACTGGTTGATAAAGAGATAGTAGTATACTCGTAACAACTAGTATGACACTATGACGACGGTATAAAGAATGAAAAAAAAACCACAGTTAGGTGGTATATATTATAATAATAATACAATTATGGATGGACTGACTGCCTGCCGACTGCCGACACAGAGGTAGCCACAGCCGTGAACTACCGCACTGTACACTGGTTGATAAAGAGATAGTAGTATACTCGTAACAACTAGTATGACACTATGACGACGGTATAAAGAATGAAAAAAAAAACCACGGTTAGGTGGTATATATTATAATAATAATACAATTATGGATGGACGGACTGCCTGCCGACTGCCGACACAGAGGTAGCCACAGCCGTGAACTACCGCACTGTACACTGGTTGATAAAGAGATAGTAGTATACTCGTAACAATTAGGATGACACTATGACGGTATAAAGAATGAAAAAAAAACCACGGTTAGGTGGTAGGTATATAATAATAAATAATACAATTCTGGTCGGACGGACTGCCTGCCGTGTGCCGACACAGAGGTAGCCACAGCCGTGAACTACCGCACTGTACACTGGTTGATAAAGAGATAGTAGTATACTCGTAACAATTAGGATGACACTATGACGGTATAAAGAATGAAAAAAAAACCACGGTTAGGTGGTAGGTATATAATAATAAATAATACAATTCTGGTCGGACGGACTGCCTGCCGTGTGCCGACACAGAGGTAGCCACAGCCGTGAACTACCGCACTGTACACTGGTTGATAAAGAGATAGTAGTATACTCGTAACAATTAGGATGACACTATGACGGTATAAAGAATGAAAAAAAAACCACGGTTAGGTGGTAGGTATATAATAATAAATAATACAATTCTGGTCGGACGGACTGCCTGCCGTGTGCCGACACAGAGGTAGCCACAGCCGTGAACTACCGCACTGTACACTGGTTGATAAAGAGATAGTAGTATACTCGTAACAATTAGGATGACACTATGACGGTATAAAGAATGAAAAAAAAACCACGGTTAGGTGGTAGGTATATAATAATAAATAATACAATTCTGGTCGGACGGACTGCCTGCCGTGTGCCGACACAGAGGTAGCCACAGCCGTGAACTACCGCACTGTACACTGGTTGATAAAGAGATAGTAGTATACTCGTAACAATTAGGATGACACTATGACGGTATAAAGAATGAAAAAAAAACCACGGTTAGGTGGTAGGTATATAATAATAAATAATACAATTCTGGTCGGACGGACTGCCTGCCGTGTGCCGACACAGAGGTAGCCACAGCCGTGAACTACCGCACTGTACTGTGTCTGCTGCTAATATAGACTGGTTGATATTTAAAGAGATATTAGTAGTATACAACAATACTATACTGGTGGTCAGGCACTGGTCACCACTCCTGCAGCAAAAGTGTGCACTGTTAATTAATATAATTGTACTCCTGGCTCCTGCTAACAACCTGCAGTGCTCCCCAGTCTCCCCCACAATTAATTATAAGCTTTTAATTTATACATTGATGACTGTGCAGCACACTGGGCTGAGCTGAGTGCACACAGACTGAGTCACACTGTGTGACTGACTGTGCTGTGTATCGTTTTTTTTTTCAGGCAGAGAACGGATATAGCAGAGAGAAGTGAACGGATATATTATATTAAATAAAAGTTAACTAGCAACTGCACTGGTCACTGACTGTGGTAAACTAACTCTGTCTGCGACTCTGCACAATCTCTCTCTATCTAATCTATCTATCTCTATTCTAATGGAGAGGACGCCAGACACGTCCTCTCCCTATCAATCTCAATGCACGAGTGAAAATGGCGGCGACGCGCGGCTCCTTATATAGAATCCGAGTCTCGCGATAGAATCCGAGCCTCGCGAGAATCCGACAGCGTCATGATGACGTTCGGGCGCGCTCGGGTTAACCGAGCAAGGCGGGAAGATCCGAGTCGCTCGGACCCGTGGAAAAAAAAGTGAAGTTCGTGCGGGTTCGGATTCAAAGAAACCGAACCCGCTCATCTCTAGTTTATAGGAGAGTCACAGGCGTGTCGCGGAAAGTGGTTGCATCCAAAGACAGGGAACTGCTCACGCAGTACGCCATACTCAGAAGAAGAAACTGCACCTGCCACAGGACTGTGCAAGTTTCAATGTTGGATCTAAAGAAGCGCCAAGCATTATTTCAGCGTCTACAGACGCTAACAGTGGGAATATCAGTTCTTGCACATTTGGAAACACCGATTTACACAAGGGAAGGATTCTGTAGTGGAACTTACATGAAGATGCATGTCGCAACTGCGGCGCAAGACGCAGCTGCTAATATTTTAGCGATATACAATTATAAGTTATACAGTGATACTGCTTCAAATGGACTCTGCTATACACTATATATTTGGGAGACACCGTCCTAGTGATGTGCACCGGAAATTTTTCGGGTTTTGTGTTTTGGTTTTGGGTTCGGTTCCGCGGCCGTGTTTTGGGTTCGAACGCGTTTTGGCAAAACCTCACCGAATTTTTTTTTGTCGGAATCGGGTGTGTTTTGGATTCGGGTGTTTTTTTCAAAAAACCCTAAAAAACAGCTTAAATCATAGAATTTGGGCGTCATTTTGATCCCATAGTATTATTAACATCAATAACCATAATTTACACTCATTTCCAGTCTATTCTCAACACCTAACACCTCACAATATTATTTTTAGTCCTAAAATTTGCACCAAGGTCGCTGGATGACTAAGATAAGCGACCCAAGTGGCCGACACAAACACCTGGCCCATCTAGGAGTGGCACTGCAGTGTCACGCAGGATGGCCCTTCCAAAAAATACTCCCCAAACAGCACATGACGCAAAGAAAAAAAGATGCGCAATGAGGTAGCTGTGTGACTAAGATAAGCGACCCAAGTGGCCGACACAAACACCTGGCCCATCTAGGAGTGGCACTGCAGTGTCACGCAGGATGGCCCTTCAAAAAAATACTCCCCAAACAGCACATGACGCAAAGAAAAATGAAAGAAAAAAGAGGTGCAAGATGGAATTGTCCTTGGGCCCTCCCACCCACCCTTATGTTGTATAAACAGGACATGCACACTTTAACAAACCCATCATTTCAGCGACAGGGCCTGCCACACGACTGTGACTGAAATGACTGGTTGGTTTGGGCCCCCACCAAAAAAGAAGCAATCAATCTCTCCTTGCACAAACTGGCTCTACAGAGGCAAGATGTCCACCTCATCATCATCGTCCGATTCATCACCGCTTTCACTGTGTACATCCCCCTCCTCACAGATTATTAATTCGTCCCCACTGGAATCCACCATCTCAGGTCCACGTGTACTTTCTGGAGGCAATTGCTGCTGGTGAATGTCTCCACGGAGGAATTGATTATAATTAATTTTAATGAACATCATCTTCTCCACATTTTCTGGAAGTAACCTCGTACGCCGATTGCTGACAAGGTGAGCGGCGGCACTAAACACTCTTTCGGAGTACACACTGGAGGGAGGGCAACTTAGGTAGAATAAAGCCAGTTTCTGCAAGGGCCTCCAAATTGCCTCTTTTTCCTGCCAGTATACGTACGGACTGTCTGACGTGCCTACTTGGATGCGGTCACTCATATAATCCTCCACCATTCTTTCAATGGTGAGAGAATCATATGCAGTGACAGTAGACGACATGTCAGTAATCATTGGCAGGTCCTTCAGTCCGGACCAGATGTCAGCATCAGCACTCGCTCCAGACTGCCCTGCATCACCGCCAGCGGGTGGGCTCGGAATTCGTAGCCTTTTCCTCGCACCCCCAGTTGCGGGAGAATGTGAAGGAGGAGATGTTGACGGGTCACGTTCCGCTTGACTTGACAATTTTCTCACCAGCAGGTCTTTGAACCTCTGCAGACTTGTGTCTGCCGGAAAGAGAGATACAACGTAGGTTTTAAATCTAGGATCGAGCACGGTGGCCAAAATGTAGTGCTCTGATTTCAACAGATTGACCACCCGTGAATCCTGGTTAAGCGAATGAAGGGCTCCATCCACAAGTCCCACATGCCTAGCGGAATCGCTCTTTTTTAGCTCCTCCTTCAATGTCTCCAGCTTCTTCTGCAAAAGCCTGATGAGGGGAATGACCTGACTCAGGCTGGCAGTGTCTGAACTGACTTCACGTGTGGCAAGTTCAAAAGGTTGCAGAACCTTGCACAACATTGAAATCATTCTCCACTGCGCTTGAGACAGGTGCATTGCACCTCCTTTGCCTATATCGTGGCCAGATGTTTACGCTTGAATGGCCTTTTGCTGCTCCTCCATCCTCTGAAGCATATAGAGGGTTGAATTCCACCTCATTACCACCTCTTGCTTCAGATGATGGCAGGGCAGGTTCAGGTGTTTTTGGTGGTGCTCCAGTCTTCTGTACGCGGTGCCTGCACGCCGAAAGTGGCCCGCAATTCTTCTGGCCACCGACAGCATCTCTTGCACGCCCCTGTCGTTTTTTAAATAATTCTGCACCACCAAATTCAAGGTATGTGCAAAACATGGGACGTGCTGGAATTTGCCCAGATGTAATGCACGCACAATATTGCTGGCGTAGTCCGATGCCACAAATCCCCAGGAGAGTCCAATTGGGGTAAGCCATTCTGCGATGATCTTCCTCAGTTGCCGTAAGAGGTTTTCAGCTGTGTGCGTATTCTGGAAAGAGGTGATACAAAGCGTAGCCTGCCTAGGAACGAGTTGGCGTTTGCGAGATGCTGCTACTGGTGCCGCCGCTGCTGTTCTTGCAGCGGGAGGCAATACATCTACCCAGTGGGCTGTCACAGTCATGTAGTCCTGAGTCTGCCCTGCTCCACATGTCCGTGGTTAAGTGGACATTGGGTACAACTGCATTTTTTAGGACACTGGTGAGTCTTTTTCTGAGGTCTGTGTACATTTTCGGTATCGCCTGCCTAGAGAAATGGAACCTAGATGGTATTTGGTACCGGGGACACAGTACCTCAACCAAGTCTATAGTTGGCTCTGAAGTAACGATGGATACCAGAACCACGTTTCTCACCGCCCAGGCTGCCAAGGCCTCAGTTATCCGCTTTGCAGCAGGATGACTGCTGTGATATTTCATCTTCCTCGCAAAGGACTGTTGGACAGTCAATTGCTTACTGGAAGTAGTACAAGTGGTCTTCCGACTTCCCCTCTGGGATGCCGATCGACTCCCAGCAGCAACAACAGCAGCGCCAGCAGCAGTAGGCATTACACTCAAGGATGCATCGGAGGAATCCCAGGCAGGAGAGGACTCGTCAGACTTGCCAGTGACATGGCCTGCAGGACTATTGGCTTTCCTGGGTAAGGAGGAATTTGACACTGAGGGAGTTGGTGGTGTGGTTTGCGGGAGCTTGGTTACAAGAGGAAGGGATTTACTGGTCAGTGGACTGCTTCCGCTGTCGCCCAAAGTTTTTGAACTTGTCACTGACTTATGATGAATGCGCTGCAGGTGACGTATAAGGGAGGATGTTCCTAGGTGGTTAACGTCCATACCCCTACTTATTACAGCTTGACAAAGGCAACACACGGCTTGACACCTGTTGTCCGCATTTGTGATGAAATAATTCCACACCGAAGAGCTGATTTTTTTTGTATTTTGACCAGGCATGTCAATGGCCATATTCCTCCCACGGACAACAGGTGTCTCCCCGGGTGCCTGACTTAAACAAACCACCTCACCATCAGAATCCTCCTTGTCAATTTCCTCCCCAGCGCCAGCAACACCCATATCCTCATCCTGGTGTACTTCAACACTGACATCTTCAATTTGACTATCAGGAACTGGACTGCGGGTGCTCCTTCCAGCACTTGCAGGGGGCGTGCAAATGGTGGAAGGCGCAAGCTCTTCCCGTCCAGTGTTGGGAAGGTCAGGCATCGCAACCGACACAATTGGACTCTCCTTGGGGATTTGTGATTTCGAAGAACGCACAGTTCTATGCAGTGCTTTTGCCAGCTTAAGTCTTTTCTTTTTTCTAGCGAGAGGATGAGTGCTTCCATCCTCATGTGAAGCTGAACCACTAGCCATAAACATAGGCCAGGGCCTCAACCGTTCCTTGCCACTCCGTGTCGTAAATGGCATATTGGCAAGTTTACGCTTCTCCTCAGACGCTTTTAATTTTGATTTTTGGATCATTTTTTTACTGATCTTTTGTGTTTTGGATTTTACATGCTCTGTACTATGACATTGGGCATCGGCCTTGGCAGACGACGTTGATGGCATTTCATCGTCTCGGCCATGACTAGTGGCAGCAGCTTCAGCACGAGGTGGAAGTGGATCTTGATCTTTCCCTATTTTTTTAACCTCCACATTTTTGTTCTCCATATTTTAATGCGCACAACTAAAAGGCACCACAGGTATACAATGTAGATGGATGGATAGTATACTTTATGTATGACGAGTGACTGACGACACAGAGGTAGGTACAGCAGTGGCCTACCGTACTGCTATATACAGTATAATGGACCTGGTGGACACTGTCAGCAGACTGCGTTTATAGTATAAAGAAAAAAAGACCACAGGTATACAATGTAGATGGATGGATATACTACTAGTATACTTTATGTATGATGACGAATGACGACACAGAGGTAGGTACAGCAGTGGCCTACCGTACTGCTATATACAGTATAATGGACCTGGTGGACCCTGTCAGCAGACTGCATTTATAGTATAAAGAAAAAAAGACACCACAGGTATACAATGTAGATGGATGGATATAGTATACTTATGGACGAGTGACTGACGACACAGAGGTAGGTACAGCAGTGGCCTACCGTACTGCTATATACAGTATAATGGACCTGGTGGACACTGTCAGCAGACTGCGTTTATAGTATAAAAAAAAAGACACCACAGGTATACAATGTAGATGGATGGATAGTATAGTATTATATTACTTATGGAGGACGAGTGCACTGACGACACAGAGGTAGGTACAGCCGTGGCCTACCGTACTGCTATATATATATATAATATACTGTATAATAATAACGGACCTGGTGGACACTGTCAGCAGACTGCTAAACTAGTATGAAGGAAAAAAAAGCCACCACAGGTATACAATGTAGATGGACGGATAGTATAGTATTATATTACTTATGGAGGACGAGTGCACTGACGACACAGAGGTAGGTACAGCCGTGGCCTACCGTACTGCTATGTAGTATATATATATAATATACTGTATAATAATAACGGACCTGGTGGACACTGTCAGCAGACTGCTAAACTAGTATGAAGAAAAAAAAAGCCACCACAGGAGTGTTTTTCAGACAGACAAACGTATACTGTACAACAATACAGATATACAAACGCACGGGCATACAGGGCCCAACTTAATTGTGGTACCCCCTGCGTCCGTGCGTAGATATAAATTCAGGCGCAAATGTATTGAAAACAGAATATTAATTAGTTTCTATACAGTATCCAATTTACTTAGCTGATCACACAGCTTAAAATCTAAGTGCAGCTCCCATTTAGTATTCTGAAGTATTACCAAATTCTACACCAAACAATCACTTATGTGAGAGAGCGCATAAAGATTTTAAACGATTTTTATTTCATATTAAAAAATATATAAAATTCAATTCTAGCATCAATATATGCATAAACCTGCTAAAAAGCTTTTGAAACAGTATAATTGATATTGCTACACACAAAGAAAAACCTATCATTAAATTTCTATTTAATGATATGTTTTTCTTTGTGTGTAGCAATATCAATTATACTGTTTCAAAAGCTTTTTAGCAGGTTTATGCATATATTGATGCTAGAATTGAATTTTATATATTTTTTAATATGAAATAAAAATCGTTTAAAATCTTTATGGCTCTCTCACATAAGTGATTGTTAAACGTATACTGGACTGGTGGTCACTGTCAGCAAAACTGTGCACTGTACTCCTGCTATAACTGCTCCCCAGTCCCCACAATTAGGCAGTGTGAGCAGTGCACTCAGCACAGATATATCATGCAGCAGTGCAGCACACTGAGCACAGATATGGTGGAGCGTTTTTTTTCAGGCAGAGAACCAACGGATTAAACTGGTGGTCACTACTATTATAATCAAAACCCTGCACTGTACTCCCTAACAGCTGCTCCCCGTCCCCAATCCTCCCCACAATTATAACTAAGTCACTCTGTGTCTTTTCTACTATAACGGAGAGGACGCCAGCCACGTCCTCTCCCTATCAATCTCAATGCACGTGTGAAAATGGCGGCGACGCGCGGCTGCTTATATAGAATCCGAGTCTCGCGAGAATCCGACAGCGGGATGATGACGTTCGGGCGCGCTCGGTTTACCCGAGCCACACGGGAGAATCCGAGCATGGCTCGGACCCGTGTAAAAAGGCTGAAGTTCGGGGGGGTTCGGTTTCCGAGAAACCGAACCCGCTCATCACTACCATCCTTATGTCTAGGTCTGTAAATTCATCTTGTGCTACAGTATATTCAGTACCGTTTCTTATGGCGGACGAGCCGTGCAACCGCACGGGGCACCCGCCGCGGCATTTTGTGCCTTCACAGCTCCCCCTCCTCCCTCTTCTTCCCGAGCACTCCGTTCGGGGGTCGGAGTTTTGCAGAATGACGCAGTTGCTTTGTGACGTCACGATGCAACCACATCATTCTGCGAAACTCCGCCCCCTTAACGGAGTACTAAGCAGGAGGGGGAGCTGAGCACAGCCCATGCGCCCTAGCCGGATTAAGGGTGGGGACTTCTGGGAATATGCCGCCGTCCGTCCTGTTGCCGGTGGGATGCTGCCAGAAGGTGTGACAAGCTTGTAGTTCAGTCTCTGGCTTCGGTGTGCGGAGGGATACTGGGTCTTCCTGAGGTGAGTCCACTCAGCGCTGTGTTTGGGAAGTGACTACATTGTGTAGGTAATCTCCTGTGAGATAGATACAGTAGTTACTGGTAGGGATCGCTGGCTGCTCAGCCTGGCCACGGAGGCCGGAGGGGCCATATATTACGTCAGTTTGAGGATCAGTCCCTGGTGTTGTGTAGATACACGTCAGCAGTGCATGCCAGGATTTGTAGTCCCACAGCCGCAAGGAGCCTCCCCTGTTATATAGATCATGTAGGAGGCATAATATGGTACAATGGGCTTTACTGTGTGGGGCTTAATATGGTGGAATGTGTTGGCCGAGGTCTTGTGCAGGGTCTCAAACTGGGGTGTAAGGTCATCTTTCCTGCAAGGCCACTCCCGTTTTTAGTGAGGACACGCCCATTTCAGTGAGGCCAGTGTGGTTCGGCAGCTTTTGCTAAGCAATTACATCTCTCTCTTTCATTGGTGCTCATCAATTCAATGGGGAACAGGGGGGTAAGGGATGGGGCACTGAGCTGCACGTTATGAAAATGCTATGTAACAGCTATGTGTGTAGCTGTCAGCAGGGGGCGTGCAAGTACTGTCTGCCTCACTGCTCTTACACTAGACAGATGATTATGTTACAGATCCTACAGTTCATATTTCTAACAGACAAATAGTAATTACTTCTACGGTATATCTTGTTAATATACAGTACAGTAACTTGGTAAAATGTATTGCTGATATAAATGCTCTTTATACATTAGAAGTGCATTATTACCTGTTTCATGTGCAATAACTGCTCTTTCAAGGCTTGTTCTTGATGCTTCTGAGGTTACTCCATTCTTTTTATTAGGTGGGATGCCAACACTATGTTCTGTAACAGGTTTAATGAATGGTGTGATTGGGGCTGTAGCGATTGCCACTGTTGAGCCTTCCGCTGCTGCAGCTGTTGCTGTATTTCCTGTAGGTGCTGCTGTATTTCCTGTAGGTGCTGCTGTATTTCCTGTAGGTGCTGCTGTATTTCCTGTCGGTGCTGCTGTATTTCCTGTAGGTGATGCTGTATTTCCTGTCGGTGTTGCTGTATTTCCTGTCGGTGCTGCTGTATTTCCTGTAGGTGCTGCTGTATTTCCTGTCGGTGCTGCTGTATTTCCTGTAGGTGCTGCTGTATTTCCTGTAGGTGATGCTGTATTTCCTGTCGGTGCTGCTGTATTTCCTGTAGGTGATGCTGTATTTCCTGTAGGTGATGCTGTATTTCCTGTAGGTGCTGCTGTATTTCCTGTAGGTGCTGCTGTATTTCCTGTAGGTGATGCTGTTGTACCCTCTGTGGTTGATACTGCTGGTCCATCTCTAGTTATTAATGTTGTATCATCTGTTGTTGTGGCTAATGTGACCCCTTCTGTTGTAGCTCCTGCAGATGAAGCTGTACCTTCCAAAACTAATACTGTTGTACCTTTTGTGGCTGATATGCTTGTAGTGACTTCTGTGCTTACTACTGTTGTGTCTACTGAATGTATTACTGCTGTACTTTTGTCAGTTACTGACCTGGTACTTTCTATATTTGCTGCAGTTGTCCCCATTGTGGTTTCCGCTGTCTTAACCGCTGCATTGATTGACGTAGTTTTGTCTGTTGCACCTTCTGTAACTGCTGACGTTTCACCTATTGATCCTGATGCTGTGATGCCTTGGGTAAGTACTGCTGTTGTACCTTCTGAGGATAATAATGTTGTGCTTTCTGTACGTGCTGTACCTTCTGCAGTTGACCTTGTAGTCATTTTGATACTTATTGCTGTTATACTTCCTGCAGTTGATGCTGCAGTACCGTGTGCAATTGATGCTGTTGTTCCCTCAGCAGTAATTGCTTTTGTACCTACTGTGGTTATTTCTGTTGCACCTTCTGTAATTGCTGATGCTTCTCCTCTTGTTGATAGTATGATGTCTTCTGTCAGTGCTGATGTTGTACCTACTGTTGTTGTTAGTGTTGCACCTTCTGTGCTTGATGCTGTTGTGCCACCTATAGTTGACCCTGTAACCGCTTTGGTAGTTTTTGCTGATGTAATTATTGATGCTGATGCAGTGATATCTGTTGAAAACAAGGCTGTGGTGCCTTTTGCAATTGATGCTGTTGTGCTGCCTGTTATAGATAAGGCTGTTGCTTCTCCAGAGGTTAATGCTGTAGTACCTATTGCCGTTATTGCTGTGGTACCTTCTGTAATTGCTGTTGTTTCACCATCTGTTGTTGATATTATTATGTCTTCTGTAATAGCTGCTGTGGAAGCTCCTGATGGTATCAATCTTGTGCCTCCTGTAATTGCTGCTGTTGTAACTTCTACAGTTGACCCTGTAGTAAATGTGGTACTTAATGCTGTTATACTTCCTGTAGTTGATGCTGTTGTACCTTCTGTAGATGGTTCTGATGTTCCCTGAGAGGTCGGTGATGTGGTACCTTTTGATTGTGTGGTTTCTGTGGTTGCTGCTGTTGTAACTTCCACAGTGGATCCTGTAGCAACTTTAGTGGTTTCTGATGTTGTACCTGCTGTTGCTGATGCTATAGTACCGTCTACTGATGCTGCTGTAGAACTTTCTGTAGATGATGCTGTTGTGCGCTCAGCAGTTAGTGCTGTGGTAATTACCGTAGTTATTTCATCTCCTGTAATCGCGGAAGTTTCACCTTCTGTTGTTGATACTATTACTCCTTCTGTGAGTGCTGTGGATGTACCATCTATTGGTGATACTGTAGTGCCTTCTGTAATTGATGCTGTTGTTCCCCCAGGAGTTAGTGCTGTGATACCTATTGTAGTCATTGCTGTTGCAGCTTCTGTAATTGTTGATGTTTCTCCTACTGTTGTTGATACTATTACTCCTTCTGTAAGTGCTGCGGATGTACCATCTGTAATTGATACTGTTGTTCCCCCAGCAGTTAGTGCTGTGATACCTATTGTAGTCATTGCTGTTGCACCTTCTGTCACTGTTGATGTTTCACCTTCTGTTGTTGATACTATTATTCCTTCTGTGAGTGCTGTGGATGTACCATCTGTTGGTGATACTGTAGTGCCTTCTGTAATTGATGCTGTTGTTCCCCCAGGAGTTAGTGTTGTGATACCTATTGTAGTCATTGCTGTTGTACCTTCTGTCACTGTTGATGTTTCACCTTCTGTTGTTGATACTATTATTCCTTCTGTGAGTGCTGTGGATGTACCATCTGTTGGTGATACTGTAGTGCCTTCTGTAATTGATGCTGTTGTTCCCCCAGGAGTTAGTGCTGTGATACCTATTGTAGTCATTGCTGTTGTACCTTCTGTCACTGTTGATGTTTCACCTTCTGTTGTTGATACTATTACTCCTTCTGTAAGTGCTGTGGATGTACCATCTGTTGGTGATACTGTAGTGCCTTCTGTAATTGATGCTGTTGTTCCCCCAGCAGTTAGTGCTGTGATACCTATTGTAGTCATTGCTGTTGTACCTTCTGTCACTGTTGATGTTTCACCTTCTGTTGTTGATACTATTACTCCTTCTGTAAGTGCTGTGGATGTACCATCTGTTGGTGATACTGTAGTGCCTTCTGTAATTGATGCTGTTGTTCCCCCAGGAGTTAGTGCTGTGATACCTATTGTAGTCATTGCTGTTGTACCTTCTGTCACTGTTGATGTTTCACCTTCTTTTGTTGATACTATTACTCCTTCTGTAAGTGCTGTGGATGTACCATCTGTTGGTGATACTGTAGTGCCTTCTGTAATTGATGCTGTTGTTCCCCCAGCAGTTAGTGCTGTGATACCTATTGTAGTCATTGCTGTTGTACCTTCTGTCACTGTTGATGTTTCACCTTCTGTTGTTGATACTATTACTCCTTCTGTAAGTGCTGTGGATGTACCATCTGTTGGTGATACTGTAGTGCCTTCTGTAATTGATGCTGTTGTTCCCCCAGGAGTTAGTGTTGTGATACCTATTGTAGTCATTGCTGTTGCAGCTTCTGTAATTGTTGATGTTTCTCCTACTGTTGTTGATAGTATGATGCCTTCTGTCAGTGCTGCTGTTGTAACTTCTGATGATATCAATTTTGTACCTTCAGTGCTTGTTGCTGTTGTACCATCTACAGTTGACCCTGTAGCAGGAGTTATAGTTTTTGGTGATGTGCCTTCTGTTGTTGAAGATGTAGTACCTGTTGACAATAAGGCTGTTCCCACAGGGGTTATGGCTGTGGTACCTATTGTAGTTTTTGCTGTTGTACTTTCTACAATTGCCGATGTTTTAACTTTTGTTGTTGACACTGTGATGCCTTCTGTAAGTATTGATGTTGTACCTTCTGATGATATAAAGTTTGTGCTTTCTATACTTGTTGCTGTTGTAACTTGTACAGTTGACCCTATAGTAAATTTGGAAGTTATTGCTGTTCCACCTTCTGCAGTCGATGCTGAAATACCTTTGGTGGATGATGCTGTTGTTGCCTCAGGAGTAAGTGGTTTTGTACCTACTGTAGTTACTGCTGTTGTTCCTTCTGTAATAGCTGATGTTTCAGCTTTTGCTATTGATGATTTTATGCCTTCAGTAGATGCTACTGATGTACCTTCTGATGACATAAATTGTGTACTTTCTCTAATTGTTGCTGTAATACCTAATGCAGTTGAGCCTGTAGCAACTTTTTCCGTTATTGATGTTGTACCTTCTGCTGTTGATGATGGTGTAAGTTCTAAAGTTGGTGTCATTGTACCTTCTGTTGATGAGGCAGTAGTACCTTCTGTAGATGACAATGATTTTCCCTCAGAAGTTAGCACTGTGGCACCTCCTGAGGTCATTGTTGTTGTACCTTCTGTAATTGTGGTCATCGTAACATCTACAGTTGACCCTGTAGCAACTTTGGCAGTTATTGATGTTGAACCTTCTGCTGTTGATGCTGTAGTAACTGTTGATGATAATGTTGTTGTTCCCTTAGGGGTTATGGCTGTGCTACCTATTGAAGATTTTGTTGTTGTACCTTGTGTAACTGCTGATGTTTCCCCTTTTGTTGTTGACACTATGTCTTCTGTAAGTGTTGCTGTTGTAATTGAAACCGTTGGCCCTGTACTAAATTTAGTAGTTATTGCCGTTATACTTCCTGCAGTGGGTGCTACAGTACCTTCTGTAACTGGTGCTGTTGTTCCATCAGCAGTTACTGCTTTTGTACCCATTGTAGATATTTCTGTTGCACCTTTGGTAATTGCTGGTGTTTCTCCTGGTGTTGATAGTATGATGCCTTCTGTCAGCGCTGATGTAGTACCTTCTGTAATTGCTGGTGTTTCACTTTTTGTTGTTGATACTATTATGCTTTCTGTAATTGCCGCTGTGGTAACTTCTACAGTTGACCCTGTAACAATTTTAGTAGTAATTGATGTTATACCTTCTGTTGGTGATGCTGTAGTACCTTCTACAGTTGATGGGGCTGTACCTTCTGCAATTATGCTGCCTGTTGATGATGCTGTTGTACCTTCTGTTGTTGGCACTGTTGTTCCCCCACCAGTTAGTGTTGTTGTACCTACTGTAGATAGTGCTGTTGCACCTTCTGTAGTTGTTGATGTTTCTCCTACTGTTGTTGATACTGTAATTCCTTCTGTCAGTGCTGCTGATGTACCATTGGTTGGTGATGCTGTAGTATCTTCTGTAACTGATGTTGTTGTTCCCTCAGGACTTATGGCTGTGGTAAATACTGTAGCTTTGGTACTTTCTGCAGTTGATGATGTTTCACCTTTTGTTGATGACACTATGGTGCCTTCAGTGGCTGCTGTTGATGTACCTCCTGATGATATAAATGGTGTGCTTTCTGTAATTGCTGCTGTTGTAACTTCTACAGTTGACCCTGTAGAAACTTTGTCAGTTATTATTAATGTTGTACCTTCTGCTGTTGAAGCTGTAGTAAGTTCTGATGTTGGTGCCACTGTTCCATCTGTTGATGATGCAGTAGTACCTTTTGTAGATGACAAGGATGTACTCTCAGAAGTTAGCACTGTGGTACCACCTGAGGTTATTTGTGTTGTACCTTCTGAAATTGTTGATTTTTCATCTTTTGTTGGTGATACCATGATGCCTTCAGTAAGTGCTGTTGTTGTACCTTCAGTAGTAAATAATGATAGACTACCTATAGATGATACTGTTGTACTTTCTGAAGTTAATACTGTTGTACCTTCTTTTAGTGTTGTACCTTCAATAGGTTTTACTGTAGTTGCTTTTGAAATTGATGTTGGTGTTCCCTTGGAAGTTGAGTCTATAGTTTTTGATGTAGCACTTTCTGTAGGAGATATTGTTGTACCTCCTATAGTGGATCCTATGGGAAGAGTACTCATTTTTACTGTGGTCTTTTCCATAATTGTTGTTTTTGTGCCATCAGCAGTTGCTACTTTTTTACCTTCTGTAGTTGGTGCTGTTGTACCTTCCGTAGATATTGTAGTCACTGTAGGTGTTTCTTTGTCAGTAGATTGTGGGGCGGCTTTTGCTGTTGTGCCTTCTGCTGTTGACAATATAAAACCATGAGTAGTTTTCAATGTTGTATCTCTGATATGTGTCATTGTGGTAGTTTCTGTAGAAGATAGTGTTATACCTCTTGTATTTGCTGCTGTACTTGTTATTGTACCTTGTGTGGTTGACAATGATTTGCCTTTGGTAGGTGTTCCTGTTGATTCTGCTGTTTTATCAGTTATTATTCTTGCTTTTGTTGTAGCTGACGTGTGTTTGGAAGCACTATGAAGTGTGGACTGTGTAAGCAAAGGTAACTGAGTTGATCCATGAGGTGCAGAGTGGACTGTTCCAGGCAATGTTGAAGGGTAAACTATGGCATCCCCATCCTGTGCAATTGTTATTTTCACTGAAAAATAAGAACCATACTGTACAGTTTAATTTATAGGACAATGGAAACATATATCTTAAACCGTCTTGCTAGTATATAGACAACTGTTTTCTTTTATTTCTATTGCCAAAATCATACAGTGAATTATGTCTTATAACTACTGAAAACATGAAATAGTGATTCTAAAGGTTCTAGGTTCCGTAACATATTCCATAAAACAGAGTTTGAATACTCATGCTAAATTACAATTTAGGAAATTATAGAATCCCTGATGTAATAACACTGACTACCACAAGGTGTCACTATTATTCTGCTAATCTAGAAAGAAACAATTTTAAACAAAACAAAATGAACATGAGAAAAGTTGCAACAAAATTTAGAGCAAAACCTGGCACTTGGCAATGGTGCCAACCAGATAGCAAAAGAAAACTTCTCATTTCTGACAAGAGACATATCACTCAACATTTGCCAGGGATATTGGCCGGGATGTAATGAAGTCCGGGTTCAGCGGTCGTGCATGATTGCCCCTTTAAAAAAAAGTACAAGTGTGGCCAGCATTCCGCATGGCCGCCGAACTCGGACTTCATTAAATCCCGTCCATTATGTGTGTTGTTAATTGTTTTATAGATAATTTTTTTTTGTTTATTTATTTTTTACTTGGCTTACATTGGATCTTGTAACAGGGAAGAAGAAAAGTGGTACCGATGATTTCATACTTTTTCTCCTGCCTGCACAGCGGACATAGGGCCAAATTCAGACCTGCTCGTCTGCAAATTTGCAGAGGTTTCCAATCAGATAGTCGCTGCCCAGACAGAGTGAATACCCGCCCCGTGCAAGTGTGCGTACGCCGTGCAAAAAGCTTTGCAAATGCCGGTCAGCTGCAAATCTGTTTGCAACTCACTTCCCATCAAATGCTTTTTCCAACCTTTGCATAAACCTCATATAGTCTGAGGATTGTCCGTAACATAAACCATAACATCTTAACACTTAACTATAATAAATAAAGACACGGAGACTTGAATTTGGTAGAAATTGTTAGCTATTTATTTAAGTGAACTATTAGCTGTGAATAATTAAACTAAAGTATGTTGGCCAGAAAGAACGGCCAAACAAGCCTATCCCACAGATAACTATCTTATAAAACAGAACTTACGTAAACCTTCCAACACACAAATAGGTATCAGCTCAATCTCCATCCTGACTACCCACCCGTGAAGGTGATGAGGCTGCCACCCGTGAAGGCGGTCCAGCAGATGTAAAACCAGTCAGCGAAGGAGAGCGCACCTAAAATCAACAACCAAATGACCTCCAATTCACTCTTTAATCCAACAAATGTTAACTTGCCGTTCTTTCCCGCCAACAGCGAAGTTCTGTTCTACAGAACTACGCACCGCCACCATACCCCTAACCTACTGAACCAACCACAGAAAACAGATCCTCCAAAAATATAGATAGTCCCTGTCCTGTCAAGTGCACACCATCCGGTCTAAACAAGTAGAAGTGCTGAAACTTGATCCGCTGATGCCAAACCACAGCACCGCCATGGGCCACCACAAACTTAGCCACCGCGGCATTCACCTTCTGGCGAGCCACATCGATCGCTCGACCATCCACCACTCCACGCCAACACAACCGCAGCACCATACAAGACCAGATAAGCCTACAGCCTGGCCAAGCGTCAGAAATCACTTGCAGATCCTGAATAATGGGCAATCGAAGATTCACTGCCTTCCTCCTACCTAGGTCGTTCCCTCCTAAGTGAATCACCAACAGTTTGGGGATGCCAAACCGCCGAACCTGCTCCATAAGCTTCGCTTTCAGGTCATGCCAAAGCATACCATGCACACCTATCCACTGCACATCATCCGAGCCCACAAAGCAAGGAGCCCCTTCCGCAGCCAAAAATCTGGCTGCCCAATAAATATAGGAATGGCCAATCACCCACACATCACACACATCCACCCGCCAACCTAAAGGGGAAAAAACAGATAAACAAATGTGAATATGTGAGGTAAAACCAAACCCAGCCCAGAACAGGAACCAACGATCAGAACGAGGATCTGCCAAAAAGAAAAAATTTGAATAGAGGACTATAACTTTCCTCTTGAACAAGCTTCAGGCCAATCGAAGCAACAGAAAGACACAAAAGGGAAAAAAATAACAAAAAAAAAGGGGGGGGGGGGAGGTTAGAGCTGGGAGGTGAGGGGGGGGTTTGGGGGGAACACAGAATAACTCGGCTGGAGGTGAAACGTAAAAACCTGCTGAGAAACTTGAAATTAGATGCCAATTAGCCGAATTGAATAAATTAGGCCAAATCAGTTCGTCAGTTCAGGCAAAAAATCGCGAAGCACTCCAGACCCCCACTGCCAGCAGTGGCGAGTAGCTAGCCATCCGAGTAGGGAGGACAGGGGAGACAAACAATACAGTACGAACACACTGAACTGAAACACACAATGCAGTAACACAAACAACATGTTAGTAGAACAAACTCGCCTACGCAACAACGGGCCGAATGTAACGCTTATAAGCCGCCGACTTCCAGCGGCCCAAAGCCATAATTTCATCCACGGCGCGGCCTGCAGATGCTGCGGAAGTGGCGGCCCCTATTCTAAAGGAATGGGAACCAAAGTCCCTAGGCGAGAGGCCCAAACTGGACAGGCAGCGCCGCATCATCCATGTAAACTGGTACTTCGTCAATGGCGACCCGTCGTAATGCAGGAGCCAAGACCCTTCAGACGAGGGCCTGACCTCCGCATACCGACCAGCCAATGCCACCGGACAACCGCCCCCACCACCCGATGGTGTCAAAGTGAGCCAATGCCCTCTACCCATCTGATCAGTTTTTGAGCGGCGCAGCCTGCACAGCACGGACCCCCCACCCACAATAACATCTGCGCGCCGCATAAAGGCCTCGGTTTTCCTAGAAGCCGCAACCAGCTCAGAAACCCTGAATGCACCATGGAACGCCATGGAAAAGGCCAGCTGAAACAGGAACGTTTCAAAACTGGAGTCCGCCACCCCCGCCACCGCCCCTAAGAGGGAAGAAAGCAGGGACGCATCAATAGGGCGTCGGCCATCGAGAGGCACCAGAGCCGAACGCGCCCAACCTCTAAACGCCCTTGCCAGCAGGAAACCCTTCGCAAAATCCGGCATACCCTTCAATTTAGAATAAAAGAATATCCCGGCGAGGTATCGAGACACCATGGCCCTCGATCTCCCCATTACGAAGAGTTGCCAAACGAAGTCTAGCAACAAGCTCTGACCCCTCTTACCTCTAGGCCCTTTGTCACGGGAAAAGTCTTCCCACTCCTTCCAGGCCCTACGGTATCCAGCGAGAGTGGACGGAGCCAAAGACAGCTCTGCTAGTCCTTCCAATCCACCATGATGACCTGCCAAACATAAGAAGGGCAGGGCAAACCTACCGAATCAGCCTCCGGGGCCAACAAACGGAACCTATCCCACTGCCCCATGGACAAAGCATCGGCGATCCCATTATCTACCTCGGGGACATGTTGCGCCCGAAACAGAATATTGCAGCGCAAATAGGTTAGCACGAGCCGTGACAGCACTCGGAGGACCCGCAGGGCCTTAGCCCTTTGGTTGTTAACCGCGTGCACGACCCCCAAGTTATCGCAACGGAAGAGAATACTGCGATCGCGCAGCCGCTCCCCCCAAACTTCTAAGGCCACCATGATTGGAAAGAGCTCCAGCAACAACAGGTCGCCGGTCAGCCCCTCCCTCGCCCAAGACTCGGGCCAAGAGGCCGCGCACCAAGCCCCGTCAAGGTAACAACCGAACCCCGAGGAGCCCGCCGCATCTGTAAACAACTGCAATTCGAAACTATCAACAAGCGGGGCCATCCAGATCCGTACACCATTGAAATCCGCCAGGAACGAAACCCACATAGCGATGTCCTGCCTAATCTCTGCCGAGAAACGGACAAAATGGTGCGGCCTGGACACCCCGGCCGTGGACCGCTCCAACTTCCGGCAAAAAACCCGGCCCATGGGGATCACCCGACAGGCAAAGTTCAAGCGACCTAAGAGGGATTGCGCCTCCCGCAAAGTAACCTTACTTTGTCCCGAGCATTGCGCAATGGACTCCCGAAGCTGCACGACCTTGTCCTGAGGCAGCCGGCACGCCCCCGCGACCGTATCGATCTCGATACTTAAAAAGGACAAGCAGGAGAGGGGCCCCTCCATCTTATCCTCGGCCACCGGGACGCCAAAATGCCTAAGCAACGCGCGCAGCGAGAACAGCAGGAAACCACAGCGAGGAGAATGCGCGGGTCCCATGCACAAAAAATCATCCAGGTAATGTGCAAAAAGGTGCTGAACTTTTCGAAAAAGGCACACGAAACGGAACACCCCATCGGCAGACACTTGTCAATGAAGTATTCCCCCCGACGCGGAGACCCATGAATCGAAACGACTTCGGGTGCAAAGGGAGCAAGCGAAAAGCCGATTCAACATCCAGCTTAGCCATGAGGGCCCCAGGGCCACACTCCCGGACCAAGCCCAGAGCATCCTCAAAGGACTGATACACCACCGAACAATATTCCGGCGAAATGGCATCATTCACCGAGGACCCGGATGGATAAGACAAATGCTGAATGAGCCGAAACTTACCAGGAGCCTTTTTGGGCACCACCCCCACCGGGGAGATAATGAAATCCTCGATAGGCGGCAGCGCAAAGGGGCCCGCCATTCTCCCTAGGCGAACCTCCTGTACCACTTTACCTCCTCGAAGCACGTCAGGGAAATCCCGGGCAGACTGCAGGTTCCTCACGGCCCGAACTAAAACATCCCCCACCACAGGCAAACGAAAACCCGATGCAAAATCCTCCCACAGAAATCTTGCGTCGTCTGTGTAAGGGTACCATCCTAACCATTTTAGCATGGCCCCCAAACGAACCGGGGTCGGCGCCCTAACTAGCGGCAAGCCCACCCGTTGCTTTTCCGGTTGGGCCAGCGGCCGCCCTGGCGCCAGGTCTCCCCCCGCGGAAACAATTGGAAGCAGGGTGGGATCCGTTACAACGCAAGCAAAGGTGTCGAAAACGACACCGTTGCCCAAGGGGGCATGTGGCATTGTTGAATGCGAAACACTTCCTCTACGCCGGCATCTGCTGCGGAGAATGGGCCGCTGTCCAAGGGCGGTGCGGCGGACCCTCAACCGCTGGTCGAAACTGACTCGCCGTTGCGGCCTGCGCCACTGACGACCCCTTTGCCACCATCTTCACATCCTGCGCTCGCGTGACCCTAAGCCATACCTCCACGTCTTTGCATCCAAAGTCAATGACGTGTAGGCAATCGTGCTTCTGACGGAACTGCTTGTCGTACTGCAGCCACGAATCGTCCTTAGACTGACGCTGCATGTCATGCACGAGGTGAATATACCTGATGACGTTCATGTGTTCATCAGGGCGATCCTCCAAGTAGCACGCCGCGAAGACACAGAAACCCGCCAACCAGTTGTCATACGAACGGAAGGCCTCCGCCCCAATACCGCCCTTTGCGAGCACTTCCTTACCTTCCCTCTTGGTGTCCTCTGTCAACGTAAAAAGGTCGACGTATTCCCCCCGTCTAATCTTCCTCCTGCAACTCTCCCGCAATCCCCGCAAGACTGCCGTGTACTCGCAGCGAACAACGCCGGGCAAATTACGCCTCCTCCTTTCCCGGCGAGAACTGCTACTACTCTTCCGAGACCGCTTATCCCGGTGCCGCATCTCACGCCGCGCGTACTTGATAGCCCTCTTCCTAGCCTTAGCGGTGCTACTAACCGCAGACTGGCACGACGAAGAAGAGGAAGAAGATCTACTCGATGTACTGCCGCACGAGGAAGAAGAGGACCCCAGCGACATAGCAACAGTATCGGCGTCCCACTCACTGGCGGGCCCGCTTCCGGAAGGCGAAACCTCGGCTACGACCGGCTCCTCCTCCTGATCGCTATCCGGATCCGCACCTGAAAAAGAAGGGACAACCGCCCCTGGAGCCGGAGCCCCCCTGGCGGGAATGAAAGCAGACGCCCCTGCGGGCGAAGGGGTAGCGCTACCCAGCAACGCAGCGGCGGAGCCCAGACTGCGACACGCCTGCAGGAACTGCGCCATGGCGGGGTCAGAAACACCCGGGAGAACGGCCGCGTCGACTGAAGCGGGAACCAAAGAAACGCCACCCGGGGACAAAGTCGACAAAAGTGGCGCGAATGCCGCCGTCATGGCCGACAGTGCCGTCGAAATGGCAGAGGGAACCGGAGCCGCAGCCGTAGCTCCAGAGGTCCCCCCGGCCCCCGGGTCCGAAGCAGGAATGGGCCCAAACACGCCGGCGCGCCGCCCAGGCCGGCCCCGCCGGGGGCCGGCACTAGCCGCCCTAAGAACCCCCGTTCCCTCTTGCGGTGCACCGCAAGCCAAAGCGCTGCCCCGGCCCCCACTGGCCCCGCCCACCGGGAGAACCCGCTGACCTCCGCCTCCAAACATCACCCCACCCCCTCTGGCCCCGTGTCGACACTACCACAGGCCCCCGGGAGCCTCCCCCGCCAGAGCGGGGAGAACGCCTGGGGAGTCCAGCAGCCCCACGGGCGCTCGCGCGCGATGAGGGAATCGCCTGCCCTTCGGGATGGCCCGTGTACGAGCCGCCATCCGAGGGCCTCACAGCAACGGAGGCCATCCCCTCATATTCCGGGGAGCCTCCGATGACTCTCAGCGGTGGAGGGCGCCGGGAACGCGCGGACGCGCGTCCCCGCGCCGCAGCAGCCGGCGGGGAATCCACACAAGCGGGTTCTCCAGTGGGCACCTACCGCCGGTTGCCCGCTTCAGACCGCCGCCGGCCGCCGCCCTGCCCCTCGCCAGCCGCCGCCGCATCGGAGGGATCCCCCGGCAGCCTAGTCGGCGAAGAAGCGGACGGGCGCGGCGCCGAGCGCGCCTGAGGACGGGCGCCCGCAGCAGCGCCAGCAGGCCCCATCCCGGCCGAGAGCAGCGTGCTCCGGCCAGTGGCATCGGACGCCGGCTCCCGTGCAGTATCCGAATCAAGGTAGCGAGCAGGGGGGGCAGAGGAGCGGCGGGGACGGGGCATGGCAGGCCACAATATAAACCCAGGCAATGGGGACAGAGGGGGCAGTACGCAGCACAAAGGCACAGCAGCAGCACTCCAATACAAAGGTGGAGAACTACTACTACGGAGCTGACGTCACACACCCGCCCTGAAAACACCTGGGAACACCTGCGTTTTTACTGACACTCCCAGAAAACCGGCAGTTACCACCCACAAACGTCCGCTTCCTGTCAATCACCTTGCGTATGCCTAGCGATCAAAAATGACACAGCATTTATTCACAGTTTGGCCTCGCACCTGCGCACTATAATCTGTACGCATGCGCATGATCGATAATCAGCCACCTTGCGAATTCGCGCAACGGCGATCAGGTCTAAATTACCCCCATAGGACCTTGTTCAGAGATATAGTATATGAAAATAACAAATGTATTAAATTTAGAATAATAATTCCCTGAAAAGTTAATAATGCATAGAAAATTTTGTTTAAAACAATTGTTTACCAAGTTTTTCAAACATTCTTACAGTAATTGTGGCCACTTGCAGCTGACTAGGATCTAGCATCTATCCTTGCAGCACTGTCCCGTTGGGGTCTAGAGCTAATATCAAACTGGACCGTTAGGGAAGCAGCATGACAACGCTGACTCATTTAATAAAAATAAGCAGAACATCTTTTAGGGGGGAGTTAAGTATTAAAAGTGTCCGGTAGATCTAAAAGGTGTATTAAAAGGTGTATAAATGTAATCTCTGATTTCTATGCCAGGAGATTTCAAAGTAAGAGGTTGATGTATCAAACAGTGAAAAGAGTGGATACATGGACCAGAGGCGAAGTTACCCATCAGCTGCTACCTATTATTTTATAAACTGTACTTGATAAATGCTACCTCGAAGGTGATTGGTTGTGCAACTTTTCCTCTGGTCTCTTCTCACTGCAGGGTAGCATCTAGTTTACCTTCGTGGAGAGGATCATTCCCATAACCCCCTGAGTCCATGTCACAATCTATTTGGAATAGTAAAGTGTGGCGAGCGAAGTGAGACACCGAGCCCGAAGCGTGGCGAGCGTCTAATGCTGCATAGAAAAAAAAATTACCCCAAACGAACGGAGAACAAAGAAAACATTTAGGTGCTGTAAGGGCAGAAGTTCTCTCCTGTCCTCTCGTTTTGTCACTTCCAGGTCCTGAGCACGAAGGTAACATAGACACAACCCTCACTGCAGGTCTTCTTGTACATAAATACTGTAGGCCATGTTTAAGGATTTGTTTGAGTGGAAAGAGACCAAGCAAAATATATTTACTCACATACAGTATGCAAGAGTAAATAAAATCTGAAAATATCAACTATTGAAGGTGCTTGAAGCAGTTGAAACAACCCCTATTCTCAGAGGCGTCACTCACCTCTGTGACACCCGGTGCGGCAGCGAGGATAAAGGGGGTGGGGCTTCACGGGAATGGGCGTGGCTTAAATAGAGGGGCGGGGCTTCACGGGCGGAACCCGTTTTTAGACCATTGCAGGCACGTGAAGGGGGCGGGGCTTTCATGAGGGGCGGGGCTTCGCGTCCCGGCACCCGTTTTTTTTTTTCACTGGGGGGTGTGGGAGGTGAGGGCTGACTCCCGGGAGGTGCTGTCCCTGCAGTGCTGGCTCCTACACAGTGACAGGAGCCGAGTGCTGCACATAATATAACAGTGCAGCACTCGGCTTCTGTCACTCTGCAGGAGCCGGCATTTTGGTGTCACCCCTCGGCGGGTGACACCCGGGAGCGGGCAGCACCCCCCGCACCCCCCTTGTGACGCCACTGCCTATTCTATATAAACAACAGTTATTATTTTTAGGTGTGTATCTAACAGGCACTGTTTTCAGCAGATTTCTGCAAGTCAGGACAATGTATGTTCACTCCTCTGTCCATGCTCTTGCAGCTGTGTCATTTAGCCATTATCAGGGCTTTCAAGTTTCAACTGGGTAGCACCATAAGCATACATTCATACCTCCCAACTGTCCCGATTTTGGCGGTACAGTCCCGTTTTTCACGGTCTGTCCCGTTGTCCCACCCGCGGGTCGCAGTGTCCCGCGGGTGGGGGGGGGACAGTTGGGAGATCCCTCCCTGTCACTCGCTGCGAAAATGGGGTCGCGAGGACACGCCCCTTTTTTCATTAGACCACGCCCCATAAAATCGGGCACGCACCTACGCCCGCTGATATCAAAGTTGGGAGGTATGTACATTTAAGGCAAAAAATTATGCAAAGAACCTCAATTATGCTGCATGGTAAATTGCAGTGTTTATTGTAATTGTTCTGATTACCAGTGTTCTTAGTGTTTAGAGTCTGTACCTGTATTTCTTTTTTTTTCCCTGTGTGGAACTACAAGTCTCAGCATGGTATCACCTCCTATTATGTTTAGAAATAGGATGTGCTGCAGTCCACCCTCCACCTCCCCCATAGCACTGAAAGCAACAATAGGCCTAATTCAGACCTGATCGCAGCAGCAAAATTGTTCTCTAATGGGCAAAACCATGTGCACTGCAGGAAGGTGGTGGCAATTATAGCTAGAGTGGTGCGGCTGGCACTTTTCGTGTTTTGGTTTTGGTTCTAATTCCACTTTTGTGTTTTGGTTTTGACAAAACCACCCTTTCGTGTTTTGGTTTTGGTTTTGGATCTGGATGATTTTTTTTTTAAAAACCCATAAAAACAGCTAAATCACAGAATTTGGGGGTAATTTTGCTCCTACTGTATTATTAACCTCAATAACATTCATTTCCACTCATTTCCAGTCTATTCTGAACACCTCACACCTCACAATATTGTTTTTAGGCCAAAAGGTTGCACCGAGGTTGCTAGATGACTAAGCTCAGTAGTGGATCTTGCCACGGGCAAGCAGGACTTTTGCCCGGGGTGCCACCTTCCGGAGGGCGCCGGCGCCATCCGGAGGGCGCCGCACCATGGCAAGATCCGCTGCTGCTGTGCCCCCCGCTGCCCGCTCTGCCCCGCTGCCGCTGCCCGCTGCCGCTGCCCGCTGTGAAGGGAAACTAGACGCTACGCGTCTAGTTTCCCTTCGTGGAGAGGACCTTTACTGTGCATGCGCGATGACATCATAGCACAGCAAAGGTCCTCTCCACGAAGGGAACTAGATGCTACGCGTCTAGTTTCCCTTCGTGTAGAGTACCTTTGCTGTGCGGTGTGCGATGACGTAATCGCGCACCGCACATCATTTCAGCGGCGCTACTACTGTACAGGGGGCGTAACTGACCACGCCCCCTGTATGAAGCCACGCCCCTATTGCCGCCCGGGGCGCAAAAAATCCCTGAACCGGCCCTGACTAAGCTAAGTGACACAAGTGTGCAGCACAAACACCTGGCCCATCTAGGAGTGGCACTGCAGTGGCAGACAGGAGGGCAGATATAAAAACTAGGCCCCAAAAAGCACATGATGCAAAGAAGAAAAAGAATTGCAATGAGGTAGTTGTATGACTAAGCCAAGCGACACAAACAATTGGCCCATCTAGGCGTGGCAGTCCCTAACAGCACATGATGCAAAGAAGAAAGAAACGCTGCACCGAGGTTGCTGTATGATTAAGCTAAGCCACACAACCACCTGGCCCATCTAGTAGTGTCACGCAGTGGCTGAATGTCGAGAGTAGGCCGCAATTGTTTGGTCCACTGACAGCATCTCCAGCACGCTCCAGTCACTTTAAAAAAAAGCTGCAATTGGTGGATTTTTACGTCAATACCCCAGGTACCCCAGGACTAATACAGCAGTACCCCTGGACTCATACGGCAGTGTCACACAGGATGGCACTTTTCAAAAACTAGGCCCCAAACAGCACCTCATACAAAAGATGTCGAAGAGGTGCAATGAGGTAGCTGCATGACAAGCGACACAAACAATTCCCACTGGAATTATACGTCCAAATCAATGGAATTAAATGGCAAGATCACTGTAATTATACGTCCAAATCACTGGAATTAATTTGCAAGATCACTGTAATTAATAATTATGGGGGTAATTCCAAGTTGATAGCAGCAGGACATTTTTTAGCAGTTGGGCAAAACCATGCGCACTGCAGGGGGGGCAGATATAACATGTGCAGAGAGAGTTAGATTTGGGTGGGTCATTTTGTTTCTGTGCAGGGTAAATACTGGCTGCTTTATTTTTACACTGCAATTTAGATTGCAGATTGAACACACCACACCCAAATCTAACTCTCTCTGCACATGTTATATCTGCCTCCCCTGCAGTGCACATGGTTTTGCCCAACTGCTAACAAAAATTCTGCTGCGATCAACTCAGAATTACCCCCTATACGTCCAAATCACTGGAATTTGATGTCCAAATCACTGGAATTAATTGGCAAGATCACTGTAATTAATAATTATACGTACAAATCACTGGAATTATACGTCCAAATCAGTGGAATTAATTGGTAAGATCACTGTAATTTATAATTATACGTCCAAATCACTGGAATTATGCGTCCAAATCACTGGAATTAATTGGCAAGATCACTGTATAAATACGTCCAAATCACTGGAATTAATTGGCAAGATCACTGTAATTAATAATTATACGTCCAAATCACTGGAATTTTATGTCCAAATCACTGGAATTAATTGGCAAGATCACTGTAATTAATAATTATACGTACAAATCACTGGAATTATACATCCAAATCAGTGGAATTAATTGGTAAGATCACTGTAATTAATAATTATACGGCCAAATCACTGGAATTATATGTCCAAATCACTGGAATTAATTGGCAACATCACTGTAATTATACGTCCAAATCATTGGAATTAAGTGGCAAGATCACTGTAATTAATAATTATACGTCCAAATCACTGTAATTATACGTCCAAATCACTGGAATTAATTGGCAAAATCACTGTAATTAATAATTATACATCCAAATCACTGGAATTAAATAGGAAAATCTTGCTATCGCCTGCCTAGTGAAGTGGAATCTAGATGGGATTTGGTACCAGGGACACAATACCTCCATCAATTGTCTAAATCACACTGCACTAATGGCGGATACCGGACGCACATCTAACACCATCATAAGTGTCAAGGCCTCAGTTATGAGGGCTTTCATCGTCATGTAAAGCTGAACCAATAGTCATGAACATAGGCCAGGGCCTCAGCCGTTCCTTGCCACTCCGTGTCGTAAATGGCATATTGGCAAGTTGACGTTTCTTCTAACACCATTTAAATTTCTTTTTTTGGGTCTTTTTACTGAACTTTGGCTTTTTGGATTTTACATGCCCTCTAGTATCACAATGGGCATCGGCCTTGGCAGACGACGTTGATGGCATTTCATCATCTATGTCATGGCTAGTGGCAGCAGCTCCAGCACTAGGAGGAAGTGGATCTTGATCTTTCCCTATTTTATCCTCCAAATGTTTGTTCTCCATTATTTTTCTGGAGTTATATCACACAATATGTGGCACAAGAGAGTGAACCCCCACACCTCACAGGGCAAACCCTGTAAAAATTATTTGGATTAAATATTAATAACCCCTTTATTTGGAGTAAATAATACAAAGCACAGGACAGCACCACTACATTTATATGGCAGCACCACTGGACTGGATTTGTACGGAATTATATGGAATTATACGGCGGGATCACTGGAATTATATGGCAGGATAACTGGAATTATACGGCAGTATCACAGGAATTATATGGAAATATCACAGGAATTATACGCCAGTATCACGGGAATTATACGCCAGTATTCTGAGAATTATACGCCAATGTCACAGGAATTATACGGCAATATCATAGGAAATATACGACAGTATTCCAAAAATTATTTGCCAATGTCACAGGAATTATACGCCAGTATTCCGCGAATTATACGGCAATGTCACAGGAATTATACGACAGTATCACGGGAATTATACGGCAATATCACGGTAATTATACGCCAGTATCACGGGATTTATACAGCTACACTGGATATATGGCAGCAGAGGACACCACCACTGTGACTGGTCACTGGACTGATGCTGCACAAGACACTACCCCTGGTCTGATGCAAGACAAAACAGCAAAAATGCAAGGGTCTTATACAGCAGCACTGGATATATGGCAGCAGAGGACACCACAACTGTGACTGGTCACTGGACTGATGCTGCACAAGACACTTCCCCTGGTCTGATGCAAGACAACACAGCAATAATGCAAGGGTCTTATACAGCAGCACTGGGGACCTATAGCAGCAGAGGACACCAACACTGTGACTGGCTGGACTGATGCAGCACAATACACCGACTACACTGGACTGGACTGAGCAACACAACACAGCACAAGACTCGCCACCCCACTTTCCCGCCCCCACACAGACACTGAGGACGGAGACACGTCCTCTCACTACACTCTCCGAGACAGGAGTGAAAATTAGAGATGAGCGGGTTCGGTTTCTTTGAATCCGAACCCGCACGAACTTCACTTTTTTTTTCACGGGTCCGAGCGACTCGGATCTTCCCGCCTTGCTCGGTTAACCCGAGCGCGCCCGAACGTCATCATGACGCTGTCGGATTCTCGCGAGACTCGGATTCTATATAAGGAGCCGCGCGTCGCCGCCATTTTCACACGTGCATTGAGATTGATAGGGAGAGGACGTGGCTGGCGTCCTCTCCATTTAGATTAGATTTAGAAGAGAGAGAGAGAGAGATTGCTGTGATACTGTAGATTAGAAGAGAGTGCAGAGTGCAGACAGAGTTTAGTGACTGACGACCACAGTGACCAGTGACCACCAGAGACAGTGCAGTTGTTTGTTTTATTTAATATATCCGTTCTCTGCCTGAAAAAAACGATACACAGTCACACAGTGACTCAGTCTGTGTGCACTGCTCAGCCCAGTGTGCTGCACATCAATGTATTGTATATAAAGCTTATAATTGTGGGGGAGACTGGGGAGCACTGCAGGTTGTTATAGCAGGAGCCAGGAGTACATGATAAATAATATTATATTAAAATTAAACAGTGCACACTTTTGCTGCAGGAGTGCCACTGCCAGTGTGACTAGTGGTGACCAGTGCCTGACCACCAGTATATTAGTAGTATTGTATACTATCTCTTTATCAACCAGTCTATATTAGCAGCAGACACAGTACAGTGCGGTAGTTCACGGCTGTGGCTACCTCTGTGTCGGCACTCGGCAGGCAGTCCGTCCATCCATAATTGTATTATATACCACCTAACCGTGGTTTTTTTTCTCTTTCTTTATACCGTCGTCATAGTCATACTAGTTGTTACGAGTATACTACTATCTCTTTATCAACCAGTGTACAGTGCGGTAGTTCACGGCTGTGGCTACCTCTGTGTCGGAACTCGGCAGGCAGTCCGTCCATCCATAATTGTATTATAATATATACCACCTAACCGTGGTTTTTTTTTCGTTCTTTATACCGTCGTCATACTAGTTGTTACGAGTATACTACTATCTCTTTATCAACCAGTGTACAGTGCGGTAGTTCACGGCTGTGGCTACCTCTGTGTCGGAACTCGGCAGGCAGTCCGTCCATCCATAATTGTATTATAATATATACCACCTAACCGTGGTTTTTTTTTCGTTCTTTATACCGTCGTCATACTAGTTGTTACGAGTATACTACTATCTCTTTATCAACCAGTGTACAGTGCGGTAGTTCACGGCTGTGGCTACCTCTGTGTCGGCACTCGGCAGGCAGTCCGTCCAACCATAATTGTATTATATACCACCTAACCGTGGTTTTTTTTTCATTCTTTATACCGTCGTCATACTAGTTGTTACGAGTATACTACTATCTCTTTATCAACCAGTGTACAGTGCGGTAGTTCACGGCTGTGGCTACCTCTGTGTCGGCACTCGGCAGGCAGTCCGTCCAACCATAATTGTATTATATACCACCTAACCGTGGTTTTTTTTTCATTCTTTATACCGTCGTCATACTAGTTGTTACGAGTATACTACTATCTCTTTATCAACCAGTGTACAGTGCGGTAGTTCACGGCTGTGGCTACCTCTGTGTCGGCACTCGGCAGCCCGTCCATAATTGTATATACCAGTGACCTAACCGTGGTTTTTTTTTCTTTCTTTATACATACATACTAGTTACGAGTATACTATCTCTTTATCAACCAGTCTATATATTAGCAGCAGACACAGTACAGTGCGGTAGTTCACGGCTGTGGCTACCTCTGTGTCGGCACTCGGCAGCCCGTCCATAATTGTATATACCACCTAACCGTGGTTTTTTTTTCTTTCTTTATACATACATACTAGTTACGAGTATACTATCTCTTTATCAACCAGTCTATATATTAGCAGCAGACACAGTACAGTGCGGTAGTTCACGGCTGTGGCTACCTCTGTGTCGGCACTCCGCAGCCCGTCCATAATTGTATATACCAGTGACCTAACCGTGGTTTTTTTTTCTTTCTTTATACATACATACTAGTTACGAGTATACTATCTCTTTATCAACCAGTCTATATATTAGCAGCAGACACAGTACAGTGCGGTAGTTCACGGCTGTGGCTACCTCTGTGTCGGCACTCGGCAGCCCGTCCATAATTGTATATACCAGTGACCTAACCGTGTTTTTTTTTTCTTTCTTTATACATACATACTAGTTACGAGTATACTATCTCTTTATCAACCAGTCTATATATTAGCAGCAGACACAGTACAGTGCGGTAGTTCACGGCTGTGGCTACCTCTGTGTCGGCACTCGGCAGCCCGTCCATAATTGTATATACCAGTGACCTAACCGTGTTTTTTTTTTCTTTCTTTATACATACATACTAGTTACGAGTATACTATCTCTTTATCAACCAGTCTATATATTAGCAGCAGACACAGTACAGTGCGGTAGTTCACGGCTGTGGCTACCTCTGTGTCGGCACTCGGCAGCCCGTCCATAATTGTATACTAGTATCCAATCCATCCATCTGCATTGTTTACCTGAGGTGCCTTTTAGTTGTGCCTATTAAAATATGGAGAACAAAAATGTTGAGGTTCCAAAATTAGGGAAAGATCAAGATCCACTTCCACCTCGTGCTGAAGCTGCTGCCACTAGTCATGGCCGAGACGATGAAATGCCAGCAACGTCGTCTGCCAAGGCCGATGCCCAATGGCATAGTACAGAGCATGTCAAAACCAAAACACCAAATATCAGTAAAAAAAGGACTCCAAAACCTAAAATAAAATTGTCGGAGGAGAAGCGTAAACTTGCCAATATGCCATTTACCACACGGAGTGGCAAGGAACGGCTGAGGCCCTGGCCTATGTTCATGGCTAGTGGTTCAGCTTCACATGAGGATGGAAGCACTCAGCCTCTCGCTAGAAAACTGAAAAGACTCAAGCTGGCAAAAGCACCGCAAAGAACTGTGCGTTCTTTGAAATCCCAAATCCACAAGGAGAGTCCAATTGTGTCGGTTGCGATGCCTGACCTTCCCAACACTGGACGTGAAGAGCATGCGCCTTCCACCATTTGCACGCCCCCTGCAAGTGCTGGAAGGAGCACCCGCAGTCCAGTTCCTGATAGTCAGATTGAAGATGTCAGTGTTGAAGTACACCAGGATGAGGAGGATATGGGTGTTGCTGGCGCTGGGGAGGAAATTGACCAGGAGGATTCTGATGGTGAGGTGGTTTGTTTAAGTCAGGCACCCGGGGAGACACCTGTTGTCCGTGGGAGGAATATGGCCGTTGACATGCCAGGTGAAAATACCAAAAAAATCAGCTCTTCGGTGTGGAGGTATTTCACCAGAAATGCGGACAACAGGTGTCAAGCCGTGTGTTCCCTTTGTCAAGCTGTAATAAGTAGGGGTAAGGACGTTAACCACCTCGGAACATCCTCCCTTATACGTCACCTGCAGCGCATTCATAATAAGTCAGTGACAAGTTCAAAAACTTTGGGTGACAGCGGAAGCAGTCCACTGACCAGTAAATCCCTTCCTCTTGTAACCAAGCTCACGCAAACCACCCCACCAACTCCCTCAGTGTCAATTTCCTCCTTCCCCAGGAATGCCAATAGTCCTGCAGGCCATGTCACTGGCAAGTCTGACGAGTCCTCTCCTGCCTGGGATTCCTCCGATGCATCCTTGCGTGTAACGCCTACTGCTGCTGGCGCTGCTGTTGTTGCCGCTGGGAGTCGATGGTCATCCCAGAGGGGAAGTCGTAAGCCCACTTGTACTACTTCCAGTAAGCAATTGACTGTTCAACAGTCCTTTGCGAGGAAGATGAAATATCACAGCAGTCATCCTACTGCAAAGCGGATAACTGAGTCCTTGACAACTATGTTGGTGTTAGACGTGCGTCCGGTATCCGCCGTTAGTTCACAGGGAACTAGACAATTTATTGAGGCAGTGTGCCCCCGTTACCAAATACCATCTAGGTTCCACTTCTCTAGGCAGGCGATACCGAGAATGTACACGGACGTCAGAAAAAGACTCACCAGTCTCCTAAAAAATGCAGTTGTACCCAATGTCCACTTAACCACGGACATGTGGACAAGTGGAGCAGGGCAGGGTCAGGACTATATGACTGTGACAGCCCACTGGGTAGATGTATGGACTCCCGCCGCAAGAACAGCAGCGGCGGCACCAGTAGCAGCATCTCGCAAACGCCAACTCTTTCCTAGGCAGGCTACGCTTTGTATCACCGCTTTCCAGAATACGCACACAGCTGAAAACCTCTTACGGCAACTGAGGAAGATCATCGCGGAATGGCTTACCCCAATTGGACTCTCCTGTGGATTTGTGGCATCGGACAACGCCAGCAATATTGTGTGTGCATTAAATATGGGCAAATTCCAGCACGTCCCATGTTTTGCACATACCTTGAATTTGGTGGTGCAGAATTTTTTAAAAAACGACAGGGGCGTGCAAGAGATGCTGTCGGTGGCCAGAAAAATTGCGGGACACTTTCGGCGTACAGGCACCACGTACAGAAGACTGGAGCACCACCAAAAACTACTGAACCTGCCCTGCCATCATCTGAAGCAAGAAGTGGTAACGAGGTGGAATTCAACCCTCTATATGCTTCAGAGGTTGGAGGAGCAGCAAAAGGCCATTCAAGCCTATACAATTGAGCACGATATAGGAGATGGAATGCACCTGTCTCAAGTGCAGTGGAGAATGATTTCAACGTTGTGCAAGGTTCTGATGCCCTTTGAACTTGCCACACGTGAAGTCAGTTCAGACACTGCCAGCCTGAGTCAGGTCATTCCCCTCATCAGGCTTTTGCAGAAGAAGCTGGAGGCATTGAAGAAGGAGCTAAAAGGGAGCGATTCCGCTAGGCATGTGGGACTTGTGGATGCAGCCCTTAATTCGCTTAACAAGGATTCACGGGTGGTCAATCTGTTGAAATCAGAGCACTACATTTTGGCCACCGTGCTCGATCCTAGATTTAAAGCCTACCTTGGATCTCTCTTTCCTGCAGACACAGGTCTGCTGGGGTTGAAAGACCTGCTGGTGACAAAATTGTCAAGTCAAGCGGAACGCGACCTGTCAACATCTCCTCCTTCACATTCTCCCGCAACTGGGGGTGCGAGGAAAAGGCTCAGAATTCCGAGCCCACCCGCTGGCGGTGATGCAGGGCAGTCTGGAGCGACTGCTGATGCTGACATCTGGTCCGGACTGAAGGACCTGACAACGATTACGGACATGTCGTCTACTGTCACTGCATATGATTCTCTCAACATTGATAGAATGGTGGAGGATTATATGAGTGACCGCATCCAAGTAGGCACGTCACACAGTCCGTACTTATACTGGCAGGAAAAAGAGGCAATTTGGAGGCCCTTGCACAAACTGGCTTTATTCTACCTAAGTTGCCCTCCCACAAGTGTGTACTCCGAAAGAGTGTTTAGTGCCGCCGCTCACCTTGTCAGCAATCGGCGTACTAGGTTACATCCAGAAAATGTGGAGAAGATGATGTTCATTAAAATGAATTATAATCAATTCCTCCGCGGAGACATTGACCAGCAGCAATTGCCTCCACAAAGTACACAGGGAGCTGAGATGGTGGATTCCAGTGGGGACGAATTGATAATCTGTGAGGAGGGGGATGTACACGTTGATATATCGGAGGGTGAAGATGAGGTGGACATCTTGCCTCTGTAGAGCCAGTTTGTGCAAGGAGAGATTAATTGCTTCTTTTTTGGGGGGGGTCCAAACCAACCCGTCATATCAGTCACAGTCGTGTGGCAGACCCTGTCACTGAAATGATGGGTTGGTTAAAGTGTGCATGTCCTGTTTTGTTTATACAACATAAGGGTGGGTGGGAGGGCCCAAGGATAATTCCATCTTGCACCTCTTTTTTCTTTTCTTTTTCTTTGCATCATGTGCTGATTGGGGAGGGTTTTTTGGAAGGGACATCCTGCGTGACACTGCAGTGCCACTCCTAAATGGGCCCGGTGTTTGTGTCGGCCACTAGGGTCGCTAATCTTACTCACACAGTCAGCTACCTCATTGCGCCTCTTTTTTTCTTTGCGTCATGTGCTGTTTGGGAGGGTTTTTTGGAAGGGACATCCTGCGTGACACTGCAGTGCCACTCCTAGATGGGCCCGGTGTTTGTGTCGGCCACTAGGGTCGCTAATCTTACTCACACAGCTACCTCATTGCGCCTCTTTTTTTCTTTGCGTCATGTGCTGTTTGGGGAGGTTTTTTGGAAGGGACATCCTGCGTGACACTGCAGTGCCACTCCTAGATGGGCCCGGTGTTTGTGTCGGCCACTAGGGTCGCTAATCTTACTCACACAGTCAGCTACCTCATTGCGCCTCTTTTTTTCTTTGCGTCATGTGCTGTTTGGGGAGGGTTTTTGGAAGGGCCATCCTGCGTGACACTGCAGTGCCACTCCTAGATGGGCCCGGTGTTTGTGTCGGCCACTAGGGTCGCTAATCTTACTCACACAGTCAGCTACCTCATTGCGCCTCTTTTTTTCTTTGCGTCATGTGCTGTTTGGGGAGGGTTTTTTGGAAGGGACATCCTGCGTGACACTGCAGTGCCACTCCTAGATGGGCCCGGTGTTTGTGTCGGCCACTAGGGTCGCTAATCTTACTCACACAGCTACCTCATTGCGCCTCTTTTTTTCTTTGCGTCATGTGCTGTTTGGGGAGGGTTTTTTGGAAGGGACATCCTGCGTGACACTGCAGTGCCACTCCTAGATGGGCCCGGTGTTTGTGTCGGCCACTAGGGTCGCTTATCTTACTCACACAGCGACCTCGGTGCAAATTTTAGGACTAAAAATAATATTGTGAGGTGTGAGGTATTCAGAATAGACTGAAAATGAGTGTAAATTATGGTTTTTGAGGTTAATAATACTTTGGGATCAAAATGACCCCCAAATTCTATGATTTAAGCTGTTTTTTAGTGTTTTTGGAAAAAAACACCCGAATCCAAAACACACCCGAATCCGACAAAAATAATTCGGTGAGGTTTTGCCAAAACGCGTTTGAACCCAAAACACGGCCGCGGAACCGAACCCAAAACCAAAACCCGAAAAATTTCAGGCGCTCATCTCTAGTGAAAATGGCCATGACGCGCAGCTCCTTATATGGATTCCAAATCTCGCAAGAATCCGACAGCGGGATGATGACGTTTTGCCTCGTTCGGGTTTCCGACTCAGGCGGGAAAACCCGAGCTGGGCTCGGAACCGGGCTCAAAGCGTGAGGTTCAGTACGGTTCGGTTCTCTGAGAACCGAACTCGCTCATCTCTAATATAAATGCATATATTCACCTCTATGCAGAGTTGCAAACATACAACGATGTGTCTGCCAACTAGGTATATTAGTCATCATCATCTGTGCAGACGTACATCCAACTCTGTATAGCCCGCTGTGACATTAACATGCCCTCACTGAGCTTGGGATAATTGGGAACTCTCTATTACAGTTAGCTCTACTAAAGCTTCGAAAAATGAAAACTGGTGATGTTGAATCTGATTGGTTGCTATAGGCAACATCACCACTTTCCATTTTTAGAAGCTTTCATAAGTCTACCCCAAAATGTGATTGATATGTGTACATCTCTTGCATGTGGGTGACCAAAAACATGCAAGATACTGTACCCTATCCAGAGGGTATCTCGTCAGTAACCCGACGTTCGGGATCCCGGCAGTTGGAATACCGACGCCTGAATCCTGAAACTGCTCGGAATGCAGATGCCGAGATCCCAACATGGATCGCAGTGCTGGCGCCGGAATCCCAAACGTCAGGATACCAAATGAGGAACTGCACAGAGGTAAGTTGTGCGGGGGGGTGTTAGGTCTAGACTGTGTGGGGAGGAGGGATAGGGTTAGGCTGAGGGTTAGGCTGTGGGGAGGGGGGTTCAGGGTTAGGAACCACCAGGGAAAGTTAGGTTTAGGCTGCAGGGAAGGGGGGGGGGAGAAACAGGATGTGGGTGGTATCTAGTTGATAGCTAGACAGTGTCTAGTTAGACAGTCAATAGATAGACACCATATGTTAGACAGACATTAGGTTGACAGGGTCAAAAGGTCGACATGAAAAAGTAGACAGTACAAAAGGTCGATAAGGTCAAAAGGTCGACAGGGTCAAAATGTCGACCTGAAAATGGTCGACATAAAAAGATAAATGTTTTTTTTTTTTAAATGTAACATATTTTTAGGACTATTTCATACCTTCTCTATCCATGTTGGCATAGAGTCGGCATATCCATGTCGGCATAGAGTTGGTTATAAACCTTGTGGTGAGCCCCGCAAGGGTATGCCTTTCTACAATTGGGGGTCCCAGATGACAAAACTATCCACACAAACCACAAAAATGCAAAAAACATAGTGTCTACCTTTTTTATGTCACCCATTTTCATGTCGACCTTTTGACCCTTTGGACCTTTTGACCCTGTTGACATCTTGTACTTTCTACCTTTTTCATGTCGACCTTTTGACCCTGTCGACCTTTTGACCCTGTCGACCTAATGTCTGTCTCATATGGGGGGTAATTCCAAGTTGATCGCAGCAGGATTTTTTATAGCAATTGGGCAAAACCATGTGCACTGCAGGGGAGGCAGATATAACATATGCAGAGAGAGTTAGATTTGGGTGGGGTGTGTTCAATCTGCAATCTAATTTGCAGTGTAAAAATAAAACAGACAGTATTTACCCTGCACAGAAACAAAATAACCCACCCAAATCTTACTCTCTCTGCACATGTTATATCTGCCTCCCCTGCAGTGCACATGGTTTTGCCCAATTGCTATAAAAAAATCCTGCTGCGATCAACTTGGAATTACCCCCATGGTGTCTATCTATTAACTGTCTAACTAGACACTGTCTATCTATTATACCACACCCGATGTGGGTAAGGAGGGTTAGAGAGGTTGGAGATTAGGTGTATCATAGTTACCTTCTAGGTGTCGGGATCCTGAGCGTCAGAATGCCACTGTAGGTATTTTGATTGCTGGCATCCCAAGCTCCGGGATCCTGATACCATCCCATGCCGAGTAACAGGCCCCACATGAACGAGCACACGCACACTGGATAATTACAGATTTGGTGAAATACATGCAGTGTACAGAAAAATAGTCCCTGTGCATACTGAGAAAGACATTACTGAGAACTGTATTCTGAGCAATTAGTGCTGTGCAATTTAACGGCACACAAAGAAAGCTACATAGACTGTGAAATCTCCAGGTACATATCTATAATCTAGCAATTTCACCAGGAATTACTGACACTTACTGACTGACAATATATAAGTGTGCTCTGTAGAACACTGCAAATGCTGGCTTACTGCTGATTGTGTCTTAATCTCAAAGCATACAGAATGTTTCATTGCATTGTAAGCATGTTAAAATCATTTTTAATATATTCCAATTTATTGCCTTTAATTTTTAAAAAAAAATTATCGACCTAAGTAATCCTGCAGAGAGAACCCCTTCATTTCTTCATATTTGCATATTAATCACATTGCCAGAATCTTTACCATGTACAGGTATACCACTGAAATCTAAATAAATATCTGTAAATTCAAATGGTATTCAGTAACTAAATTGTGACAAATTGTTGTTTTTTAGAACCTTTACAGGATTTTGTCTATGTAGCCTATGGCTTGCAATCAATCAATCAATCAATCAATCAATAAATCAATAAACAAACAATGCCTTTGCATTTGACAAGTATGTTAATTGAAGTTGCAATCAAAACAAAATATATGCTTCCAGTATTACTATTTAAAGTTAATTCAATAAAAAAAAGAAATAAAAATATTAAAATGTTTCCCCCCCCCCCCCCCCCCTTTAATAGAGCAGACACGTAGACATGTTTTTCTCACCTGTGCAATGGAGAAAAAGACAGAGTATAAGGATAATATTCAATATATTGCCCTTTACATGTGCATAATTCTGTCTGGCTGTGTAGAATCCATGGCAAATTCCCATTGTGCAGTGAAAAGTGAGATTTTCTGTAGGTTTAATCCAGGACCCTTAGTGTTGGTGCAGATGAACAAATGTCAATTAATTCATTAAGCCCCCTTTTATATGACAGTGGAAAGCAGATGGTTTTATGGCTGATGATTTATATTTGAGACATGTCATGTTCCGTTGTCCCGTATAATGCGAGGAATGAGAAAACTGCTCAGGGCATGGCTGCAAGTGACTGTAACAGTACGGAAACAAGTTGAAACATAAAAAAATGTATTAATTACCTGATAAACTGTAAGTGTCTTCTGTATTGACTATTAAGTGCGTGTGTGTGTTTCCTGTATATTTTCCTATACTGAATATGTTATCTTTTAAACGATATGATGAATTTGGATTTACTAAGCCCCCGACAGTGGCAAATGCAGGATTTCTAGAGGATGGTTTCCAAATACAGGGGCAGATGTATTAACCTGGAGAAGGCTTAAGGAAGTGATAAACCAGTGATATGTACAAGGTGATAAACGCACCAGCCAATCCGATCCTAACTGTTAATTTACATATTGGAGCTGATTGGCTGGTGCCTTTATCACCTTGCATCTATCACTGGTTTATCACTTCCTTATGCCTTCTCCAGGTTAATACATCTGCCCCACAGTCTGCAATCTCCCACTCTGCAGAACATTGGAGCATGGGGGTCATTCCGAGTTGATCGCTAGCTGAATTTGTTTGCAGCGCAGCAATCAGGCTAAAAAATGTCAGTTCTGCGCATGCGTATGCGGCGCAATGCGCATGCGCGACGTACAGGCACAACGAACGATGTAGTTTTGCACAGGGTCTAACGAAGAACCTAGTAACGACCCTAGACATTAATGTAAACATTGGTCTGTTTATATACTGTATACTGTATGGAATACAATATTACTATTTAATACTGGAGATGGTCTGTAGTATAGGCTGTATCATACACTGAAATAATATAAATAAGTGGTCAGGAAAAGGTTAAACATACCATAATATATAAATACATACACAAATAGTACTGCACTTAATAATCACACATTCTCCCACCTCATGGTAAGGCTCCTGTCTCTTCTTCCTGGTAGCTACTCTCTGGTCCAGTGCACTGATTGATGACTCAGATCCACACACACAGCAAACTTGGTAGAAGAAGCTGCTACAACTGGGCATGTGCAGCAGCTCTGTCCCTTAAACGGCATGATGTGGCGGCAGCTCTAGTAAACATATTAAATACCATTGCTATTGTTGTCATAATTTGAGCCACTTGCTAAGAGGAGGGGGGTTTCCAGGCAACTGGAAACCCCCCACCCTGCGTTTGCCATTGCCCGATGTAATATTAGATAATTTGTTATACATATGACAGAACACACTTTCTCATGGCAAGTGCAGAGGGAATTATAAGTGCCTGACTTCAATTCTTTAAACCACAAATATATATTGTATATACAGTATAAAGGTGACAATTTGTAACACTCAAGCAGAATGCTACATTGGCCAATAGAAAAATACTAGTGACAAGCCAGTGGTGTTGTCCATCCAACTGTGGCCCCTGCTCTGCTTTTCCAGGCCAGTGCATGCATAGTGCTTATTAGGGTGGCCAATCCCGGGATTGGGATCAGCAGGATTCCGGCATTTAGGCCAAAAATTGGCCGGGATTCAATCCCGGGATTGGAAGCTCCAATCCCTGGGATTTCGGGATCAGGTGGGCCTTTGTTTTTTTGATGCCGGGCAGCGTTAAGCTTCCTTACGAGGCTCAGATGCTGTCCAGCTCCCTCCTCCTGGCTCCGCCACACAGCGTGACGTGAAGTCAGAGGTCACGCTGTGCAGCCAGCCGCCCATCACCAGCAGCAAAGACCTCACAGGCTCCTGGCTCCCCCTGTGCAGCATGACATGAAGTCAGAGGTCACGCTGTGCAGCCAGCCGCTCATCACCAGCAGCAAAGACCTTACAGGCTCCTGGGCTCCCCCTGTGCAGCATGACATGAAGTCAGAGGTCACGCTGTGCAGCCAGCCGCCCATCACCAGCAGCAAAGACCTCACAGGCTCCTGGCTCCCCCTGTGCAGCATGACATGAAGTCAGACGTCACGCTGCACAGGCAGCCGCCCATCACCAGCAGCAAAGACCTCACAGGCTACCTCCTCCCGGATCCACCTGTGCAGCATGACATGAAGTCAGAGGTCACGCTCTGCAGCCAGCCACCCGCTGCATGGATCTTACCGAACTAGAGGAATTGACCTACCCACCCTCCCAGGTATTATGGTGATCAATTATGTGTGCTGGGAGGGGTGGAGTGGGGCGGGGACACAGGAAACAAACCTATCCCGGGAATTCCAGGAATCCTGGGATTGACCAGTTTTCAATCCTGATACCCGGGATTAAAAAAATGGCCGGGGATTGGCCACCCTAATACTTATAGGAGATTATAGTAGGGATGGCCAATGGCATGTCCCATATTGATTTTCTGAATCGATACAGTATCAGGGTTGTGTAAATTGACCCAGAAGACATTTTGCTAACAAATGTGCAATAGAAATATGCATTCAGTCTGGGGCTGGTGCTGGTGTTCTGTGAGGCTGAGAGAAGCTCTTGGTGTCTTCCGACTTGGTGTCTTCCGATTGTCTTCAGATGCAGGAAAAGAGGTGGTGAGGCAAAAGCAGCCAGGGAAGGTAAAACACCTATGTACTTGTTGCGTATCCTGGCACTTCCATATGCATCATGGCATAGGGTGACCTAGGGCCAAATTAAGCATTGGGGGGTCTGGGGCACTTAAGACAGGGGGGACCAGGGGACGAGTACCTCTCAACATGACCCATTCTAGTAGGGACAAAATGCTCTCTGCCTGGACTTCGCTCTCTGTAGCATCTGTACTACTTACACACTGGGACAGGACTCTCTGTGTCTCTCTCTAGACCCAAATGTTCTCATTAGATAACAGGATATACAAGATAACAGGTTATACAAGACACTTAGGTGTCTATGTTTAGAGGGAGCATGAGTATGCTTGCTCCTGCTACCGCTCTCACTCTCCCATTCTTAGCTATGCATAGCGGGAGTGTCCATACGCACGCTAACCGCTACCTCAAGCTGTGATGCGCCATGTAGCCAGCAATACACCATGCATCTTTGCGTTATAGGCAAAAATGTATAGGGACATATCTGTATCTCAACTTTGCAATTGATCCTCCAGATATATCACCCGGGACATACCGGGTATAATATCACATCCCTTCAGGGCACAATATCGTTTCTTACACAGTATAAAAATTGATACCCATCTTTAGATAATAGTTGGCTGGCACTAATAAAATGGTTCACACAGAAAAAAGAGAAAATGCAGGCGCTCACTCTAAACATTAATAGGATTGGTAAATAGAACAATTATAATAATCTCTGCAATTTAACATGGAATAATATTGAGGTTTTTAGCGTGATTTTAGGCAAAAAATATGGACCCATGATGAAAAAGAGAAAATGCAGGTGCATACTCTAAACACTAAGAACATCGGTTACCAGAACAATTATAATAAACTCTGCAATATACAGTAACATACATTGTAGAGTCAATTTGAGGTGCTTAGCGTAATTTTGGCCTAAAAAATAAGTCCACCTGCTAAAGCCAGGTCACCTCATCTGCTGGATCCTAACACTGAGGTTCAAATAAGGGCACAGGACCTCCCAGGCCAGCACAAGCCATCTGCCCCAAGGCATCACAATGAGAGGTTTAAATGTTAAAAAGTGCTACATTAGTAATAAGCAGTAGCTATGTTTTGAGAGTGTTAATAGTGGAGAAGTAATAATTGTTTAAAAGTTGATAAAAAGTGTTACATTATTAGAAATATATTTAGGTGCTAAAAGTGCTAGATTAAGTTCTACAATATAATATCTCAAACCAGCCAGGGCACACCAACCCAGGGGGCCCCATGCCACAAACTCATCCCTAGAACTGACAAGTTGTATACATTTTTTCAGGACTTACCATACATAGTGCCTTTTTAATATGTAATATGTAAATGACGGAGATCCATGCTAATTAAATACACCTTTTCACAGGTGGGAGGGGTGCCATCCCAAGCTGATGGAGTCTCACCCTTTAAGTGTAAACGTACAAAATATAGAACACATGGGTGGGCTTTTACTGCGCATGCTAATTCTAAGTATAAAGAGAGGTGCTACCACACTGAGACTTGTAGTTTCACACAGAAAAAAAAGAAAATGCAGATGCACTCTCTAAATGCTTAACAATGATAATCAGAATAATTATAATAAACTCTGCAATATGACATAGGTTAATTTGAGGTGCTTAACAAACTTTTGACCAAAAATATGGGTCCACAAATTGTGACCAGGTGACCTTATCTTATGGGTACTTAAACTTAGCTTCAGTTCCAGGGCATGGGACCCCTCAGGCCAGCACAAGCCATCCACCCTAAGGCATCACACTAGTGACAGGCTTAAATACTGTAGTAAATTGTGTTATATTAGTAAGAAGATGCAGCTACATACTATACAGTAAGTGAGAGGTGATAATTACAATGTTAAATGTATAACACTGGTGAAAATAATAATTAGGTGCTAAAAAAGTGCTAGGTTAAGCAGTGTTCATTTTGGCAAGGATTTTCAATTTTGTTTTAGTCTTAGTCGCTTAATTTAAATTGATGTTGGTTTAAAGTCATATTTTAGTCTTTTTATTTTGCTTCATTTTAGTCAAGATTTAGACATTGGATCTGTTTTCATTTTAGTGTAATATTAGTCAATGTTTTAGTCTTAATTTTTGCACATAGTTTAATGATACTGTCATGGATTTTGCTAAATAAAATTTCTCTAAAATTCCCTTGAGACGTTAGCACACCTTTAACTATGTGTTTAATAATCTGGGCACAGTAGACTGAGAATGTGTTACATGCTGAGTCTGACTTACCATAGTACTCCCATATGTCATATACAATGAATTCCTTCAGTTTGTTAAAACATACAAGTGCAATAAACAATCCTATTTCATTCACAGCAGTTCATATTTATTTTCTGCAAATAAAGTATCTAGAATACATACTTCCAGTTTTAATTTTGACAAAGATTTTAGATCTACGGGTATATTTACTAAGGTCCCGGTTTTTGTCCGAGTTTGGTTTTTTTTCTAAGTGTCATCTCAGGAATTTACTAAACACAAATCTCGGCAGTGTTGGGGCTATTTGTATTTTTACTCAGCTGAGTTCACAAATACGAATGAATAGACCATCGGTCAAACATGGCTGTTATTTGATACAACTCAGTAATTTACTAAGAATTTGTATTCTCGATCACTGCCGACAATAGCCAAACTCTGCCGGGAAAGCATAGAAATCGTAAAAAAAAGCTGTTTTAAAATACATCTGCTTTTTGGTGGGGTGTTCAGATAGTCATGCACGGATCAGTGAGATCCGTGCATGCTTATCTGTGGAAAGGGGTCTGAAAGAGTTAAAAATAAAAATAAAAAATTGCGTAAGCATAACCAGCCTCGGGCTCTTTGAGCCGGCCCTGGTTGTTTAAATACCGGGGGGGAGGGGGGGGGGAATTACTGGGGTCCTCCCATATTTAGACAACCAGCACCAGGCTCTTGGTCTGGCCCTGGTTCCAAAAATAAGGGGAACAAAAGACTTAGGGGTCCCCTGTATTTTTAAAACCAGCACCGGGCTCCACTAGCCAGAGAGATAATGCCGCAGCCGGGGGACATTTTTTATATAGGTCCATGCGGCTGTGGCATAACCCCCCACAACTAGTCACCCCTGGCCGGGGTTCCCTGGAGGAGTGGGGATCCCATAAATCAAGGGGTCCATCCCTCCAGGCACCCAAGGAACAGGAGTGAAGCCCGAGGCTGCCCCCCCCCCCCCCCGTCGCTGGGCGGTGGATGGGGGGCTGATAGCCTTTGTGTAAAAAAAGAATATTGTCTTTTGTTGTAGAACTACAAGTCCCAGCAAGCCTCCCCCACTTGCTGGTACTTGGAGAACCACAAGTACCAGCATGCTGGGAAATAATGGGCCCGCTGGTACCTGTAGTTCTACAACAAAAGAAATCCAGAAATAAAAACAATATACACACCATGACAGTATAACTTTAATTAACATACATGCACACTTACACACTCTCACCTACTTACCTAGTGTCCCACGCAGGGCCGGCGCCACCATTAGGCAGCTTTAGGCAAATGCCTATGGGCGCCGGCCACTGGAGGGCGGCACCGCACACTGCAGATAATAGATTGCTTCCTTCATTCCCTTACCTCCTCAGGGATGCCGCGGCCGCCCAACTGCTATCAGCCGGCAGGGCACTGATGTCAGTGAGACATGGGTAAGTCACAGTGCTGTGTAATCCATCTGGTGATAAGCAGGTGGGGCTCTTGTAAATTCTGTAGCACTGTCTGCTGATGCGCCTCTGTCTGCAACTCCCCTCTCCTCCCCCCCCCCCCCCTACGCGATAGACCCCGGCAGTTTCCCACCCCGCACCACGACAGCACCCGAGTTAATACAGAGTGACTCCCATATCCAATCCTGCATATTACCCACTCGCGATTGTCTTCCAAGTGACCTGTCACCATCCCGGATTTTATCCTCCTTGCCTCCCGCGATTGTTTTCCGCGTATTACCCGCCGCCCCTCCGGCGATTGTCTTCCACATGTTACCTGCTCGGCTGCTCCGCTCCAGCGATCCCCTCCTGCATATTACACACATACAACTTCCCCCGTGATTGCCTTCACTTCAGCATGTTACGACCAACCCCCCCCCCCCCCCCCCCGTGTGATTCCCTGCTGCATATTACACCTACCACCCCCCCGACCCCCCCCCCGGCATGCTGCCAATACTGTGTGGTTAAAGTCAATTAAAGGTTTGTTACTTTCTTATATAATGGCATTACAATGATACATTATTATTGTAATCCACAAACTGCTTTCAGCATGCGTGTTTGTTAAAGCCTGTAACTGTTTCTAATTTGACTGCCAATATAGCTATTCATAAATACTGCACACACATATATATACGTGTGCATATATATATATATATATATATATATATATGTATATATATATATATATATATATATATATTATATATACACACATACACAGATGTAGCCATGCTCATCTATGCCGCGTTGTGTACACATGTAGATAGATCCTCTAGATTGTAAACTTGCGAGCAGGGCCTTCCTACCTCTGTGACTGTTTGTTATTAACCAGTTTGTTATATCATTGGTATTTCCAATTGTAAAGCGCAATGGAATTTGCTGCGCTAAATAAGAAACTGTTAATAAATAAATAAATAAATGTGTGCATGCATCGTGGCATAATACGAACATTTGCTCCATAGGTATACACTTATACCTATATATATATAGGACGAAACGCGTTGGGACAGGGACTGGATGCCCACCCCTTTCTGACTTCCTATCCGTGGACAGATAAGCCATGTTTTTACCTTATATCTTGTACGTTTGATACTTGCATTCATGGATGAAATCTAATCCAATACCCATATTTGTGGACAGATAAGCCTGCTATATTTTTTAACATTGTACGATTAATACCTGCATTTTTACAATTGAACCAGCTGCTATATATGTCCTTTGATTTTGTGTACTGTTTTAATTATATATGTAACCTGCATGTTTGGGCAGGAGTGTGTCTATTAAACTATTGTTTTTAACTAAACATAGTTTTTCCTTTAAAATTGGAACCTGCATAGTTCCTATAAATTGTTTTTTATATATACAGAAAAACACCTGTGGAAATTTAAAAACAGTACACACTATGTTTATTTTATCTCTCCTTTACATGTGCTGTCTATAAGAGTCATCTACCAGAAATACCCGCAGCTAAGTTTACTATCTGTTTTATTATCACAATTTTTTCACGAGGAGTGAGTCACCAACACTATTAGGCGCTTTTTATACTTCATTTTTTAATATTTATCTCTATATTGTTTAGAAGCTGCCACTTACGTATATGTAAGGAGTGTTAGGTGTGACCATATAGTCATTTTATCCCTTTTGTATTTAGGGGGTCTTACTGAATTTACCTAGGCGCTATTCTCTACTTTTTCACATATATATATATATATATATATATATATAATAATTTAATTATATAGTAACAGAATCTTCTTTGGTAATAGAAAAATATTATTCACTTACAGATGGACTTAGAATATAGGAACAAATTGAGACATAGGAAAAAATATTAATAGTTAAAAGAAAAAACAGTTTATTACACATACATAACATTTTTTTATACAAACAGCAGCAATTACCTTGGGCCTTATAGACAAAAGTTAAAAACTAGGCATGTAAAAAAACACTACTGCCTGCTAAACATCATTTTAAAAATACATCAAATGATAGCCGCTAGAACTGGTGAAAGCTAATAGTACATAACAGCCATCACCTATCCCCTTAGTCGTGTATGAGAAGAAATACAGTCATGGTGATATTGTTGTATATCGTAACACGGCTAAACAGGAATTTTTTTTCATGGTCAGTTTATTAGCACATTGCCGGAAGCTCCTCCGTCGCGGCAACACGGGGATTAGCGCAACGGAGAAGGTTAATACATCCCGCCCACTGGAAGACCCTCTTCAAATCAGTGAGTACAACTGCTGCCTGCATACAGAGCTGTCCTGATACATCACGTACAGATGCAGCCACGCTCATCGTTGCCGCGCACACCATTAAAGCCTACGGAATAAACGTCTGCTGTGGCCAGTTGCAGTGCGGCACATTCTCATTATGCCACAATGCGTGCGCACTGGCATATGCATTATGGCATAGAAGAGCATGGCTACATCTGTATGTGATCAGTTTGGGAGAGGGTATCGGGGGAGGGAGGGACAGTATTGTGTAGCTTTGCCTAGGGCGCCTATAAACCTTGCACCGGCCCTGGTCCCACGGAGCCCCTCGGCCTCCTTGTCAAGTAGAATCCAAGTGGAAACCTGGGGAAAAAATAAAATACTCACCTATTTTCCAGTGAAGCTCGGTCCTCTTCATTCCATATAGAATTCACAGGATAAAAAAAATAAAAAAAACCCTGTCCAACGCACTAAAGGGGTTCCATGTTTACACATGAAACCCCTTTTTCCGAATGCCGGGACCCCCCATGACTGCTGTCACTGGAGATCCCACCAGCCAATCAGGGAGCGCCACGTCATAGCACTCTCCTGATTGGCTGTGCGCTCCTGGCCTGTCAATCAGGTGGAGCGCTGCGGCTAGAATGGAGCTTAGCGCAGCTTCATTCTGGCCTATGATGGGAACGTTACAGTCTGCGGCTAAACGCGAAGTTAATTGGGGTCACCCACAAGAGTAAGGGTACACGAGGTAAGTGTGTGTGAGTGTGTAAGTTTGCATGTATGTTAAAGTTATACTGTCACGGTGTGTGTGTGTGTGTTGTTTTTATTTGGGTATTTATTTTGTTGTAGAACTACAGGTACCAGCGGGCCCTTTATTTCCCCGCATGTTGGTACTTGTGGTTCTCCAAGTACTAGCAAGTGGGGAGGCTTGCTGGGACTTGTAGTTCTACAACAAAAGACAATAATCTTTTTTTACACAAACAAAGGCTATTAGCCCCACATCCACCGCCCAGGGATCGGGGGACAGCCTTGGGCTTCACCCCTGGTCCTTGGGTGCCTGGAGGGGTGGACTCCTTGATTTAAGGTGTCACCACTCCTCCAGGGAACCCTGGCCAGGGGTGACTAGGACTAGTTGGGGGGGGGGTAATGCCACGGCCGCAGGGACCTATATAAAAGTGTCTCCTGGCTGTGGCATTATCTCTCTGGCTAGTGAAGCCTGGTGCTGGTTTTAAAAATACGGGGAACCCCTATGTCTTTTGTCCCCCATATTTTTGGGATAAGGGCCGGCCCAAGTGCCCGGTGCTGGTTGTCTAAAAATGGGGGGATCCCAGTCAAATTTTCCCCAGTATTTAAACAACCAGGGCCGGCTCAAAGAGCCCGAGGGTGGTTATGCTTAGGAGAGGGGACCCCATGCAATTTTTTTTTTATTTTCAACTGTTTAAATACATCTCATACTGTACACAATGAAGCCCTACACGGATCTCGCTGATCCTGCCGGGCTTCATTGTATTATGTCCGGCAATGTTTTACTAATCACTCCCATAAAACACTGCCCGACATTACGAATAACATTGACATCGGAAAAAAAGGAAAAACTAAAACTCGGCAGCTTAGTAAATTAGCGAAAATAATTTCAAAAAGTTGCAGAAACATACAGCAGATAAAATTCGAGTTTAAACACCAATTCGGTAGGAACACGAATCTTAGTAAATAAACCCCTTAGTTTTAGTAGTATTTTTTTGCTTTGTTTTAGTTAAAATTTAGTCAGTGGATCTCAGTTTTCATTTTAGTGTAATTTTAGTCTAAATTTATTCCTAAAATAAACTGTAGTCGACAAATACTTTTAGTAAAAAATTTTGTCGACAAAATAAACAAAATTAGGGTTTGCAGTCCAAGGCCTCACCCCCATATATTCCAAATTTAAAAAAATTCACAGCCCTTGGTGCTATAATTAAAAAGGAGGTGATATTGTGGTGTGTGTCGGTGTCATCAGTGTAGTAATTACTTGTATTATCCCTAGATTTTCCCTGTTTTAAATAAAATCTAGTGATTAGTGAAATAAATTATTATTATTACACCTCTATGCTCGTGCCAGAAGCAGTTTCATGAAACAGAAGTTGCCAAGTAATTTAAAAAAACTTAAGAGGCGTGCTAAAACCTGTAGGTCCACAGAGGAGATCTGCAGAGTGCAGCAGTTGTCAAAGGTAAAACCCTGCAATGTTCTTCTTACTAGCTTTCTAAATCTAGATGACGGTCTAATGGGAAGATTTATCAAAGCACGGAGGGAGATAAAATGGAGAGAGATAAAGTATCATCCAGATTTAGAATGTTAGTAAGATTATACTAAGATAAATAAATATTGCTTTTAATTCTACCCTCAACACAAGGGAGGACAGGACAGCCTCAACACTAGAGGCAGTCATTCTGCTGTGAGCTCCCCACTGCTGGAGGGGTAGAAAGAACTTCCAAATGTGGAACAGTAGGCAGGGCTGAAACTAAGGGGGTATGTGCCCCAGGTGCCGGATTTGAGTGGGTGCCGAGATGGTCGAGAAAAAAGTTGAAATCCTGTGATGAGTTGGAAGCATGCCATGCTGGGGGTACCCCGGAACCCCCTCTCAAAGATTCTCTGACCCATCTTTAGCTGATGTCCGACCCAGTGATTGTGACCGGACTTCATGCCTGCGCCGCTGGACCAATCAGTAGGGAGCAGGCACATACCCCTTTCACACCGCACAAATAACCCGGTATCGACCCGGCATATTGCCGGGTCGACGCGGGTCAGTGTGCGGTGTGAAACGGTGTGAAAGCACCAAGTCCGAATTCCCGGGTCGCCTGAACTGGTAATTCAACCCGGGTTATAAGCAGTGTTATTCCTGGGATAAATACAGAGTCAGTGGCTCTGTAAACGGATTTCCGGGTCGATGCGACTCGAGACCCGTTTACTAGATAGGGAGAGGCGGTGCAGAGATGAGCTCATCTCCCAGCGCCGCCCCCACCTCCGCCCCCGCCGCTGCCTCCCCCCCCCCCCCCCGCTATGGCAACTGACCTGGCATATTGCCGGACTGGAAGCCAGCGAAAGGTGTAGGAGAGTCTCCAATGCCAGATCCCACCCGGTACGGACCTGTTTCCAATTCCCGGGTGGGATCCGGCATTGGAGATGTGAAAGGGTTAATAGAGGGTCAGAATCATCCGACACAAGAAACTTTTATTTTTTCTATCTGTGCTTCACGCGTGACATCATGACATCACACGCGCAGAAGAACAGTGTGAGGAGGAGGGGGGGTGGGTGTGGATTACTGCTTTGCCCCTGGTGAAGAAATCCAAGTCTTGGCCCTGCTGTGGGTATTGTTTTAAACTCTCACTCTAAAATTAGGATGTAGGCTTTTAACTAAGGTGGTAGCAAAGTATACTGTTCATCCCAATGGTCTACATTGCAGCAGAAGAATTAAAATGGATCATACATTTATTTTTAATAAACTTTTTAATGTAAACTTGTATTTTATTCAATGTTTAACATAAACAGAATGATAACCTTTATTTGACATATTTTCAGAATTACGCAAGAAACAATTCTGACATTTTTACATTTTAAAACTCCCTTAGGAGTATAATAAATAGAATACTGTTAAAAAATAAAAAAATAAAAAAAACACAGTTTATAATTTACAGATTTAAAATTAAAAAAATAAAATAAAATAAAATTAAAAAAAATTAAAATTTCTTGTGCAGTTCCTAAAGAATACATTTTTTGCCTGTGTCTTTTAGGATAATTTGTTACTGTGTGCTAGACACCTGAGCGAAAATCAGATACTGTATGCAAATAATATCGACCCTACTGTAGCTGAATAGTATTAAAATTTCTTTGCAAATCTTTTTACCTTCATGCTTCTATTACTAATGGTTTAAACATTGTTGTATAGTGTAGAGTTAACTAAATTAACTTGACAAATGGGATTACCAATGTGCATGATAGGTTTTGCTTAATATTCAGTAATTGATCTTTTATTTAACAACTTACAATTCATTACCATTATTGAGGTGATCAGTGCTCAAAAATTGCCATCTCTCCTGCTTCATTTCAGGTCATAAGTGGATCATCATACATATTTATGGTATGTGTTATTTATTGCTAATGAAGCAGACTTAATTGTTGGGGAATAATACCCACCTATAATAATAAAACCCTGGTAATTATCTAAGGTATAAACATAGATTCATTATAGGCGCTCATAGCATTTATGGAATAGCAACTTCATTTAAATAAAGTCACAAATTAGTTCATTTTATAGTCACAGGTAAAGTACTGTTATACAGAACACTGTAGGCATTATAAAGTACAGTATGCTGGTTACAGAGAACTGACATTTAATATATACATTTCCTGGTCACACAATCACATTACAAATCAGCGGCGTAGCCAAAACTTTGGGGCCCCATAGCAACATTTTGAAGGGGCCCCTATCCGAATGCTTCTAGAGAGACACTTCTCTGCAGCAGTTTTTTTATTTTATGCCCCATAATAGTGCCCTAATTTACTATATGAACTATACTAAATTAGTAGTGCCCTAATTCATATTATGTCACATTGTAAGACTGCCAGTACACATTAGGCAGCACAGTACCCCCAATTCACATTATCACGTACAGTGTCCCCAGTTAAAATGATGCCACACTATAACTACTGCCTTCACATTATATTGTGCCACATTACAGTGTCCCAGTTCATATTATGTAAAATTATAATACCCTCCAGTTCATTTTATATATATATATTACAGTGAGCAGGTCCATGGGCATACCTAGATATATTGTAGGCCCCAAGGGCCTCTGTATCTACCAATGGTGAAAAATGTATATCACACATGTGACTGTTACAAGGGATGTGGGCCCCTCTTGGCTCTGGGCCCCATAGCAGCTGCACTACCTGCACCTATGGTAGCTACGCCCCTCTTACAAATAAAAGAAAGTGCTACAGTATGCATATTTTCAGAAGTCATTTCAGATATTGAGATGTTTTTGGTTGGGATCCAGTGCATTTTTGCATCCAAGGCTTATATACAGGGTCCTTTTCAAGACACCTTGGCATGCTCTTGGCAGACAAATAGTAGCAATTGCACAATTAGGGGCCCTAGGTTGTTGGGTTCAGAGGGGTCATTTATTGTGTCTGGCACATTCTTGTTCCTTCAGAATTTCTTGAATTGAGCTCCATTTCGTATTACTATGATTCCTGATATCTACTGTAGTGTTGCCCATGAGTTACTGGACAGCACATATGACTTTTCACCTTTTCCAGCTTATATATGCCAATATATCTCTTCTTGTACTGACTTACAGCAGAAGACACTTGATATTGAGTGCACAGAACCTGTTGAGAACATTCCCCTGAGCTTCAAATTCAGAGACAAAGATTTGCTGATTGTAGCAATGTCTTATTTCCTAGGAAAATCATGGTTCATTAACTACATAGACATTTCTGGTGAAATTAGATTGTCTTCTCAGGTACATTATCTGCAAAGGAAGAATAAATTGTGGAGTCAAAAAACAAAGACATACAGTATATACTGAAATACTCAGGATGGAACAGAGAGACAAGGGCATCCTATCCACAAGGAGAAAAAATAGCAAAATTTCTGTACACGGAGATGCAAACAGAAGCATGGACTATATATGTTATCAGTTAACTCAGGATGTCATCTGCCGTATAATCTGTCAAATTAATGGGTGGGACAAATGTACAAGCGTAAAGCTGTGTTTTTTAACCTTACTGTATATACTGTGTTTTAATAGAACTTCTTCTGTTTTTTTGTTTGGGTTTTTTTTTTTTTTTTGCCAATAGCAGATATCATTTTTATTATCAGGCATTTTGGTAAATTTTGCCAAAATATAACCTCTATTGACCTGTATGTTATCTGTTTGCACCATATGGTGTGACATGCCTGGATCAACTTAGTTGCTTCCCCATAGGTAGTGATTGTTTGACTTTTAAACCTGTTTCTGAATATAGTGTGTCACTTTGTAGCTGCATCCAGAGTCAATTATAGCATCCTGGGAATTTAGGATTAGTATTTTTGTCACAATGGAATCGGTAAAAAGTCACTCATTAAGCATGATGCAGTGTGGTGGGATACATGGTGCATGTTAGTAGGTGCAAGTCTGTGGTGAGCCAAATAGCCATCTTTGGGGCAATTTGAGGATTAGCCTATGTACAGTATACACATCTGTGCCACATTAATGTGCCCCAGTATATCTGGAAGAGATCCTACAGTACTATGAGACTCTCCACCTCTCCCAAAAGAATATAAATTGGGCTCTCAACCCCACTTGTTTAGTAAAGCCTCCAAGCTCTTATCCTATCTCAACCACTTCATGCTCCTCGCTTACTGTCTCTCCCCTCTGACACCTCTGTCTGTTTGCCCCTCCACTATAGATTATAAGCTCTAATGAGCAGGTCTTCTTCCCCCATTCGCTTTTCCCTCCCTCACTTATACCCTCATCCCCTCTCTTTCCCATTTCCATCAATTACACCCAACCGCTGAGTTCAGGTGGCACTGCTTATGTGGACACAATGGTTAGAATTCAACCGTTTAATCGTGCCCAATCTCCTGTCTAAAGTGACGGGAGATCACGGGGTGATATTCAATTGTCCCCCATTATCGCACTGACGCGCCCATATCAGTCGGGCTTAGCCACGTAAAGCGGAAAAACAGTACCAAACGCAAAAAGGTCTGTTTGGGCGCCCAAAAAGGTCACTTTTCACTCATTTTAGTTCGCCACCCTCGACAGTAGCGAGCTGAAATGCAGTTCTCGCACCTGTCAGCAGCACCTGGAATAGCTTCTGGCAGGCATTCGGGTGTGGGGGCCTGCAATAACATTTGAATCTCGCCCCATGACTGCATGTGCAGTATTGGATAAATAGCTTGTATTCAATTGTCTGAAATGTTTTGTACTGTACAGTTAGTTAAACTTTTGCACTTTTTGTTTTGTGTCCTTCTTCTGTTTATCTATATATAAAATGCAAATTCCACTGACTCATCACAAAATCTCCTGAACCATATATGACATTTGACATTTGGACAATAGCTTGCTTTTGTGACATAGGCACTCACTAAGAATGGATTTTTCAAAATTCCACCCACAAAATAGTCAAAGGGGGTGAGATGATTATTGGGAATTCTCCCCTCACAGGGAAATGTTAAGACAGCCCACCCAGCCGGGGCTATAAAGAATGCATGGTGCTGCATGGTCGCGGAGGGGGAGGACACAATGCTCTGTACCTGGACTTCCTAGCCAGCCGCAGTTGCACAGCAGTCCATTATTCAAATAGTGGAGCCACATCAACTGTCACCCCTAAACATTTTCAAACATCGCTGGGTGTGGATCCCCTATTTGAATAATGGACTGCTCTGCAACTGCCACTGGCAAGGAAGTCCAGCCTTATGTTTCAGGAGATTTTGTGATGAGCCAGTGGTATTTGTCTGATAAGTACTTAACAAACCTGTTTCCATTCAGGAGAGGATAGTGTCTCAATTATCAGAGGGTAGCCTGTCACTTGAATTAAACATTGCTGAACCTCTCAAAGAGCAATAGAAGGAGAGATAGATATTTTGACTTGTAAATGCATTAAAGGAAAGCTACTGCCTCTCTCTCTATCTCTCTCTCTCTCTCTCTATATATATATATATATATATATATATAATGTATATATAGCATATATATATATATATATACTGTGCGTGTGTATATATATATATATATATATTGTCCTTTGGACCGGCACTCACCCTTCTGCGCTATACGGCTCCGGTGCCCTCTGAAACTATTTTATATGCATTCCACATCAGACAAGCAGCGGCACTCGGAGACTTTGTAAAGGTGAAAAATGAAGTACAAATTTATTCCATGTCACAGCAAGGCCAACGTTTCGGGGTTCGTCTGCCCCTTTGTCAAGGTGAATACAAAGTGTACTTTGTACTCACCTTGACAAAGGGGCAGACGAGCCCCAAAACGTTGGCCTTGCTGTGACATGGAATAAATTTGTACTTCATTTTTCACCTTTACAAAGTCTCCGAGTGCCGCTGCTTGTCTGATGTGGAATGCATATATATATATATATATATATATATAAATGTGAAAGCCCTCACTCACTCACTCACTCACTCACTGACTCACCACTAATTCTCTTACTTTCCGATATGTTGGAAAGCTGAAATGTAATGTAGCTATTCTTCGGAGGGAAATAGGAAACCTTTTAAATTAGAATTTTAATAAACTTCCCCTAAAGGGATGAAAAGGGGGTTGACATAATGACATCATTATCATTGTGGCAGTGTCCTGTGCATCAGACAGTCCAGTGATCAGTCACAGTGGTGATGTCCTCTACTGCCATATGTCCAGTGCTGCTGTATAATAAGTCCCTTACAGTGTCGCTATCTTGTGCTGCATCAGACCCGTGGTAGTGTCCTGTGCATCAGTCAGTACAGTGAACAGCCACAGTGGTGGTGTCCTCTGCTGCCATATGTCCAGTGCTGCTGTATAATAAGTCCCTTACAGTGTCGCTGTGTTGTCCTGCATCAGACCAGTGGTAGTGTCCTGTGCTGTATATTATTTACTCCAGATAAAGGGGATATTAACATTTAATCCAGATATAATTTTGACAGGGTTTGCCCTGTGTGGTGTAGGGGTACGCTCTCCTGTGCCACATATTGTGTTATATAACTCCAGAAAAATAATGGAGAACAAAAATTTGGAGGATAAAAAAGGGAAAGAACCACTTCCTCCTAGTGTACAAGCTGCTGCCACTAGTCATGACATAGACGATGAAATGCCATCAACGTCGTCTGCCAAGGCTGATGCCCAATGACATAGTAGAGGTCATGTCAAATCCAAAAAGCAAAAGTTCAGTAAAATGACCCAAAAAACCCCATTTAATTGGTCTGAGGAGAAACGTATACTTTCTAATATGCCATTTACGACACAGAGTGGCAAAGAATGGCTGAGGCCCTGGCCTATGTTCATGACTAGTAGGTCAGCTTCACATGACGATGGAAGCCCTCATACTCCCACTAGAAAAATGATAAGAGTTAAGCTGGCAATAGCACAGCAAAGAACTGTGCGTTCTGAGATGGTATCACAAATCCCCAAGGAGAGTCCAAGGGTGTCGGTGGTTGCGCTGCCTGACCTTCCCAACACTGAATAGGAAGAGGTGGCTCCTTCCACCATTTGCACATCCTCTGCAAGTGCTGGAAGGAGCACCCACAGTCCAGTTTTTGATATTCAAATTGAAGATGTCACTGTTGAAGTACACAAGGATGAGGATATGGGTGTTGCTGGCGCTGAGGAGGACGTTAACGTGGAGGATTCTGATGGTGATGTGGTTTGTTTAAATCAGGCACCAGGGGAGACACCTGTTGTCCGTGGGAGCCCATTGTGATGCCAGGGCAAAATACCAAAAAGCCACCTCTTCGGTGTGGAATTATTTCTCAACAAATCCGGACAACAGGTGTCAAGCCGTGTGTTGCCTCTGTCATTCTGTAATAAGTAGGGGTAAGGACGTTAACCACCTAGGAACATCCTCCCTTATACATCACCTGCTGCGCATTCATCAGAAGTCAGTGTCAGGTTGTGTAATTTTGGGTAAGAGCGTAAGCAGTCCACTGACACCTAAATCCCTTTTTCCTCTTGTACCCAAGCCCCTGCAAGCCACACCACCAACTGCTTCAACGTCAACTTCCTCCTCAGTCTGGAACATCAGTAGTCCTGCAGGCCATGTCACTGGCAAGACTGAGGAGTCCTCTCCTAAGCGGGTTTCCTCCGGAGGATCCTTGAGTTGTATGCCTACTGCTGCTGTTGTTGCCGCAGCTGTTGTTGCTTCTGGGATTGGATCGTCATCCCAGTGGGGAAGTCGGAAGACCACTTGTACTACTTCCAGTAAGCAATTGACTGTCCAACAGTCCTTTGTGAGGAAGATTAAATATGACAGCAGTCATCCTGTTGCAAAGCAGGTACCTGTGGCCTTGACAGCTATGTTGGTGTTAGACATGCGTCCGGTATCCGCCAATAGTTCAGTGGGACTTAGAGAATTGTTTGAGGTAGTGTGTCCCCGGTACCAAATCCCATCTAGGTTCCACTTCTCTGGGCAGGCGATACCGAGAATGTACAGAGACGTCAAAAAAAGTGTCCTCAGTGTCCTAAAAAATGCAGTTGTACCCACTGTCCACTTAACCACAGACATGTGGACAAGTGGAACAGGGCAGACTAAGGACTATATGACTGTGAAAGCCCACTGGGTAGATGTATGGCTTCCCGCAGCAACAACAGCAGCGGCACCAGTAGCAACATCTCTCAAACACCAACATGTTCCTAGGCAGGCTACGCTATGTATCACCACTTTCTGTAAGAGGCACACCGCTGACAACCTCTTACGGAAACTGAGAGACATCATCGCACAATGGCTTACCCCAATTAGACTCTCCTGGGGATTTGTGATATTGGACAATACCACCAATATTATGCATGCATTACATCTGGGCAAATTCCAGCATGTCCCATGTTTTGCACATACAAATAATTTGGTGGTGCAAAATTTTTTGAAAAATGACAGTGGTGTGTAGGAGATGCTGTTGGTGGCCCGAAAAATTGCGGGCCACTTTTGACATTCAGCCACTGTGTGCCGATGACTGGAGCGCCAGCAAACACTCCTGAACCTGCCCTGCCATCACCTGAAGCAAGAGGTGGTAACGAGGTGGAATTCAACACTATATGCTTCAGGGGATGGAGAAACAGCAATTCAAGCCTATACATCCACCTACGATATAAGCAAAGGAGGGGGAATGCACCTGACTCAAGCGCAGTGGAGAATGATTTCCGTCTTGTGCAAGGTTCTCCAACCCTTCGAACTTGCCACACGTGAAGTCAGTTCAGACACTGCCAGCTTGAGTCAGGTCATTCCCCTCATCAGGCTTTTGCAGAAGCAGTTGGAGAAATTGAAGGAGGGGCTAAGACGGAGCGATTCCGCAAAGTATGTGGGACTTGTGAATGGAGCCCTTCATTCGCTTTGCCAGGATTCAAGGGTGGTCAATCTGCTGAAATCAGATCACTACATTTTGGCCACTGTGCTCGATCCTAGGTTTAAAGTCTATGTTGTATCTCTCTTTCTGGCAGACACAAGTCTGCAGAGATTCAAAGACCTGCTGGTGAGAAACTTGTCAACTCAAGCGGAACGTGACCCATCAACAGCTCCTCCTTCATTTTATCTCGCAACTTGGGCTGCGAGGAAAAGGATAACATTTCCGAGCCCACCCGCTGGCGGTGATGCAGGGCAGTCAGGAGCGAGTGCTGACATCTGGTCTGGACTGAAGGACCTGCCAACAATTACTGACATGTCTACTGTCATTGCATATGATTCTCTCACCATTGAAAGAATGGTGGAGGATTATATGAGTGACACCATCCAAGTAAGCATGTCAGACAGTCCGTATATATACTGGCAAGAAAAAGAGGCAATTTGGATGCCCTTGCACAAACTGGCTTTATTTTACCTAAGTTGCCCCCCCCCCCCCCCCCTCCAGTGTGTACCCCGAAAGAGTGTTTACTGCAGCCGGTAACCTTGTCAGCGATCGGCATAGGAGGTTACTTCGAGAAGATGATGTTCATCAAAATGAATTATAAATTCCTCCGGGAAGACCTTTATCAGCAATTGCCTCCAGATAGTACACAGGGACCTGTGATGGTGGATTCCAGTGGGGACAAATTAATACTCTGTGAGGAGGAGTATGTACATACTGAAAGCAGTGAGGAATTGGAGGATGAAGATGAGGTCGACATCTTGCCTCTGTAGAGCCAGTTTGTGCAAGGAGGGATTGATTGCTTCTTTTTTGGTGGGGGCCCAAACAAACCAGTCATTTCAGCCACAATCATGTGGCAGACCCTGTCACTGAAATGATTGGTTTGTTAAAGTGTGCATGTCCTGTTTATACAACATAAGGGTGGGTGGGAAGGCCCAAGGACAATTCCATCTTGCACCTCTTTTTCTACTTTGCATCATGTGCTGTTTGGGGACTAGTTTTTTTAAGTGACAGGATGTCTGACACTGCCGTACAACTCCAGGGGTACTGCCGTATAAGTCCAGTCCAGTGGTGCTGTCTTGTGCTGCATCAGTCCAGTGGTGGTGTCTTGTGCTGCCACAAGTCCAGTGGTGGTGTCCTGTGCTGTATATTATTTACTCCAAATAAAAAGGGTTATATACATTACTTATATCATTATCCAAATAATTTTTACAGGGTGTGCCCTGTGTGGTGTAGGGGTACATGTGCTGCATATTATTATAATAGCTTCAAATAATGATTTTACATACTTTGCCATGTGTGTGTGGTTTAAGGGTACGCTCTCCTGTGCCACCAATATTGTGCGTGTATTACATCTGGGCAAATTCCAGCACATCCCATGTTGTTTGTGCCGCACACTTGTGTCGCTTAGCTTAGTCATACAACTACCTCATTGCACCTCTATGTCTTCTTTGCATGATGTGCTCTTTGGGCCTAGTTTTTTTAAGTGCCATCCTGTCTGCCACTGCAGTGCCACTCCTAGATGGCCCAGGTGTTTGTGCCGCACATTTGTGTTGCTTAGCTTAGTTATCCACCCACCTCTGTGCAACCTTTTGGCCTAAAAACAATATTGTGAGGTGTTCAGAATAGACTTGAAATGAGTGGAAATGAATGTAATTGAGGTTAGGATCAAAATTACCCCAAAATTCTGTGATTTTAGCTGTTTTTATGTTGTTTTTTTAAATATCCAAATCCAAATCCAAAACACGAAAGGGTGGTTTTGGCAAAACCAATCCAGATCCAAAACAGGAGCATGGAACCAGAGCCAAAACCAAAACACAAAACACGAAAAGTGCCTGCCGCACATCTCTGATTTTAACAAAAGGGGGCACCCGTGTGCACTGAACCCAATGTGGGCAGATGGACCCCTCTCCCATGCAGTGCCAACTGCCCATACTTGCTAACAGCAGCACCATCTTTCCAGCAATGTATTTGGAAAGATGACACATGTGTAGAAGAAAGGAAAGACTCTGGCACAGCCACCAACAGCAGGTATGGGTGGTGTGGTGGGAGCTGCAGCATAGCACAGTGTAAGTCTGTTCTTGGTGCAAGGCAGGCTAAGCACAAGATTGTGCCATTTAGTAAAAGAAGAGTTGTCTGTCAGTGAAGCATGTACTGTATATAACGCATAGTTACCTACTTTGCTGCCTCCTCCTCCGGGAGGAGGCAGCGTTGTAGGTGTATGGGGGGCGTGGCCGGAACAGGATAGGCGGTCCGGGGGCGTGGCCTGCAGCAGGATGGGCGGTCCGGGGGCATAACATCAGGGTCGCGTCATCGTGACTCCGCCCCCCGCTGTGCTGTGCCGAGAAACGAGCCGCTGCATAGCGGGGGGCGGAGCTACGATGACGCGATTCAGCGCAAATCGCGTCATCGGACTTCCTCGGGCCGCCCGCTTGTTCTCTGCTGCGGGCGGCCGAGGGGGAAAGCGGGAGGCTTGCCCACCTTTCCGGGGGGCCGGGAGGGTCACCCGATTTTCGGGAGCCTCCCGGCCATTCCGGGAGGGTAGGCAAGTATGATATAACTTAAACAGTAAATTGCTTCTCTTACTACACATCATGCAGTATAAATGAATTATTTACTACTAATTTAATTATCTTTTTATCTTCATGTTTATGGTCTTATGTATTATATTTTAAAATGACATCAGCTTAACCATAGAAATAGACTACACTTACCCCGCAACAGAGAAGCAAAGACAGCATTGTTCCAAACATGACTCCCAGGCAAACAAGAATGATTCCCCAGCTGGGCAAATCAGCATATTCACTTACCACTACAAGAAAACAAGAATAAAAACAAAAATAAAAAGCATGATAAAAGTCTATTCAGATTTACTTTAGAGACATAACTATGACAGTAATTCATTCAGGTATCAGTGATGTGTGAGGAAGTACAGATTTATCCTAAGTCATTGCTGCTCAAGTGTCACCAATCAAGCCTATTTATACTGAGACAGAACCAAATAGATGGAGTACAGTCCAACTCCCTTAATTTCCACCTCAGGCAGGTTACACAGTACATGCAGGTCTGGCAGGTCAGGTTTTACAGGCAGTCTTTAAACAGCAGCACTGCACAACATTCCAAGTTCTAATAAGCACAAGTAGTACAGATTCCAAATGGCTCCTAATGTAACCTCAGACCCCCAACTTATCACCTGGCCACTCGCTGGCATCAGGAGCAATGACCTTCTGAACAAACACATTTTTAAAAGTAGCAGACAAGTTGTAGTTATTAGCCCAGTTGTGACTTATAACAGACTCAGGTAAAACCCGGACTGGATTCCATCAGACCTACTGCTGCTGCTGCTGCTCCAATCCTGCAAAATCCTGCCATTTCACATTAACCTCATGTGGAATCATACTGTCCCTGCCACAATACACCATATAAAACTTGGTATACTGTATGTTGTCTATTTGCACGCTGAGACACATTGGTTTCCCCTCCATGTAATAAAGATCATAACCACTTGGTGGCCTTGTTTTACTGCGCTTCATAGTAGTGCATTACAGTTCTACATACCTCAATGCTCCCTCCCATTATGCATGGGGGTGTGAGGGATGGTCAACAATTTACCGTCTAAGACAGACACTTCAACTGTTTCATTTTACATCCTTATTTTTGTTACCCAAGTCTTTTAACATAGGGGGTGATTCCGAGTTGTTCGCTCGCTAGCTGCTTTTAGCAGCATTGCACACGCTAAGCCGCCGCCTACTGGGAGTGTATCTTAGCTTAGCAGAATAGTGAACGAAAGATTAGCAGAATTGCTAATAGAAATTTCTTAGAAGTTTCTGAGTAGCTCAAGACTTACTCACAAATAGCGATCAGTTCATTCAGTTTCGTTCCTGGTTTGACGTCACACACACGCCCAGCGTTCGGCCAGCCACTCCCCCGTTTCTCCAGACACTCCCCCGTTTCTCCAGACACTCCCGCGTTTTTCCTTGACACACCTGCGTTTTTCCGCACACTCCCAGAAAACGGCCAGTTTCCGCCAAGAAACACCCACTTCCTGTCAATCACACTCCGATCACTTCAACGATGAAAAATCTTTGTTCGGGCGTGAGTAAATTTACTAAGTTTTGTGTTAAAATACTAACCGCATGCGCACTGCGTACCATGCGCATTTTTGCCTTAATCGATCCATTGCGAAAATCGGCAACGAGCGAACAACTCGGAATGACCCCCATAATGCAGTGCAATGCAGTAGTTATAATTAGAGATGAGCAGGTTCGGTTTCTCTGAATCCGAACCCGCCCGAACTTCATGTTTTTTTACACGGGTCCGAGCGACTCGGATCTTCCCGCCTTGCTCGGTTAACCCGAGCGCGCCCGAACGTCATCATCACGCTGTCGGATTCTCGCGAGGCTCGGATTCTATCGCGAGACTCGGATTCTATATAAGGAGCCGCGCGTCGCGGCCATTTTCACACGTGCATTGAGATTGATAGGGAGAGGACGTGGCTGGAGTCCTCTCCGTTTAGAAATTAAAATAGATAGGAGAGTGAGAGTGAGACACTTCATTTACTTACTGGAGCTTAGGAGGAGTTATACTAGTGACTGATGACCAGTGACCTGACCACCAGTGCAGTTTTATAATTTATTATTATTTAATAATCCGTTCTGTTCTTGTTCTCTGCCTGAAAAAAACGATACACAGTGACTCAGTCACACTCACATACCATATCTGTGCTCAGCCCAGTGTGCTGCATCATCTATGTATAATATCTGACTGTGCTCACACAGCTTAATTGTGGGGGAGACTGGGGAGCAGTTATAGGTTATAGCAGGAGCCAGGAGTACATATTAAACAGTGCACACTTTTGCTGCCAGAGTGCCACTGCCAGTGTGACTGACCACTGACCACTGTGACCAGTGACCTGACCACACTGACCACCAGTATAGTATATTGTGATTGAATGTCTGCCTGAAAAAGTACACTCGTCGTGTGACTTGTGTGGTGTTTTATTATTCTATAAAAATTAAAAAACTCATTCTGCTGACAGACAGTGTCCAGCAGGTCCGTCATTATATAATATATACCTGTCCGGCTGCAGTAGTGATATATATATATTTTTTATATCATTATTTATCATCCAGTCTACTAGCAGCAGACACAGTATGGTAGTTCACGGCTGTAGCTACCTCTGTGTCGGCAGTCCATCCATAATTGTATACCACCTACCCGTGGTTTTTTTTTTCTTTCTTCTTTATACATACTACATCTCATTATCATCCAGTCTATATTAGCAGCAGACACAGTACAGTACGGTAGTCCACGGCTGTAGCTACCTCTGTGTCAGCACTCGGCAGTCCATCCATAATTGTATACCACCTACCCGTGGTTTTTTTTTTCTTTCTTCTTTATACATACTACATCTCATTATCAACCAGTCTATATTAGCAGCAGACACAGTACGGTAGTTCACGGCTGTAGCTACCTCTGTGTCGGCACTCGGCAGTCCATCCATAATTGTATACCACCTACCCGTGGTTTTTTTTTTCTTTCTTCTTTATACATACTACATCTCATTATCAACCAGTCTATATTAGCAGCAGACACAGTACAGTACGGTAGTCCACGGCTGTAGCTACCTCTGTGTCGGCACTCGGCAGTCCATCCATAATTGTATACCACCTACCCGTGGTTTTTTTTTTCTTTCTTCTTTATACATACATACTACATCTCATTATCATCCAGTCTATATTAGCAGCAGACACAGTACAGTACGGTAGTCCACGGCTGTAGCTACCTCTGTGTCGGCACTCGGCAGTCCATCCATAATTGTATACCACCTACCCGTGGTTTTTTCTTTCTTCTTTATACATACTACATCTCATTATCATCCAGTCTATATTAGCAGCAGACACAGTACAGTACGGTAGTCCACGGCTGTAGCTACCTCTGTGTCGGCACTCGGCAGTCCATCCATAATTGTATACCACCTACCCGTGGTTTTTTTTTTCTTTCTTCTTTATACATACTACATCTCATTATCATCCAGTCTATATTAGCAGCAGACACAGTACAGTACGGTAGTCCACGGCTGTAGCTACCTCTGTGTCGGCACTCGGCAGTCCATCCATAATTGTATACCACCTATACGTGGTTTTTTTTTCTTTCTTCTTTATACATACTACATCTCATTATCATCCAGTCTATATTAGCAGCAGACACAGTACAGTACGGTAGTCCACGGCTGTAGCTACCTCTGTGTCGGCACTCGGCAGTCCATCCATAATTGTATACCACCTACCCGTGTTTTTTTTTCTTTCTTCTTTATACATACATACTACATCTCATTATCATCCAGTCTATATTAGCAGCAGACACAGTACAGTACGGTAGTCCACGGCTGTAGCTACCTCTGTGTCGGCACTCGGCAGTCCATCCATAATTGTATACCACCTACCCGTGGTTTTTTTTTTCTTTCTTCTTTATACATACTACATCTCATTATCAACCAGTCTATATTAGCAGCAGACACAGTACAGTACGGTAGTCCACGGCTGTAGCTACCTCTGTGTCGGCACTCGGCAGTCCATCCATAATTGTATACCACCTAATCGTGGTTTTTTTTTTCTTTCTTCTTTATACATACTACATCTCATTATCATCCAGTCTATATTAGCAGCAGACACAGTACAGTACGGTAGTCCACGGCTGTAGCTACCTCTGTGTCGGCACTCGGCAGTCCATCCATAATTGTATACCACCTACCCGTGGTTTTTTTTTTTCTTTCTTCTTTATACATACTACATCTCATTATCATCCAGTCTATATTAGCAGCAGACACAGTACAGTACGGTAGTCCATGGCTGTAGCTACCTCTGTGTCGGCACTCGGCAGTCCATCCATAATTGTATACCACCTACCCGTGGTTTTTTTTTTCTTTCTTCTTTATACATACTACATCTCATTATCAACCAGTCTATATTAGCAGCAGACACAGTACAGTACGGTAGTCCACGGCTGTAGCTACCTCTGTGTCGGCACTCGGCAGTCCATCCATAAGTATACTAGTATCCATCCATCTCCATTGTTTACCTGAGGTGCCTTTTAGTTGTGCCTATTAAAATATGGAGAACAAAAATGTTGAGGTTCCAAAATTAGGGAAAGATCAAGATCCACTTCCACCTCGTGCTGAAGCTGCTGCCACTAGTCATGGCTGAGACGATGAAATGCCAGCAACGTCGTCTGCCAAGGCCGATGCCCAATGTCATAGTACAGAGCATGTCAAATCCAAAACACCAAATATCAGTAAAAAAAGGACTCCAAAACCTAAAATAAAATTGTCGGAGGAGAAGCGTAAACTTGCCAATATGCCATTTACCACACGGAGTGGCAAGGAACGGCTGAGGCCCTGGCCTATGTTCATGGCTAGTGGTTCAGCTTCAATTGAGGATGGAAGCACTCAGCCTCTCGCTAGAAAACTGAAAAGACTCAAGCTGGCAAAAGCACCGCAAAGAACTGTGCGTTCTTCGAAATCCCAAATCCACAAGGAGAGTCCAATTGTGTCGGTTGCGATGCCTGACCTTCCCAACACTGGACGTGAAGAGCATGCGCCTTCCAGCATTTGCACGCCCCCTGCAAGTGCTGGAAGGAGCACCCGCAGTCCAGTTCCTGATAGTCAGATTGAAGATGTCAGTGTTGAAGTACACCAGGATGAGGAGGATATGGGTGTTGCTGGCGCTGGGGAGGAAATTGACCAGGAGGATTCTGATGGTGAGGTGGTTTGTTTAAGTCAGGCACCCGGGGAGACACCTGTTGTCCGTGGGAGGAATATGGCTGTTGACATGCCTGGTGAAAATACCAAAAAAATCAGCTCTTCAGTGTGGAGGTATTTCAACAGAAAAGCGGACAACAGGTGTCAAGCCGTGTGTTGCCTTTGTCAAGCTGTAATAAGTAGGGGTAAGGACGTTAACCACCTCGGAACATCCTCCCTTATACGTCACCTGCAGCGCATTCATAATAAGTCAGTGACAAGTTCAAAAACTTTGGGCGACAGCGGAAGCAGTCCACTGACCAGTAAATCCCTTCCTCTTGTAACCAAGCTCACGCAAACCACCCCACCAACTCCCTCAGTGTCAATTTCCTCCTTCCCCAGGAATGCCAATAGTCCTGCAGGCCATGTCACTGGCAATTCTGACGAGTCCTCTCCTGCCTGGGATTCCTCCGATGCATCCTTGTGTGTAACGCCTACTGCTGCTGGCGCTGCTGTTGTTGCTGCTGGGAGTCGATGGTCATCCCAGAGGGGAAGTCGTAAGCCCACTTGTACTACTTCCAGTAAGCAATTGACTGTCCAACAGTCCTTTGCGAGGAAGATGAAATATCACAGCAGTCATCCTGCTGCAAAGCGGATAACTGAGGCCTTGACAACTATGTTGGTGTTAGACGTGCGTCCGGTATCCACCGTTAGTTCACAGGGAACTAGACAATTTATTGAGGCAGTGTGCCCCCGTTACCAAATACCATCTAGGTTCCACTTCTCTAGGCAGGCGATACCGAGAATGTACACGGACGTCAGAAAAAGACTCACCAGTGTCCTAAAAAATGCAGTTGTACCCAATGTCCACTTAACCACGGACATGTGGACAAGTGGAGCAGGGCAGGGTCAGGACTATATGACTGTGACAGCCCACTGGGTAGATGTATGGACTCCCGCCGCAAGAACAGCAGCGGCGGCACCAGTAGCAGCATCTCGCAAACGCCAACTCTTTCCTAGGCAGGCTACGCTTTGTATCACCGCTTTCCAGAATACGCACACAGCTGAAAACCTCTTACGGCAACTGAGGAAGATCATCGCGGAATGGCTTACCCCAATTGGACTCTCCTGTGGATTTGTGGCATCGGACAACGCCAGCAATATTGTGTGTGCATTAAATATGGGCAAATTCCAGCACGTCCCATGTTTTGCACATACCTTGAATTTGGTGGTGCAGAATTTTTTTAAAAACGACAGGGGCGTGCAAGAGATGCTGTCGGTGGCCAGAAGAATTGCGGGACACTTTCGGCGTACAGGCACCACGTACAGAAGACTGGAGCACCACCAAAAACTACTGAACCTGCCCTGCCATCATCTGAAGCAAGAAGTGGTAACGAGGTGGAATTCAACCCTCTATATGCTTCAGAGGTTGGAGGAGCAGCAAAAGGCCATTCAAGCCTATACAATTGAGCACGATATAGGAGGTGGAATGCACCTGTCTCAAGTGCAGTGGAGAATGATTTCAACGTTGTGCAAGGTTCTGATGCCCTTTGAACTTGCCACACGTGAAGTCAGTTCAGACACTGCCAGCCTGAGTCAGGTCATTCCCCTCATCAGGCTTTTGCAGAAGAAGCTGGAGACATTGAAGGAGGAGCTAACACGGAGCGATTCCGCTAGGCATGTGGGACTTGTGGATGGAGCCCTTAATTCGCTTAACAAGGATTCACGGGTGGTCAATCTGTTGAAATCAGAGCACTACATTTTGGCCACCGTGCTCGATCCTAGATTTAAAGCCTACCTTGGATCTCTCTTTCCGGCAGACACAAGTCTGCTGGGGTTGAAAGACCTGCTGGTGAGAAAATTGTCAAGTCAAGCGGAACGCGACCTGTCAACATCTCCTCCTTCACATTCTCCCGCAACTGGGGGTGCGAGGAAAAGGCTCAGAATTCCGAGCCCACCCGCTGGCGGTAATGCAGGGCAGTCTGGAGCGACTGCTGATGCTGACATCTGGTCCGGACTGAAGGACCTGACAACGATTACGGACATGTCGTCTACTGTCACTGCATATGATTCTCTCACCATTGAAAGAATGGTGGAGGATTATATGAGTGACCGCATCCAAGTAGGCACGTCACACAGTCCGTACTTATACTGGCAGGAAAAAGAGGCAATTTGGAGGCCCTTGCACAAACTGGCTTTATTCTACCTAAATTGCCCTCCCACAAGTGTGTACTCCGAAAGAGTGTTTAGTGCCGCCGCTCACCTTGTCAGCAATCGGCGTACGAGGTTACATCCAGAAAATGTGGAGAAGATGATGTTCATTAAAATGAATTATAATCAATTCCTCCGTGGAGACATTGACCAGCAGCAATTGCCTCCACAAAGTACACAGGGAGCTGAGATGGTGGATTCCAGTGGGGACGAATTGATAATCTGTGAGGAGGGGGATGTACACGGTGATATATCGGAGGATGATGATGAGGTGGACATCTTGCCTCTGTAGAGCCAGTTTGTGCAAGGAGAGATTAATTGCTTCTTTTTTGGTGGGGGTCCAAACCAACCCGTCATTTCAGTCACAGTCGTGTGGCAGACCCTGTCACTGAAATGATGGGTTGGTTAAAGTGTGCATGTCCTGTTTATACAACATAAGGGTGGGTGGGAGGGCCCAAGGACAATTCCATCTTGCACCTCTTTTTTCTTTAATTTTTCTTTGCGTCATGTGCTGTTTGGGGAGGGTTTTTTGGAAGGGACATCCTGCGTGACACTGCAGTGCCACTCCTAGATGGGCCCGGTGTTTGTGTCGGCCACTAGGGTCGCTTATCTTACTCATACAGCTACCTCATTGCGCCTCTTTTTTTCTTTGCGTCATGTGTTGTTTGGGGAGGGTTTTTTGGAAGGGACATCCTGCGTGACACTGCAGTGACACTCCTAGATGGGCCCGGTGTTTGTGTCGGCCACTAGGGTCGCTTATCTTACTCACACAGCTACCTCATTGCGCCTCTTTTTTTCTTTGCGTCATGTGCTGTTTGGGGAGGGTTTTTTGGAAGGGACATCCTGCGTGACACTGCAGTGACACTCCTAGATGGGCCCGGTGTTTGTGTCGGCCACTAGGGTCGCTTATCTTACTCACACAGCTACCTCATTGCGCCTCTTTTTTTCTTTGCGTCATGTGCTGTTTGGGGAGGGTTTTTTGGAAGGGACATCCTGCGTGACACTGCAGTGACACTCCTAGATGGGCCCGGTGTTTGTGTCGGCCACTAGGGTCGCTTATCTTACTCACACAGCTACCTCATTGCGCCTCTTTTTTTCTTTGCGTCATGTGCTGTTTGGGGAGGGTTTTTTGGAAGGGACATCCTGCGTGACACTGCAGTGACACTCCTAGATGGGCCCGGTGTTTGTGTCGGCCACTAGGGTCGCTTATCTTACTCACACAGCTACCTCATTGCGCCTCTTTTTTTCTTTGCGTCATGTGCTGTTTGGGGAGGGTTTTTTGGAAGGGACATCCTGCGTGACACTGCAGTGACACTCCTAGATGGGCCCGGTGTTTGTGTCGGCCACTAGGGTCGCTTATCTTACTCACACAGCTACCTCATTGCGCCTCTTTTTTTCTTTGCGTCATGTGCTGTTTGGGGAGGGTTTTTTGGAAGGGACATCCTGCGTGACACTGCAGTGACACTCCTAGATGGGCCCGGTGTTTGTGTCGGCCACTAGGGTCGCTTATCTTACTCACACAGCTACCTCATTGCGCCTCTTTTTTTCTTTGCGTCATGTGCTGTTTGGGGAGGGTTTTTTGGAAGGGACATCCTGCGTGACACTGCAGTGACACTCCTAGATGGGCCCGGTGTTTGTGTCGGCCACTAGGGTCGCTTAGCTTAGTCATCCAGCGACCTAGGTGCAAATTTTAGGACTAAAAATAATATTGTGAGGTGTGAGGTATTCAGAATAGACTGAAAATGAGTGTAAATTATGGTTTTTGAGGTTAATAATACTTTGGGATCAAAATGACCCCCAAATTCTATGATTTAAGCTGTTTTTTAGTGTTTTTTGAAAAAAACACCCGAATCCAAAACACACCCGAATCCGACAAAAAAAATTCGGTGAGGTTTTGCCAAAACGCGGTCGAACCCAAAACACGGCCGCAGAACCGAACCCAAAACCAAAACATAAAACCCGAAAAATTTCCGGCGCTCATCTCTAGTTATAATAGTAATAATAGCATGCGCTATAATGTGTCACTGGCAAATTCAATAATGTGCATCGTAATCACTACAGTATGTCACATGTAACAGATCCATGAAATGCTGAAATGTTTTTTAACTTGCGACACACATTAGCTGAAAAGGTTTGGGATATCTTCTGCAGGGGCACTGAGAAGGGTGCGGAGCGGGTAGTACAGTATTTTGCATTTTTACCATGGAGAGGTTGTGGCCAAGCCTCCTACAATTGACCATGCCACCTTCAGTACGCAGGCCCTGCGGTTGGCTCAACAGCCCTGATTTTGTGCCAGTGAAGTATCAGTATGTCTGGACTTAGGTTTGCACATGAGTACTCAAATACAGTATAATGAACTCAGGCTAAATCAAGAGCAGCAGATATCTGAAACAATGATTATAAATGGATAGCAGAATGTCCAAACCTAGGTGGTCATTCCGAGTTGTTCGCTCGCTAGCAGTTTTTAGCAGCCGTGCAAACGCTATGCCGCCTCCCACTGGGAGTGTATTTTAGCTTAGCAGAAGTGTGAACGAAAGGATCGCAGAGCGGCGGCAACATTTTTTTGTGCTGTTTTAGAGTAGCTCAATACCTACTCAGCGCTTGCGATGACTTCAGACTGTTCAGTTCCTGTTTTGATGTCACAAACACGCCCTGCTTTCGCCCAGCCACGCCTGCGTTTTTTCCTGGCACGCCTGCATTTTTTCGAACACTCCCTGAAAACGGTCAGTTGACACCCAGAAATGCCCACTTAATGTCAATCACTCTGCGGCAACCAGTGCGACTGAAAAGCTTCGCTAGACCCTGTGTGAAACTACATCGTTCGTTGTAATAGTACGTCGCGTGGCGCATTATGCCGTATACGCATGCGCAGAAGTGCCGTTTTTTGCCTCATCGCTGCACATCGAACGAATGCAGCTAGCGATCAACTCGGAATGACCACCATAGGGCCTAATTCAGAGCCGATCGCGGCCCCGACAGCGATCGCACTCTGAAGCCCTAAGCATTGAGCGCACACGCAGTGGCCACACTGCGTGTGTGCACACAGTGACATGTGAAAGCATCTTACTTGTGCAATCGCCTCTGCCTGATTGACAGTCAGAGGCGGTTGAGGGGCAAGAGGGGGCATGCCAACGGCATTAGAACGCCATTGGTGGGGCATGGTCCGGATAATGCAGGCACGTCCAGACCATTGTGAGGGTGTGCCGCGGCAGCTGCGTGACGTCACTCGCAGCCGCTGTGACCCAGAACGTGGCAGGTAGCCGCCTGCCAGCGCAGCTAGGCTGCGCATGTATGGAACTACTTTGCGATTGGAAAAGCATCACCGCCGTGCGCGCGCGCACGGGGGTGGGTAGAGCCTGACATGCGGGGCGGACTAGCCCAGTGCATGTCAGACAAACTGATCGTAGGTGTGCTAAATTTAGCACATCTACCACCAGGTCTGAATCACCCCCATAGAATTGCACATGGGTAGCCAAATATTAAGACCACAAGATAGCAACCTGCCAGAGAGTCAGAACTCAGAATTGCACATGGGTAGCCAAGTGTCAGAAATGAATGATTGCACATGGGTAGCAGGGTGTCAGTAACTCATAGTATAACTACAGTATACATTACAGTCTTAAAGTGTCACAAACTCAGGATTACAGTACATTTGGATAGCAAATTATCAGAAGTTCAAGGAAAGCAGGGTGTACGGGATTCACAACTGCAAGATAAATAAACAGATTGCAAGAGAATATGCACTCTCACCTCTCAAAACCCTAAATAATGAGGAAGCTTATATTTTTATTACTTTTGACTGTTATTTGGTGTAGCGAGAATATTAAGTGAAAGAGGGCAGTCAGCATGAAGAAGGTACCTAGAGGGCAGTTATCATGAAGAAGGTACCTATGCCAAAGAAGAGACCTACTGAATATAATACAGATTGCAAACTGCCAGGAATTCAATATAGCACACAGGAAACAAGATCTGCATGAAAACAGGATTGCTCACTAGTAGAATATTTTGCAGAATCACAATATAATTAGATAATATATTGGAAATAAACTGAAACACAGTATACATATGATCAGACTCCTATCACAATTTATCATCTAGTCCATCACATATAGTAGAATTTTTTTCTTATAGTCAAAAATCAATTAATTAAAATGTCAATATGTTTCAGTATAGTATATTTCTGTATGAGAACAATTGAAAAGATATGTGTGCAAACGTATCACATTGCAATTATGTGCTGAATCTAAGAGCTGCTCAGCACATTTAAATGCAAATTATTTCCAATAACAATAACTCTCAGAGGGAAATGTGTCAAGCAGTGTAAAGGTTGGATACGTGGACCAGAGGATAAGTTACCCGTCAGCTGCTACCTATTATTTTATAAACTGTACATAATAAATGCTACCTCGAAGGTGATTGGTTGCTATGGGCAACATCTCCACTGGTCCTCTTCTCCACTCTTTACACAGCTTGATACATCTCCCCCTTTATACTGTACATTAAACGTTTCCATGTATAGGGTGGAAACTCTAGAACAAAGGCAGTATCAGAGGGTCCATTAGAACTGCGCAGTTAGGATTTCAAATTTTCTGCAACAGATTCATTGATTCAGTTGCTTATCTGCTCTATTTTTGGAACAACATGAACTTTAGATACAGCGGCAGTACATCTGGTTGGAGTATATACAGTTATAAAATCCAAAGTCAGCAAGGACCATGGCTCCATTTACAGTCCAATATCAGTCACGTAGTATTAAACTTGTATATGGAGATATTAAGAGAATTAATTCAATAAAGTTGTTTTAAGAACATTTAAAGGAGACTTCCGGTTCTGGTGCCCATGTGAGGAGAAGCTGATTGCTGCAGCTCTCCTGCACCCTCGGTAACCGGAGCACACAGCGCCTCCCTTTCGCGGCTTTTCTCCGCACCTGGCGCACACTACCTGTGGGAAAGTGCTGGGGACTGGATGGAAAGGTTTCTGTCCTCCCCCATGCCCCCTAAAGCCCAGAGATCGAGGTCTGAAAAACGGCCGGGGGAATCCAAGATGGCCGCCGCACCTAGCTCACAAACGAGTCTGCAGGCTGCTGGCAGCATTAAACAGGCTTCTGCAAAACACATTTCTCCCTCAGGTGAGCCTGACTGTTCCCCTGCCTCTCCAGTGACTTATGCTGATGTAGTGAGAGCTGTTAGGGATGCCATGGAGCCTATCATGGATGCACATGCTGCTAAAATGCAGCAGGCAGTAAAAGACCTAAAATCCCAAATCAAGCAGTTATCTAAGACTGTTCTTACAAATGAACAAAGGCTGGGGGAGACTTTTCAGGATGTTGGGGATCTTAAGCACAGATATGATGAGCTCCAGAAATCTCACTTCCAGCTGCTGAACAAGGTTGACGATCTTGAAAATAGATCGAGGAGATCTAATCTTCGGGTGCTGGGGCTCCCTGAGTCACTGAAAGGTCCTGATTTGACTCTTTTTTTACAAACGTCCCTCCTTGATTTGTTGCATATCCAAGATGAATGCACTGGCTTAGTTATCGAGAGAGCCCACAGACTGGGTCCCCCACGTTCTTCACCTAATAGCAGACCACGTGTGGTTATATTTAAATGTCTGAACTTTCTCCATAGGGGGGCAATATGGACGGCATCCAGGAGGCATAGGAATTTACAATGGGAGGGAGCTCGTTTGTCCATTTTCCAGGACTACTCCGCGGAGGTATCCCAGGCACGTCAGGAATTTACCCCCCTTTGCTCCCGTTTGGTAAAGGCGAATAAAAAATTTGCTCTGCTCTTCCCTGCAAGACTACGCCTGTTTGAAGGAAATTCTTTCCGGGACTTTACAAATCTTGCAGATGCAGAGGCTTATGTTTCTGAGGCATCCAAGGCAGATGACGACTCCTCTCAGGCGGATGACACCCTGGATCGAGATGGCTGAGTATTGCTCCTGGACTTCTCTGTTTCCGGTTATGTCTGCCAATTTAATTATTGCTGTAGAATCTGCTGCAGGTGTTTTTTTCCCCCAAAAGAGACTTTGGTCTTATACAGCAGGCTGAACCTTTTTGGCTTGTTTTCTGTTTTAGATTTTTCTTATTCATCTGTTGTCTTTTTGTGGCAATGTAATCTTTCTAGAATGGTTATATATGCTTAGCGGAGATATCTCCCCCTACTTCTTATGTGACAGGCTGCGTTTTTCTTTTTCTGTAACATGCTCTGTGTGCTCTGATATTTTCTTGTTATTTTTCCTATGTGTATTTTCATATATTATGTTGCCGAGGGTGGGTAAGGGCGCCCCCTCCCTCATTTTTTCCTCAGGTTTTCATAATTCTGGCTGGCTCATTGGCGGTCTATGACGGCCTCTGTGCTTGCTTGAACCGGTTGTTCTCGTTTTCTGAAGTTATGATTGTCCTTAGCAGGACTTTCTTTCACAATGTTAATGTTATATTTTGTGTGTTTTCTATGTTTCTGTCCCTCTTTTCTTCTCCCCCTCCCCTTCTCCTCCTAATGTGTCCACCCCGGTATGATTTGTATCTGTTTTTCAGCGGTTGTAGATATCATGATTACTGCACAGGTTTTCAGGTTTTCCCAGTTCATTTGATGCATGGCTAGTTTGAGTGTCGGCACATGGAATGTGGGAGGGATCAACTCCCCAGCTAAACGCAGAAAGATTTTGCTCTATCTTCGGAAAGGTGGGGATGGATGTTGTTTTCATTCAGGAATCTCACCTTATGCCAAATGAGGTGGTAAAACTGAACACTATGGGTTGGTCTGTGGTAGCCTCTTCCTCCTTCTCTTCTAAGGCTAGGGGAGTGATTATTTTAGCACGGCACACGGTCCCTAACTCTGTCCATGCGATTTTAGATGACACTCAGGGTCGGTATGTACTGGCAGATGTCACATTGTATGCATCCAGGTTCCTACTTTGTAATATCTATGCTCCCAATCGTTACTCTAAGCAATTTTATACGAACATGGTCACTAAGCTACTCTGAAATTCCTATAATCTTGGGTGGAGATTTTAATTTATATTCTTCTCCAACCTTGGATAAATCCCCCCCCCTCGCGCTCCCCCCTTGTTACCATGTATTGGTATCCCCTATATTTGCTCGCAGTTGTCCTTAGTGGATGTGTGGCGCGCATGCTACCCATTAGAAAGGGAATTTACATGCCTCTCAGCTGCGCACCACACGTTCTCGAGGATTGATTATCTGCTGTTATCTGACTCCTTTTTCTCAAAAGTGGCTGACTCTAAAATTGAGGATATCTGTATTTCGGACCATGCTTTATGCTGGATGAAATTGATGCTCCTCTCAGAAAAATCCCCTTTTCGTTCCTGGCACTTCCCCTCTCATTTAAGTGGCTCTCTGAAATTCCACTCCTCATTAGATACAGCGTGGCTGGATTATCATACGCACAATGGAGAAACCCTGAGCGATGATCCTGCTCTTTTCTGGTGAGCGTCAAAATCAGTTATTCGGGGGCACATTATGTCCTATAGTAAAAAAAGGGATTTAGATTTAAACTCACAATATTTGGAAGCCCAGGCGGCTCTTACTCACTCTTTTCAGGAATTTAAATCCTCCCCCTCCCCTTCTACTAGGGAACGGTACCTTACACAAAAAACACTGTTTGATACCCTCCTTTCTCAAATGGAAGCTAAATATTCATTTTCAAGAGACTGTGGCATTTACAGATATGGCAATAAGTCTGGCAAACTGTTATCCCGTTTGTTAAAAGGCAGACACCCTAAAGTGGTCATTCACTCTCTACTCACCCAAGGTGGGGATAGAGTACGGACCTCGGCCGAGATTGCTGAGGTGCTACAGTCTTTTTATACCACTCTTTATGCACGTCCTGTTATTAACCAGACCCACAAGTCTAGCTTTTGGTCTTCTACTGATCTGCCTCAAATGTCAGAGTCGCACTGTACCTCTCTTCTTGCACCATTCACCACTGAGGAAGTTTCTTTAGCAATAGCTGGACTGAAGACTGGGAAGACTCCGGGCCCTGACGGTTTTGCCAATGACTACTATAAAATTCTATCTACTAGACTGTGCAAACCTCTTTCTGTCTTATTTAATTCTTTTATGCAGGGTGCTTCCTTGCCCCAATATTTTAATTCCGCGGTCATAAAGGTTATCCCGAAGCCTGGCCGGGATCCTGAGTCTCCCAGTTCTTATCGTCCGATCTTCCTTCTAAACACGGATTATAAATTGTTCACTAAAATCCTCTCGAATAGACTCAAATTCATAGTCCCTGATATAGTTCATACAGACCAGACTGGATTTGTCTGGGGTCGGCAATCAGTGAGCAATATCCGAAAGGTCTTGACTGTTAAGCAGGCCTTTCAGCTTTCAAAACCCACTGACACTAATGTATTATTGTCACTTGATGCCGAAAAGGCGTTCGACCTGGTCACCTGGGACCATCTGTATGAAACGCTTCACCGCTTTGGTGCACCTGAGGACTTTGTCTCTCTTATTTCCCGATTATATGAATCTCCCTCCACTCAAGTTTTGGGGAATGGTATCCTCTCATCCCCTTTTCTTATCCAGAGTGGCACACGTCAGGGCTGCCCCTTGTCACCTTTATTATTTGCCTTAGCTTTAGAACCCCTAGCTGTTTCGCTGAGAAATTCTCCCAGATTTACAGGCATAAAAATAATGGACACCATGGTAAAATTATCACTGTATGCTGACGACATGCTTCTATTTATTTCTCAGCCTGATACGTCCATCCCTGCGATTGTCTCCCTGATTGAACAATTTGGTTCCTTTGCGGGATACAAAATTAATATATCTAAATCCGAGCTTCTCCTCCTTTCAGGAGACTCTTCCCTCTTTCCATTACACCCGGTCCTGTCCCGATTCCCAGTGGCTCGAGATAGTCTTAGATATTTAGGAGTTCAGATCCCTACTTCCCTCCCGGACCTATATGCGGTTAATTTTGGTCCTATTTTGTCCAAGGTGTCTAAAATCCTTACAGACTGGGCGTCTCTGCCCTTGTCTCTTATGGGTCGCGCAGAAGTTATTAAATCTGTTGTTTTTCCCAAGATTGCTTATTTTCTTCTTATGCTCCCTATTGCCCTTGTTGAGAAAGATGTCCTTTTTCTTAAACAGTGTTTCACTAGATTTCTATGGGCAGGTAAACGACCAAGAGTCCCCTACGCTAGGTTACAGCTATTACGTGAAGAGGGAGGTATGGGAATCCCGGATCCTGTTCTATTTAGTAGAGCAGCGATGTACCGGTATATCACAGACTGGCTTTGGGGCAGATCAGTATTTACGAACTTGCCACTTGAACTGGCTGTATTCCATCCTTTCTCCCCTGCTGCACTCTTACACACCCCAAACTCCCGTCTCCCATCTGAGATAAAACATAATATTCTATTTTGGCATACATATCGAGCATGGCAGGCCACTCACACTAAAGCCCAGAGAAAACCTGACACCTCTCTTCACACTACATTTTGGGGTAACCCATGTTTCCTACCTGGCCTTGATAACGCACATTTTTTGAGTTGGAGAGAAAAGGGGATCGCAGCTATAGGAGACATATACGACCCAGGAGGCAACGCAGTGCTTTATTTCTCTGATATCCAAATAAAATTTGGTATTTCCCACCAGGAATTTTTTATGTACCTGCAGGCTAGACACTTTGCTCAATCCCAGTCTCACCCAAAGATTTCTGAGGCTACCACAGACCCGCTGCGCACCTTAATGGGGCTTACTAAAGATTGTCCTTACCATCTTAGTTACTTCAGAAACACCTTTAGGGTCTCATATAGAGACCGGCTCTGGGATTCCGCATTGTCTTCATGGGCCAGAGATATCCCCAATATGGGATCGTGCGCTGAATTGTTAGATAACATTTTACCCACTTTTAGGTTCTTATACTCTGCCTCTTTGCAAGAGGTTCACTTGAAGACGCTCCAAAGGGCATATATAGCGCCTAATCAGAGGGCACACATGGTCCCAGACGACACTGGCTGTTGCATCAAATGTACTGCGCAGAGTGCCACCTTGTACCACAATATGTGCTCTTGCCGGAAAATATCTAAGTTTTGGTACAAGGTGGTCGCTTATCTCAACACAGTATTTAACTTACGGTTAATAAAACGCCCGAGGGCTTGTTTGCTACTTGATTTTAGGGAGTGGTCTCTTGGGCCTGAAGATAGAAACATTGTTCCGGTACTCTCTGTTATCCTGACAATTGCCAAGAAACAAATTCTTAATAATTGGATCAAATCGTCTACCCCTTCTTTGATGGCTGTGAAACACATGACCCTCCGGATTATTTATTTTGAGAGGCGTGCTACTTTTCCTGATATTGAATTGGGGATCAGGCGGTATGCCAAGAAGTGGGAGAGGTATATTGATACTCTAGACTCGGATGTACAGTCGTTCATCTATAAACTTTTTGAGACCACAACGTGGTATCTACATAGACAAATCGATAGGGCCTCTTGACAACCTAGGCCCATGTACTGTTCCTTTGGGACCCCCTGCTGTTTTCTTAGGAAATGCAATTATATTAATTTTAATACCCCCATGCTGTATGTTTAGTCTGATGCCATATGGGTGCTGAACCTTCTCTTTGGTTAGAATGGCTAACCATGCCTGAATTACTTCTTTAATATTTTTTACTTAGGACTTCTTTGGCAGCTACTCATTCATGATATGATTATACTTGTATTGTTTTCCCCATTTGTTTCTCCCCCCCCCCCCCCCCCTCCCTCCTGTCTGTCTTCTTTACTGACCTCTCGGTATACTGATGTCCTGTGAATCCTCAGGTAGAATTGTATGCTTAGCCTTAGGTATATGGTGATTTCTTATGCTAAGACGCACGTCGGTAATGTCTTCATCATTTCCTAGACCATATGTAGGTTAAGATTGTTTATCCTTTGCCTCTTACTCAAGCCTACAAGTACCGACTATGTATCTGTGGTTTCACTGATGTGGCTTAAAAGCACCTTACGATGGATTATTGTAACTATACCGGTTTCTCTCCAGTTTTTGGTATGTCTGTATCATGAAGGTCTTCCCTGTTCTTGTATTTCTATAAAAAATCTAATAAAAATTGTTGAATTAAAAAAAAAAAGAACATTTAAAGATGCTGTATTCCTATAATGGAACCACTGACACAATAGCGGAGAAACAAATAAGAAGATCAAGGATACATTTCATACTGTATGTGAACAATTCTTCTGGTCAAGATCAGTACTTTTTCTGTTGGAACCTGTTCATTGAACGTTTTATGTGGTAGACTTTTGATCTGTCTCCCTGATCCACACAATAACAAGAGAACAATGGGGACAAGTCAGTGATCCCTTGGATGGCATTTTTGCATACAGTATTATCAGGGCTGGAATGTAGACTTTGTGGCGCCCCGGGTGAAAAAATAGGGGTGCGGCTTCACGGAGAAGGGGCGTGGTCAGTTATGCCCCCTGTAGAGTTGTGCCCCCAGTAGAGTTGTGCCCCCTAGTTGCGCCGTGCCCCAAGTACTGTGCCCCTTGTAGAGTTGTGCCCACTAGTTGCGCCGCTTAAAAATAAAAAAATTAATAAAAATAAATTAATACTTACAATCCCCGCTCCTGATTCCCGACTGCTGCTGCCCTCCATCTCCAGTCGCCGGTGCCGCTCCTCAGATCTATGGGAGAGACGTCATGACGTCTCTCCCATAGCACCACATAGACACTAGAGGTCAATTATGACTCCTAGTGTCTATGTGCCGCTCCCACAATGCAGTGCAGTGCGCGATAACTTCATCACGTACTGCACAGTACAGCATCTACCGAGCACCGGGGGGCACCAGTAGCGGATCTTGCCACGGCAGCGGCGCCCTCCGGATGGCGGTGGCGACCTCCGGAAGGCGGCACCCCGGGCAAAAATCCTGCGTGCCCATAGCAAGATCTGCTACTATTATCATCTTTTTGGGATTTCATTATGTATGTATGTAGATTTCTGTCTGCGGGTGATACTCTGATCTACCTATCCTCTCCAGATTAGTCACCATCTATATTTATCCGTGTTACTGAATGTTTCTCTGCCATTTCATCATGGATGTCATCTCACCACCTCAAACTTAACATTTCCAAAATAGAATTGATAATATTTCCACTTGCCAATCGTAGTTACCAACTTGATATCTCTATTGCTGTTGATAACTCGACAATTACCCATACCCCACAAGCTCGCTGCCTAGGTGTCAACCTTAACTCTGAACTGCCCTTTGTTCCCCATATTCAATCCATCTCCACATCATGTTACATGCATCTAATAAACATAACCAACAACCATATCTACCCAAGACACTGCAACATCTCTAACTCATGCTCTCATTATCTCCCCCTTTAATTATAGTCTCATAACTGGTCTTTCCAAAGATAGACTGGCACCATTACAATCTATTTTAAATGCAGATGCAAGGTTGATCTTCCTTGCTAAACATTCAACATTTGCTGCTCCCCTCAATCAGTTTCATTTGTTACCTGTGTTTTACCTGTGTTCTACCAAAATCAATATAAAATACTTTTACTTACTCATAAGGCTATTAACCAACCTGCACTAACATATAGCACATCTCTTTATTCATCTCAAAATATATCAACCTGACCTCTGTGCACAAGATCAACATCTCTTATCCACACTCATTACGAGCTCCCATTTACAGTTACCAGACTTTTCTGGGCTGCACCACTCTGCGGGATGCCCTCCCACACATACAGATGGAGCCATGCTAATCGTGGCTCCATCTGTGCCGGGGCGCGCCTGCCTAGGTGAGCCTATCTCTGCGTCTGGGACGCGCGTGCATGTGAGATGCACACGTGCCCCATTCACTGCAATGGAAGCGTCCCTGTGCACTCCCGTAGAGTGGCTAGGTGCCGGATTGCCTAGTCACACCGGGAGTGCACGTCTGTAATAAGACTCTCCTCTAGTCTCCAAACTTTTAAGTATTCCCTGAAAACTCACTTCTTCAGGCAGCTTATCAAATTACAGAACCACCCACATAACCTTCATAAACAATCCTACCTAATTACATCCACCATATACAATTCACACAACTTCACACATTTTATCTTTCTTCACTTTCACATGTCGCTGACCACGCTGTGTGACTACAGTATATCATGCAGTCCACCAAGACCCTCTGCTGTCTGGCTGAACCATTATGCAATATGTAGAACCTAAATTTGTGTACTGTATCACTTTACTTCTCTTTCGTCAGAACCTACAAGATAAGAAAAACCTACAAACAGTTCCAGGTGTTATCTACTTTGCTCATGCAACCACCATTAGACAATGGTGAGAGTTTGTTCAACACCTACCACTTCTTGAAACAAGGTGATTTTGTATGTACTCTCTTGCAAACCCAAGTACTAGTATGTTACACACTATTATTGCACTTTTGTCATCTACATATTGTCTGGCTATATGAGCACATTACTGGAAGAACGTATCAGAAGGAATTTACAGTAAACAATTATTGCTCAAAGACATTGGGCAATATTCAATTGTAGTCGGAACTGCTGTCTTGTCAGAAAGACAGTAGTTTACGACCTTTTTAGGTTGGACACTGTTCCGATCTATTTAATTGGGCTGCCATTTTTCTGACAGGTTGGCAATTCCAACTTGCCCGAAAACACGTGGATCGGCGGAATAGCCGCGGATCCACGTGTTTTGTCGGAATTGCGGCCAAATCCAACAAGTTTTAGCTCCGTTTCCGACAATGGCTCTCATTCCGAGTTGATCACATGTAACAACTTTTTGCTGCTGGTGCGATCAACTAATCTCCACCTATGGAGGAGTGTATTTTAGCATAGCAGGGCAGCGAACGCTTGTGCAGCCCTGCTATGCTAAAAAAGTTTCTCACAAATCAAGACCAGCCCCGGACATACTTACCCTGTGTGACGGATCCAGCGATGATGGTCACGGCTTTGATGTCAGACATCCACCCTCTGTTCGCCTGGACACCTCTGCGTTTTTCTTACCATTCCCCGACAACGGCCTCCAACGGTCAGTTGACGCCCCGGAACGCCTTCCTGCTGTCAATCTTCTTGTGGCCCCCGCTGCGACCACTTTCTCCGCTGTCAGCGTCATTGCCCAGTGACGGCTGTCGCCGGGCAACAACACACGTGCACAATGCGCACGCCACGCATATGCATTCCAGACCCAATCGCGCCGCTGTGAGGAAGTGCAGCGTGCGATCTGGTCGGAATGAGGGCCAATGTGGATCCGACATTATAAAAAGCACTGTGGGGAATTTGGCCGCTAATTGAATACTCAAATGTCGGATCCTTTCTGTCAGAAAGGATCCGACATGAATTGAATATACCCCATTGCTGGAAACACCCCCTTCTCTCCACATACCACTCCTGAGGGGCCTTGTTGAAAAGCTCCTGCTTTTCCTGGCTGCATATCTTTGTTTTCAATATCTGTTCCCCAGAGGAACCCGGTGCCAGTCATCCACATCTCCATTACATACTCACAACAATTCCATGACACCCCCATGAGATAGAACGCGGGTGGGGGAGGGGCGGGTGTGCTGTGGGTGGGGGAGGGAGCCCGGAACCACCTCAGGAGTGGGAGGGGCGGGTGCGGGGTTGCTGTGGGTGGGAGAGGGGCAGTTGTGGGGGTGCCGTGGATGGGAGAGCAGTGGATTTGGGGGGGCACGGGTGGAGGGGCGGTTGCGGGAGTGCCACGGGTGGGGGAGGGGCAGATGGGGGGGCAATGGGGGTGTGGGAGTGGTGGTTGTGGGGGTGCCATGGATGGGGTAGGGGTGGGTGTGAGGGTGACACGGGTGGGAGAGGGAGTCCGGAGCCACAGCGGGTGGTGGCGGGGCAAGTGCGGGGGTTCCGCAGGTGATGGAGGGGTTCAGGTGCAGGGGTGGGGGAGGGAGTCTGGAGCAACCACAGGTGGTGGAGGGGCGGTTGTCGGGGTGATGTGGATGGGGGAGGGATGGGGGAGGGGTGGTTTTGGGGGTGACGTGGATGTGGGGGCGGATGTGAGGGTGATGTGGGTGGGGGAGGGGCAGGTGTGGGGGTGCCGCGGGTTGGAGATGGACAGTTGCGGGGGTGCCGCGGGTGGGGTAGGGGAATGTGCAGCACAGGTGGGGGAGGGGCATGTGCAGTGATGCCGCGGGTGGGAGAGTTTGCGAGGGTGCCGCAGGTGGGGGAGGGGTGGGTGCAGGGTGCCATGGGTGGGGGAGGGAGTCCGAAGCAACTGCAGGTGGGGGAAGGGTGGAAGGGGCAGTTGTGGGGGTGACGTGGATGGGCGAAGGGAGGATCAGGTGCGTGAGGCCACAGGTGGGGGAGGGTTGGTTGTGGGGGTGCTGCGGGTGCAGGAGTAGCGGGTGCGGGGTTGCTGTGGGTGGGAGAGGGGCAGTTGTGGGGGTGCCGTGGATGGGAGAGCAGTGGATTTGGGGGGGCACGGGTAGAGGGACGGTTGCGGGAGTGCCACGGGTGGGGGAGGGGCAGATGGGGGGGCAATGGGGGTGTGGGAGTGGTGGTTGTGGGGGTGCCATGGATGGGGTAGGGGTGGGTGTGAGGGTGACGCGGGTGGGAGAGGGAGTCCGGAGCCACAGCGGGTGGTGGCGGGGCAAGTGCGGGGGTTCCGCAGGTGGGGGAGGGGTTCAGGTGCAGGGGTGGGGGAGGGAGTCTGGAGCAACCACAGGTGGTGGAGGGGCGGTTGTCGGGGTAAAGTGGATGGGGGAGGGGTGGTTTTGGGGGTGACGTGGATGTGGGGGCGGATGTGAGGGTGATGTGGGTGGGGGAGGGGCAGGTGTGGGAGTGCCGCGGGTTGGAGACGGACAGTTGCGGGGGTGCCGCGGGTGGGGTAGGGGAATGTGCAGCACAGGTGGGGGAGGGGCATGTGCAGTGATGCCGCGGGTGGGAGAGTTTGCGAGGGTGCCGCAGGTGGGGGAGGGGTGGGTGCAGGGTGCCATGGGTGGGGGAGGGAGTCCGAAGCAACTGCAGGTGGGGGATGGGTGGAAGGGGCGGTTGTGGGGGTGACGTGGATGGGCGAAGGGAGGATCAGGTGCGTGAGGCCACAGGTGGGGGAGGGTTGGTTGTGGGGGTGCTGCGGGTGTTGGAGTAGCTGGCGTGGGGGTGATGTGGATGGGGAGGGGTGGCTGTGGGGGTGATGTGGGTAGTGGAGGGGAGGTTGCCGGGGTGCCACGGGTGCGGGAGTAGCGGGTGTGGGAGTGATGTGGATGGGGAGGGGTGGGTGTGGGGGTGATGCGGGTGGAGGAGGGGCAGTTGCGGGGGTGCAGGGGTAGGGAGGTGATGCAGGTGGGGGGGTGCCGTGGGTGGTGGAGGGGTGGCTGGATAATGATGACCTGCTAGCTAGACACCTGATGCAGGCGCTATGTAGATATGAGCTACCTATGGTTAGGTCCCAAGTGTGCAAGTGCCGCAGCCCCCACATCCGGCCTACAGTACCTGCTACTTAGTCGCCAGCCTTAGACAGGTACAGCAAGCCGCATGGGGAAATGAGCCCTGGTCCTCCAGCTCCAATCCCGACTCCCGGCTGCCATTACCTTGAGAAAGTGAAAATCTGGCGGTGCTTACGGCAGCAAGTAACGGAGTGAGCTGGATGATGTCAGTGTGTAGGGTGCAGGCAGAGGTGTAGCGCGTAGCCACAGCGGCCGGTGCATATTCATGCTATGCCCCCCCCCCCCCCAGTGTGCATGTGGGGTTAAATTAAAGGGTTGTCTCCCCATGGCTGCCTCCCCCCTGTATCTCTCCACGACTGCCCCCTTTGTATCACCCCAAGACTGCCTCCCCCCTGTATCGCCCCAAGACTGCCTCCCCTCTGTATCGCCCCAAGACTGCCTCCCCCCTGTATCGCCCCAAGACTGCCTCCCCTCTGTATCGCCCCAAAACTGCATCCACCCTGTATCTTCCTAAGACTGCCAACCCCCCGTGTATTCCCATGGCTGCCTGCCCCCTTTATGTCCCCAAGGCTGCCTACCCCCTGTGTATTCCCAAGGCTTCCTCCCCACTGTGTCTCCCCATGGCTGCCTCCCCCCTTTATGTTCCCATGGCTGCCTCCCCCCAGTGTATTACCAAGGCTCCCCCCCCCCGTGAATCCCTATGGCTTACCCCCTTCCCCATCATGTCTCCACATGGCTGCCCCCACTGAGTCCCTGCATGGCTGCCTCCCCCCTGTGTATTCCCAAGGCTGCTCCCCCTCTCCCCCTGTGTCTCTGCATAGTTGCCCCCTCCTCTCCGTGTGTCCATATGGCTGCCCTCCTGAGTCCCCACATGGCTGCCTCTCTCCCCTGTCTCCCCATGGCTGACTCCCTCCCCCGTGTCTGGTCTTCGGCCCTCCATGCATCTCCGTGGATCACTGCTGGGGTCACCGGGGAAAGCATTCATTCATCCTTCCCGTCCCACAGCACAGCCGCCGAGCTTAGTGACATGCTCAGCATGTAGCTACTAGCCGGTGGGACTGAAGTGCCCTTGCCAGAGACAGGTGCCTGGAGCATGAGCTCAACTGGTACCGCCCTGGCTATGCCCCTGGGTCTGTGGTGCAGCGGTATGTCCTGGATGGCATGTCCGGCCGCGGAGGGGTGCCCAGTGGTTCTGGAGTGGCAGATCACAGTTCGACTGGAGGACCCGCCACAAGATCGTGCTGACCAACTTGACCACTACCGGGTTGGGCATGGTGGGGATGTCCTTGTACCGCATGTACTGCCAGGTGCGTGCTCCTGTCCTGTCCCCGTCGTATACATACATACATACATACATACATACATACATACATACATCTCCTATCTGTGACTCATTTGCTTATGCAGCTGTAGGCTGGTTGTGATAGACCTGCCGCTGACCCAATGAGAGCTCCTAGCCATGCCCATCATTAGCCACACAGTCACAGGAGCTGGGCTATTATATAGGAGATGGACTGTATACTGCATTCACTATCTGAGTCACTGGTGGAGATTTATCAAAGATTGGAGAGAAATAAAGTGGAGCGAGAGAGACCAACCAATCAGCTGCTGTCATTTTACAGGCTGTGTTAAGAGTTGATTGGTTGGTACTTTATTTCTCTCCACTTTTAGGCCAGGGTGTAGTAGGAGCCAACAATGCCCCCCTGGGAAATTATCACACCACATCGCACATTACAAATGTGCGTCTATTTCCCCAAACTCAGCCAATGTAATGGTGTGCATCTATTTCCTGGCTTCTATAAATCGGATCAGAGATATCACTGCATTTAGACTAGGAAATCTCCAATATTTTCGGACCAACTGGAATGCAACTTTTAGTATAGGAGGACCACAGTGTCGGAGAAAGTCACCCATTGTCCCCCAAAAGTCTCATGATTAAAGCAACACACATCCTAAATAAACCCCAGTCCTCCAGGACGCACAAGCAGCTTATGCTGATTTAAATGATATGCGTCATGGCTATATTCAGTGTGTAACTGCAACTGTATCAGCATACCTAATTATGTTACAGTGTTTCGCTGGAATACACTGTAGCATAACACTTTGTATGCAGATACAGTTGCTATTACACACAGAATATACTGTAGCCATGCTGCATATCATTTAAATCAGCATTGACTGCTTGTGCATCCTAATACATCCCTTTGTGTATCAGACGCATTTTTTTGTCAAAATGTATTGAAAAATGTTTCTTTATTGCAAATGTGCTTGAAAAAATTGATTTCCAACATTTTCATATTGAACTTGGCCAAAAAAACAGCTCTAAATGCTTTGAGCGTTTTAGAGCTGTTTAGTGACTGACTTACAATATCGGACTCCATTACATCAGCCGAGTTGTGTACTTAACATTGGCCAAACATCTGGATCCAACTTTTTATTGAGTGCTCTACTTTAGAGCTGACAGCGTCCGAAAAATCTGGTTTGTGGATTAGCTGGCTTTGCAAAATGCCACAAACATCGGACATTTTGTCGTTGTTGGGTCCCATTACATCCTTGCCTATATCTCTCCAAGTTTTAATAAATCTCACACTTAGGCACCACATTTTTGTGTGTACAATAGGTGCAGTAAGGCATCTAGTCAGATTCTTATCAAAAACGTGTTGTTTGGCCATCTGCAACAGAAAAATTTCTTCCCCTTGAGTAACAAGGCATTAATGAGGTGTCAGTTAATCCAATGTCAGGATCTGAAGTAATCAATGGACATAATTTGTTTGAAATTGAGCGAACTGCTGGTGAAGCTTTGGTATATTGGGACAGTTGAGGTGGAAAATTTCCTGCTGCATTACTTGATGAATTACTGTTCTTCTACTGACGATGTAGATTAAATTTATCAATTTGCCATCTAAACTCATCATGAGTGTTGGATGGGATAAACGATAAGCCTTTCCGAAGGATACTGATTTCACTTGGAGATAGAATATGTGAAGACAAATTAAACACTATTTCTTCTGTGGGACTACTTATGACTACATTATTTACAAAGGCCACCGATAGAAATTCCTTCTATGACTATAGGAGTTGTCATCCACGGGGACTTAAGCTTGGTTTGCCATACTCTCAAATGCTTCGGGTTCATAGACTAAATAGTGATCTTGATAGAACTATGGGGGTCATTCCGAGTTGTTCGCTCGCTAGCTGCTTTTAGCAGCATTGCACACGCTAGGCCACCGCCCTCTGGGAGTGTATCTTAGCTTAGCAGAATAGCGAACGAAAGATTAGCAGAACTGCTACTAAATAATTCCCTGCAGTTTCTGAGTAGCTCCAGACCTACTCCTACACTGCGATCACCTCAGCCCGTTTCGTTTCTGGTTTGACGTCACAAACACGCCCTGCGTTCGGCCAGCCACTCCCCCGTTTCTCCAGCCACTCCTGCGTTTTATCCTGGCACGCTTGCGTTTTTCCGCACACACCCTGAAAACGGCCAGTTTCCACCCAGAAACACCCACTTCCTGTCAATCACACTCCGATCACTTCAACGATGAAAAATCTTCGTTCTGTCATGAGTAAATCTACTAAGTTTTGTGCTAAAATACTTAGCGCATGCGCGCTGCGTACCATGCGCATGCGCATTTTTGCCTTAATCGCTCCGTTGCGAAAATTGGCAATGAGCGAACAACTCGGAATGACCCCCTATATGCCAACTTGACTCCATGATAGAGAAGTTCAGCATGAGAGGATATAGCAAACAACATCTGTTGGACACTAAGAAACGCGTGCTAGCCATTGATAGATGTGAGTTACTTAAGCGTAAACCTAGGGATAGAATAAGTAAGAAATTACTGTGGGTGTCCCAATATACCAAAGCGTCACCAGCAGTTCGCTCAATTTCAAACAAATTATGGCCATTGATTACTTCAGAGACGGATATTGGATTAACTAGGTTTTACCCAGGAGAAATAATTTTTGAATGAATAAAAAAACCTCGATGTTTCAGGTGTGGTTGTGTGACTTGTGGGTTTATGATTGCTGATGACACTTTCAATCACCCTCATACGGGTAAACCTATCAAAATTAAATATCATCTCACATGCAATAGCAACTTTGTTGTGTACCAACTTCTGTGGCATTGTGGGCTTTCCTATATTGGTAAAACACAAACTAAGTTCAAAGAAAGGATGGCCAGTCATCGCCATGTGATACGCCTGGCATTAGCTTGTGGGTCTAGCGACCAACCGGTCGCAAGACACTTTCAAGAGAAAAAACATCCGTTGGCATCCTTAAGATAGGATGATTGATCAGGTTCCCTTGAACAACCGAGGGGGTGATCGTAACAAGGCACTTTTACGTAGGGAAACCTACTGGATTTCCAAATTAGATGTAATTGTTCCCCGGGGTTCCGGTATGAATAGTCGACAATGTTAAGGTCAACACTCATTAGGTCGACCACTATTGGTTGACATTGACATGGTCGACATGGACTAATGGTCAACACATGAAAAATGGTCGACACATAAAAAGGTCATCATGAGTTTTTGTACTTTTTTGGTGTCGTTTTCTGCGTAAAGTGACGGGGAACCCCAATTAGTGCACCGCATCCCCTCGCATGGCTCACTTCGCTCGCCAGGTTACCGTTCGCAATCGTAGTCCACATGGATTGTAAAGTATGAAAGGTTCCAAAAAAAGAAATGTCGACCATTAGTGGTCGACCTAATGAGTGTCGACCTTAACATTGTCGACTATCTGACCGGATACTGTTCCCCAGGGCCTTAATGAGTCAATTTCATTTACTTGTATTTTATGGGATGCTAGAAATTCACACATATACTGCCACCTGCAGACTCGAGGTCCCTCTTGATGCGCGTTGCTAGCATTGGTGTGATATGTATACTGTAGCATCATGATTGTTGCTGATTTGAATATTGGTGCGATATATATAGTACTATGATAGTATTAGATTTGAATTCTTATTGTATGTATGAATTACCAAGGCGATATGATATATTTCATTTTTGTACATCTTGCTATATTATAAATATCCTGTCCGTTATTGTGTTAACAACATGTTCAGATATTAAGAATATTAAGTAGCTATGTAGGGGGGCTTGTTTGTTCTGATTGTTCTCTGCTATGCCATTCTGTTTCCATGAGCGTAATGTCTGTATAGAAGTGTTTGCTTCTGTGTCCTGTATACTAGACCAATCTGTTATTTTATACAGATCACCATAAGTACTGTTATGTATATGGTTGCTTGGCAACGGTTGCTTGGTGATGGTCACATGGTGTGCGGCGTAATGACGTCACCCATCGCGACGGAGGCATGGTGATGTCATCGGACATTGACGGAACTGTGGCAGCGCAGCTGCAGCTACTCACATGGTGATGATGTTGAGTATATTAAGGTAAGCTTGCACTTTTGTATTTATGATCTTGAAAACAGTTGATTAAACTGAAACGTTCACAATAAGGTTTGCTGCCGTTTTTTTCTATGCTGTGAATGTATCTTGAGGGCCGCATCCTGGGTGAAACAACAACAATACTTTTATGCTGGCACCGGATCAAGTTACCTTGGTTATGTGAGTGCCGGACCTCTCCTACATTTTATATATATATATATATATATATACATACTTCATTTTTTATAGCAAATAGATTTATATCTAAGAGTTTCCTCCAAACACATGGTAAAATCTGTTTTTATTGTCACTTGTAGGAGAAAGAAGAGAGGAGAGATAGGAAGTGTAGGAAATGTAGGGCTAGAGATGTAGGGGTAAATGTACTGAAACTGCTAAAACAGAGAATTGGTGATGATGCCCATAACAACCAATCAGATGTTGATAGACAGAAAATGATAGGCACAATCTGATTGGTTGCTCTTGGCAACATCACTAATTATCTGTTTAAAAGCTTTCGTTAATTTACCCCTTACACTCATAGCCAAAAATTAATTTCTATGAGTTATCTTGAACCTCTTACTCACAATCAGAAAGGCTATTCAGGCATGATCATTCTTTTAAGAGTAACCCTGCAGAACACCTGCAGCAGATGCTTCTCCTGATGTTCCTTCCCTCTCTCCCCCTCCTGAACCCAATCCTCCTCTGTCCGAGAATGACAACTATTTCCCAATTATCACCACATTAGCAGTGCATGTATTAGGCATGTTTTGCCCATCTTCATAAACATCATACTTAGGGGAACATGTACTAAACAGTGATAAAAGTGGAGAAGTGAGTCAGTGGAGAAGTTGCCCATTGCAACCAATCAGCATTGATGTAACATTTAGAATTTGCATACTATAAAAATAGACACAAATTGTATAGTTCCGCCACAGGTTATCGTATCAGACTAAGACCTATAATGGATGATAGTCTGTTACCGACCATACTCGTAATTTTCACTTTGTGTGATAATAAAGTGTTGGTCAGTAGAAATACATGAACAAAAAAAGAGAAGAAAGAAACACTCTGTGCTGGGCACTCTTGTAAACGTTATTAGACAGTAAAACTTAACTTTTAATTATTTAATTAAGATAGTGTGACTAAAAGAAATAGTTTACCTTAATATTCCTGCGTAGTTACAAATTACTCTCATAGTTAGTAACCCAGGAGAAAAGATACTTAATAAATAATAATAATTATTAGCCTTGGTGAAAAATATTTAAGCGTAGTAGTACAACTACCCGGGTAGACCTGTCCATAAATAATATCTTGAGAAAGGTTTATTCCCAAGGGGATATCCTTTTAATTGGTCCCCTTCATTGCAATCAGTTTATGATATAAAAATTAGCAAAAAAATTGATTAAATTGTTGCCTATATGGGTTATCGAACACCTTCAGCTTTATAGTCAGGCAGTGGTGTCACCAGAAGGCATTTAATTCACCAGATTATTGTCTTTCAATCATTTAAGAATTCAATGAGTTTTAATACAAAACTCCTCTCTCTCAACATCTGTTAGGAGGAAGGAACACAGTAATTTAGCGTCCCCTATATCAGGGGGATCTGCTTTGCTGGAATCACACTAAAGCAGTAATTGTATTAGGTTTCTTGCATACCAACAAGAAACCTAATACAATTACTGCTTTAGTGTGATTCCAGCCAATCATACACTGCAATTAAACATTCCCAAGGACTACTTCTTAAACTTATGGTGCCCATACACTTGTGAGATGTCTGGTACAATTCTACGATTTCGACCGCATCTGTGAGATAAATCGCATGATTGTATGCACATCTTATGTACCATGCGACGCGATGCGCGGGCATGCCGGTCGAATCTCGCATCTCAAGATCTTACTTGCTGCACTTAATATTTATCGGATCGCACGTGTGATCGCATGCTGTTTTTACCACATTCGATTTATCGCACTGCGATGTGCGATCTGCGAGGTATTTAGCTCACTTCCTGGACACTCCCCTCCACCCATTTCTGGTCACCCAATTTCTGGTTGCAAGGGGTATGCGATAAATCGCAAGATTGTATGCACATTGAATGCACACAAAAAAACCACATCAACGCTTAGATAAAGCACTAGCCAATTAGCTTCTACTGTAGTTGCCATTTTACAAGATGTGTTTGAAAAATGACAGTTTGGAGCTCATTAGTTGGTACTTTATGTCTCGTTACTATCTCTATACAAACTTTGATACATCTCACCTTGAGACCTTTATCAGTTTTGGATGGACAATCCCTCTAAGCAAGATGCTTTGCAATGAGCTTAGAAATAGAGTGAGGCTATTATCACATTATACAAGAAGTAAAACTTTACCTGGTGGTCTTGTTATACTTGATGTTTGCATTGTTTTACTGATTGCAGTTGTGTTGGTTGTAAAATGTGTCTTTCTGTAAGGAGTTGTTCTGTTTTCAGTAACTGTAATATATTTCTTGGTGGTTGTTCCAATTTCTTTTGTGTTTGGTGTTACTCCACTGGTCCTATATCCTCCAGTCGGTTCTCTAACAGTCAGTCTGCTTTCTGTAGTATTTATTGATCTTTTTGTATCAATAGTCCCCATTGTTACATTGATATGACTTTCTTTTGTTGTAGTAATAGTTTTGTTACTTTTTAGGCTTGTTAATGTAGTTATTGTTGATACATTTGTGGATTTTGTAGTCTTTTCAGTAGATGATTTAGTAGTTGAGAGATAGGTTGGAATATCCCTGGCAATCACAGATTTATTTGTTGTACTTGGCCTCATTGTAACTTCTGCAGTTGTTTGTTTAGCATGTTCAGTCACTGTAGTTCCCATTGTGCTTGCTTCTGCAGTATAAAGTATGGCTGATACAGTCTGCAACGGCAATAAACCTATAATTGAAGTTGGGCCTGACATAGCTTTTGTAGCAACTTCTTTTTGTGTTTCCTTAGTTACAGCTGATGTTAATTCTGTAGTTAATGCACCTATACTGGTTGTGTTTACTGCCGTTGCAGCTTTTAAAGTTGTCACTATTTTTTTAATCTCCATATTTTTAGTAGTTGCCATCTCTGTAGGGAATGCAGATATTACAGCTGTGTTTATTGTCCTTGCTGTGGCAAGTGTTGATGCTGTAACATCCGTTGTCACTCCCGCTTTTGTAGAGTTAATTGTCAGCAGATCGATATTAATATCAGATGTTGGTAACTTTGGAAGTATTGTTGTTATGGGTTTTACAGTTGCTGTGCTTCTAGTGAACTCTTTTGTACCTTGTAAACTTGTTGCTATAAATGATCTTGTTGTATCCTTGGTAATTACAGCAGTAGATGTGTTTTCTGTGACTTTTGTTGTACTGTCTTTTGCTGCTCCCAAATTTGATGCATGAGATGCTGCAATTATAGCTCCCATGGTTGTGCTTGTTTTTTTCATTGCTGTAGTTGCAGACTTTGCTGCTCCCATATTTGATGTAAGAGATGCTGCAATTATAGCTCCCATGGTTGTGCTTGCCTTTTTCATTGCTGCAGTTGCATACTTTGCTGCTCCCAAATTTGATGCAAGAGATGTTGCAATTACTGCTCCCATGGTTATACTTGCATTTGTCTTTGCTGTAGTTGCAGACTCTACTGTATTTGCCATTGTTGAATTTTTTGTTTCTCCTACAGTTGTGATTTCTGTCACTCCTGTAAGTGATGTAGTTAAAACTGGTATGGTTTCTCTAGTTGATGTGACCTTAAGTTCAGTAAGAGGTTTAACATTTGTGGAAATTAACTTTTGTGCTGGTGTTTCAACAGGTTTGGATTCGGTAGTAGATATTTGGGCTGATGTTTTTATACTCTTTGAAAATGTTTTGTTTATATTTTCACTGGTTAACTCAGTTGTTGCTTTTGTAGTTGCAGATTTTTCTAAGTTGAAACTTGTTGTTTTTACATTTGTATTGTTTTCTATTGTTGCAGTATTTACAGCTGGTCTTGTTCTTTCTGTTAATGTTTCCGTATACAATCTGGTTGACATTGAACTGTCTATTACTGGTGATATTCTAGCATCTTTAGGTGTGTATGTTATTTCAGTAATTCCTCCTACAAATGATGTACCTGTATTCCATGTTGCTAAGATCTTATGCTCTGTGAACATCCCGGTACCAATCAGTGTTGTAGACTTTGCTGTAGTGGCAGTGAGTTGCACAGTTGAATCTTTGGTTGTTTCTGCTATGCTTCTAGTTGATGCAACTGTTTTTGCTGTTAGAAGAGCAATATTATCTATACCAGTTAAACCAGGAACAGATCCCATTGTTGTAATCATACTTGGTGTAGTTGTAATTTCTACTTCTATAGTGGGTAAACTTGGCCCTCTTGTATTTCCAGTATGTGATGTATTGTTCTCTTGTGTTTCTCTTGACAGTGTGATAATAGCACTTAATTCTGTACTTGGAATTGGTACAGTGACATTTTCTGTAGTTACAATTTTACTTTCTGTTGTTAATTGTGAAGTCAGTGGTAGTGTTGCTATTTCTGTTGCCATTGCCATTGTAGTTGAAGCCGTCGTACCTTCTTTATGCAATGTAGATTCTGTTGATGACATGGTAGATGATTCCACAATTCTCATACTTGATGTGGTTACACCTATTGTTGGAGCAATTGTATGCACAACGTCTACTAGAGGTGAATCTGATGGGTTTGTAGTTTCTGAAATTGTTGATATTTCAGTTGTAGTTTCAGTCTCTGTGGGAATTATTTCTGCAAATGTTGATGTAATGTCTTTAACTGTGCTGGCTGATGCTGATTCCACAGTTACTGCTGTTGCACTATGCTTTGAAGTGGCTAAAGTAGCTTCTGTTTCTGTGGTTGAAGTTCCTGTGATATCTGGATATATTGTTGTGACTTGTGCAGCTGTTGTTGTAGGTAGTGATGTTGTTATACCTGTAGTGGTTGAACTTTCAATTCCTGTAGATACTTCCTTTACGATTGTTGTTGCACCTATAGGTGAACTTTGTGCAACTGTTTGGGTTGTTGCTGTTTTTGTTGTAGAATCTGTAAACACTGTAGGTGAATCTTTTGTAAAGGTCATAGATGTTACCAACAAACTATCTGAAGAAGCTGCTTTAGCTTCTATATTAGTTGTTGTTTTTGTAGTGTTGTCAGATAACGCTGTGATATCTCCAGATGTTCCCGTAATTCCTATTGTTGTAAATTCTTCTTTTGTTTTATCAATAGTTGTCCCTCTTACTCTTGATGACATTTTTGTAGTTTCAGCCAATGTCCTTACAGCTTCTGTAGTTGTTCCTGTTGTTGTAGCTTCAGTATGTATTGTTATACCCTCTGAAGCGGTTCCTGTTATTAAAGCATCTGTAACTGTTATACCTTCTGAAGCTGTTCCTGGCATTTCTATTATAGTTGATTCTCTGTATTTAGCTGTTCCTGTTGTTGTAGCTTCAGTATGTATTGTTATACCATCGGAAGCTGGTCCTGTTATTAAAGCATCCATAACTGTTATACCTTCTGAAGCTGTTCCTGACATTAGTATTGTAGCTGATTCTCTGGATTTAGCTGTTCCTGTTGTTGTAGCATCAGTAAGTGTTGTTATACCTTCTGAAGCTGTTCCTGTTATTGTAGTATCCATAACTGTTATACCTTCTGAAGCTGTTCCTGTTATTGTAGTATCCATAACTGTTATACCTTCTGAAGCTGTTCCTGGCATGACTATTGTAGCTGATTCTCTGGATTTAGCTGTTCCTGTTGTTGTAGCATCAGTAAGTGTTGTTATACCTTCTGAAGATGTTCCTGTTATTGCAGTATCCATAACTGTTATACCTTCTGAAGCTGTTCCTGACATTAGTATTGTAGCTGATTCTTTGGATTTAGCTGTTCCTGTTGTTGTAGTGTCAGTAAGTTTTGTTATACCTTCTGAAGCTATTCCTGTTATTGTAGTATCCATAACTGTTATACCTTCTGAAGCTGTTCCTGGCATTACTATTGTAGTTGATTCTCTGGATTTAGCTGTTCCTGTTGTTGTAGCATCAGTAAGTGTTGTTATACCTTCTGAAGATGTTCCTGTTATTGCAGTATCCATAACTGTTATACCTTCTGAAGCTGTTCCTGACATTAGTATTGTAGCTGATTCTTTGGATTTAGCTGTTCCTATTCTCGTAGTATCAGTAAGTGTTGTTATACCTTCTGAAGCTGTTCCTGCTATTGTAGTATCCATAACTGTTATACCTTCTGAAGCTGTTCCTGGCATTACTATTGTAGTTGATTCTCTGGATTTGGCTGTTCCTGTTCTCGTAGTATCAGTAAGTGTTGTTATACCTTCTGAAGCTGTTCCTGTTATTGTAGAATCTATAACTGTTATACCTTGTGAAGCTGTTCCTGGCATTACTATTGTAGCTGATTCTCTGGATTTAGCTGTTCCTGTTGTTGTAGCATCAGTAAGTGTTGTTATACCTTCTGAAGCTGTTCCTGTTATAGTAGAATCCATAACTGTTATACCTTCTGAAGCTGTTCCTGCCATTACTATTGTAGCTGATTCTCTGGATATAGCTGTTACTGTTGTTGTAGTATCGGTAAGTGTTATACCTTCTGAAGCTGTTCCTGTTATTGTAGTATCCATAACTGTTATACCTTCTGAAGCTGTTCCTGGCATTACTATTGTAGCTGATTCTCTGGATATAGCTGTTACTGTTGTTGTAGTATCGGTAAGTGTTATACCTTCTGAAGCTGTTCCTGTTATTGTAGTATCCATAACTGTTATACCTTCTGAAGCTGTTCCTGGCATTACTATTGTAGTTGAGTCTCTGGATTTAGCTGTTCCTGTTCTCGTAGTATCAGTAAGTGTTGTTATACCTTCTGAAGCTGTTCCTGTTATTGTAGAATCCATAACTGTTATACCTTGTGAAGCTGTTCCTGCCATTACGTTTGTAGCTGATTCTCTGGATATAGCTGTTCCTGTTGTTGTAGCATCGGTAAGTGTTATACCTTCTAGTGTTTTAGTTGTAGATTTAGTTGCTGTTCCTATTTTTAGACCATTTGCAGATGATGTTGTACTATTTAAAGCCATTGCTATTGATGTTGTAACTTCTGTAGCTGTTACAACATCTGCAACCATGCTTGTTGTTATAGCATCACTAGATATTGATGTACTTGGTTCATCTTCTCTGATGGATAATGTTGTTGCATGTTTAGATACAGATAAAGCTTCTGAAGTTCTTGTTAGGGTATTTGTTGCACTTTCTGAATCTGTTGATGTTTTTGACATTGTAGTGCCTATGGCTTCTGATGTTAGCAATTCTGCATGTTTTCTATCTGTTGTAGATTCTGTATTTGATTTGGAACCATCTGTGGAGATTATAGGTGTTGCAGTGCTATAGGGAGCTGTTCCTATTGTAGATACTGTCATACGTTCTTTGACTGTTGTTGTTACTACAACTTCTTGAGCTGTTGTTGTTATTTTCATATCTGTAGTTGGTAAAGATACTTCTATAGATGTGTTGGTTGTTGAAACTGCTGTGGCATCTCTAGATGTTGATGTTACACTCTCTACAGCTTTTTCTTTTGTTGTGGCTGCTGTAGATATTGATTTACCTTCAGATGCTATGCTAGATGTTACTATTGATGTACCTCCTATAGATGATGTGGATACAGCACCTGGTGTTGAAGCATATATAGTTGTTCTTGTATCCTCTGCAGCTGGTGTTTCTGTTAATATAGTTGACATTTCTAAATTCGGGATGGTTCCAGTGTAATTTGCTATTCCCATTGTCTTAGCATCTGTAGATGTTTGTATACTACCTACAGTTGGTTCTAATGTTTTTATTGTACCCTGTGAAACAGATGTTTTTGCTAGAGCTTCTGTAATTGTACTTTTTGCAACATCTTTAGATGTTGTTTTACTTCCTGCTGGAATTGTTCCTCGTGGGGTTAATGTTATAGCTGCTACGGAAGCTGCTGTACTATCGTGAACTGTTCCTGTAGCTGCTACTATAGATTTTATTGAGAATGTTGTAACTCCAGCATCTCTTTGTGTTAGGGATATTATTGTAGATTGTATGGGTGTTTTGCTTTTTGCAGCTGTTATTGCTGTTGCAGTACCTGTATTTGGTGTTGAATTTTCTATAGAGGGTTCAGACGCCAATGTTTCTATGGCTTTTATAGATGTTTGTGCAACGGTTCCTGGATTTGCAGCAGCCATAAACACTGTAGAATATAAAGATTTTCCCGGTGTTGTAATTGTTGTACCTTCTACAGACATTCCTGTTGTGACTTCTATTGATGTTATAGATTCAGTTTGCTTAGATTTCTCTGTCGCAGGCAAGCCGGTTGATATTCTTGCATCTTTTACAATAGTTGCTGCTGTTGTGTCTTTTTCAGAGGTTGCTGTTACGGCTTGTAAAATAAAATTTTAAAAAAAATAAATTTTTTTTAGATTAAACTAAATTATAATAGATTGGGAAATTAACATTTCAGGGATGTTATAAACATGAATGTACTCAATTGTTATAAATATTCTGGGTAATCTAAAAACATGGTTTTATGACACAGTATAGACTAGTGGCCTGATGCAGTGTTGCAAATAAATTGGATGTGCAGAACAATATCCAAAAGTATTTACACTATTTGCAATATCTTTATAAATATATGTTTAATGCATTGCTGGCCCTGAATCATCCTATAAAGTTGATTTAATTGGCTAGCAAATAGAATGGAAAGAAAAGAATGATTATAAGTAGAATATATCTGTATAAATAAGACATATATCTAAAAAAAACAACAACCTTAAGGCGTATCAGGATATGTACTGTATTTGTCTGTGGTTGTATTCTGTTGGTTTGGCTCCCAGTAGTAACAGAGACAGTACTTGTACTTGTCAGAGGGGTGCAAAGACGCAAGAGGAAAAAGCTCTATTGTTATAGTGCACACTTTGGTCTATATTTGGTGAACGGTTTATTAAAAAATCATTTTTACTCATATACCTAATAAAAAGGTGAAAAAGTGAATGAAATCAAATTAAATAGTACCTAATAGAGAAACTGGTCTCAATAGAGAGAGGTCTCAATTTATTCTACAGATACTCAAATAATGATTGCTCTGCTAACAGTAAATCTAGGTTTGAAAAGTATATTGCACAGCTAACTTAAGAGTAACATTTTTGTGCTCTCTAGTACAGATTAAATGGTAAATGTCACACTTCAGAGATATAGGATACAGTCAAAACAGGGGTACTGTGGCTATGGCAGTCTAAAGAACCTCACATTTTTCAGCAAGACCTGACAGGGATCTGCAGGTCACAACCCTCTTACTGCCTCCTGGAGGTGACTGTTTGGGAGTATAGATATAATAAAGAATTAATGGACTAAGGGGATGGTCAGGAGAGCCAAGGTCAGTGTCACAAGCAGAGGAGCAAAAAAAGGGTACAGAAGCCAAGGTTGGGTTCACAAGCAGAGTTGCAGAATGAGGTACAAGCCGAGGTTGGTGTCACAGTCAGAGATGCAGAGTGAGGAACAAGCCGGAGTTCCATCAAACAAAGAGCAGAGGAATACTAGAGCACAGATTGGAGACCTGATCATTTGGAATAATATGGTGCACAGGGGGAGATTATATAGGCTGGGCAGTACACAGTTGGTGCCACGATGACATCAGTATGCTAGATGAACAACGGGCATATACTGCCTGCAGTTCCTGGTGACTACTGCTAGAGGGCACTAAGACATCACAGAAGACCAGGCAGCAGTTTAAGAAGATGAGATACATGAGCATATTCAGAAAATTCTTAAGGAACAAAGCCTTCCCAGTCAATTATAAAATAGAGTATTCCACAAGAGATTTTGGACTCAAGAGTCTTATTTACCTCAAAATATTCTTGATCTTAAAAACTGATAGGATGAGGATGACACTGAAGAGAAGAGAATTGATTTGAAACTAGATGCTTCCATACAGAAATATATAATTAATTGGGTTTTTATTGTGACTTGGGCAGCTCCAAATGGACTGCTACAAGACTGATCACATGGGATATCTTAAAGGGTCCAATGTACCATTGTGCAAACTTAATAGATCATACTTTCAAATGAAGATGTCTTGTAGAAAACCAAACTCTATCACCAGGATTAAGCTTTGGGACTTTCCCTCTTTTTCTGTTGGCAGAAAGTTTGTAGCATTTATAGGGCTTAAAAAGAATATTATTTTTTTTTTACTTGTGCACAAATACCATAAAAATGTGCACAGAAACTGGTTAGCAACACAAAATTCTGTGACTGTAAATGAAATGATATAGGAAATTGTGAATGCATACCTATACAGATTACGGATATATTAGGGCTTATTGCAAGTTATGATCTTTTGATTTTAGGTTATAATTCTGCCCCACTAAGATTTAAAGAATGCTCAGGAAGCCTGGAGGAAAGAGGATGGAGGGGTGGCATAATTTTATCACAGAGGACACATCTGAAGATTACTCTATTATGCTCTTTGGTACCAAAACAACAGGGCACATAACATAAACAGGGATCAAAGACCTCATGATATTTTATTTGTTTTGATGTAAATTTGATATTCTTAAAATAGCTGAGAGCTTCCAAAATCATAGCAATATATCTGAAGTTGTACAAAGGTCAGGTATGATTTAAGGACATCTAGAATATATGGTTTGGGAGAAATGAGGTATCTAACCAATCCCACATCCCAGAGCAGTCTTGCTTACAGTAATTTGATTCATGGGAATATACCAGATTTCATGTGGCTATTACAAAGAGGAAATTATGTACAGTTATTTGTACTTAAGTTAAAAGTTACATGGGTGTCCCTGCAAGGACTCTGGGTTATTTAACTGGTTAGCCATTCATTAGGGATTTGTTCACTATGGTGGTGGTGGTGGTGGTAGCTGGGGGGGGGGGGGGGCGGGGCAGTTGATAAAGGTTATTTGAACCTTTTGCTCTACTCTACTGTATGTCATACTTGTAGGATCAATGTTAAGTTAAAGGCTAGACCTGCATTTCCTGCCGTGCCTCCTGGCCAGAATAAGCCACATGTAAATTTTTCCTTTTTATTTTGAACTAACAACACACGTTTGTCTATGTAATCTGTATCCCTTTTTGTTTATATTATTTTTGTAACTAAGAATTGTACTCCCTTTATGTAAATCAAGGTTTCCATTATTATTCTAATTCATTATGCTCCAGTACTTTAAAAAGCTATTAGATCACTAATCTTACTCTGTAACTAATATTGATTTCTAGAAGCAGAGGGAGACCAAATAACTGAGTGCTATTTGCGGTTGCAAAGACAGTAGTTATAGAGTGTTACGGGGCCTGTGGATTCTTTGTATTATCGATGGGGGGGGGGGGGTGGAAGTATATAAGGTGTATGTTATAATGGACAGAGTGATAGAATATTTACTGTGAGTATTATATTTGTCTCTGCCTCCTTACATCATGACTTGGGGATCTGCACAATCACGATCCTAACGCTAGTGTAATACCACGCTGGGTAATTATTGGCTCTGGTAATAGTCAGTGCAAATCATGGATACCTACTGGAATTCCTGACAATACCAATTACAATGAAGAAAGGTGACACGTTACATGATTCATGATAGTGGAGTAGATGAGCAAACTTTGCTTGTGACAATAAATGAAGCCAATTGTTTTGAGCCGCAGTGAAGTAAATCTTCAGGAATTTTTCAAGATCCTCATTAACTCTCTCAGGGGTCAATTTACTAAAGCCTTGGATGGAGATAAAGTGGGCAGAGATAAAGTACCAACCAAACAGCTCCCAACTGTAATCTTTCAAACTCAGGATGTGGCACGGCAGTTAGGAGCTGATTGGCTGATACTTAATCTCCATCCACTTTATCTCCATCCAAGACTTAGTAAATAGACCCTCAGTCTGCCCATTTGACTGAGGGTGATATGCAGCTGAGAAAGACACATCAGGTAGGATACGGCAAGGCTCAGCACTATGACAGTTAATAAGTATGTTGATACCAGAGATGATGTCCAATTTAGGAATCTAAGGGGTATATTTACTAAAATTCGTATTTGTGCCGATTTGGAGGGAGATTAAACACGAATGACATCAAATGTGGGAATTTGCAACTTTTTGAATTTTTACGCCAAATTTACCATGCTGTCGTATTCTGCATTTTCGTTTTTTCCGATGTCGATGTAATTCGTAATTTCGGCCAGTGTTTTACGGGAGTGAATAGTAAAACACTGCCGACATTAACACAATGAATCTCGGCCGGATCTGTGAGATCCGTGCAGGGCTTCATTGTGCACTTTAAAAAAAAAAAAAAAAGTGTTAAAAATCTTTAAAAAAAATGCGTGGGGTCCCCCCTCCTAAGCAAAACCAGCCTCGGGCTCTTTGAGCCGGTCCTGGTTGAAAAAATATGGGAAAAAAATTCACAGGGGTTCCCCCATATTTGATCAACCAGCACCGGGCTCTGCGCCTGGTCCTGGTGCAAAAAATACGGGGGACAAAAAGCGTAGGGGTCCCCCGTATTTTTTGAACCAGCACCGGGCTCCACTAGTCAGAGAGATAATGCCACAGCCGGGGGACACTTTTATATAGGTTCCTGCGGCCCTGGCATTAAATTACTAACTAGTCACCCCTGGCCGGGGTACCCTGGAGGAGTGGGGACCCCTTAAATCAAGGGGTCCCCCCTCCAGCCACCCAAGGGCCAGGGGTGAAGCCCGAGGCTGTCCCCCCCATCCAAGGGCGGAGGATGGGGGGCTGATAGCCTTGTGAAAAAATAAGAATATTGTTTTTGTAGCAGTACTATAAGTCCCAGCAAGCCTCCCCCACAAGCTGGTACTTGGAGAACCACAAGTACCAGCATGCGGAGGAAAAACAGGCCCGCTGGTACCTGTAGTACTACTACAAAAAAAATACCCAACAAAAAACAGGACACACACACCGTGAAAGTAAAACTTTATTACATACATGCACACCTACATACATACATACTTACCTATGTTCACACAATGCTCGGTCCACTTCTCCATGTAGACTCCATGGGGTACCTGTGAAAATAATTATACTCACTTAATCCAGTGTAGCTTGTGTTCTCTTTATAATCCACGTACTTGGCAAAAAAAACAAACCGGAAACCCAAACCACGCACTGAAAGGGGTCCCATGTTTACACATGGAACCCCTTTCCCCAACTGCCGGGACCCCCCCTGACTCCTGTCAAATTGCGTGGGGTCCCCCCTCCTAAGCAAAACCAGCCTCTGGCTCTTTGAGCCGGTCCTGGTTGAAAAAATATGTGAAAAAAATTGACAGGGGTTCCCCCATATTTGATCAACCAGCACCGGGCTCTGCGCCTGGTCCTGGTGCAAAAAATACGGGGGACAAAAAATATGGGGGACAGGGGTCCCCCATATTTTTTGAACCAGCACCGGGCTCCACTAGTCAGAGAGATAATGCCACAGCCGGGGGACACTTTTATATAGGTCCCTGCGGCCCTGGCATTAAATCACTAACTAGTCACCACTGGCCAGGGTACCCTGGAGGAGTGGGGACCCCTTAAATCAAGGGGTCCCCCCCTCCAGCCACCCAAGTGCCATGGGTGAAGCCCGAGGCTCTCCCCTCCATCCAAGGGTGGCGGATGGGGGCTGATAGCCTTGTGAAAAAATTAGAATATTGTTTTTTGTAGCAGTACTACAAGTCCCAGCAAGCCTCCCCCGCAAGCTGGTACTTGTAGTACTACTACAAAAAAATACCCAACAAAAAACAGGACACACACACCGTGAAAGTAAAACTTTATTACATACATGCACACCTACATACATACATACTTACCTATGTTTACACGATGCTCGGTCCACTTCTCCATGTAGACTCCACGGGGTACCTGTGAAAATAATTATACTCACATAATCCAGTGTAGCTTGTGTTCTCTTTATAATCCACGTACTTGGCAAAAAAACAAACCGGAAACCCGAACCACGCACTGAAAGGGGTCCCATGTTTACACATGGGACCCCTTTCCCCGACTGCCGGGACCCCCCCTGACTCCTGTCAAAGAGGGTCCCTTCAGCCAATCAGGGAGCGCCACGTCGTGGCACTCTCCTGATTGGCTGTGCGCTCCTGTCGTGTCAGTGAGACTGCGCACTGAAGATACAATGTAGCGCATGGGCGCTCCATTGTATCCAATGGTGGGAACTTTGCAGTCAGCGGTTGACCGCGAGTAACCTCAACCGCTGACCGCAAAGTTCCCACCATTGGATACAATGGAGCGCCCATGCGCTACATTGTATCTTCAGTGCGCAGTCTAACTGACACTACAGGAGCGCACAGCCAATCAGGAGAGTGCCACGACGTGGCGCTCCCTGATTGGCTGAAGGGACCCTCTTTGACAGGAGTCAGGGGGGGTCCCGGCAGTCGGGGAAAGGGGTCCCATGTGTAAACATGGGACCCCTTTCAGTGCGTGGTTCGGGTTTCCGGTTTGTTTTTTTGCCAAGTACGTGGATTATAAAGAGAACACAAGCTACACTGGACTATGTGAGTATAATTATTTTCACAGGTACCCAGTGGAGTCTATATGTAGGTGTGCATGTATGTAATAAAGTTTTACTTTCACGGTGTGTGTGTCCTGTTATTTGTTGGGTATTTTTTTTGTAGTAGTACTACAGGTACCAGTGGGCCCGATTTTCCACTGCATGCTGGTACTTGTGGTTCTCCAAGTACCAGCTTGTGGGGGAGGCTTGCTGGGACTTGTAGTACTGCTACAAAAAACAATATTCTTATTTTTTCACAAGGCTATCAGCCCCCCATCCGCCGCCCTTGGATGGGTGGACAGCCTCGGCTTCGCCCCTGGCCCTTGGGTGGCTGGAGGGGGGGACCCCTTGATTTAAGGGGTCCCCACTCCTCCAGGGTACCCCGGCCAGTGGTGACTAGTTAGTGATTTAATGCCACGGCCGCAGGGACATATATAACAGTGTCCGCCGGCTGTGGCATTATCTCTCTGACTAGTGGAGCCCGGTGCTGGTTCAAAAAATACGGGGGACCCCTACGCTTTTTGTCCCCCGTATTTTTTGCACCAGGACCAGGCGCAGAGCCCGGTGCTGGTTGATAAAATATGGGGGCACCCGTGTCAATTTTTTCACCATATTTTTTCAACCAGGACCGGCTCAAAGAGCCCGAGGCTGGTTTTGCTTAGGAGAGGGGACCCCACGCATTTTTTTATAAAATTTTTTACACTTTCCCACCCCTTCCCACTGATAAACATGCACGGATCTCACGGATCCGTGCATGCCTATCAGAACACGGTAAAAAAAAGCAGGTCTATTTTAAAACTGCTTTTTTTTAACGATTTTTGGAGGTCATTCCGAGTTGTTCGCTCGCAAGCGGATTTTAGCAGATTTGGTCATGCTAAGCCGCCGCCTACTGGGAGTGAATCTTAGCATCTTAAAATTGCGAACGATGTATTCGCAATATTGCGATTACACACCTCGTAGCAGTTTCTGAGTAGCTCCAGACTTACTCGGCATCTGCGATCATTTCACTGCTTGTCGTTCCTGGTTTGACGTCACAAACACACCCAGCGTTCGCCCAGACACTCCTCCGTTTCTCCGGCCACTCCTGCGTTTTTTCCGGAAACGGTAGTGTTTTTTTCCACACGCCCATAAAACGGCCTGTTTCCGCCCAGTAACACCCATTTCCTGTCAATCACATTACGATCGCCAGAACGATGAAAAATCCGTGAGTAAAATTACTAAGTGCATAGCAAATTTACTTGGCGCAGTCGCAGTGCGAACATTGCGCATGCGTATTAAGCGGAAAATCGCTGCGATGCGAATATTTTTACCGAGCGAACAACTCGGAATGAGGGCCTTTATTTTTTCACGGCAGTGTTTGGCTATTGCCGGCAGTGTTTGTGAAATAGAATTTTTAGTAAATAACCGAGTTGTATCAAATAACAGCCGTATTTGACCGATGGTGTATTCATTCATATTTTTTTTCTTTGACTTCAAAAAAAATACGAATACCCTCATCACTGCCGAGATTTGAGTTTATTAAATTCCCGAGATGACACTTTGAAGAAAATACACCAAATCGGTCAAAATCGGGAGCTTAGTAAATATACCCCTACGGGGTATATTTACTAAAATTCGTATTTGTGCCGATTTGGAGGGAGATTAAACATGAATGACATCGAATGTGTGAATTTGCAACTTTTTGATTTTTTTACGCCAGATTTACTATGCTGTCGTATTCTGCATTTTCGTTTTTTCCGATGTCGATGTAATTGGTAATTTCGGCCAGTGTTTTACGGGAGTGAATAGTAAAACACTGCCGACATTAACACAATGAATCTCGGCCGGATCTGTGAGATCCGTGCAGGGCTTCATTGTGCACTTTAAAAAAAAAAAAAAAAAGTGTTAAAAATCCTGAAAAAAAATGCGTGGGGTCCCCCCTCCTAAGCAAAACCAGCCTCTGGCTCTTTGAGCCGGTCCTGGTTGAAAAAATATGGGGAAAAAATTGACAGGGGTTCCCCCATATTTGATCAACCAGCACCGGGCTCTGCGCCTGGTCCTGGTGCAAAAAATACGGGGGACAAAAAGCGTAGGGGTCCCCCATATTTTTTGAACCAGCGCCGGGCTCCACTAGTCAGAGAGATAATGCCACAGCCGGGGGACACTTTTATATAGGTCCCTGCGGCCCTGGCATTAAATCACTAACTAGTCACCCCTGGCCAGGGTACCCTGGAGGAGTGGGGACCCCTTAAATCAAGGGGACCCCCCTCCAGCCACCCAAGGGCCATGGGTGAAGCCCAAGGCTGTCCCCTCCATCAAAGGGCGGCGGATGGGGGGCTGATAGCCTTGTGAAAAAATAAGAATATTGTTTTTTGTAGCAGTACTACAAGTCCCAGCAAGCCTCCCTGGCAAGCTGGTACTTGGAGAACCACAAGTACCAGCATGCGGTGGAAAAACGGGCCCGCTGGTACCTGTAGTACTACTACAAAAAAAATACCCAACAAAAAACAGGACACACACACCGTGAAAGTAAAACTTTATTACATACATGCACACCTACATACATACATACTTACCTATGTTCACACGATGCTCGGTCCACTTCTCCATGTAGACTCCACGGGGTACCTGTGAAAATAATTATACTCACATAATCCAGTGTAGCTTGTGTTCTCTTTATAGTCCACGTACTTGGCAAAAAAACAAACCGGAAACCCGAACCACGCACTGAAAGGGGTCCCATGTTTACACATGGGACCCCTTTCCCCAACTGCCGGGACCCCCCCTGACTCCTGTCAAAGAGGGTCCCTTCAGCCAATCAGGGAGCGCCACGTCGTGGCACTCTCCTGATTGGCTGTGCGCTCCTGTAGTGTCAGTGAGGCTGCGCACTGAAGATACAATGTAGCGCATAGGCGCTCCATTGTATCCAATAGTGAGAACTTTGCGGTCATCGGTTGAGGTTACTCGCGGTCAACTGCTGACTGCAAAGTTCCCACCATTGGATACAATGGAGCGCCCATGCGCTACATTGTGTCTTCAGTCGTATCAAATAACAGCCGTATTTGACCGATGGTGTATTCATACGTATTTTTTTTCTTTGACTTAAAAAAAAATACGAATACCCTCATCACTGCCGAGATTTGAGTTTAGTAAATCCCCGAGATGACACTTTGAAGAAAAAACACCAAATCGGTCAAAATCGGGAGCTTAGTAAATATACCCCTAAGTATTTTTACTGGCAAATCGCCTGTCAGCTCTCAACACATTACAAAATTATGCAAAGTCTGCATTCATAGGGTCAGCTGAAATAATCCAGACAATGACAAATAAAGAACAGTAGCAGGTATGGTAGGAGAATACCTTTTCAATTGGTATGTGAATTAAAGTTACGTTTTGATTAGTCTTTCACCAAATGTAAAAAAAAACATATGCCCCAGAAAGACAGGTTATTTTCTCCTGCATATTTGCACCTCTCTAGCAACAAAAAGAATGTATATTAATAATGCTTCTTCCGATATTCATTCAGGACCATCTATTTTACTTAAGAGAAATGATCAGCTCCTGTGTGATCATAATCATATACAGTAGACCCTACACTACAGTATGCACAGTACCAAAGTTGCTTTGTCCAAACAGAGAAAAGTGTACAGTACTGCACATTGCTGACCACAGTGAAGCGTAGAGTCAAAATAGATGGTCAGTTTTTGTTCATGTAATATTGTGTTCTGCAGAGCATTTATTGCAGAGTAATGTCACGTGTCTTCAGTGTGTACTGCATCTCTACAGCCAGGGTAGCCATGGGGGGGGGGGGGGGGGGGGCAGGGGGGGGAGGGACTGGTGTCCCGGGCCCTTACAGAGAGGGGGGCCCAGCCCTGGCTCCTACTGCCAATACCTGTAGAGCCGCACCAGTCTGTGAATCAACAGCAGGCTGATGCATAGGGAGGACTTTTTAAAACAAGCCTTTAACTGCACAACAGCTCTCTGTGAGCTGTTCCTGTAGTTGCGCAACGCTCCACCTATATGTAACGTCACAATGTATAATATCACATAGGGGTGGAGCAGTGCGGCAGAATAATTTTTTTTGGAGGGAGGGGCCCTGTCTCATTTGTCAGTCCCGGGCCCAACAATTTCTGATGGCAGCCCTGTCTACAGCACATAGATGAAAGTGAAACTACCATATCAGAGCAAATCAGAAAATAGGCTTTTACTATGTGCCTCATTCAAGGTTGATTGCAAAACAACATTTCCTCTAATGGGCAAAACCATGTGCACTGCAGTTGGGGCAGATATAACATGTGCAGAGAGAGTTAGATTCGGGTGGGTTATATTGTTTCTGTGCAGGGTAAATACTGGCTGCTTTATTTTTACACTGCAATTTAGATTTCAGTTTGGACACACCCCACCCAAATCGAACTCTCTCTGCACATGTTATATCTGCCCCATCTGCAGCGCAGCATGGTTTTGCCCATTAGAGGAAAATATTGTTTTGCAATCAACCTTGAATTAGGCCCTCTATGCCGAACATTTATACAAAGATTAAGTACCTTAGTTTTTCTTACCTATGTGCTTGGTAACAATCTCTCTCTATAAAAAAAAGAATACAAGGAAAATATGAATTTCAGAGCATCACTGAAGGCATATGTATTAAAACCTATGTTCAACATATACTTAAAATCTTGAATATTGGTTTAAACCACAGCTGCTTCCATTGTACCTCATGTATAGTGCACTGCAATATAAATTGGTTCTGCATTGGTACACTAAGATGGTTTGTGCTATATACATTACGGCATCTGCTGACTCTACATTCACGAGAAATGCTTCCACAAAGTAGATGTGGAAAAAAGTCCAACCTCCCATTACTCTATCCATGGGAACTATATTTATTATACTGATGTAGCTGCTCGCATATACGGTGCGGCTTTTCACACCTACAACTAGATTGCCACAGGAAGCGTGCTAGTTTATGGGCATGTGCATATATTCACAACTGCAGGACATACACAATATATTACCTAGTCGCTGGTGTGAATAGATGCAGCTGGGTGCATCTGGTCCTTGCTGCGATACATGTGCACATGTGCACGCATTGCAGCAACAATGAGTGTGGCTCAGAGGCGGAACTACCGCCAGTGCAACCAGTGCGTTGCACTGGGGCCCGCCTCTGTCCAGGGGCCCAAAGCATGTAATGAGTCAAACTAACTCATTACATGCCGCTGTGCGCTGCGGGCAACCGCTGCCCGCAGCGCACAGCCGCCCGGACAGAGAGGAGAGGAGCAGCGGTACGGGGGAGAAGGAGGAGGAGGGAGCCGAAGGAGGGAGCTTTACTACTGGTGGAGGCGCTGCTGCTGCTGGCCCTCTGCTTCACTATAGGCTGTCTTCCGAGAACAGCCTATAGTGAAGCAGAGGGGCAGCAGCAGCAGCGCCTCCACCAATGACACAGCGCTGCTGCGGCTCCCTCCTCCACCTCCCTCCTCCTCCTTCTCTCCAGCCCGGGAATCACCTGACGCTGCACCAAGGTGCCTGAGCCAGCGGAGACGCCGGAGAGGGTAAGTATAATTCTTTCTTTCTGTCTCTTTCTTTCTGTCTCTTTCTTTCTTTGTTGGGACTGCCTGCCGCTATGTGTAAAAATGGGGGACTGCCTGCCGCAATGTGTAAAAAGGGGGAATCTGCCTGCCGCAATGTGTAAAAATGGGGAATCTGCCTGCCGCAATGTGTAAAAAGGGGGGACTGCCTGCCGCAATGTGTAAAAAGGGGGGACTGCCTGCCGCTATGTGTAAAAATGGGGAATCTGCCTGCCGCTATGTGTAAAAAGGGGGAATCTGCCTGCCGCTATGTGTAAAAAGGGGGAATCTGCCTGCCGTAATGTGTAAAAAGGGGGAATCTGCCTGCCGTAATGTGTAAAAAGGGGGACTGCCTGCCGCAATGTGTAAAAAGGGAGAATCTGCCTGCCGCAATGTGTAAAAATGGGGAATCTGCCTGCCGCAATGTGTAAAAATGGGGGACTGCCTGCCGCAATGTGTAAAAAGGGGGAATCTGCCTGCCGCAATGTGTAAAAAGGGGGGACTGCCTGCCGCTATGTGTAAAAATGGGGAATCTGCCTGCCGTAATGTGTAAAAAGGGGGACGCTGTCTGCCGTAATGTGTAACAAGGGCACGCTGTCTGCCGTAATGTGTAAAAAGGGGACGCTGTCTGCCGTTATGTGTAAAAAGTGCACGCTGTCTGCCGTAATGTGTAAAAAGGGGGACGCTGTCTGCCGTTATGTGTAAAAAGTTTACGCTGTCTGCCGCTATGTTTAACAAGGGCACGCTGTCTGCCGTTATGTGTAAAAAGTGTACGCTGTCTGCCGCTATGTGTAACAAGGGCACGCTGTCTGCCGTTATGTGTAAAAAGTGTACGCTGTCTGCCGCTATGTGTAACAAGGGCACGCTGTCTGCCGTTATGTATAAAAAGGGGACGCTGTCTGCCGTAATGTGTAAAAAGGGGGATGCTGTCTGCCGTAATGTGTAAAAAGGGGGACGCTGTCTGCCGTAATGTGTAAAAAGGGGATGCTGTCTGCCGTAATGTGTAAAAAGAGGAATCTGTCCGCTGTAAGGTGTAAAAGGTGTAGTGGTGCTACTGTGCGGCGTAATTTGAAGAATGGAGACTACTGTGCACCGTTTTATGAATTGGTATTATTTTGTGGCCACACCCCTTCCCCACGAAGCCACGCCACTATGTATTTTTGCGTGCGCCTACGGCGCGCAATGCCCCTGTTTTACATGCAGGGGTGGGGCTCCGATGCCGTTTCTTGCACACAGTGCTAAAATGTCTAGTTACGGCACTGTTGCTAGGTATCCATTTCTCTGGCCCTGAGCAGGTCCCCCCTCACCAGATCCTCTCCAGGGGTGAGGGGGTGGACTTGGATGGGATGAGGGGGGGAGGGGCAAAGCATTTTGTCGCACCTGGGCCCACCGCTCGCTAGTTCCGCCACTGGTGTGGCTCATTGGCGTTTCTATAATGGGTGCAATGGGTGCGGTGCACACGGGCCTCTGGGTCCAGGGGGGCCACACTGCATGCACTGTACCCATTTAAATACTTACCTTTCCGGAGTCCAGCATCGGGGTGCTGCGATCACATTGGAAATCGCCACCAAAATGGCCACGTGGCACGTGTATGATCTGAAAATCACCCCACAATGGCCCTCATTCCGAGTTGTTCGCTCATTATTTTTCATCGCATCGCAGCGATTTTCAGCAAACTGCGCATGTGCAATGTTCGCACCGCGGCTGCGCCAAGTAAATTTGCTAAGAAGTTTGGTATTTTACTCACGGCTTAACGAAAAAATGTCTTTGTTCTGGTGATCGGAGTGTGATTGACAGGAAGTGGGTGTTTCTGGGCGGAAACTGGCCGTTTTAAGGGAGTGTGTGAAAAAACGCTGCCGTTTCTGGGAAAAACGCGGGAGTGGCTGGAGAAACGGGGGAGTGTCTGGGCGAACGCTGGGTGTGTTTGTGACATCAAACCAGGAACGAAAAGGACTGAACTGATCGCAGTGGCAGAGTAAGTATCGAGCTACTCGGAAACTGCAAAGAAATTTCTGATCGCTATTCTGTTCGCTATTTTACGATTCTTTCGTTCGCTAATCTGCAAAGCTAAGATTCACTCCCAGTAGGCGGCGGCTTAGCGTGTGCACTGCTGCGAAAAGCTGCTAGCGAGCGAACAACTCGGAATGAGGGCCAATGTGCCCACTGCAGGGGTGTATCTAGAGGTCCAAGTGCCACTGGCAAAGTAAGGGACTGGCGCCCCCTATATTTCAAATAGGGAAGGTGCATGTGCAAAAAATGGACATGATCTTGTGGGGCATGACCATACAATAGTTCCCCCAATTCAAATTACACTACACAGTAGTAACCCTTATACACATCATGCCCATACAGTAGCAGTTCCCTTTACACATTATGCCCACACAGTAATTCTTATAACACAGAGGAGATATCAGCAGTGCCTTGCCTGGCTGAGGACACAATGCCACCCAAGGCCAGGTAGTATAATCAAATAGTAGTGCAAAGAAGTGCAATGCAGTGCACTACCCAGTGCTGCAAGTATAAAAAAAATTGTTAGTGGTACTGTGTCCGTGCGCCAAAGGCGCGCATGCCCCAAAAAATGGGTGTGGCCACATTCCACATGGGGAGTGGTCAATGAAAATTCGGGCATGATACACATATGACCCCAATACTGCAGTGCCAGATACACATATGCCCCCAATAGTGCCAGATACACATATGCCCCCACAGTGCCAGATACACATATGCCCTCACAGTGCCAGATACACACATGCCCCCATAGTGCCAGATATGCCCTCACAGTGCTAGATATGCTCCCACAGTGCTAGATATGCCCTAACAGTGCCAGATACACATATTCCCCCACATTGCCAGATATGCCCCTGACAGCAAGGGTTGCTGGGAGTTGTAGATTATTTTCAGTTTCTTCCCTGTAGTGCATTGCGGTGCCGGACACCGGAGCCAGCTCCTGCCTGCTGAGCGATCCTCCACCCTCCATCCCAGGCAATGCACAGGCAGTTCAGCACAGCAGGTATTGCCAGACACTACGGCTTAAGGGATACAACCCATTGCGCCCCCTGCTTGGCTGGCACCCCTGGTGAGTGCCATCGTGGCCAATGGGTAGATACGCCCCTGGCCCACTGCACCCCTTTTCTCATTTAAATAATATAATTCTATCAAATACAACATACTGTATACTGGGGATGCGGTTATGATCCGTCGTTCAGGATCCTGGCATTCAGCATACCGACACAGGAATCCCGGTAGCCATAATGCCGGCAGGGGGACCAGGGCTATTTCCCAACACCCATAAAGTGGGAATAGAGCCTGTGGCGAGCACAGCAAGCCACCGAGCCTGCAAGGGGCTTCGTTGTTCTCACCCACCTGCCGACATTCTGGCGGCCCGTATCCCGACTGCCGGTAAAGCATACCCAACGCGGGTATAGTATTGTATGCCAGCGGCCGGGCTCCCGGCGACCAGCATACCGGTGCCGGGAGCCCGACCGCTGGCATACTGACAGCGTGGTGAGCGCAAATGAGCCCCTTGCAGGCTCGCTGCGCTCGCCACGCTGCGGGCACGGTGGCGTGCTATGCGCGCCACGCTATTTATTCTCCCTCCAGGGGGTCGTGGACCCCCACGAGGGAGAATATCTGTCGGTATGCCGGGTGTCGGGATTCCGGCGCCAGTATACTGTGCGCCGGGATCCCGACATTCGGCAACCTGAAGACCACTCCCCAACGCGTATACTACACTGCTCTAGCAGAAAATGACATGCACCTGCACAAATCAACACTCACTACAAATAAGAATTTTGTGGGGTCCAAAGTTTAAGTAATAGGCATAAAGTACTTTAAAGGAACACTTACCTGTACTGGTTCCAGTCTTCCTAAATTGATTTTAACTACAAAAGAAATAAGATACTATTAAAATCTCCAATTTTTGTGACACAGATACTCTCAGTTTATCTGTCCTTTTTTGGTGACTTAAATTTATCGCTCTGATCATTTCTAACGGAGATAAATTATCAGCATATAAAATAGGAATCAAAAGAAATTATTTTGTATTTGAATCTGTAGATCAAAGATTTTTGAAGGCGCAGTACGATTGACATGCTGCTGGCATGCTGGCCATGTTTTCTGGGTGAGTCAAAGTCAGTGGCTGCGTCCTCGGATGCAGTTTCACTGGCTCCGGCTGTATAGTTTTTCATACAGTACATGACCCATTCCATTAGGTATAAAATGCTCTGTTCCTGTTTTTTCTTGCCAGTGGCAGTCACAGGGGTGGGGCTGCAGCACAGTCCAAAACTCAAACAGGGGAGCCACACCAACTGCCAGTGATTCCCGGCCAGCGATGTTTGGCAGTGTTTGGGGCAGTAGTTGGTGTGGCTCCCCTATTTGAATTTTAGACTGTGCTGCAGCCCCACCTCTGCAGCCACCACTGGAAGAAAGTCCAGGAAAAGATCACTTTGTACCTAATGGAATGGGTCATGTTGGAGGGTATGAGTTTTGCAGGACATCCTATGTAACCTGAGGGTTACCTAGATGTCTAATCAGGCCAGTGATGTTCAGACAGATGATCCAATGTTGCGTCTTGGGATTCAGGCAACAGATCACACAGGCCGGCAGTAAGCATCTTTTTATACAAGACAGCTCCTGCGGCTTCTGTATACTCCCGGACACTGCATACTAACACACAGCGCCAGTGACATTTGTATCCATCTCTGAATATGCCCCAGAGTTCCCAATCATCCAAATCAGTTAGTTATTAGTTTCATTATCAAAAAACCACTACTTCATACCATACTTGCCTACCCTCCCGGAATGGGCGGGAGGCTCCCGAAAATCGGGTGACCCTCCCGGCCCCCCGGAAGGGCAGACAAGTCTCCCGATTTCAGCGGTCACCCCCTGCCCGGCTGCCCACTTAGCGAGTAAAGTGGGCGGTCCGAGCCGGTGATGACGCGATTCTTGTTGAATCGCGTAATCATAGCCACGCCCCCTGCTGTATAATGCCGAGAATAGCGGCATTACACAGCGGGGGTGTGGCTTACATGACGCGATCAATCAGCCACGCCCCCGTTCTGCCTATGGCCCGCCCTGCTCCGCCTCTGGCCCGCCCCCCTCTGGACGTCACCTCACTTCCTGCCTGCCCTGATGAGCCGACCGGCTGCTCTCTCCCGGAGAGAGCAGCCCAGAAGTCGGCAAGTATGCTTCATACAGTATAGGTGGTGTAAATTACAGACTGTCAATATCCTGTATTCACCCGTGAGATTTATATGGAGAATTTACATATTTTGCTATTTGAGGAAACAACTGAAATGTCATGGCTCAAATCAATACTATGTACATTTGTAAATAGATAATGAGCATTATCAAATACTGATCGGTTGGTACTTTATCACAGTGCAATTTATCACTCTCTAAGGCTTGATAAATCTGGGCCTTAATCAGGGATGTTTTAAGAGAGGAGGGGGCCCGTGAGCACACTCCGTATGGGCCCCCTCCTCTCCTCAACGCCGTAGGCTGCGGCAATATGCCAGAGTCTACTGCGCATGAGCAGGTCTCCCGAAACATGGCGACCGCCGTGTTTTGTAGACAAAAGTCGAACTGCGCATGCGCAGTGGCCATTTTGTATGTGTTTTTTTGTCGCAATGGCTGCCGCTGCAGCACCTGGCGGTAAACTTCGGAGAGGTGAATATGAAAATATGGGTGCAATGTGTGCGGTTTGGGCCCCCCCCCCTGGACCCAGGGGCCCGTGTGCACTGCACACATTGCACCCATGATAGAAATGCCAGTGGCCTTAATCATAAAACCACTAGAGTATCACACATCTATCATTTAGGAACTAAAAAAAGAAGACTTGCTTTTATACCCCTAAAACTTGCAGTCAGAGATACAGTAGCTGACTCAGGATGATGCAGACCAGTGGTTCTCAAACTCTGTCCTCGGGACCCCACACAGTTCACGTATTCCCAGTCACCTAGCAGATGCATAGGCGTATTCATGACTCACTGATACATTGTAAAAGACTCATAGGTGGAGCTAATTATTACACTTGTGACTCTGAGAGGAGACCTAGAAAACTTGAACTGTTTGGCAGGGGTGGATTTATGGGTGAGAGCGCACCAAGGCATAACAGTAATGACCACCCCCTTACCTGCCTATAGAATAAATAAAAAAGCCACTAACTATGACTTTTTTTATGTTTAATTATCTATACATGTGCATATCCTACCCATTTATACTCCATTCAAGATGGCAGATGGTACAGTACAGTGGAAATGTTTAGCAATCACTGATACTCTTTGTGCTGACAATATCAACACAAGCATCCAAGTGCCGCCCCCAAAACAAGTGCTGCCCCTAGGCACATGCCTCACATACCTAATGGGAAATTCACCAATGCTATTTGGGGCCATGAGGACTGAGTTTGAGAACCTGTGACATAGGCACATTAGCACTGAAGGGTATACATTGAATTACTTCATTTGACTTTCTGAGGAATTTAAAGAATTTAGATCGAGCCCTTGAAATCTAATCTCACCCACCCAGTGTCTTACTGATTGTAAAAATGCATTCATGTTTTGGTGTCATCGTCATTGGTTTTGCAGGTTGTTGTATGCCCAATAATTGCTACACTTTTACAGAAAAATAAAAAATATCTGAATTCCAATGTAATATCTGTCTGTAATTTCAAATGTTTATATATATTTCATCTGTATATTGGCTGTCATTCAGATGTAGTGGGGGGGTGCCACGTCCTTCGCAAAGTACCAATTATCGGTACTGCTCGCATGTGCTGGACCTGTTCTGCACATGGGCAAATGGATCCTGTGATGATAGACTTAAGGGTCTATTTACTAAGCCTTGGATGGAGATATAGTAGACGGAGATAAAGTACCAGTCAATCAGCTCCTAACTGTCATTTTTCAAACACAGCCTGTAACATGGCAGTTAGGAGCTGATTGGTTGGAACTTTATCTCTGTCCACTTTATCTCCATCCGAGGCTTAGTAAATAGGCCCCTTAGATTGCCGTCGGCCAGGATATCTGTCAGAGAACAGAGATTTCAAGGCCTCTTGGTAGCTCCTGCGGTGACCGGCGACCCCATGGGTCAATCAGCCTACCGTTGCTGTCAGAGATGATCTGATACTGTGATCTGGGACGCAGGTTGTATCAGTAATGCATGAAGATTGTGTGATGCCCCTGCTGCGTTACCATATTAGTGCTATCATTGCTGCTTCTATGTAAGCAGCAGCGATAACACCTCCATCCACATCTGAATGAGGGTGACTGTGCTGTCCCCCTCTGCTGCTATTGGGGGTCATTTCGAGTTGATCGCTCGCTAGCAACTCTTTGCAGCGCTGCAATCAGATAGTCGCCGCCTATGGGGGAGTGTATTTCCGCTTTGCAAGTGTGCCAACGCTTTTGCAGCCGACAGCAGGAGAAAGTTTTTTGCAGTTTCTGAGTAGCTCTGGACTTACTCAGCCGCTGCGATCAATTCAGTCTTTTTGGTCCCGGAATTGACGTCAGACACCCGCCCTGCAAACGCTTGGACACGCCTGCGTTTTCCCAAACACTCCTAGAAAATGGTCAGTTGACACCCATAAACGCCTTCTTTCTGTCAATCGCCTTGCGTTCGGCTGTGCGAATGGATTCTTCGTTAAATCCATCGATCAGCACGGATCCTCTTTGTACCCGTACGATGCGCCCGCACATTGCGGTGCATACGCATGCGCAGTTTTGCCGAGATTTAACCTGATCGCAGCTCTGCAAATAGTTGCTAGCGAGCGATCAACTCGGGATGACCCCCCATTGTATCTATTGTGGTAATAAATGTAGATGACATTATACCTTCTACAGATTTTGTTGATGCCGGAATTGTAGAAGCTTTTACATCTGGTGTGGTTAGAAATTCAGCAGCTCCTGCTTCTATAACTGTAAATGGCAATTTGTCAGGTATAGCTGTTCTTATTTTGACAAACCCTGTAGATGTAATCCTGTCTTCTGCAGATGTTCCTGGTGATGTTGTAGCTGATACTAATTTTGTCTTCACATCTGCTGTTGCACTTCCAGGTGTCCTAGATGTGATGGAAGCTGTTGTACCGTCAGTACCTATTCCAGATGTGGATACTGTCTTAGCATCTATGGATGTTGCCATTGCAGAATCCTTGGTTGTATGAGCAATTGTCATCACTGTAGATAGGGCAGCTGTTCCTCTTGTTGCAATCTCTGTATTATCAGTCCGTGTTGTTGCCAGTGCTCCCATAGATATTCCAGTTGTTACAGCACTTGTAGATACAGATGTACTTTCTGCAGATGTTCCTGATGTTTGAATTGATGGGAGATCTGTAGACATTGTCATTACACTGTCAGTAGACATGTCTGTGATAATAGCATTCGTAGATGTTGCAAAACCTTCAGTAACCGAGCTGGAACTGAACAGTTTTGTTGTCCCAGTTTCTGTAGCTGTTGCTATTGTTGAAGCTTCTGCAGCTGCTGATGATCCATCCCCTCCGCCCTCTGTTGCTGCATCTGCATATGTATATGTTGTTGTCCCTCCTGCTGTTGTCTCTATGGAGGTGACATATGTAGATGCTGCTATATCTTCTGCTTTTGTTGATACCAGGATTGTTGGAGATTTTATATCTTGTGTAGTTATAAATTCAGTAGCTCCTGTTTCTGTAACTGGTAATGTGCCTGATGTAGTTTGTTCTGTTTTTACTAAATATATAGTCATTATTTTGTTATCTGTAGCTGCTCCGGATGTTGTTGTTGCAGTTAAAAGTAATTCCGTCACCAAATCTCTTGTTGCACTTCCAGGTGTCCTAGATGTGATGGAAGCTGTTGTGCCTTCAGTATCTATTCCAGATGTGGATAATGTCATAGCTTCTATGGATGTTCCCATTGCAGAATCCTTGGTTGCCTGATCAATTTTTGTCAATGTTGTACTTATGGCAGCTGTTCCTCTTGTTGCAATCTCTGTACTTTTTGTCATTGTTGTTGCCAGTGCTTCCATGGAGATTCCAGTTGTTACAGATTGTGTTGATACAGATGTACTTTCTGCAGATGTTTCTGATGTTTTTATTGATGCAAGATCTGTAGATTCTGCCATTACACTGTAAGTAGGCATGTCTGTTGTAGCAAGAGAGGTAGGTGTTGCAAAAACTTGAGTACCTGAGCTGGAACTGAATGGTTTCGTTGTTACACCTTCTATAGCTGTTGCTACTGTCGAAACTTCGTCAGTTGGTGTTGGTCCATCTCCTCCACTCTCCATTGCTGCTCCTGTATATTTTGTTGCCCCTGCTGCTGTTGTTTCTGTAACTGGTAATGTGCCTGATGTAGTTTGTCCTGTTTTTACTAAATATATAGTCATTATTTTGTTATCTGTAGCTGCCCCTGCTGCTGTTGTTTCTGTGGTGCCCGGATATGTAGATGATATTATACCATCTGCATCGTTTGTTGATGCCAGGATTGTTGAGGCTTTTATAGCTGGTGTGGTCACACATTCAGTAGCTCCTGTTTCTGCCACTGTAACTGGTAATGTGCCCGATGTAGCCGTGGCTGTTTTTTCTAAATCTATAGTTGTTATTCTGTTATCTGTAGCTGCTCCTGATGATGAAGAAAATGATGATGACGATGATGATGTTGTTGTTTTTGTCAATACATCTTCTGTTGCACTTCCAGGTGTCCCAGATGTGATGGAAGCTATTGTACCTATAGATGTACTTTCTGCAGATTTTTCTGATGTTTTAGTCGATGCAAGATCTGTAGATCCTGTCATTACACTATCAGTAGGCATGTCTGTGGGAACAACATGAGTAGGTTTTACAAATGCTCGAGTAACTGAGCTGGAACTGAATGGTTTTGTTGTTGCAGCCTCTGAAGCTGTTGCTCTTGTTGAAGCTTCTGCAGCTGCTGTTGATCCATGCCCTCCGCCCCCTGTTGCTGCATCTGTATATTTTGTTGTCCCTCCTGCTGTTGTCTCTATGGAGGTGACATATGTAGATGCTGCTACATCTTCTGCTTTTGTTGATGCCAGTACTGTTGAAGATTGTATATCTTGTGTAGCTTCAAATTCAGTAGCTCCTGTTTCCGTAACTGGTAATGTGCCTGATGAAGTTTGTTCTGTCTTTGTTAAATATATAGTTGTTATATTGTTATCTGTAGCAGCTCCTGATATTGTTGTAGCTTCTACTGACTTTGTCTTCACATCTTCTGTTGCACTTCCAGCTGTCCTAGATGTGATGGAAGGTGTTGTACCTTCAGTACCTATTCCAGATGTGGATATTGTAGTAACATCTGTGGATGTTGCTATTGCAGATTCCTGAGTTGTATGAGTAATTGTAGCCAATGTTGTACTTATGGCAGCTGTTCCTCTTGTTGCAATCTCTGTATTTTCTGTCAATGTTGTTGCCAGTGCTTCTATAGATTTTTCTGTTAGAGCATTTGTTGATACAGATGTACTTTCTGCAGAAGTTTCTGATGTTGCTATTGTATGTGGTATGGAGTTTGTCATAACACTGTCAGTAGTCATGTCTGTGGGAACAGCATTAGTAGGTGTTGCAAAATTTTCAGTGACTGAGCTGAAACTGAATGATGTTGCTCTAGCTTCTGTTGCTGTTGCTATTGTTGAAGTCTCTGCAGCTGCGATTGTTCCATCCCCTCCACCCTCTGTTGCTGCTTCTGTATATATTGTTGCCCATGCTGTTGGTGTCTCTATGGTAGTGGTATGTGTAGATGCTGCTACATCTTCTGCTTTTGTTGGTGCTAGGATTGTTGAAGATTTTATATCTTGTGTAGTTGTGAATTCAGTAGCTTCTGTTTCTGTAACTGGTAATGTGCCTGATGTAGTCTGTTCTGTCTCTGTTAAATATATAGTTGTTATACTGTTATCTGTAGATGCTCCTGATGTTGTTGTAGCTTCTACTGATTTTGTCTTCACATCTTCTGTTGTTCCAGGTGTCCTAGATGTGATGGAAGCTGTTGTACCTTCAGTAACTATTCCAGATGTGGATATTGTAGTAACATCTGTGGATGTTGCTATTGCAGATTCCGTAGTTGTATGAGTAATTGTAGCCAATGTTGTACTTATGGCAGCTGTTCCTCTTGTTGCAATCTCTGTATTTTCTGTTAATGTTGTTGCCAGTGCTTCTATAGATTTTCCTGTTGATACAGATGAACTTTCTGCAGAAGTTTCTGATGTTACTATTGTATGTGGTATAGAGTTTGTGTTTGCAATGTCAGTAGGCATGTCTGTGAGAACATTAGTAGATGTTGCAAAAACTTGAGTAACTGAGCTGGAACTGAATGGTTTTGTTGTTCCAGCTGCTGTAGCTGTTGCTACTGTTAAAACTTCTGCAGCTGCTGTTGATCCATCCCCTCCGCCCTCTGTTGCTGCATCTGTATATTTTGTTGTCCCTTCTGATGTTGTCTCTACAGTGCCAATAGATGTAGATGATATTATATCATCAGATTTTGTAGCTTCCTGGTTTGTTGCCACTTTTAGACTTTGTGTGGTTACAAATTCAGTAGCTTCTGTGTCTGCCACTATAACTGGTAATGTGCCCAATGTAGTTTTTTCTGTTTGTGCTAAATATATAGTTGTTATCTTGTTATCTGTAGCTGGTCCTGATGTTGTTGTTGTCGCTTGTTCTGATTTTGTCTTCACATCTTCTGTTGCACTTCCAGGTGTCCTAGATGTGATGGAAGCTGTTGTACCTTCACTAACTATTCCTGAGGTGGATATTGTATTAGCAGCTATGGATGTTCCCATTGCAGATTCCTTGTTTGGTTGAGAAATTGATGTACCTGTTGTACTTATGGCAGCTGTTCCTCTAGCAGTAATCTCTCTACTTTCTGTCAATGTTGTTGCCAATGCTTCCATAGATATTCCAGTTGTTGCAGCATTTGTTGATACAGTTGTACTTTCTGCAGATGTTTCTGATGTTGCTATTGTTGTATGTGGTATAGATTCTGTCATTACACTGTTAGTAAGCATGTCTGTTGTAATAACATTAGTAGGTGTTACAAACTCTTCAGTAACTGAGCTGGAACTGAATGTTGTTGCTGTCCCAGCTTCTGTAGCTGTTGCTATTGTTGCAGCTTCTGCAGCTGCTGTTGATCCATCCCCTCCTCTCTCTGTTGCTGGATCTGTATATTTTGTTGTCCCTCCTTCTGTTGTCTCTATGGTGGTGACATATGTAGATGCTGCTACATCTTCTGCTTTTGTTGGTGCCAGGATTGTTGAAGATTTTATATCTTGTGTAGTTGTGAGTTCAGTAGCTCCTGTTTCTGTAACTGGTAATGTGCCTGATGTAGTCTGTTCTGTCTCTGTTAAATATATAGTTGTTATACTGTTATCTGTAGCTGCTCCTGATGTTGTAGCTTCTACTGATTTTGTCTTCACATCTTCTGTTGGTCTTCCAGGTGTCCTAGATGTGATGGAAGCTGTTGTGCCTTCACTAACTATTCCAGATGTGGATATTGAATTAACATCTATGGATGTTGCCATTGCAGATTCCGTAGTTGTATTAATAATTGTAGCCAATGTTGTTCTTATGACAGCTGTTCCTCTTGTTGCAATCTCTGTATTTTCTGTTAATGTTGTTGCCAGTGATTCTATAGATTTTCCTGTTGTTACAGCATTTGTTGATACAGATGTACTTTCTGTGGAAGTTTCTGATGTTGCTATTGTATGTGGTTCAGAGTTTGTCATTACACTGTCAGTAGTCATGTCTGTGGGAACATTAGTAAGTGTTGCAAAATCTATAGTAACTGAGCTGGAACTAAACGGTTTTGTTGCTCCAGCTTCTGTAGCTGTTGCTATTGTTGAAGCTTCTTCAGCTGCTATTGTTCCATTCCCTCCGCCCTCTGTTGCTGCTTCTGTATATTTTGTGGTCCCAGCTGCTGATGTTGTTTCTATGGTGGTGACATATGTAGATGCTGCTACATCTTCTGCTTTTGTTAGTGCTAGGATTGTTGAAGATTTTATGTCTTGTGTAGTTGTGAATTCAGTAGCTCCTGTTTCTGTAACCGGTAATGTGCCTGATGTAGTTTTTTCTGTCTTTGTTAAATGTATAGTTGTTATCTTGTTATCTGTAGCTGCTCCTGATGTTGTTGTTGTCGCTTGTTCTGATTTTGTCTTCACATCTTCTGTTGGTCTTCCAGGTGTCCTCGCTATGATGGAAGCTGTTGTACCTTCACTAACTATTCCTGAGGTGGATTTTATATTAGCAGCTATGGATGTAGCCATTGCAGATTCCTTGTTTGGTTGAGAAATTGATGTACCTGTTGTACTTATGGCAGCTGTTCCTCTAGCAGTAATCTCTCTACTTTCTGTCAATGTTGTTGCCAATGCTTCCATAGATATTCCAGTTGTTGCAGCATTTGTTGATACAGTTGTACTTTCTGCAGATGTTTCTGATGTTGCTATTGTTGTATGTGGTATAGATTCTGTCATTACACTGTTAGTAAGCATGTCTGTTGTAATAACATTAGTAGGTGTTACAAACTCTTCAGTAACTGAGCTGGAACTGAATGTTGTTGCTGTCCCAGCTTCTGTAGCTGTTGCTATTGTTGCAGCTTCTGCAGCTGCTGTTGATCCATCCCCTCCTCTCTCTGTTGCTGCTTCTGTATATTTTGTGGTCCCTGCTGCTGTTGTCTCTATGGAGGTGACATATGTAGATGCTGCTACATCTTCTGCGTTCATTGATGCCAGTACTGTTGAAGATTGTATATCTTGTGTAGTTGTGAGTTCAGTAGCTCCTGTTTCTGTATCTGGTAATGTGCCTGATGTAGTCTGTTCTGTCTCTGTTAAATATATAGTTGTTATACTGTTATCTGTAGCTGGTCCTGATGTTGTTGTAGCTTCTACTGATTTTGTCATCACATCTTCTGTTGGTCTTCCAGGTGTCCTAGATGTGATGGAAGCTGTTGTACCCTCACTAACTATTCCAGATGTGGATATTGCATTAACATCTATGGATGTTGCCATTGCAGATTCCGTAGTTGTATGAGTAATTGTTGTGAGTGTTGTACCTATGGCAGCTGTTCCTCTTGTTGGATTCTCTGTATTTTCTGTCAATGTTGTTGCCAGTGCTTCCATAGGTATTTCTGTTGTTGCAGCATTTGCTGATACAGATGTACTTACTGCAGATGATTCTGATGTTGCTATTGTTGTATGTGGAACAGAGGTTGTCATTACACTGTCAGTAGCCGTTTCTGTGGGAACATTATTAGTTGTTGCAAAATCTTCAGTAAAGGATCTGGAACTGAATGTTGTTGCTGTCCCAGCTTCTGTAGCTGTTGCTATTGCTGAAACTTCTGCAGCTGCTGTTGATCCATCCCCTCTGCCCTCTGTTGCTGCTTCTGTATATTTTGTGGTCCCAGCTGCTGTTGTTTCTATGGTGGTGACATATGTAGATGCTGCTACATCTTCTGCATTTGTTGATGCCAGGATTGTTGAAGATTTTATATCTTGTATAGTTACAAATTCAGTAGCTCTTGTTTCTGTAACTGGCAATGTGCCCAATGTAGTTTGTTCTGTTTTTGCTAAATATATAGTTGTTATCTTGTTATCTGTAACTGTTTCTGAAGTTGTTGTAGCTTGTTCTGATTTTGTCTTCACATCTTCTGTTGTACTTCCAGATGTCCTACTTGTAATGGAAGCTATCGTGCCCTCAGTATCTATTCCAGACGTGGATATTGTGTTAGATTCTATGGATGTTACCACTGTAGATTGCTTATCTGTAGAAATTGTAGTCAATGCTGCACCTATTGCAGGGGTTCCTGTTGTTGCAATTACTGTACTTTCTGTCAGTATTGTTTCCAGTGCTTCCATAGATTTTCCTGTAGTGGCAGTGTTTTTTAAAACAGATATTTTTTCTGCAGATGTTTGTGATGTTACTATTGCTGTGTGCAGAGTAGATTTTGTCTTTGCATTGTCAGTAGGCAGGTCTGTTGTAACAACATTAGTGGGTGCTGCAAAAACTTGAGTAACTGAGCTGGAACTGTATGGTTTTGTTGTTACAACTTCTGTTGTTGTTGCTATTGTTGAACCTTCTACAGCGGTAAGTGTTGCTGTGTCTATAATAGTCATCCCCTCAGATTGTCCTGAAATGTCTATTGTTGTAATTTCTATAGATTTTCTATTTGCAGTGTCAGTAGGTTTTTTTGTTGTTCCAATATTAGTAGAAATTGCAATATATTTGATTCCACTTGTTACTGCTGTTATTGAGGTTGTTTTCATATCTGCATTTTTAATTGTATATCTGCTAGTTGAAGGTTTAATGTCTGTTATTGGTTCTAATGTGGTTTCGGAAGTTGATGTTATACTTGTTACTGGCGTAAAATCTGTTGTGGTCTCCAGGGCTAATTGTGATAGTCTTGCTGTTGATGTTAATTCTATTGTTGATTTAGGTGTCTGCAATGTCTTCTTCTCTGTAGATGTTGTGACTAACAATATGGTTTCTGTTGAACTTGTTACTCTCCCTGTTTTTATAGTTTCACTTTCTTTTATTATATCTGTAATTCGTTTTGTTGTTCCTTTTGGAGTGGATGGAGATTCTGCTGTTTCAATCACATGTTTTTTTATTGGGCTTGAAGTTGCTGTTTTTGTAGTGTGTGTTGCTGATTCTGTTGCTAATTTTGCTATTCCTGTATTTGATACACCTGATGAAGCTTCTTTCTCAGTTGGAATAGTAGTAACCTGTGTGTTTTTTCTTGAAGATGCTGCAACAGAATAGTCAACAGTTGCGCTTTGTTTGACTATTCTTGAAGTTAAAAATGGTGTTGTCTTTTCATTTATTATACTTTTTGTTTCTCCTCCATCTGTTTCTGCTGGTGTTTCTTCAGTTGTTAGCATGGTCAGATCTCTTATATTTGTTACTGTTCTCTCTCTTACTTGTTCTGTTGTTGTAATCAATTTTGTAGGCTGTGCCATTGTTCTGTTTGCTGGTGGAGGTTTTGCTTCTGCAGATACGGAAAGGGTAGTTTTCCATGTTGTTGGCTTTTCAGTAGACAATGTTAGTGGCTTTGGAGATACCAAGTTTGCCTCGAGGCCTGTAATATGTGTCTCACTGGGGATTGTTGTTGTGTATCTAATAGATGTTCTGCTTGTATCTGTTGCCTGTGCAATTACCGATGGAGTTCCCACTGTAAAATAGAAGGACACAAATTAGATTTTGTAATATAACAACCTGGCAACTTTGTAATTGTTTTTATAGTCTTAAGCAAGGCATAGTCATTCTAAAAACGTAAAATTATTTATTGTTGTCAATGGGCCTAATTCAGGTGCCATTGGATCTGTAGCATATGCCACAAAGTACCGATGTCTAGTACTTTGAACATACGTTGGACCCGTACTGCATATGTGCAGGGCAGCTCTGTGACATCTGTCTCACTATGACTGCAGACTGTCCGTGATTGACAGTCTGCTGCTGTGTAGGAGCGAGGAGAGGGCTGCTATGGTGGTCATTTCCCAAAACAGAGGCATGTTGCCTTGTTTTGGGGCAGTAACAAGGCCAGGATCTCCAATGGAAGATAGAGATTTCCTGGCCTCTTTGTTGGATCTGCGACAGCCAGCGTGAGTGACCCTCACATTTACTTTCTATCCCATCTGTGTCACCCATGTCTGTCAGCCCCTCCCCTTTAGAATGTAAGCTATTAAGAGCAGGGCCAGCTTCCCTCATGTGCCTTTACGTCTCTTACTTAATCTTCTTTTCAATACTCCCTTTGTTGGCACCAAATCCCTTGGTTTTCTGACACCGTGATACTTATTTCAGTGCTGTTTACTGACGCAGCCATGTTTATATAGCCTGCACCTGTCTTATATTGTATTGAATTGTAAGTCACTGTCTTCATGTTTTGCTTATTTGTTTATTCTGTAATTGGGCGCTGCGGATCCCATGTGGTTCCATATAAATAAAGGATAATAATAATAATGGTTCATGCAGCTGACCTATGGCATCGAAGGTGATCCAATGCTGCATCTGAGGATATCTGAGGATACAGCTTGGATCACTAATACAAGCAGCAGGCGTCTACTTATATCAGATGCTTCCTGCTGTATTAACATATCAGTGTAGTCGCTGCTACAGTAGCACCTCCAACCGCATCGGAACCAGGCCCCTTGTCAGCTCTACAAGACACATCAATGAGCAGCTAAATTGAATATTATTAAATAATGGAAATGATCAATTATTTTATAATGTGAAAAAAGGGGGAAGAAAATGATCTAACGTGACAAACAATGGTGCTAACTAGTGTATTAATTACAGTCACCATAACACAATTAAAAACCACAGAAATTTCAAACTTTCATCCAAGATGGATTTGGTCATATTGTTTAACCCCTAGACTGATGAAGCAATTAGGACTCATCCTGAGCACTGCTGGGGCTCAGTTGGGGAATAACTCCCCTTTTAATTTATGTAACCCCTTAGTGGTTATTTCTGGTGGTCACCTGTGATTACCAGAAAGTAGTATCAACTTGTGTTGCAGAACTATGGTACTAGTAGATCCAGAGAATGAGGGAGGGCATTGAAGGTGTATGAGTTTCCCCATCCTGGCAGCTACTGTAGACACTCGTGGGCACCCTCATTGAAAGAGGACAGTCTCCCTGTCAGTAGTTTATAGGCAATAACACCCTATAACACCCTATGCTATTGAAAGTGTTGAGAAGTCCAGAATGGGGTGACTCAATGATTAGATGAGGGATGCGGTTATGTGACCGGTGGTCTCCACAATACCGATGTTGGGATCCCAACCCCTAAATATCCCACCGTTCAGCATGCCGACCAACAGGGACTATTCCCACTCATGGGTGCCCTCAAAGGGTTTTGTTGCGCTCACCACCCCCCACCGGCCAACTAACAGCCAGGATCCCAGCGTCGGTATTGTGACCGGTGGTCTCCTGACCGCCGGTCACACATACCCAACCCATTAGATGATCCCCATCCTGTCATCAGTGAACACAGAGGACCCTCTTCATCTACTATATAACTGATGCACATTTTATGAGCTTTATTAAAACATGTTAAAAAAATATATATATTGCTGTGAAAACCTATATGTAGAGTCAAGGTTATTTTTTACTGTTTTGCCAAGGTGAATTTTTGCTGAAGCATGAACAACAACGTATTACTTGGTGAAGGTTAAATTTTGGGTAGCTTGTGCTTGCCTTGAGAGGAGAAATATGCATACTAATGCAATTATCAGGAAATTCAAAAACTTATGAAGAAAAAAAATTAAAATTTATAATTTTTGTGCGTACTGCATAAATAATTAGTGATATTTATGTTGGAACGTGACGAGCCCAAATAGTGCATAAGAGGCTCAGCAACCTTTTGACCACATGAGGGACACTGTGGCCAAAGGATGGGACAGCAGGAGAGTAACCAAAAAGCACCACTGTCCCGCTAAAATTGGGATGGATGGAAGGAATCCTAATTAATTAAAGCTAAAGTTCTAAATTACAGTATTTAGGGCCTGATTAATATTTTTGTACATAAACCCAATGGCTTATATACAGATTCTATGGTGTGTGTGGTACAGAATGGGTCTTGCGATATAACTTGTAGCCCCTTGTCAGCTGCAGCATTATTGACTTGCTCTGGAATTTGGGGGGTGGAGAGTGGGTGGCACCTGGCACTGTTCTTCACAGTGTGGGCATGCCACCTCCCATTTTTAAGGCATGACAGGTCTTGGGTTTCTGTCGTTGGACTCAGACTTCCTGGATCCCGGTGACCAGATCTGACAGCCAGCATAAGTAAGCGTCAGTTGACTATACACAGGCTGGCCGGCGCTTACAACTATCGCAAATCACAACCAATCGTTGCAATGGTGATCTGAGCCTGCACCTCAGACACAGCACTTGGATCCTCTCTAATGTAAACAGGAGGCATCTATAGTACCTCCAACAGATGCCTCCTGCTGCATTAGAACTTTAAGTAGACAGAATTACTGTACGCAGCCGCAGTAATTCCATAGAAACATGAATCAGACCCTTATTTACCTCTAAGGAACAAGATACTCTGATTTTGATACTACCTGTAGTGCATTACACATTTCAGGATATAAGTACTTTAGATGAGCAACATTAATATTAATATTATAATCATACCAAAACAAAAAATATATAATTATAATTAACCAAAGTTTAGTAATATTGACAGAAAGTATTACTTGCAATAAACATCTTTAATCTAAGTAATTTATCTGTGTTCTCTCAAAACTTGTCGTCCAGTAGAGAATTTTGACTGTGTGGCAGTGAGCTCTGTTTTGAAGTATCATTAGTATACACTGTAATTAATGTTACTGTCTGTTATGTGGCTCTGTTGTACTGACTGATGGTGCTACTGTAAGTGTTACTTTCTTCTTCCCTCCAGTTGCAGCTTGCTTTAAATGTACTGGACCAGGACTTGACAGAGTATTATTATTCATCATAATTCTCTGTTATACACAGCTCTGTATGCTGCCACAACTAACTATTCTCATGGGGAACTCACATAGTGAGTTTCATTTGCAATCCAATTCCAAACTCACAATTCATATTCTGAGGAAATTTGAACTTTTTTGTGTTCACCCCACCTGAGCAGAAGAAAAGGAAGGGAAATATTTATTCCAAGGTAAAAATGTTGGGACACATTACAGAACTCTGGTACACCCCTGCTCCTAGTAAATAACCATGGGGGTCATTCTGACCTGATCGCACGCTGCAGTTTATTGCAACGGTGCGATCGGGTCAGAACTGCGCATACTCCGGCGCATGCCAGATGGCCGAAGGCCGTTGCTGCGCTACGATCGCCTCTGCCTGATTGACAGGCAGAGGCGGTCGCTGGGTGGGCAGAATGGTTGCGTTTGGCCGCCATTTCGTGGGCGCGGTCCGGCCAACGCAGGCATGGCCGGACCATGTGAGGAACGGGCTGCAGCGGCTGCGTGACGAGTAGCGACGAGTAGCTCCTGGCCAGCACTCTAAAGCTGCGCTGGCCGGGAGCTACTCCTAAAGTGCAAAAGCATCACCGCTGTGCGATGCTTTTGCACTTCTGCGGGGGGGAGGGGGGCTGGCACTGATATGCGGGGCGGGATAGCCCTGTGCTGGGTATCCTCCCGCATGTCTATGGTCATGATCGTAGCCCTGCAAAATTTTGCAGGGCTACGATCAACTCGGAATCACCCCCCATGTACCTGGAGGCTTTAAATTTAAAGTACTGAAGTAAAGTAATGTAAAAGTACTGACAGTTTTTTCTAAAAATAAGGATTTTAGGAAAAATTGGACTTGCTATAAAAAAAAACCTTGCGCCACGTGAAAAAAGAAAAACCTCACAACCAATTAAATACAAAATATCTTGCACCTGCAGGAAATACTAAATAAAATTTGCTCCCAGTTAAATATGCCCGTTGGACTACAACAAGTGGAACCTGGCACAGAACAATGACAAAATGTCATACTGTGACATCTATAATGGACAACATAGTACTAAGGAATGTAAGGTATTACATTCCAGGTCAATCTCATAATTATCTGAATGCATTTCTTTTATAGTTTATGTATTTACCTTTTCTAATGTAATGTACGGTTTACATAGAATTCATTAACATACTATACAATGTGGCCATTCCACCTTGAATAGGTATGAACATGTTTAAACCAGCTAGGGCGTGATGCAGCCTCCGTGCTTTGCTCAAATTTACTTTAAATGATTTTGATTGTACTGTAGAAATGTATCGAAAGTCTTTTTTGTTTTTGTTTTTTTTACACCTGGTTTAATGAAGTGTACTTGTTTGACATCCACTGAAACAATTTCAACATTTCTAATCTATGATTTGAACCCATTAATCACCTTATTGCTATCTTTAATGATGAACAAGAAGATTTAGCTTCTTCAACACAGTAATGCATGAAATATGGAAAGTGTGTGTGTGTGTGTGTGTGTGTGTGTGTGTGTGTGTGTGTGTGTGTGTGTGTGTGTGTGTGTGTGTTGGGGGGCTAATATAATCTTGGATGCTGTTGTGATTGGGGAGTTATTCATTGCATGTAGGCTTCAATTTGGGGAGGAGGGCTATTTATTATATGACAATGCTGAGTAATGTCAGAGCTGGTGGTGGGAAATTGGTCTACTGTATTTATTTAATGCAACTGCTATACATTCATTTTCAGAGCTGTTTTAGTAAGGGATAGGTTTTATTTATTAAAAATTAGTTATATTAATGTTGTGGTTGAATGACAGGAATTAGGTCTCATTAATTTTGAGCGCTATTAATTTAATGTTGTGGTTGTTTACAGGGAAGGAGGCCTAACTAATAACTATGGGTGTTATTGATTTAATGGCAGGTCTTGATTTGGCTTTCATATTTCATGTACTTTTCTTTTGTTTCCCAAACAAGTCCCCAGCATTTTAGAGACAAGACAAAAAACACCTGACTCGAGCTGAAGACACAAGCAGCATCAATTAGTGAAAGCTGTAAGAACAGGTAGGAGAGAGCGGGACTGTCTGCCAACTGCCCTGATTGCGATTGGCTAGTTATGTTTGGCTAGTTATGATTGGCTAGTTATGATTGGCTAGCTATGATTGTAGTAGAGTATCCCCATCAGCCAGGGACCTTCAAAAGGTAAGTCCACCTCACACTGCTCTTCTCAGGTAATGGGAGATGTGCTCTCCAGTGAAGTAATACAATTTGCAGTGAGTCACATCATCATAACTCTGAACTACTTTGGACAGCAAAGGTGGGACCACAATTATGCAATTCACACCAAGGACAATCCATTCAGGGATCTCCTAGAGGTCACCGTACTGTAGAAATGTCAGCAATATTTGTAATAACATTAAAAAAAGCTACCTTCAATTGCTGATATTAGATGTTTAATATAAGTTGGTCACATGCAATTTGATATTGTTTTAAAAGATAGCCAGATTGGACCAGTGGCTGTTTGCAGGAACAGAATCATCTGCACCACAATTGAAATAACTCTGTTCTCATGTCAGAGACGAAAAACAGAAAGGCAATAGAGAGCAAAAACAAAAGCAGTTGCACCATGATCTATACATGCTCACTCTGGAAGATCACAGAGAGGAAGTCCAACTGGGAAATATTGGGGGGGAGTGGCTCATGTCAATTTGGGACTATCCCCCTATGGGAAATGATATGGGTCAACATTGATACAATTTGCTAATGTAGTGGGTGGTTGCTGGAGGGCAGTCCACTCAGATAGGATTCTGGAAGGAGTCTCCCGGACATTTAGAGATAGTAGGCAATCTTGTGATTTTCTTGAGAGATAAAGTGATGCAATGATACATCCACAGTGAAGCTTAGAAAAAAAAGTACACATTTAAATATTTTGACAGTAATACTTATCATTCATGGCTCTTGTTTTGCAGTACAACAAAATCTGGGCATACACTATACAATTATCTGGCAGATCATCTGCCATACATGTCGTTCAGACAAATTGGTTAAATCACAGATTTATCCAATTTGTATGAACGACAGTTTTTGCCCATTTTCCAGTGTTTGGGGGCAAATGGTCAATTGTCATTTACTCTCATCCATTATTTTTGTACCAACCAGCCAGATCTCACAGTTGATATAAATGTATAGTGTATGCCCAATTAAATTATATGGGGAGGTGGTTGATAGACAGTTAAAAGTTTGACAGTCAATAGATTGACACCATAGGGTCAACAGTCAAAAGGTCAAAAGGGACAAAAGGCCGACATCCATATGGTCGACAAATGGTCGAAACTATTTTTTATTAAGTAACCCTGTACCGAGCGAAGTGAGCCTCTGAGCCCAAAGCATGGCGAGCAAAGCGAAGCCGCAAGGGGACGCAGTTCAACAAATTTTCTATCCATGTCACAAACTATTACCTTCAGTAACTTTGTGGTGAGCGAAGCGAGAGGACGCATTTCAACAACGTGTTGAAAAACACAAAAATAACACCCAGAACAAAATTAACTTGTCGACTTTTTGACCCTGTTGACCTTTTGACTCCCCTATTCATGTAAATGGAAAGAGAATGAAGGGGCATGGACAACATCCATTCTGTATGAAGAAAAGTCTTTTTAAGTAGAAGCCAGCTGTGCCCCATCAGAGAGAACCTCACATAACATTTATGCAATGTACAGTACTGTATACAGGGCCGGTTCTGGGGCTCTGTGCGCCCCGGGCGGAAATAGGGGCGTGGCTTCGTACAGGGGGCGTGGTCATTTATGTCCCCTCTACAGACTACTGTAGCGCTCTGAAATGTGCAGTGCGTGATGACGTCATCGCGCACCGCACAGTAAAGGACACCTCTCCACGAAGGGAAACTAGACGCGTAGCGTCTAGTTTCCCTTCACAGCGGCCAGCGGCAGCGGGCAGCGGGGGGCACAGCAGCAGCGGATCTTGCCCTGGTGCTGCGCCCTCCGGATGGTGCCCTGCGCCCTCCGGGAGGCGGCACCCGGGCAAATGTCCTGCGACGACTGCCATGACTGCCATGCGCCGGTGCACTGCAGCACCAGCGCATGCAGCACCGGCGCATGCACAGTTCCGACCCGATTGGTTGGAATGACCCCCATAATCCCCTGCTGTATTGTTCTCTCACATTGTATTGCAGCTGAGAATAATAGATGAAAGGCTTATGCTAATAAACCATGGTGTGACTAGGCACCGCATAGAAACCAAGATGATCGTGGCTCCATCTGTATTGCATTTCTGAGTAATAATAATACAAATATACAGAGGAATAAATAAATAAATCAATCAGTGAACTACTGTATAATACAAAAATTTTAGCTATAAAAAGAAAACCTTCAAAAATATTTGTAATTTCTATTTATACTCTGCCAAGATATGAACACAGTTAAAAAAAAAAAAATCAATTGGGAAAATTTACTAAAAAGGATTTTTACAAACCAATGATTTTCTACAGCTTTATCAGATGTTTAGTCACAGGATTTAAAGCAGTGATTTTGTAACACCTTTAAAAAAAAATTACCATTTTAAAAATGATTTACAATTAATGGGGAACATATGTGTTTCATTTATAGTACTAGTTGTCAATAATGCATTCCAATTTTTTTTTATTTTCAATTGAGTACTAGATGGAGTTATATGTTTGAGTGTTGTTTCTTTTTCACTTTGCTTATGTATTAACCAATTTCAGCCCAGGTGGGTAGGTTTCTACCCAGCACTTAAATATGGTTTTCATTATATTGAGATAAAAACAAAATTCGCACCAGATTTTTCTTAATTGGGTCAAAATTAGCCATCCCTCAAAAAATCTTGAAAAATGGTCAGAAAACTACCCATGCGGGCAATAAATGAAAGTTCTTTGTCTGACCGGTAACTTATTAAAAAAAAAAAAATATATATATATATATTGCTATACTGTATGTACAATAGCACAACAAAATTGCACAATAGTTCATGATATTACATCTAGTGGGGGAACTGTCTCAGCCCTCACTTCTCCCAATAAATGGTGTTAATGCATATTTAATGTTAAGGAATAGGAATCTGTACGTATAGTAATCCACACCCACACATTTTAATGAACATTCAAAGTAACATAAAAATGGACCCTACTTTGTAATATGGTACAATTCTGTTCGCCCTACCTGTGTTCTGGAGAAAAAGACACATCATAAAGGTAATATTCCATTTAGTGCAACTTGTGTAATTCTGCATATAGAATCCAAACAAAATTTCCATTGTACAGTAAACATACACGAGCTTCCTATTTCTCCAAAACCAGGTGAACAAATACCCTTTAACTCATTGAAGAACCCTTTTATATGGCAGAAGAAAGCAGAAGGCTTCACTATTATGATTTATTTTTGAAGGATGTCGTGCTGTTTTTTCTTGCCTTATAACGCATGGAATGACGAGAGTGCCCAGGGCATTGCTGTAAGTAGGTTTACCTCTATGAAACATGTTCAGACGTAAAAAAATAAATGTATGTATTACTAGTAAGATGTCAAAGTATCTTTTCTTCCTTTTGTTGTGAATCAGCCATGAGGGGCTATGAAACTATATGTATTTTTGTTAAGTGTGCACTGACCACTGACATATTTATAACTGGTGCAATGTGTGCAGTACAAATGGGCCCCGGGGTCCCGGGGGGCCCAAACAATGCACATCCTGCACCCACTTAATTATACTTACCACTCCGTCGGCCCGGCGCTGGCTGCAGAGCTGCTAAAATCACTGGGAAAATTTCTGTCGCAGCCATTTTCCTGTGATTAGTGTATGACAAATAGAGATGTCCCCGAGAATGAGGCGTGGGTGCCATGTTCCCGGAGACCTGTGCATGTACAGTAGTCTCTGGCACAATGTCAGAGTCTACTGCACCGTCGCAGAGCAGGGGGACCGATCGGAGCCTGCACACGGAACCTCTGGTACTGAACAGTATCATACATTCAGTAGCGGTTCTTGCCACGGGCAAGCAGGACTTTTGCCCGGGGCGCCGCCTTCCGGAGGGCGCCGCACCATGGCAAGATCCTCTACTGTGCCCCCCGCTGTGTCCCCCACTGATCCCCCGCTGTGAAGGGAACTAGACGCTACGCGTCTAGTTTCCCTTCGTGGAGAGGACCTTTGCTGTGCGGTGTGCGATGACGTCATCACGCACTGCACAGCATTGTGAGACTGACACAGACGCTAGGGGTCATATTTGACCTCTAGTGTCTGTCTATGCTGTGCTATGGGAGAGACGTCATGATGTCCCTCCCATAGATCCGAGGAGAGGAGCGGCGCCGGCGGAGGTCTGCAGTGGTTGGGAATCAGGACCGGGGATTGTAAGTATTTTTTTTTGTGTGTAAGCGGCGCTACTCTACAGGGGGCGTAACTGACCACGCCCCTGTATGAAGCCACACCCCTATTTCCCGCCCGGGGCGCCAAGAGGGCTAGAACCGGCCCTGCATACATTATGTATAATATGTGAACAGCAGTCAAATCAGCAGAATTCTGGACATACAGTAGTGTGCCATTTACATATGTGGTAAATAATCAGTGAAGCATCCTGCCATACACCTGGCTACATGAGAGAAGACTCTTTCTGATGCGGGTGTGGATCATTGGGTCGGCACTAACTAGGTTGACAGTCATTAGGTTGACCACTATTGGTCGACAGTGACTAGGTTGACACCTGAGATAGGTCAACATGGTCATGAGGTCGACGCAGAAAAAGTTTGACATGGAAAAAGGTCAACATGAGTTGTTGGAGTTTTTTTGGTGTCGTTTTCTTCGTAAAGTGACTGGGCACCCCAATTAGTGCACCGTGTCCCCTCGCATAGTTCACTTCGCTCTCCATGTTTCGAACAAGGTTCCTCGCTTCGCTACTACTGCGCCCTGCACAGGTTACTATTCCCAATAGTAGTCTATGTTGATAGTAAAATAAGAAAAGTTAAAAAATAATAATTTTTTAACTCATGTCTGCCTTTTCATGTGTCGACCTTTGCCATGTTGACTTACTGACCATGTTGGCATAATGACCATGTCGACCTAATACATGTCGATATATAGGGGGTCATTACGAGTTGATCGCTAGCTGCCTTTGTTCGCAGCGCAGCGTTCAGCCTAAAAATCTGCATTTCTGCGCATGCGTATGCTCCGCAATGTGCACGCGCGACGTACGGGGACAAATTCCTTTGTGGTTGTGCACAGGTTCTAGCAAAGTTTTCAGACGCATTGATGGCCGCAAGAAGATTGACAGGAAATGGGCGTTTCTGGGTGTCAACTGACCGTTTTCAGGGAGTGTTTGCAAAAACGCAGGCCTGTCTGAAAAAACGCAGGCGTGGCTGGGCGTTTGCTGGGCGGGTGTATGACGTTAAATCCGGACACGAATAGGCTGAAGTGATCACAAGCGCTGAGTAGGTTCAGAGCTACTCTGAAACTGCACAAACTGGTTTTGCAGAGCTCGGCTACACACGCGTTCGCACTTCTGCTAAGCTAAAATACACTCCCCAGTGGGCGGTGGCAAAGAGTTTGCACGGCTGCTAACACTAGCTAGCGAGCGATCAACTCGGAATGATAAAAGAATTGAAAGATTGAACATTTAGTGGTTCACTTGCCTATTCCTAGTGAGATATGAATTATTTATGCATCTACATCCTGGAATATGAGTACTTGATGAAATAAACTTGACCAACTGTCGGCAACTCCCTCACGTTAATTTTGCCACAAGAGGACAAGGCGAACTCCTACACAGTAGCTACATTGTGGAAATGTGCCTTGTGCTTTTGCAAGAGAATGAACATGAGTGGAATGCCTTATTGTAAATATAATAGAATTACACCTCTGATGAAGTGGTGAGGTATGCCCATGAAACGCGTGTCTTGCAGATTCTCACTTTATTAAACAATAATATTTTTTTATTTATTTCTGTGAGCCATCTATTCAACTGTTGTATTTACGGCTTTATGAAATAATTTACATTTAAAATTGATGGGGTTTTAATAACAGCTGCAAAAATGTATTACATCAAGTATTCTGGGATATCGGGTACATAAATATTTCCTATCTTACTAATAATAGGTGAGTGAATCTTTAACCTTCAAATGTTTCATCATTATACTGTACACAGTGTAAACTATGTACTTTTTCTTTATCATCCAACAATGCATGATAGCAAATACACCCAGGGTCGGACTGGCCAACAGGGGTACCAGGGAAACCACCGGTAGGCCCCACTGCCTGAGGGCCCACTCCTTCCTCTAGGGATCAGGTTCCAGACTGTGCACTTGAATTATACATGGTAGATATGTTGCATTACACTGCACTAAAATATTGTGTATTTCAAGCCTGTGTGGAGGTTGGCCACACCCCTTTTGTAGGCTGGCCATACCCCTAAGTATGGGCCCCTCTAACTGCATTCCCCTGGTGCCCTTCATGCCCCAGTCCGACACTGAATACACCATAGTCCTGTGCAGTATATGGTAACATGTATAATGTATCATTCAAGTGCACAGTCTGGAACCTCATCCTAGAGGAGGAGATGGGGCCCCCAGGCAGTAGGGCCCAATGGGCATTTCACGTGTACCCATGTAGGCCAGTCCAACCCTGTGAGCCAGAGTCTTCGATTATATGGTTATCCGGATCATAGATCTATACTGTCTATGCAGGTGTAGCAGATTGAGTCACCTTGCCTTAAGCGTGGAGAGCAAAGCAATCCCACGAGGTTCAGCATTCCTACTGATGGTGGTCACAGAACATGAAATATACAAGATCTGGACAAAAAAAAGCAACAAAAAGCAACAAAAAACATGTTTCAACCATTTTTGTGTTGACCATTATCATGTCAACCTATTGAACCTGTCAACTGTTTGTACCTGTCGACCTTGTCCATCTGTTGTCCTTTTTGTACCTGTTTTGTACCTGTCTACGTAATGCATGTTGACCATATATGGTTGACCCATTGACTGTCTATCTAGACAATGTAGATCTATTATACTACATCAGATCACATGTACTTTATGAAGGGTGCCTGGAACCCTTTCCTCATTTCCACTGGCTGCAAACTGTCAAGAACAATAATTCCATCACTTCTGAAAGTTCATAGCTCGCTGGCCCTATTCATTTATACTTTCCTCTCTGCAAGTACTTTGACAACCGCAATTGGCCACCAGTACAAACACTCGCAAACATCCACCAATATTTATCTCACTCTTCTGCTTTTATTAGCTGGGGACATATCACCAAATCCAGGCCCCAATCACCTTTCCCTCTCACACTCTGCTGTCTCAAAACAACATAGAAATCCATCTAACCTCATAAATATCACGTGTCTCCCATCCCCCTCCAAATCACTAAAATGTGCCTTATTGAATGCACGCTCTGTTTGTAACAAATTAACATCCATCCATGACCTCTTCATATCTCACAACTTTAATCTGCTGGCTATAACAGAAACATGGCTCACACAATCAGACACTGCCTCCCCTGCAGCACTGTCACATGGTGGTTTCCACTTCTCACACACATCTAGGCCTAATAATAGTAAAGGTGGTGGGGTCGGAATCTTACTGTCACAGTTTTTCACATACGCTGTTCTACCTCAGGTTCCATCACTCGCATTCACCTCATTTGAAGTTCACTCTATCAGGATTTTCACCCCCTTCTCTCTGCGTGTTGCAGCTATCTATCGCCCTCCTGGGCAACATAAACAACAATTTCTAGAAGATTTCTCTGCCTGGCTCCCACACTTCTTATCCTCTGACATCTCCACCATCATTATGGGTGATTTCAATATAGCTCTTGACAGTCCACAATCTGTTTATGCATCCAAACTCCTCTCTCTAACCTCCTCTCTTGGCCTAACCCAATGGTCCGACTCCTCTACTCACCATGAGGGCCACTGCCTTGATCTTGAGTTCACCAGGCTCTGCTCAGTTTCCGAATTCACTAACACTCCTTTCCCTCTCTCTGATCACAACCTGATCACCTTCACAATCTCTTCTATTACTTTAAATTCTAGGACACTAAAACCAAGCAAGCCTCCTCTAACCCGCAAAAATACTAACAATATACATTTTCAACAACTTTCCACTTCTCTGCAACAACTGCTCTCACCAATCTCTACATTTACTACACCTGACACTGCTGTATCACACCTGCACCAGATCCTAGAGAGTGCCCTTGATGAAGTGGCTCCAGCTACCCATCACACTCCACGTAGGCTTAGATGCCAACCATGGCACTCTAAATCAACAAGACACCTACAAAAACTGTCACGTAAAGTAGAACGTCAGTGGCGGAAATCTCAGAATCCAAGTGACTTTCTCACATATAAGACTACCTACCACTCCTATCGTCAGGCCCTGGACACTGCCAAACAAACATATTTCCAATCTCTCATCTCTTATCATGCCAACAACCCCAAGCGACTTTTTAATACATTTAAATCACTTCTTTACCCTCCATCACCTCCCCCACTAGCTACTATCCGTGCACAAGAACTTGCTTCCTACTTCAAGGATAAGATTGATAAAATCCGAGATGAAATGGTATGCTCTAACTCAGCCAGTGACCTGCTCAATTCCCTACCTGAACCCTCTGGCACTTTCTCTTCATTTGATCCCAGAAGTGAAGATGAAGTATCAACACTCTTTTCATCCTCCTACTCCACTACCTCTCCTCTTGATCCTATACCCTCACAGGTCAGTAAAACTTTGTCTCCTGTGCTTATCCCAACCTTAACTAAAATCTGTAATCTCTCTCTCTCTACTGGTATCTTTCCCTCTCTGTTTAAACATGCAGTCATTACTCCCATTCTAAAAAAACACAACTCTGACCCAAACACACTCTCTAACTACCGTCCCATTTCTCAGCTACCCAGTCCCTCCAAGCTACTTGAGAGGCTTGCCTACACTCGCCTTACACACTTTCTTAACTCGCACAATTTATTGGATCCACTTCAGTCAGGCTTTCATGCCCAACACTCCACAGAGACGGCACTGACCAAAGTAGTGAATGATCTAGTTACTGCTAGATCAAAAGGCCATTACACACTACTTATTCTTCTAGATCTCTCTGCTGCTTTTGACACTGTTGACCACTCTCTTCTCATACAAACACTACAATCCCTAGGTCTTCAGGACACAGCCCTTTCTTGGTTCTCATCCTACCTATCTAATCGCTCTTTCAGTGTTCACTTCTCTGATTCTACCTCCTCTTCTCTACCTCTATCAGTTGGAGTACCGCAAGGCTCAGTCTTAGGTCCTCTGCTTTTCTCAATCTATACCTCCTCTCTTGGTAAACTAATCAGCTCCTTTGGATTTCAGTATCATTTGTATGCTGATGATACTCAAATCTACCTATCCTCCCCAGATTTGTCACCACCAGTATTGGCTCGTGTCACTGGATGCCTGTCTGCCATTTCATCTTGGATGTCATCTCGCCACCTCAAACTCAACATTTCCAAAACCGAAATAATTATTTTCCCACCAGCTAAGAGTAGTTACCAACCTGATATCTCTATAACTGTTGACAATGCAACTATCCACCCCACCCCACAAGCTCGTTGCCTAGGTGTCACCCTTGACTCTGAACTGTCCTTTGTTCTACACATTTAATCTGTCTCTAAATCATGTTACATGCACCTTAAAAACATATCCAAAATACGCCCTTATCTTACACAAGACACTGCAAAAACTCTAATCCATGCACTCATCATCTCCCACATTGATTATTGTAATAGTCTCCTTACTGGTCTTCCCAAACATAGGCTTTTACCACTTCAATCCATTTTAAATGCAGCTGCGAGGCTAATCTTCCTCGCCAGACGTTCTTCATCTGCTGATCCGCTCTGTCAGTCCCTCCATTGGTTACCGGTATTCTACCGTGTCAAATATAAAATACTTTTACTTACATACAAGGCTATTAACCAAACTGCACCATCATACATCTCCTCACTCATCTCAAAATATCTCCCTACCAGACCTCTCCGCTCTGCACAAAATCTGCGTCTCTCATCCACATGTATTACCTGTTCCCACTCAAAATTACAGGACTTTATCCGGGCTTCACCCACTCTGTGGAATGCACTCCCACGCACAATAAGACTCTCCTCTAGTCTCCAAACCTTTAAACGTTCTCTGAAAACTCATCTCTTCAGACAAGCCTACCAAATTTCAGACCCACACACATAACCTTCACAGCTTCCCTATCAAGTTACATCCCCTCTGTACAGTCCACATAAACTCACATTTTGTCTTCCAACATTGCTGGGTGATCATATCATATACAACCCATTAAGAATCTAGCAACCTGGGGAACCATTATGTGACAAGTAGCATTTATCCTTGTGTATCAATGCCTATTTCCCTATAGATTGTAAGCTTGCGAGCAAGGCCTTCCTACCTCTGTCTGTCTGTCTTTGCCCAGTTTTGTTCTATAATTGTTGTTCTAATTGTAAAGTGCAACGGAATATGCTGCGCTATATAAGAAACTGCTAATAAATAAATAAATAATTTACAGACACCTATTTATGTCCTGCCATGCCCACTTTACAGATGTGAAGAAAAAATTCTTACTCACCCTTTTCATTTGAGCCAAATAATAATGTCTGTCTAACAGGTTTATATATGATTATTTATTGAAAAATCACATATAAATACTTTTGTCCCAAATTAAGGGACTGCACATCAATGGATATGGAAAGGTGTAATATATTAAAAACATTCAATAGTTATAATGACAAATGAATAAGGTGGTAAAAACTTTTTAAGTACTGTTTAAATGTACAAATTCCAATACTATTTAAAAAAATATGTAAAACAAAGCATAAATCAACAAAATAAGTTAACAAATATAGGAATACAAAAATGTACAGTAAATCTCACTTTACAGCAGCTTGTATTTAGCCAACATTTGTGTGTCCCAGACTGCATCTGTTCGCAGTTGTGTGACAATGCCCTTACTGTACTTGAGCTATGTCAAAACTTTCCTTCCATGTGCAAGCTGGCTAAGGCCCCCATTTATCAACCTTGGGGAGTGATAAATTGCACGGTGCTAAAGCACTATCCAATCAGCTCCTAACTGCTATGTTTCAGGCTGTGTTTGAGAAATGACAGTTAGGAGGTGATAGGTTGGTAACTTATCTCCGTGTTATTTATCGCTCTCCAAGGCTTGATAAATCTGGGCCTAAGTTCCAGAATAATTCAGTTCTGCATAGGCAAATACAGTACAGTATGTGTGTGCCCGCTTTTCTGGGCATGCAAGATGCGCCACCCTAACTGCTATTGTCTACACTTAGAATCAGGCACATCATCAACTTATGTGCCTCCTAATATATAGCATTTCTCCAGCAATTAATTGATCTTTAACAAGCTTGCACATTCAGTACAGTCAACTGTCCTTAAAAAATAGGATTTTAATAACCTACCGGTAAATCCTTTTCGCGTAGCCCATAGAGGATACTGGGGTCCACATTAGTACCATAGGGTATAGACGGGACCACTAGGAGCCTTGGGCACTTTAAGAAATCAATAGTGTGCACTGGCTCCTCCCTCTATACCCCTGCTACCAGACTCAGTCTAGAAACTGTGCCCAAGGAGATGGACATATCCTGAGGAAGGATGTAACAGAATAGTGGTGAGATTCGAACCAGCACACACAAACAAGAGGAAAGCCATGCTAACTAATCTTGAACAGGAACAGCAACAGCTGAACTAGCAACATTACTTAACGAAGTAACAGTGCAGGAAACACAAAGCACTGGTGGGCGCCCAGTATCCTCTACGGACTACGAGAAAAGGATTTACCAGTAGGTAATTAAAATCCTATTTTCTCTTACGCCCTAGAGGATACTGGGGTCCACATTAGTACCATGGGGATGTACCAAAGCACCCAAACCGGATGGAAGAGTGCTGAGGTTCCTGCAGAACTGATTGACCAAATTGAAGGTCCTCAGATGCCAAAGTATCGAACTTGTAGAACTTAGCAAACGTGTTGGAACCCAAACAAGTAGCTGCTCGGCAGAGCTGTAAAGCCAAGACACCCCAGGCAGCCACTCAGGAAGAACCCACTGACCTAGTAGAGTGGGCCTGTACTTTAGAAACCAGCAATCCTGCCATAGAATAAGCCTGATGGATAGTAAGTCTGATCCAGCAAGTAATAGAATGCTTTGAAGCAGGACACCCAATTTACTTGGGATCATAGAGAACAAACAGCAAGTCTGACTTTTTGTGGTGAGCTACCCGCTTCACATAGATCTCCAAAGCCCTCACAACATCCAAGAACTTTGAGGTAGCGGAGGTGTCAGTAAGCACTGGAACCACAATAGGTTGGTTGATATGAAATGCAGGCACCACCTTAGGAAGAAATTGCTGATGAGTTCTGAGTTCAGCTCTATCTTCATGAAAAATCAAATAGGGGCTTTTGTGAGACAACGCCCCCAGTTCCGACACACGATTTGCCGAAGCTAAGGCCAACAGTGTAACAGTCTTCCACGTAAGAAACTTTACGTCAACCTCCTGTAAAGGCTCAAACCATTCCGATTGTAGAAATTGCAACACCACGTTAAGATCCCAAGGTGCCGTTGGAGGCACAAAGGGCGGTTGGATGTGCAGAACACCCTTAAAGAAAGTCTGAACTTCAGGGAGGGAAGCCAATTGTTTCTGGAAGAAAATGGATAAGGCCGAAATCTGGACTTACAAGGAGCCCAAATGTAGGCCCAGATCCACACCTGACTGTAGAAAAGGAGAAAACATCCCAGTTGAAATTCCACTGCAGGAAATTTTCTGTTTTCACACCATGAGACATATTTTTTCCAAATACAGTGGTAATGTTTAGACGTTACCCTTTTCCTGGCTTAGATCAATGTTGGAATAACCTTGTCCGGAATGCCTTTCCGGGCTAGAATTTGACCCTCAACTTCCATGCCTTCAAACATAGCCATGGTAAATCTTGATAGGTGAACGGCCCCTGTTACAGAAGATCCTCTCGTAGAGGCAGAGGCAACGGGTCCTCTAGGAGCATCTCCAGAGGATCTGCTTACCAGGCCCTTCTTGGCCAATCTGGAGCAATGAGAATTGCTGTAACCTGTTACCTTTTTATTCTTTTGAGAATTCTTGGGATCAATGGAAGAGGTGGAAACACGTAAACAATCTGGTAGACCCATGGAGTCACCAGAGCGTCCACCGCCACTGCTTGTGGGTCCCTTGACATGGAAAAATACTGCTTTAGCGTCTTGTTGAGATGAGAGGCTGTCAGGTCTACCTGTAGAATTCCCACCGACGTGTTAAGGACTCGAACACCTGCGGGTGAAGGCACCACTCTCCTGAGCGGAGGTCGTGTCTGCTGAGGAAGTCCGCTTCCCAGTTATCTACTCCCGGAATGAAGACTGCCGACAGCGCCACCGTGTGTCTTTCTGCCCAGAGGAGAATTCTTGTTTCCTCTGACATTGCCGCTCTGCTCTTCGCTCTGCCCTGTTGGTTTATGTATGTTACTGCCGTCACATTGTCCGACTGAACTTGAATGGCATGATCATGAAGAAGATGTGACACCTGTAGAACGGAGTTGTATATGGTCCTTTTTTCTGGAACGTTGATCGGAAGAATGATTCCTGAGTTGACCATTTTCCTTGGAACTGCTCCCCTTGGGTGACTGCTCCCCAACCCCTGAGGCTTGCGCCTGTGGTTAGCAGAATCCGATTTTGAATCCTAAACCTTCGACCCTCATTCAGGTTAGAAGTCTGAAGCCACCTCAAAAGAGAAATCCTGGCTTTTGGCGACAGACGTATCCTCTGGTGCATGTGAAGATGTGATCCTGACCATTTGTCCAACAGATCCATCTGGAAGGTCCACGCATGAAATGTTCCATACTGCAGAGCCTCGTAAGAGGCCACCATCTTCCCCAGAAGGTGATTGCATAGATGCACCAATATCTGGGCTGGTTTTAGAACATCCCGCACCATCAACTGGATTACCAATGCCTTTTCCAACAGAAGGAATACCTTCTGCTCCTCTGTATCCAGTATCATCCCCAGGAACGGAAGCCTCCGTGTCAGTTCCAGGTGGGATTTTGGGAGGTTCAGAATCCACCCGTGATCCTGGAGTAGTCGGGTTGAGAGGGCAATGCTGTCCAACAACCTCTCCCTGGATGGTGCTTTTATCAGCAGGTCATCCAGGTACGGTATTATGTTCACTCCCTGCTTGCGGAGGAGAAACATCATCTCTGCCATTACCTTGGTGAATACCCTCGGTGCCGTGGAGAGGCCAAATGGCAGGGCCTGAAACTGGTAGTGACAGTCCTGTAGTGCAAACCTTAGACAAGCCTGATGAGGCGGCCAAATCGGAATATGAAGGTATGCATTCTTGATGTCCAGAGATACCAGAAATTCCCCTTGCTCCAGACCTGAGATCACCACTTTTAGAGACTCCATCTTGAACTTGAACACCCGCAAGTACGGGTTCAGTGATTTGTAGTTTAAAATGGGCTTTACCGAACCGTCCGGCTTCGGTACCACAAGCAGTTAAGAGTAATAACCCCTGTTTTGTAGTTGAGGTGGAACTGGGACAATGACTTGAGTCTGTACCAGTTTTTGAATGGCTGCCTGTAAGGTCATACTTGCTTCTGGAGAAGCCGGTAAGCCTGATTTGAAGAATCTGTGAGGTGGGAGTTCCTGAAACTCCAGTCTGTATCCTTGGGTGATAAGGTCTTTTACCCAGGGATCCTGGCAAGATGTTGCCCAAATGTGACTGAAACAACGTAACCGGGCTCCCACCTGCCTGTCTTCCAGGAAGTGCGGTCCACCGTCATGCTGAAGGCTTTGAGTAAGCAGATCCAGAGGTCTGTTCCTGAGAACCTGCAGCTGCTGGTTTTCTGGGTTTACTTTTATTGCCTTTGAAGGCTGTAGAAGAAACTATGGGTTTGCCTTTACATTTCGCTATCCAAAAGGACTGCAGAGTTGGAGCAGAGAAGGTTTTCCTAGGTGGGGGTGCTGCTGAACGAAGGTATGTAGACTTACCCACCATAGCCTTGGATATCCGCTTATCCAGTTTATCTCCAAAAAGGGCCCCACCTGTGAATGGTTTTTCTGGAATCCGCATCCGCAGTCCACTGGCGTAACCACAAGCCCCTGCGTGCTGACACTGCCATGGCAGTGATGCGTGCATTGAGCAAACCAATTTCCTTTATGGCCTCCACCATAAAGTTAGCAGAGTCCTGAATATGCTGTAGGAGTAAAATTATCTGCCCCCTGGGTAAGGAATCTAATCCATCAATTAGGTTACCTGACCACTTAGCAATGGCCTTAGTGATCCAAGCACAAGCAATAGTGGGTCTCTGGGCCACCCCAGCAGCAGTGTATAAAGATTTGAGCGTGGTCTCAATCTTGCGGTCAGCCATGTCCTTTAAGGATGCTACCCCAGGAACAGGTAAGACTATCTTCCGTGACAACCTAGACACCGATGCGTCCACATTCGGTGGGTTTTCCCATTTCTTTCTATCTTCCAGAGGAAAGGGAAAGGATGTAATAAATCTTTTAGGGATCTGAAACTTTTTGTCAGGATTAGCCCAAGTTTCTTCAAACAGGGCATTCAATTCCTTTGATGCAGGAAAAGTTGCTGAGGATTTCTTTTTTACATTAAAATAAGATTCCTCCTCTACCGCCGCCACCCTGTCAGGAATGTGCAGGACATTTCAGATTCTATCAGGGCCTGTATTCCCGGTGACAGCACAGCATCCCCCCCACTCGCATCCACTTCACCCTCCTCTGGGTCTGATGTATCGTCATCAGTAGATTCAAGGTTGGTAGTTCCGCAACATGTTATTGTGTCAGACTATAGCCTCTAATGGGAATTAGTCTGTTACCGACCATGTTTATAATTTCCCCTCTATGTGCTAATTGAATGCAAGAATTCTTAAATGAATCCTGTTGTCGAGTGTCATTATCTTAATATAAGAATTAAAAGTTAAATTTTATCATCTATTAACATTTACAAGATGCCCCAGCACAGAGTCCTCTTTGTTCCAAGTATCGTCATCAGTATCAGCCTGCATGAACTGGGCCAAAGTACGCTTTTGTGGGCAAATGGTGGGGGCCTGAGACGCTGGTATGGGGACTGAATCTCTATTTATCAGGTCATCCATAGACTGTCTTAAGAATTGCGTCTCTTTCTCAGTATGGGATAATTTAGTAGAAATACTGGATATCATCCCTTTAATGGAATCTAACCATGGGGGTTATGACCCACTAGCCTGAGAATGAATACTATCCTTAGTATAGGGTAGTGAGTCTCCGGGGGAGGACAGACACTCTGCTGTGCAGGAAACACAGTCCCTGGACATGGAAACGTGAAGGGACACCCACACACCCACACACAGAAGGTGAAAACACAGTTTAACCCATACAGAGCCCACAGGGAGACACAGAAAATGGAGCCAGCCACACAGACCTTGTAGCTAAGTAAAAACCCAGCTGGGTCACCACACTATGTCCTCTAATAGGGCTTAGTATACTACAACACTCGCCCCCTCCCTTCTCTGACCCCCTGGTACTGCTGAGTCTTTGTGGAGGAGCTGCGCTTCCCTGTGAGTCCTGTCAGTGTAAGCTGCAGAGGGAAAATGGCGCTGGTTTCCCGTTTTTTTTTTTACTGGTCTGAGGTATTAGTGTGCCTAACAGTGGGTTAAAACCCTTGTTAGGTCTGTTGGTCAGTGTGGGTAATCATTGGTGGCTCAGCACGCCCCTCACAGCGGGACACACTTATGTGTATGTCCTGCTGAGCCCCCTGGAGCGCAGCCTGCATCAGCGCTGCGCTCTTATCCTTGTGCCGCCATTCCTGCCGACGACCCGCTAACCGGGACACCGGCGCTGTACTCACCACTCTTCTATCTTCTGTCTCTGTTAGGGGTGGCGGCGTGCTGCGTGAGGGTACGCTCGCCATGATGGGGCTTGCGAATGACTCCCTCAGGAGCTCAGTGTCCTGTCAGCGGAGAAACGGGACCATTAAGTCTTTAGGAAGTTGGGCCGTTCTCCCCCCTAAGTCCCACGAAGCAGGCAGGCTGGTGGTCAATCAGTTCTGCAGGAACCTCAGCACTCTTCCACCCGGTTTGGGTGCTTTGGTACATCCCCATGGTACTAATGTGGTCCCCAGTATCCTCTAGGACGTAAGAGAAAATAGGATTTTAATTACCTACCGGTAAATCCTTCTCTCCTAATCCGTAGAGGATACTGGGCTCCAGTGCTTCGTGTTTCCTGCACTATTACTTCGTTAAGTAATGTTGTTAGTTCAGCTGTTGCTATTCCTGTTCAAGATTAGTTAGCATGGCTTTCCTCTTGTTTGTGTGTGCTGGTTCGACTCTCACCACTGTTCTGTTACATCCTTCCTCAGGATATGTCCGTCTCATCGGGCACAGTTTCTAGACTGAGTCTGGTAGGAGGGGCATAGAGGGAGGAGCCAGCCCACACTATTGATTTCTTAAAGTGCTCAAGGCTCCTAGTGGACCTGTCTATACCCCATGGTACTAATGTGGACCCCAGCATCCTCTAGGACAAAAGATAAGTACTGTTACTCCTAATATTAACTGTTGCTACTGTATGTCCATGGTGTACTTGGCTTGTAGAGACGTGCACAGGGAATAGGATGAAAAAAGGTACACTTTCATGCATTTCTTACAATACAGTACATTTAGCAAAGAGCCAGAGGCTTTCTGGAGATTGCATTGAAGTTTGAAGTTTCCTGTCAAATTATCCAGACCCGGAGGACATTTGAGGGGTGGAGAGTTTCAGGTTCCAGAGTGAAAGTGATGTACAGGGATGTTTGCATGAACAAATAGAAACATTGAAGGAAAAAATAATTTACAGGTACAGTACTTTGGGGGTCATTCCGAGTTGTTCGCTCGCAAGCTGCTTTTAGCAGCTTTGCACACGCTAAGCCGCCGCCTACTGGGAGTGAATCTTAGCTTATCAAAATTGCGAACGAAAGATTAGCAGAATTGCGAATAGACACTTCTTAGCAGTTTCTGAGTAGCTCCAGACTTACTCGGCATCTGCGATCAGTTCAGTCAGTTTCGTTCCTGGTTTGACGTCACAAACACACCCAGCGTTCGCCCAGACACTCCCATAAAACGGCCAGTTTCCGCCCAGAAACACCCACTTCCTGTCAATCACATTCCGATCACCAGAACGAAGAAAAAACCTCATAATGCCGTGAGTAAAAAACCAAACTGCATAGCAAATTTACTTGGCGCAGTCGCACTGCGGACATTGCGCATGCGCATTAGCGACTATTCGCTCCGTTGCAAGAAAAAAAATAATGAGCGAACAACTCGGAATGACCCCCCTTATTAAGTAATAATAAATAAACAAAAGGGTAAATTTTAAGGGACAGAGGAGAGCGAGTAAAAAGTATATTGACATCAAGGGGTATATTTACTAAAAGTCAATTTTAGGTCTGTTTAAAATAGACCAGAATAGAACCAACATCCCTACAAAGTTACTGGGTGATGTGAGTTCTACCTAAAGTTTCAATGTGCTCTGTTTAACTAAATCAATAAAAATCATCCCAAAATCGACAAGATTATACAAAAGCATTCCTATTGGCCACATGCACTGTCACGTGCACTATATTACCCACAAACACCTTCATTCCTGTGCTAATTTGCATATCCATGATTTTTAAAATCATTGTTGTGCCTTTAAACGCCAGGATTTATGCAGCCAGAGTGCCCCACATGCTTTTCTCCATGTTCTTTCCAACATATTGAGGTTTCAGACAATTTCACATGATTTCAAATCAAGTAGAACTGATTCTGATTGTCCTTTTGAAAATGGTGATTTGTGGTTGATTTTACAATCAACTATAAGTAAATATAGGTTAGGAACTGAACTCTGTGTTAAGGTATTGAAAGTTCTATTGTAGTTCTATTTAAGTGTAAAGGTCTACTGTATTTCAGTTGATTTTGAGTTGATTTTGACTTTAGTAAGTATCTTTCACACAAACTCGACTGAGAATCGACTGAAAACCAATATTGACTTCTAGTAAATATACTCTCAAGTGCTTACATGCAGGTGTAAATGTTTTTTAAGCAATCACCATGCAACTAATGCAATTCATCTTCAAGAACTTTCCACCTCACTCCAAAGCTGCTTTCACCTATTTCTGCATTCACTTCTCCACAGATGGTTGTATCACACCTGAAAGAGACTCTAGAGATAACCCTTGATGATCTGGCTCCAGCTGCCCATCACACTCCACGTAGGCCTAGATGTCAACCGTGGCACGCTACACTATCAAAACACCTCCAAAAACTGCCGCGTAAAGTTGAAAGATAGTGGCGTAAATCTCGTATTCCAAGTTACTTCCTCACATATAAGACTGTCTACCACTCTTATCGTAATGCCATGGACACTGTCAAACAAACATATTTCCAAAATCTCATCTCTGCTCAAGCCTCTAACCCCAAACAACTTTTTTATACATTTAAATCACTTCTCAAACCTCCTTCACCCAACCCCCCAGCCACTGTTAAGGGGCAAGATCTTGCTTCCTACTTCAAGGAGAAGATTGATAAGATCCAAAATAAAATGTTATGCGCTTCCTCGACCAGTGACCTACTCAATTCCCTTCCTGAACCCTCTGGCACTTTCTCTTCTTTTGAGACCACAAATGAAGATGAAGTGTCAACACTCTTCTCATCCTGCTACTATACTACCTATCCTCTTGATCCTATGCCCTCACAAATAAGTAAAGCTCTGTCTCCTGTGCTCATTCTAACCTTAACTAACATCTGTAATCTCTCTCTCTCTCTACTGGTATCTTTCCTTAAATTTAAGTTAGAAAAAAAACATGTATTTGGCTCCAACAGTTCCATCCGTTTCTGTTCTTTCCTCTCAACTACTGCATGTTTGTCAGTGGTTTAGGTTCTTTGACCCACTTTCCAGTAATGCCAGAGAGTTGCAAAGGATCATTGTGTGCAGAATATTTGTGTCATTACTTGTTTTTTGTTTTTTTTACTGCTGCTATTCCCCTATCATTTTGTTCAGACATAGGGGGACATTTACTAAGCAGCGATAAGAGCGGAGAAGTGAGCCAGTGGAGAAGTTGCCCATGGCAACCAATCAGCACTGAAGTAAGATCTATAATTTGCATACTATAAAGTAATACAGAGCTGCTAATTGGTTGATGGGGCAACTTCTCTACTGGCTCACTTCTCCGCTCTTATCACTGCTTAGTAAATGTCCCCCATAGTCATTTTCCCATATTGTATTGTTACTACAAAGCAGAGTATAATAGGTTGACATGTTGTCAACATAAATTATTAATAGAGATGAGCGGCATCGGATTTACTCAGATTTACCTGAATCTCCTTATTGGCTATCGGACATCACGTGTTTTGGTTAGCCAATAAGAAAAATCCAGAAAAAAGAAATGGCGATAATTCTGGCGTAAAGAACCGAGTAAATCCGAACCCGCTCATCTCTAATTATTATCATGCTATAAATAAAGCAAAAGTCGACATTTAAAAGTAACATACTGCAAAATTTGATTTATATGAAATATAAAGTAAGTTTATGGGTGGATTTTGCCATCAATTACTGAACTTGGACTTTGCTACATAATTCAGACTCTAAAAAATATCTTTGCTCCCATGAAAAAATATGTTCTTTGTGTATGAAATGGCAAAGTTTCAGTTGTATTGGACTTAAACCAACTGATGAGAAGTCTATAGTACAGGGGTCAGGGATCTTTTTTACCTTTTACCCCAAAATATATTCAGAAACGCTGACATTACCATATATATATATATATATATATATATATAAATTATTATTATTTTCACCAATTATTTTTTGCCAATAAATGGGTTAATTAACACTTTCTCCCCAAAACACCAGAATGAATGTAAGAAAGATGGATGAGGGGGAAGGGGGGGGACGGCACGACTTTTAGGAGACAGCTGGTTACATCCTCACCTCAGTCATGTCAGTGGGAATTTCCCACTGTTATGTGGGCCACTGTCTGATCCTGCTTAAACTCCGTCAGCGGTCAGCCACAGAACACTTCAAGTTCTGTGTGTGGGTTGGCGGGCTGCGGGCGGGAGGACAGGACAGCGCTGAAGGACGGGCGGGTATAAGGGAGCGCAGTGTGACGTCAGCACGTCACATCGTGGCCAGGAACACAGCACAGGGCAGCCAGGAGCACAGCGCAGGGCGCATAGGAGGGAGCACGGTGTGACATAAGCACGTCACATCGCAAGCTGGACGGGGCTGTGTCACCACAGTGCGACCATCCATTACCCCCAGGAATTTAATTTTTACCCCATATAGGGTAGTTTACCCCTGTTCCCTGCCCACTGTTATATTACGATGCAATATTCCAGAGAACAGACAATATTATTTCTGTACATTTTACATTTTTTATACCTGAAACTGGTATACTTTTCTGATGATTTCCACTGATCTCTCACTAGATATATTAAATCTAATTATTAATATTTCTTGTTCTTGTTATGATAAATCAATAGGCTTTCATGAAGATAATTATTGCTAGACTATGCTAACATCATGATACAGTAGCTTAACTGCTTGCATGCTTGGGTATACTATTTTAACCCTTTAAATACTGTTGTGTTAATTGTTGACTAACAATAAGCCTAGTGTTTGTCAGCATGTACATTGTGGAATAATGAATTAACCCTTTTATTGCTAGTGTGTGAATTGTTAACATGTTTGACTATAAAGGAACATAGTTGGTGTCAGAAGTAGAGATGAGCGGGTTCTTTACGCCAGAATTATCGCCATTTCTTATTTTCTGGATTTTTCTTATTGGCTAACCAAAACAATGGACGTCCAATAGCCAATAAGGAGATTTGGGTAAATCCGAGTAAAACCGAACCCGCTCATCTCTAGTCAGAAGGTACATTTGTATAACAGTATTGATGATGTCCTATTGCCTTCACACAAAAGAGGTGGAAGGAAACAAGTGTATATGGTCTGAAAGGACTGTGGCCCTCATTCCAAGTTGATCGCTCGCTAGCTGTTTTTAGCAGCAGTGCAAACACTAGGCCGCCGCCCTCTGGGAGTGTATCTTAGCAGAAGTGCGAACGAAAGGATAGCAGAACTGCTACAAAAAAATATTGTGCATTTTCTGAGCAGCTCGAAACTTACTCCTTCCTTGCGATCACTTCAGTCTGTTTAGTTCCTGCTTTGTCGTCACAAACACGCCCTGGGTTCGCCCAGCCACTCCCCCTTTTCCCCAGGCACGGCTGCGTTTTAACCAGATGAACCTGCGTTTTTTAGCACACTCCCGGAAAACGGTCAGTTACCACCCAGAAACACCCACTTCCTCTCAATCACTCACCGATCAACAGAGCGACGAAAAAGAGTCGCTAGACCTTGTGTAAAACTGCATCGTTTTGTGTGAAAGTACGTCGCGCGTGTGCCCTGCGGCCCGTGCACATGCGCAGTTTTGCCATTTTTTTACCTGATCGCTGCGCTGCAAAAATCGGCAGCGAGCGATCAACTCGGAATGAGGGCCTGTTTTGGTTATGTTTCTTCCAATCTCTAACCTGTGTTAAATGTTATGGCAAGACTGAATGCCGACATCCTGTGTAACCCCATAAAGTAAATATCCACATCACGGATGCTGGAAGCACATTTTTGACAGTTAGTGGTCTAAGGGGGTAATTCAGATCTGATCGCTAGGGTGCGTTTTTTGCAGCCCTGCGATCAGATAGTCGCCGCCTACAGGGGGAGGAGTAAAGTCTGTGCAAGTGTGCATTCGCTTCTTTACCAGAGCTGCACAAACATCAGTTTGTGCAGTCTCTGCGCAGCCCAGGACTTACTCTGCCGCTGCAATATATTCCTGCTGATCGGGGCTGGAGCTGACTTCAGACACCCTCCCTCCAAATTCCTGAGCCCGCCGGCATTTTTCTGGACACTCCTGCAAAACGGTCAGTTGACACCCACAAATGGCCACTTCCTGTCAATCACCTTGCCATCAGTTGACACCCACAAATGGCCACTTCCTGTCAATCACCTTGCCATCGCCTGTGCGATAATTTTTTCGCACCATCTAGGCACAGATGCCCGGTGCTGTTGTGCGATGCGCCGGTGCACTGCGGTGCATATGCATGTGCAGTACAGATCTGATCGCCCACTGTGCAAAAATGCACAGCAGCAATCAGGCCTGAATTACCCCCTATATACTGTACTAAGCCCTGGAGAAAGATAAAGTGGACGGATATAAAATAACAGCCAATAAGCTCCTACTGTACCTGCTTCCTGCACGCAGGTCCCGATCCACATGCTCAACACTGTTGTCATCTGTCAGTTTCCCCTCTCCCTTAGAGTGTAAGCTCCTAGGAGCAGGGGCCCAGTCCCTCCTATTCTCACAGGCCTCTTTTCTAGCACTTCAGTGACAGCCTTTACTTGCTCAGTGGCTATTTAGCCTGGATTTCCTCTCACTCACAGCTTTTTGTCTCTTCCAATGGTACTACTCCTGCTATTCATGATGTCAATATTGGAGATTGCTTGCTGATTGGTCCCTCAATCAGAGCCGGCCGTAGTCATAGGCAAACTAAGCGAATGCCTAGAGCATTTGGAATGCCTAGGGCTACAAGCAGCTACAGCTGATTAAAATGATATGTGGCATGCCTATATTCTGTGTGTGACTGTGGCTGTATCTGCATACAAAATGCTACATTTCAGTGTATTCCTGGAAATCACTGTAATGTAGCATTTCATATGCAGATACAGCCACAGTCACACACAGAATATAGGCATGCTGCATATCATTTTTGGCAAAAAAGGTGCTCAACGTTAGCAGAGCTGCCAGCTAACTCATGCCAGGCAACTCCTGCTGCATGGCGTAATGAGGCAAGATGTATGAGGACACAGCTGTATCCAAGCAGAGGTCACAGTGTTAGCGGCCATGTGAGTGCTGTATACAGGTGGGTTGGTTGTGTAGTAGTGTTCGGCATATGTGTAAGGGGCTTTAAGTGTGTCATGTGTATAAATTAGTGATGAGCGGGTTCGGTTTCCGAGAAACCGAACCCACCCGAGCTTCACCTTTTTTTACACGGGTCCGAGCAGACTCAGATCCTCCCACCTTGCTCGGCTAACCCGAGCGCGCCCGAACGTCATCATTCCGCTGTCGGATTCTCGCAAGATTCGGATTCTATATAAGCAGCCGCGCGACGGCGCCATTTTCACACGTGCATTGAGATTGATAGGGAGAGGACGTGGCTGGCGTTCTCTCCGTTTATAATTGTAGAAGAGACAGTTGATTGCTTGTTTTATTACTAATTGTGGGGAGGATTTGGGAGCAGCTGTTAGGACTCGGAGTAGAGTGCAGAGTTTTGCTGATAGTGACCACCAGTTTTTTTTTATCCGTTCTCTGCCTGAAAAAAACGCTCCATACCATATCTGTGCTCAGTGTGCTGCATGATATATCTGTGCTGAGTGCTCACACTGCTTAATTGTGGGGACTGGGGAGCAGCTATAGCAGGAGTACAGTGCACAGTTTTGCTGACAGTGACCACCAGTATACGTTTGTCTGCCTGAAAAACACTCCTATGGTGGCTTTTTTTTATACTAGTTTAGCAGTCTGCTGACAGTGTCCACCAGGTCCATTATACTGTATATAGCAGTACGGTAGGCCACTGCTGTACCTACCTCTGTGTCGTCAGTCACTCGTCATCCATTAATAATAATAAGTATACTATCCATCCATCTACATTGTATACCTGTGGTGGCTTTTTTTCTTTATACTAGTTTAGCAGTTTGCTGACAGTGTCCACCAGGTCCATTTATTATACTGTATATAGCAGTATGGTAGGCCACTGCTGTACCTACCTCTGTGTCGTCACTCGTCGTCCATAAGTATACTATCCATCCATCTACATTGTATACCTGTGGTGGCTTTTTTTCTTTATACTAGTAGTACTAGTTTAGCAGTCTGCTGACAGTGTCCACCAGGTCCATTATACTGTATATAGCAGTACGGTAGGCCACTGCTGTACCTACCTCTGTGTCGTCACTCGTCGTCCATAAGTATACTACCATCCATCTACATTGTATACCTGTGGTGGCTTTTTTTTATACTAGTAGTACTAGTTTAGCAGTCTGCTGACAGTGTCCACCAGGTCCATTATACTGTATATAGCAGTACGGTAGGCCACTGCTGTACCTACCTCTGTGTCGTCACTCGTCGTCCATAAGTATACTATCCATCCATCTACATTGTATACCTGTGGTGGCTTTTTTTCTTTATACTAGTAGTACTAGTTTAGCAGTCTGCTGACAGTGTCCACCAGGTCCATTATACTGTATAATGCAGTACTGAAGGCCACTGCTGTACCTACCTCTGTGTCGTCACTCGTCATCCATAAGTATACTACCATCCATCTACATTGTATACCTGTGGTGGCTTTTTTTTTTTTTTTTCTATACTAGCAGTACTAGTTTAGCAGTCTGCTGACAGTGTCCATCAGGTCCATTATACTGTATATAGCAGTACGGTAGGCCACTGCTGTACCTACCTCTGTGTCGTCAGTCACTCGTCCATAAGTATACTATCCATCCATCTACATTGTATACCTGTGGTGGCTTTTTTTCTTTATACTAGTTTAGCAGTTTGCTGACAGTGTCCACCAGGTCCATTTATTATACTGTATATAGCAGTATGGTAGGCCACTGCTGTACCTACCTCTGTGTCGTCACTCGTCGTCCATAAGAATACTATCCATCCATCTACATTGTATACCTGTGGTGGCTTTTTTTCTTTATACTAGTAGTATTAGTTTAGCAGTCTGCTGACAGTGTCCACCAGGTCCATTATACTGTATATAGCAGTACGGTAGGCCACTGCTGTACCTACCTCTGTGTCGTCACTCGTCGTCCATAAGTATACTACCATTTATCTACATTGTATACCTGTGGTGGCTTTTTTTTTATACTAGTAGTACTAGTTTAGCAGTCTGCTGACAGTGTCCACCAGGTCCATTATACTGTATATAGCAGTACGGTAGGCCACTGCTGTACCTACCTCTGTGTCGTCAGTCACTCGTCATCCATTAATAATAATAAGTATACTATCCATCCATCTACATTGTATACCTGTGGTGGCTTTTTTTCTTTATACTAGTTTAGCAGTTTGCTGACAGTGTCCACCGGGTCTATTTATTATACTGTATATAGCAGTACGGTAGGCCACTGCTGTACCTACCTCTGTGTCATCACTCGTCGTCCATAAGTATACTATCCATCCATCTACATTGTATACCTGTGGTGGCTTTTTTTCTTTATACTAGTAGTACTAGTTTAGCAGTCTGCTGACAGTGTCCACCAGGTCCATTATACTGTATAATGCAGTACTGAAGGCCACTGCTGTACCTACCTCTGTGTCGTCACTCGTCGTCCATAAGTATACTACCATCCATCTACATTGTATACCTGTGGTGGCTTTTTTTTTTTATACTAGTAGTACTAGTTTAGCAGTCTGCTGACAGTGTCCATCAGGTCCATTATACTGTATATAGCAGTACGGTAGGCCACTGCTGTACCTACCTCTGTGTCGTCAGTCACTCGTCCATAAGTATACTATCCATCCATCTTCATTGTATACCTGTGGTGGCTTTTTTTCTTTATACTAGTTTAGCAGTTTGCTGACAGTGTCCACCAGGTCCATTTATTATACTGTATATAGCAGTACGGTAGGCCACTGCTGTACCTACCTCTGTGTCGTCACTCGTCGTCCATAAGTATACTATCCATCCATCTACATTGTATACCTGTGGTGGCTTTTTTTCTTTATACTAGTAGTACTAGTTTAGCAGTCTGCTGACAGTGTCCACCAGGTCCATTATACTGTATATAGCAGTACGGTAGGCCACTGCTGTACCTACCTCTGTGTCGTCACTCGTCATCCATAAGTATACTACCATCCATCTACATTGTATACCTTTGGTGGCTTTTTTTTTTATACTAGTAGTACTAGTTTAGCAGTCTGCTGACAGTGTCCACCAGGTCCATTATACTGTATATAGCAGTACAGTAGGCCACTGCTGTACCTACCTCTGTGTCGTCAGTCACTCGTCCATAAGTATACTATCCATCCATCTACATTGTATACCTGTGGTGGCTTTTTTTCTTTATACTAGTTTAGCAGTTTGCTGACAGTGTCCACCAGGTCCATTTATTATACTGTATATAGCAGTACGGTAGGCCACTGCTGTACCTACCTCTGTGTCGTCACTCGTCATCCATAAAGTATACTATCCATCCATCTACATTGTATACCTGTGGTGCCTTTTAGTTGTGCGCATTAAAAAATGGAGAACAAATATGTGGAGGTTAAAAAAATAGGGAAAGATCAAGATCCACTTCCACCTCATGCTGAAGCTGCTGCCACTAGTCATGGCCAAGACGATGAAATGCCATCAACGTCATCTGCCAAGGCCGATGCCCAATGTCATAGTACAGAGCATGTAAAATCCAAAACACAAAAGTTCAGTAAAATGACCCAAAAATCAAAATTAAAAGCGTCTGAGAAGAAGCGTAAACTTGCCAATATGCCATTTACGACGCGAAGTGGCAAGGAACGGCTGAGGCCCTGGCCTATGTTCATGGCTAGTGGTTCAGCTTCACATGAGGATGGAAGCACTCATCCTCTCGCTAGAAAAAAGAAAAGACTTAAGCTGGCAAAAGCACAGCAAAGAACTGTGCGTTCTTCGAAATCACAAATCGCCAAGGAGAGTCCAATTGTGTCGGTTGCGATGCCTGACCTTCCTCTTTTTTCTTTCATTTTTCTTTGCATCATGTGCTGTTTGGGGAGTATTTTTTTGAAGGGCCATCCTGCGTGACACTGCAGTGACACTCCTAGATGGGCCAGGTGTTTGTGTCGGCCACTAGGGTCGCTTAGCTTAGTCACACAGCTACCTCATTGCGCCTCTTTTTTTCTTTGCGTCATGTGCTGTTTGGGGAGTATTTTTTTGAAGGGCCATCTTGCTTGACACTGCAGTGCCACTCCTAGATGGGCCAGGTGTTTGTGTCGGCCACTTGGGTCGCTTAGCTTAGTCATCCAGCGACCTTTTAGGACTAAAAATAATATTGTGAGATGTGAGGTGTTCAGAATAGACTGAAAATGAGTGGAAATTATGGTAATTGAGGTTAATAATACTATGGGATCAAATTGACCCCCAAATTCTATGATTTAAGCTGTTTTTTAGGTTTTTTTGAAAAAAACACCCGAATCCAAAACACACCCGAATCCGACAAAAAAATTTCGGTGAGGTTTTGCCAAAACGTGTCTGAACCCAAAACACGGCCGCGGAACCGAACCCAAAACCAAAACACAAAACCCGAAAAATTTCCGGTGCACATCACTAGTATAAATGCATTCATAATGTGCGCCATATGTGTAAGGGACATTATGTGTATAAGGGCATTAATAAAGGTTGACATAATGTGTAATGTGCATTATGTTTATAAGGACATTAATAATGTGTGTTATATGTTTAAGGGGCATTACTGTTTGGTATTATGTGTATAAAGGCATTACTAATGTGTGGTATTATGTGTTTAAAGTGATCTACTGTGTGGAATAGCGTATAGAAAGGGCCCTACTGTGTGGTCTACTGTGAATAAGGAGCAATTTAGTGTGATATAATGTGAATAAGGGGCACTACTGCGAGGAGTAATGTATACTGTATAAGGTAAAGTGGTACTACTTTGTGATGTAATGAGAATTTGTCTGTGCACCAAATGTGCGCACTATTCCTATTTAAAATATAGGGGCAGGAGCACCCATATGAGGACGGCTATGGGTGAGGGATGATGGTGCTGGGAAAGGGGTGCAGGGTCAGAGGGGGAACTAGTGGCGGTGCTAGCGGGCACCAGCCAAAATCTTGCTTAGGGCATCATATTGGTGAGGGCCGGCTCTGCCTCACTCACCTTGCTTCCCAGCTGTATTGTGTACTGAGAATTGTGGTGATAATTTTTACCTCTGCTCTGTTTATGTCTTGATTACTATAATGTTATGCAATGATCTGTGTACCCTGTACTGTGCTACTGTTGCTGTATATGTATGACGCTGCAGATCACTAGTGGCGCCTTATAAATATAATGTAATATTAATAATAACTGCAATGTTACAGGCTGTGTTTGGAAAATGACAGTTAGGAGCTGGTTGGCTGGTACTTTATTTCTGTCCACGTTATCTCTCGCCAAAGTTTAGTACATAGACCCCTCAGTGTTATACTAGGCATTTTTCCTTAGCTGGAGAGACGGGGAAATTGTATTAGGTCTATTGTTGAAGGTCTATTGCTGAGGGTAGGAAGAGGGAATCTGTCAACAGTCTGTGCACCAAAAAGGGGTACTTATGCAAATGTAGCTCGGGCTGACCACCACAATAAGTATTGTATATACAGAAGCAATTGGCAGGTACATATATACACTGATGATGACGATGACGATGATGATGACGACGACGACTTACAGTAATCCAAGAGCATATGTTGACAAAACAGTGTTATACAAAAACGCTAAATTTTTCTGGTGTTCTGTTTATATTTATAGTATTATTTTTATTTATGATAATTTATTCCCTTTTACCAACAATTCCGCATCAGCCCAATACTGTACAACTTTCAACATAGAGGACTTGTTTCTGAGCCTGAAGACGAATTCCTGTTCCCTTTTTCCCTTTTTATAAAAAGACTCAAATAACTACTCATTGATCCATGGGGAGTTCCTGCTCTTATTTGCTTTCTACTGATTTATCATCTAGCAATTTACTAGTATATTGTAACGTTTACTCATATGGGCTACAGCCACAACATTGCAACTCATCTCAGATAACTACTGTATCTTTTACTGCTGGTTGTAACATGTTGCAAATAGTTTTGAAAGACCTAAAGTTGCTCTGGTTACTCAACATCTTTCAACAGGTTTGCCTCTTAAATAAGGTGACTCACTGCTTACACTGGGAATTGATGTTTGGGAACAAGCCGCTGTGTGTCTTTGTAAACAGACGTGACAATTCACTTATTGGGCCGAATTCAATTAGTCCCGTTAAGTTAACAGGGGTGAAAGAGGGTTGTAGCCTTGGGATTTATCGCTTCAGGCTATTCAATTCCAGCCTCATTTCATCCAAACCCCTTGTTTAAAACCCGCTAACTGAACTTGTTAATGGGCATTAACACCTTGAAAAGTTGACAGATATGTGCTTTAACAGGGTAGCACCATCCGTTAACCCCTAATTATCGGGGATTTTACCCTGATAAGTGCTGCCGGTGGGCTGACTTTGGGACTAATTGAAAGCCCTGGGGATCAATTAGCCCGCGGTAAATTACTATGGCTAACTGTATTCGCCCCTTTGTGTGTGTTTAATTAGTGATGTGCACCGGCAATTTTTCGGGTTTTGTGTTTTGGTTTTGGATTCGGTTCCGCGGCCGTGTTTTGGATTCGGACGCGTTGTGGCAAAACCTCCCTGAAAATTTTATGTCGGATTCGGGTGTGTTTTGGATTCGGGTGTTTTTTTACAAAAACCCCTCAAAAACAGCTTAAATCATAGAATTTGGGGGTCATTTTGATCCCATAGTATTATTAACCTCAATAACCATAATTTCCACTCATTTTCAGTCTATTCTGAACACCTCACACCTCACAATATTATTTTTAGTCCTAAAATTTGCAACGAGGTCGCTGGATGACTAAGCTAAGCGACCCAAGTGGCCGACACAAACACCTGGCCCATCTAGGAGTGGCACTGCAGTGTCAGACAGGATGGCACTTCAAAAAAATAGTCCCCAAACAGCACATGATGCAAAGAAAAAAAGAGGCGCAATGAGGTAGCTGTGTGACTAAGCTAAGCGACCCAAGTGGCCGACACAAACACCTGGCCCATCTAGGAGTGGCACTGCAGTGTCAGACAGGATGGCACTTCAAAAAAATAGTCCCCAAACAGCACATGATGCAAAGAAAAAAAGAGGTGCACCAAGGTTGCTGGATGGCTAAGCTAAGCGACACAAGTGGCCGACACAAACACCTGGCCCATCTAGGAGTGGCACTGCAGTGTCAGACAGGATGGCACTTAAAAAAAATAGTCCCCAAACAGCACATGATGCAAAGAAAAAAAGAGGCGCAATGAGGTAGCTGTGTGACTTAGCTAAGTGACCCAAGTGGCCGACACAAACACCTGGCCCATCTAGGAGTGGCACTGCAGTGTCAGATAGGATGGCACTTAAAAAAAATAGTCCCCAAACAGCTCATGATGCAAAGCAAAAAAGAGGTGCACCAAGGTCGCTGGATGGCTAAGCTAAGCGACACAAGTGGCCGACACAAACACCTGGCCCATCTAGGAGTGGCACTGCAGTGTCAGGCAGGATGGCACTTCAAAAAAATAGTCCCCAAACAGCACATGATGCAAAGAAAAATGAAAGAAAAAAGAGGTGCAAGATGGAATTGCCCTTGGGCCCTCCCACCCACCCCCCACCCTTATGTTGTATAAACAGGACATGCACACTTTAACAAACCCATCATTTCAGCGACATGGTCTGCCACACAACTGTGACTGAAATGACTGGTTGGTTTGGGCCCCCACCAAAAAAGAAGCAATCAATCTCTCCTTGCACAAACTGGCTCTAGAGAGGCAAGATGTCCACCTCCTCCTCAACGTCCGATTCCTCACCCCTTTCACTGTGTACATCCCCCTCCTCACAGATTATTAATTTGTCCCCACTGGAATCCACCATCTCAGGTCCCTGTGTACTTTCTGGAGGCAATTGCTGGTGAATGTCTCCACGGAGGAATTGATTAGAATTCATTTTGATGAACATCATCTTCTCCACATTTTCTGGAAGTAACCTCGTTCGCCGATTGCTGACAAGGTGAGCGGCTGCACTAAACACTCTTTTGGAGTACACACTGGAGGGTGGGCAACTTAGGTAAAATAAAGCCAGTTTCTGCAAGGGCCTCCAAATTGCCTCTTTTTCCTACCAGTATACGTACGGACTGTCTGACGTGCCTACTTGGATGCGGTCACTCATATAATCCTCCACCATTCTTTCAATGATGAGAGAATCATATGCAGTGACAGTAGACGACATGTCAGTAATCGTTGGCAGGTCCTTCAGTCCGGACCAGATGTCAGCACTCGCTCCAGACTGCCCTGCATCACCGCCAGCGGGTGGGCTCGGAATTCTTAGCCTTTTCCTCGCACCCCCAGTTGCGTGAGAATGTGAAGGAGGAGCTGATGACGGGTCACGTTCCGCTTGACTTGACAATTTTCTCACCAGCAGGTCTTAGAACCTCTGCAGACTTGTGTCTGCCGGAAAGAGAGATACAACTTAGGTTTTAAATCTAGGATCGAGCACGGTGGTCAAAATGTAGTGCTCTGATTTCAACAGATTGACCACCCGTGAATCCTGGTTAAGCGAATGAAGGGCTCCATCCACAAGTCCCACATGCCTAGCGGAATCGCTCCATTTTAGCTCCTCCTTCAATCTCTCCAGCTTCTTCTGCAAAAGCCTGATGACGGGAATGACCTGACTCAGGCTGGCAGTGTCTGAACTGACATCACGTGTGGCAAGTTCAAAGGGTTGCAGAACCTTGCACAACGTTGAAATCATTCTCCACTGCGCTTGAGTCAGGTGCTTTCCCCCTCCTTTGCCTATATCGTAGGCAGATGTATAGGCTTGAATGGCCTTTTGCTGTTCCTCCATCCTCTGAAGCATATAGAGGGTTGAATTCCACCTCGTTACCACCTCTTGCTTCAGATGATGGCAGGGCAGGTTCAGGAGTGTTTGGTGGTGCTCCAGTCTTCGGCACGCGGTGGCTGAATGCCGAAAGTGGCCCGCAATTCTTCGGGCCACTGACAGCATCTCTTGCACGCCCCTGTCATTTTTTAAATAATTCTGCACCACCAAATTCAATGTATGTGCAAAACATGGGACGTGCTGGAATTTGCCCAAATGTAATGCACGCACAATATTGCTGGCGTTGTCCGATGTCACAAATCCCCAGGAGAGTCCATTTGGGGTAAGCCATTCTGCGATGATGTTCCCCAGTTTCCGTAAGAGGTTGTCAGCTGTGTGCCTCTTCTGGAAAGCGGTGATACAAAGCGTAGCCTGCCTAGGAACGAGTTGGCGTTTGCGAGATGCTGCTACTGGTGCCGCCGCTGCTGTTCTTGCTGCGGGAGGCAATACATCTACCCAGTGGGCTGTCACAGTCATATAGTCCTGAGTCTGCCCTGCTCCACTTGTCCACATGTCCGTGGTTAAGTGGACATTGGGTAAAACTGCATTTTTTAGGACACTGGTGACTCTTTTTCTGAGGTCTGTGTACATTTTCAGTATCGCCTGCCTAGAGAAATGGAACCTAGATGGTATTTGGTACCGGGGACACAGTATCTCAATCAAGTCTGTAGTTGCCTGTGAATTAACGGTGGATAACGGAAACACGTTTCTCATCGCCCAGGCTGCCAAGGCCTGAGTTATCCGCTTTGCAGCAGGATGACTGCTGTGATATTTCATCTTCCTCGCAAAGGACTGTTGGACAGTCAATTGCTTACTGGAAGTAGTACAAGTGGTCTTCCGACTTCCCCTCTGGGATGATGATCGACTCCCAGCAGCAACAACAGCAGTGCCAGCAGCAGGAGGCGTTACACTCAAGGATGCATCGGAGGAATCCCAGGCAGGAGAGGACTCGTCAGACTTGACAGTGACATGGCCTGCAGGACTATTAGCTTTCCTGTGTAAGGAGGAAATTGACACTGAGGGAGTTGGTGGTGTGGTTTGCAGGAGCTTGGTTACAAGAGGATGGGATTTAGTGGTCAGTGGACTGCTTCCGCTGTCATCCAAAGTTTTTGAACTTGTCACTGACTTATGATGAATGCGCTGCAGGTGACGTATAAGGGAGGATGTTCCGAGGTGGTTAACGTCCTTACCCCTACTTATTACAGCTTGACAAAGGCAACACACGGCTTGACACCTGTTGTCCGCATTTGTGTTTAAATAATTCCACACCAAAGAGGTGATTTTTTTTGTAATTTGACCAGGCATGTCAATGGCCATATTCGTCCCACGGACAACAGGTGTCTCCCCGGGTGCCTGACTTAAACAAACCACCTCACCATCAGAATCCTCCTTGTCAATTTCCTCCTCAGCGCCAGCAACACCCATATCCTCCTCATCCTGGTGTACTTCAACTGTGACATCTTCAATTTGACTATCAGGAACTGGACTGCGGGTGCTCCTTCCAGCACTTGCAGGGGGCGTGCAAATGGTGGAAGGCGCCACCTCTTCCCGTCCAGTGTTGGGAAGGTCAGGCATCGCAGCCGTCACAATTGGACTCTCCTTGGGGATTTGTGATTTAGAAGAACGCACAGTTCTTTGCTGTGCTTTTGCCAGCTTAAGTCTTTTCATTTTTCTAGCGAGAGGATGAGTGCTTCCATCCTCATATGAAGCTGAACCACTAGCCATGCACATAGGCCAGGGCCTCAGCCGTCCCTTTCCACTCCGTGTCGTAAATGGCATATTGGCAAGTTTACGCTTCTCCTCAGACGCTTTCAATTTTGATTTTTGGGTCATTTTACTGAACTTTTGTTTTTTGGATTCTACATGCTCTCTACTATGACATTGGGCATCGGCCTTGGCAGACGACGTTGATGGCATTTCATCGTCTCGGCCATGACTAGTGGCAGCAGCTTCAGCACGAGGTGGAAGTGGATCTTGATCTTTCCCTATTTTACCCTCCACATTTTTGTTCTCCATTTTTTAATGTGTGGAATTATATGCCAGTATCAATAGCAATGGCCTACTACTATATATACTGCGCACAACTGAAATGCACCACAGGTATGGATGGATAGTATACTTGACGACACAGAGGTAGGTAGAGCAGTGGCCTACTGTACCGTACTGCTATATATTATATACTGGTGGTCAGCAAACTGCAAAACTGAAATTCACCACAGGTATGGATGGATAGTATACTTGACGACACAGAGGTAGGTAGAGCAGTGGCCTACTGTACCGTAATGCTATATATTATATACTGGTGGTCAGCAAACTGTGCAAAACTTAAATGCACCACAGGTATGGATGGATAGTATACTTGACGACACAGAGGTAGGTAGAGCAGTGGCCTACTGTACCGTACTGCTATATATTATATACTGGTGGTCAGCAAACTGTGCAAAACTTAAATGCACCACAGGTATGGATGGATAGTATACTTGACGACACAGAGGTAGGTAGAGCAGTGGCCTACTGTACCGTACTGCTATATATTATATACTGGTGGTCAGCAAACTGTGCAAAACTTAAATGCACCACAGGTATGGATGGATAGTATACTTGACGACACAGAGGTAGGTAGAGCAGTGGCCTACTGTACCGTACTGCCATATATTATATACTGGTGGTCAGCAAACTGTGCAAAACTGAAATGCACCACAGGTATGGATGGATAGTATACTTGACGACACAGAGGTAGGTAGAGCAGTGGCCTTCTGTACCGTACTCCTATATATTATATACTGGTGGTCAGCAAAATTATGCACTGTACTCCTACTATATACTACAATGCAGCACAGATATGGAGCATTTTTCAGGCATAGAACGTATAATACTGGTGGTCACTGGTCAGCAAAACTCTGCACTGTACTCCTCCTATTTTATAATACTGCTGGTCCCCAGTCCCCACAATAAAGCAGTGTGAGCACAGATATATGCAGCACACTGAGCACAGATATGGAGCATTTTTCAGGCAGACAACGTATACTGGTGGTCACTGGTCAGCAAAACTCTGCACTGTACTCCTCCTATATAATATACTGGTGGTCCCCAGTACCCACAATAAAGCAGTGTGAGCACAGATATATGCAGCACACTGAGCACAGATATGGAGCGTTTTTCAGGCAGACAACGTATAATACTGGTGGTCACTGGTCAGCAAAACTCTGCACTGTACTCCTCCTATATAATATACTGGTGGTCCCCAGTACCCACAATAAAGCAGTGTGAGCACAGATATATGCAGCACACTGAGCACAGATATGGAGCGTTTTTCAGGCAGACAACGTATAATACTGGTGGTCACTGGTCAGCAAAACTCTGCACTGTACTCCTCCTATATAATATACTGGTGGTCCCCAGTCCCCACAATAAGGCAGTGTGAGCACAGATATATGCAGCACACTGAGCACAGATATGGAGCGTTTTTCAGGCAGACAACTTATACTGGTGGTCACTGGTCAGCAAAACTCTGCACTGTACTCCTCCTATATAATATACTGGTGGCCCCCAGTACCCACAATAAAGCAGTGTGAGCACAGATTTATGCAGCACACTGAGCACAGATATGGAGCGTTTTTCAGGCAGACAACGTATACTGGTGGTCACTGGTCAGCAAAACTCTGCACTGTACTCCTCCTATATAATATACTGGTGGTCCCCAGTACCCACAATGAAGCAGTGTGAGCACAGATATATGCAGCACACTGAGCACAGATATGGAGCGTTTTTCAGGCAGACAATGTATACTGGTGATCACTGGTCAGCAAAACTCTGCACTGTACTCCTCCTATATAATACTGCTGGTCCCCAGTCCCCACAATAAAGCAGTGTGAGCACAGATATATGCAGCACACTGAGCACAGATATGGAGCGTTTTTCAGGCAGACAACGTATAATACTGGTGGTCACAGGTCAGCAAAACTCTGCACTGTACTCCTCCTATAATACTGCTGGTCCCCAGAATAAAGATATGCAGCCCCCTGAAACAAAGTGAGAGGACGCCAGCCACGTCCTCTCACTATCATTTCCAATGCACGAGTGAAAAATGACGGCGATGCGCGGCTCCTTATATAGAATCCGAATCTCGCGAGAATCCGACAGCGGGATGATGACGTTCGGGCGTGCTCGTGTTAACCGAGCCATACAGGAGAATCCGAGTATGCCTCGGACCCGTGTAAAATGGGTGAAGTTCGGGGGGGGTTCGGTTTCCGAGGAACCGAACCCGCTCATCTCTAGTTTTAATCCACTTTCAAAAAATAAATATTGTGGGATAAATATTGTGGGATATTTTAGAATTGCAGTACATGAGTGTGTTTATGTGGTAAGTATGGAGAGCTAATACTCAAGGTAGCCTATGATAACAAGACATTATTCTTCTAGTAAAACGATAACGTATAAAGTACAAATAGATCAATAGCTTGCACTGATGTACTGCAAATGATCTTGCACTGGCATACTAGAAAGGTGCAGCTCTAGCATACCACATGCAAAAGAGAGATGTGCAGCGGGCATTTTTTGGGTTTTGTGTTTTGGTTTTGGATTCGGTTCCATGGTCGGAAAATAAAGCCAGTTTGTGCAAGGGCCTCCAAATTGCCTCTTTTTCCTGCCAGTATACGTGCAGACTCTCTGACATGCCTACAGCGATGCTGTCACTCATATAATCATCCACCATTCTTTCAATGGTGACATAATTATATGCAGTGACAGTAGACAAAATGTCAGTTATCGTTGTCAGGTCCTTCAGACCAGATGTCAGCACATGCTCCTGACTGCCCTGCATCACCGCCAGCGGGTGGTTTTGGAAATGTTATCCTTTTCCTGGCAGCTCCAGTGGCGGTAGAAAATGAAGGAGGAGCTGTTGACGGGTCACATTCAGTTTGACTTGACAATTGTCTCACCAGCAGGTCTTTGAATATCTGCAGACTTGTGTCTGCCGGAAAGAGAGATACAACGTAGGCTTTAAACCTAGGATCAAGCACGGTGGCCAAAATGTAGTGCTCTGATTTCAATAGATTGACCACCTGTGAATCCTGGTTAAGCGAATGAAGGGCTCCATCCACAAGTCCCACATGCCTAGCGGAATTGCTCCATTGTAGCTCCTCCTTCAATCTCTCCAGCTACTTCTGCAAAAGCCTGATGAGGGGAATGACCTGACTTAGGCTGACAGTGTCTGAACTGACTTCACGTGTAGCAAGTTCAAAGGGTTGGAGAACCTTGCACAACATGGAACTCATTCTCCACGGTGCTTGAGTAAGGTGCATTCCCCCTCCTTTGCCTATATCGTAGGCAGATGTATAGGCTTGAATGGCCTTTTGCTGCTCCTCCATCCTCTGAATCATATAGAGTGTTGAATTCCACCTCGTTACCACTTCTTGCTTCAGCTGATGGCAGGGCATGTTCATGTGTGTTTGTTGGCGCTCCAGTCTTCGGCACACGGTGGCTGAATGCCGAAAGTGGCCCGCAATTCTTTGGGCCACCGACACCATCTCCTGCAAGCTCCTGTTGTTTTTTCAAAAATTCTGCACCACCAAATTCATTGTATGTGCAAAGCATGGGATGGCTTGGAATGTGCCCAAATGTAAAGCACGTACAATATTGGTGGCGTTGTCCGATGTCACAAATCCCCAGGAGAGTCCAATTGGGGTAAGCCAATCTGCGATGATGTTCCTCAGTTTCCATAAGAGGTTGCCAGCTGTGTGCCTCTTATGGAAAGCGGTGATACAAAGCGTAGCCTGCCTAGGAACGAGTTGGCGTTTGCGAGATGCTGCTACTGGTGCCGCTGCTGCTGTTGTTGCTGCGGGCGGCAATACATCTACCCAGTGGGCTGTCACAGTCATATAGTCCTTAATCTGCCCTGCTCCACTTGTCCACATGTCCGTGGTTAAGTGGACAGTGGGTACAACTGCATTTTTTTGGACACTAGTGACTCTTTTTCTGACGTCTGTGTACATTCTCGGTATCGCCTGCCTAGAGAAGTGGAACCTAGATGGTATTTGGTACTGGGGACACACTACCTCAAGCAATTCTCTAAGTCCCTGTGAACTAACGGCGGATACCGGACGCACGTCTAACACCAACATAGTAGTCAAGGCCTGAGTTATCCACTTTGCAACAGGATGATTGCTGTGATATTTCATCTTCCTCGCAAATGACCGTTGGACAGTCAATTGCTTACTGGAAGTAGTACAAGTGGTCTTCCGACTTCCCCTCTGGGATGACGATCGACTCCCAGCAGCAACAACAGCAGCGTCAGCAGCATAAGGCGTTACACTCAAGGATCCATCGGAGGAATCCCAGTTAGGAGAGGACTCATCAGACTTGCCAGTGATATGGCCTGCAGGACTATTGGCGTTCCTGTCTAAGGAGGAAATTGACAATGAGGGAGTTGGTGGTGTGGTTTGCAGGAGCTTGGGTACAAGAGGAAGAAGGGATTTAGTTGTCAGTGGACTTCTTCCGCTGTCACCCAAAGTTTTGGAACTTGTCAATGACTTCTGATGAATGCACTCCAGGTGACGTATAAGGGAGGATGTTCCTAGGTGGTTAACGTCCTTACCCCTACTTATTACAGCTTGACAAAGGCAACATACGGCTTGACACCAGTTGTCCGCATTTCTGTTAAAATAATTCCACACCGAAGAGGTGATTTTTTTTTGTATTTTGACCAGGCATGTCAATGGCGTTATTCATCCCACGGACAACAGGTGTCTCCCCGGGTGCCTGTCTTAAACAAACCACCTCACCATCAGAATCCTCCTTGTCAATTTCCTCCCCAGCGCCAGCAACACCCATATCCTCATCCTGGTGAACTTCAACAGTGACATTTGAATATCAGGAACTGGACTGTGGGTGCTCCTTCCAGCACTTGCAGGGGGCGTGCAAATGGTTGAAGGAGCCACCTCTTCCCGTCCAGTGTAGGGAAGGTCAGGCATCGCAACCGACACAATTGGACTCTCCTTGGGGATTTGTGATTTAGAAGAACGCACAGTTCTTTGCTGTGCTTTTGCCAGCTTAACTCTTTTCATTTTTCTAGCGGTAGGATAAGTGCTTAAATCCTCATGTGAAGCTGAACCACTAATGTGTGGAATTATATGCCAGTAATATATCTGGAATTAGACGGCAGTAATGTCTGGAATTAGATACCACTATATAGATACCAGATACCACTGTGACTGGAATGATGATGACCTATGCACAGTGACAGGACACTACCACAGCACCCTACAGCAGCAAGATGCAGCACAAGACACTGGACTTTTAGTAATATACTGTAGTATACTGGTCACCACAATGCAGCACAAGACAATGAGTAGTGATGCTGAGCACTGATGAGGATACTAGAACTGACAATGGGCAGCGAGATGCAGCACTGGACTATTGTACTGTAGTATACTGGTCACCACAATGCAGCACAAGACAATGAGTAGTGATACTGAGCACTGATGAGGATACTAGAACTGACACTGGGCAGCGAGATGCAGCACTGGACGATTGTTCTGTAGTATACTGGTCACCACAATGCAGAACAAGACAATGAGCAGTGACACTGAGCACTGATGAGGATACTAGAACTGACACTGGGCAGCGAGAACAGCACTGGACTATTGTACTGTAGTATACTGGTCACCACAATGCAGCAGCAAGACAATGAGTAGTGATACTGAGCACTGATGAGGATACTAGAACTGACACTGGGCAGCGAGATGCAGCACTGGACTATTGTACTGTAGTATACTGGTCACCACAATGCAGAACAAGACAATGAGCAGTGATCCTGAGCACTGATGGAGGATACTAGAACTGACACTGGGCAGCGAGATGCAGCACTGGACTATTATACTGTAGTATACTGGTCACCATAATGCAGCACAAGACAATGAGTAGTGATACTGAGCACTGATGAGGATACTAGAACTGACAATGGGCAGCGAGATGCAGCACTGGACTATTGTACTGTAGTATACTGGTCACCACAATGCAGCACAAGACAATGAGTAGTGATGCTGAGCACTGATGAGGATACTAGAACTGACAATGGGCAGCGAGATGCAGCACTGGACTATTGTACTGTAGTATACTGGTCACCACAATGCAGCACAAGACAATGAGTAGTGATACTGAGCACTGATGAGGATACTAGAACTGACACTGGGCAGCGAGATGCAGCACTGGACGATTGTTCTGTAGTATACTGGTCACCACAATGCAGAACAAGACAATGAGCAGTGATCCTGAGCACTGATGGAGGATACTAGAACTGACACTGGGCAGCGAGAACAGCACTGGACTATTGTACTGTAGTATACTGGTCACCACAATGCAGCAGCAAGACAATGAGTAGTGATACTGAGCACTGATGAGGATACTAGAACTGACACTGGGCAGCGAGATGCAGCACTGGACTATTGTACTGTAGTATACTGGTCACCACAATGCAGAACAAGACAATGAGCAGTGATCCTGAGCACTGATGGAGGATACTAGAACTGACACTGGGCAGCGAGATGCAGCACTGGACTATTATACTGTAGTATACTGGTCACCATAATGCAGCACAAGACAATGAGTAGTGATACTGAGCACTGATGAGGATACTAGAACTGACACTGAGCAGCGAGAACAGCACTGGACTATTGTACTGTAGTATACTGGTCACCACAATGCAGAACAAGACAATGAGCAGTGATCCTGAGCACTGATGGAGGATACTAGAACTGACACTGGGCAGCGAGATGCAGCACTGGACTATTGTACTGTAGTATACCAGTCACCACAATGCAGCAGCAAGACAATGAGTAGTGATACTGAGCACTGATGAGGATACTAGAACTGACACTGGGCAGCGAGATGCAGCACTGGACTATTGTACTGTACTATACTGGTCACCACAATGCAGCAGCAAGACAATGAGCACTGATGAGGATACTTGAACTGACACTGGGCAGCGAGAACAGCACTGGACTATTGTTCTGTAGTATACTGGTCACCACAATGCAGAACAAGACAATGAGCAGTGATCCTGAGCACTGATGGAGGATACTAGAACTGACACTGGGCAGCGAGATGCAGCACTGGACTATTATACTGTAGTATACTGGTCACCATAATGCAGCACAAGACAATGAGTAGTGATACTGAGCACTGATGGAGGATACTAGAACTGACACTGGGCAGCGAGATGCAGCACTGGAATATTATACTGTAGTATACTGGTCACCACAATGCAGAACAAGACAATGAGCAGTGATCCTGAGCACTGATGGAGGATACTAGAACTGACACTGGGCAGCGAGATGCAGCACTGGACTATTATACTGTAGTATACTGGTCACCATAATGCAGCACAAGACAATGAGTAGTGATACTGAGCACTGATGGAGGATACTAGAACTGACACTGAGCAGCGAGATTCAGCAATGGACTATTATACTGTAGTATACTGGTCACCACAGTGCAGCACAAGACAATGAGCACTGATGAGGATACTAGAACTGACACTGAGCAGCGAGATGCAGCACTGGACTATTGTACTGTAGTATACTGGTCACCACAATGCAGCACAGATAATGAGCACTGATATTGAGCTGATATTGAGCTTTCCACTCAGAGAACGTAGCCACGTCCTCTCGCTCTCTCGACAATGATCGAGTGAAAATGGCGGCGACGCGTGGCTCTTTATATGGAGTCCGAATATCGCGAGAATCCGACAGCGGGATGATGACATTTTGCCTCGTTCGGGTTTTCCGAGTCAGGCGGGAAGAACCGAGGCTTCCTCGGACCCGTGTAAACCACGTGGAGTTCGGGGGGGCTCTGTTCTCTGAGAACCGAACCCGCTCATCTCTAGTGCAAAGTAATAAATGCCCCTTTCTCCCTCACATGTTTTAAACATAAGGTATTGTCATTGACTATTGGGGTGGACCCATTATGCTCTGAGTAATTGCCACTCACTTATACTGTATAATGCATAGAGTATACAGAGGGGTCGGGTATGCTTGATCAGCGACCGGGATCCTGGCGGTCAGCATACCGATGCCGGGATCCTGGCCGCCAGAATGCCGGCAGGGTGGTGAGCGTAATGAAGCCCCTTGTGGGCTCACTGCGCTTGCCACGCTGTGGGCTCGGTGGCTTGTTGAGCTCACCACCAGTTCTATTCCAACACTTTGGGTGGCGTGAACACCCAAGAGTGGGAATAGCCCTCGACCCTCCCCCGGCATTCTGGCAGCTGGAAACCTTGCGTCATATGCTGACCGCCAGGATCCCGGCCATCGGGATAGTAACTACATCCCATACAGAGATGTTTGTTTTTTTACATGGGACAAACACAGGTGTTTTGTTGACCACCCTGCAGGACACCTCTATGTTGTGGTACCTAGGTTTTTCTATCTAGGTAGTAACTGGCACAATAACTATATAAATATGATGGACAGACAAGAACTGTAGATAGGATACTCAGTAGTACACTTATAAATAGTAGAGGCCCCATAGATGGGGCTGCAGAGAAGTCCTAGATTCAAATACAGGAGCCATACCAACTGCCAGTGAGTCCTGGCGGCCAGTGATGTTTTCCAGCGTTTGGGGAGCAGTTGGAGTGGATACCTTATTTGAAGTTTGGACTGTGTCCAGCCCTTCATCTGGAGCTACCACTGCTTCTAAAATTAAATTTTCTGATGGTAATTGTAATAAACTATGTAGCACTTTGACATAAAAAAACTGAACATAAATTCCAAAGGCTCATTAACCCTAAAGTAATGAGATAGAACCTGTAAGTGGTTTATACTGTACCTTCTCTTCTATTGATAGTATCACTTGTTTAAAACAAGACTACACTGGGGTCAATATATCTGACTCATTCACCAACACATCAAGGGAGCAAGAATATGGCTTACAAAGAGGGGTAAGAAGTGAGTGGGATGAGATAAAGGAGTTGAGTTCGAGGTAAACGCTCCTCTGCAGGAGTTTGAAGGCACAATGGGGGAGAGAAATGGTAATTAGAGAGTTGGTGTCACATATGGGTAAAGGATGGGTGTGACAAATGCATATTGTAGATATTTGTGGGAGGAAGGAACAGAGCCAGCTGAAAGGGACAGGTTGAAGAAATTGGCAAGGTGCAGGCAGCAGAAAAGAGGTATCATAGGAGGTGAGAGGGTCCAAGTGGCAAGTGGATGGGTGAGATGATGAGAGTCGAAGCCAAGCCTCCTCCCCAGTAGTGGGAGAGAAGGAAGACAAGGTTGTAAGGAATGAAATGAAGGGTAGTGGAGGAATAGGAAAACAATACAGGTATGAAATGTAATTGTGAACAGTCTCTATCTTGGACATGTAGAAGGTGGTGAAGATGAAGGCTGAGATGGAAGAAAGTACAGGGAGATTGAAGGTAGAGATGAGCGGGTTCGGTTTCTCTGAATCCGAACCCGCCAGAACTTCATGTTTTTTTTCACGGGTCCGAGCGACTCGGATCTTCCCGCCTTGCTCGGTTAACCCGAGCGCGCCCGAACGTCATCATGACGCTGTTGGATTCTCGCGAGGCTCGGATTCTATCGCGAGACTCGGATTCTATATAAGGAGCCGCGCGTCGCCGCCATTTTCACACGTGCATTGAGATTGATAGGGAGAGGACGTGGCTGGCGTCCTCGCCGTTTAGAATAGATTAGAGAGACACTTGATTTACTAATTTTGGGGAGCATTAGGAGTACTCAGTACAGTGCAGAGTTTTGCTGATAGTGACCAGTGACCACCAGTTTTATTTATAATCCGTTCTCTGCCTGAAAAAAGCGATACACAGCACACAGTGACTCAGTCACATACCATATCTGTGTGCACTGCTCAGGCTCAGGCCAGTGTGCTGCATCATCTATTATCTATATATAAATAATATTATATATATCTGTCTGACTGCTCAGCTCACACAGCTTATAATTGTGGGGGAGACTGGGGAGCACTACTGCAGTGCCAGTTATAGGTTATAGCAGGAGCCAGGAGTACATAATATATTATATAGTGAGTGACCACCAGACACACAGTGCAGTTTATTTAATATATCCGTTCTCTGCCTGAAAAAAGCGATACACACAGTGACTCAGTCAGTCACATACCATATCTGTGTGCACTGCTCAGGCTCAGGCCAGTGTGCTGCATCATCTATATATATTATATATCTGTCTGACTGCTCAGCTCACACAGCTTATAATTGTGGGGGAGACTGGGGAGCACTACTGCAGTGCCAGTTATAGGTTATAGCAGGAGCCAGGAGTACATAATATTATATTAAAATTAAACAGTGCACACTTTTGCTGCAGGAGTGCCACTGCCAGTGTGACTAGTGACCAGTGACCTGACCACCAGTATATATAATATTAGTAGTATACTATCTCTTTATCAACCAGTCTATATTAGCAGCAGACACAGTACAGTGCGGTAGTTCACGGCTGTGGCTACCTCTGTGTCGGCACTCGGCAGCCCGTCCATAATAGTATATACCACCTAACCGTGGTTTTTTTTTCTTTCTTTATACATACATACTAGTTACGAGTATACTATCTCTTTATCAACCAGTCTATATATTAGCAGCAGACACAGTACAGTGCGGTAGTTCACGGCTGTGGCTACCTCTGTGTCGGCACTCGGCAGCCCGTCCATAATTGTATATACCACCTAACCGTGGTTTTTTTTTCTTTCTTTATACATACATACTAGTTACGAGTAGAGATGAGCGCCTGAAATTTTTCGGGTTTTGTGTTTTGGTTTTGGGTTCGGTTCCGCGGCCGTGTTTTGGGTTCGAACGCGTTTTGGCAAAACCTCACCGAATTTTTTTTGTCGGATTCGGGTGTGTTTTGGATTCGGGTGTTTTTTTCAAAAAACACTAAAAAACAGCTTAAATCATAGAATTTGGGGGTCATTTTGATCCCAAAGTATTATTAACCTCAAAAACCATAATTTACACTCATTTTCAGTCTATTCTGAATACCTCACACCTCACAATATTATTTTTAGTCCTAAAATTTGCACCGAGGTCGCTGTGTGAGTAAGATAAGCGACCCTAGTGGCCGACACAAACACCGGGCCCATCTAGGAGTGGCACTGCAGTGTCACGCAGGATGTCCCTTCCAAAAAACCCTCCCCAAACAGCACATGACGCAAAGAAAAAAAGAGGCGCAATGAGGTAGCTGTGTGAGTAAGATTAGCGACCCTAGTGGCCGACACAAACACCGGGCCCATCTAGGAGTGGCACTGCAGTGTCACGCAGGATGGCCCTTCCAAAAAACCCTCCCCAAACAGCACATGACGCAAAGAAAAAAAGAGGCGCAATGAGGTAGCTGTGTGAGTAAGATTAGCGACCCTAGTGGCCGACACAAACACCGGGCCCATCTAGGAGTGGCACTGCAGTGTCACGCAGGATGTCCCTTCCAAAAAACCCTCCCCAAACAGCACATGACGCAAAGAAAAAAAGAGGCGCAATGAGGTAGCTGTGTGAGTAAGATTAGCGACCCTAGTGGCCGACACAAACACCGGGCCCATCTAGGAGTGGCACTGCAGTGTCACGCAGGATGTCCCTTCCAAAAAACCCTCCCCAAACAGCACATGACGCAAAGAAAAAAAGAGGCGCAATGAGGTAGCTGACTGTGTGAGTAAGATTAGCGACCCTAGTGGCCGACACAAACACCGGGCCCATCTAGGAGTGGCACTGCAGTGTCACGCAGGATGTCCCTTCCAAAAAACCCTCCCCAATCAGCACATGATGCAAAGAAAAAGAAAAGAAAAAAGAGGTGCAAGATGGAATTGTCCTTGGGCCCTCCCACCCACCCTTATGTTGTATAAACAAAACAGGACATGCACACTTTAACCAACCCATCATTTCAGTGACAGGGTCTGCCACACGACTGTGACTGATATGACGGGTTGGTTTGGACCCCCCCCAAAAAAGAAGCAATTAATCTCTCCTTGCACAAACTGGCTCTACAGAGGCAAGATGTCCACCTCATCTTCACCCTCCGATATATCACCGTGTACATCCCCCTCCTCACAGATTATCAATTCGTCCCCACTGGAATCCACCATCTCAGCTCCCTGTGTACTTTGTGGAGGCAATTGCTGCTGGTCAATGTCTCCGCGGAGGAATTGATTATAATTCATTTTAATGAACATCATCTTCTCCACATTTTCTGGATGTAACCTCGTACGCCGATTGCTGACAAGGTGAGCGGCGGCACTAAACACTCTTTCGGAGTACACACTTGTGGGAGGGCAACTTAGGTAGAATAAAGCCAGTTTGTGCAAGGGCCTCCAAATTGCCTCTTTTTACTGCCAGTATAAGTACGGACTGTGTGACGTGCCTACTTGGATGCGGTCACTCATATAATCCTCCACCATTCTATCAATGTTGAGAGAATCATATGCAGTGACAGTAGACGACATGTCCGTAATCGTTGTCAGGTCCTTCAGTCCGGACCAGATGTCAGCATCAGCAGTCGCTCCAGACTGCCCTGCATCACCGCCAGCGGGTGGGCTCGGAATTCTGAGCCTTTTCCTCGCACCCCCAGTTGCGGGAGAATGTGAAGGAGGAGATGTTGACAGGTCGCGTTCCGCTTGACTTGACAATTTTGTCACCAGCAGGTCTTTCAACCCCAGCAGACTTGTGTCTGCCGGAAAGAGAGATCCAAGGTAGGCTTTAAATCTAGGATCGAGCACGGTGGCCAAAATGTAGTGCTCTGATTTCAACAGATTGACCACCCGTGAATCCTTGTTAAGCGAATTAAGGGCTGCATCCACAAGTCCCACATGCCTAGCGGAATCACTCCCTTTTAGCTCCTTCTTCAATGCCTCCAGCTTCTTCTGCAAAAGCCTGATGAGGGGAATGACCTGACTCAGGCTGGCAGTGTCTGAACTGACTTCACGTGTGGCAAGTTCAAAGGGCATCAGAACCTTGCACAACGTTGAAATCATTCTCCACTGCACTTGAGACAGGTGCATTCCACCTACTATATCGTGCTCAATTGTATAGGCTTGAATGGCCTTTTGCTGCTCCTCCAACCTCTGAAGCATATAGAGGGTTGAATTCCACCTCGTTACCACTTCTTGCTTCAGATGATGGCAGGGCAGGTTCAGTAGTTTTTGGTGGTGCTCCAGTCTTCTGTACGTGGTGCCTGTACGCCGAAAGTGTCCCGCAATTTTTCTGGCCACCGACAGCATCTCTTGCACGCCCCTGTCGTTTTTTAAAAAATTCTGCACCACCAAATTCAAGGTATGTGCAAAACATGGGACGTGCTGGAATTTGCCCATATTTAATGCACACACAATATTGCTGGCGTTGTCCGATGCCACAAATCCACAGGAGAGTCCAATTGGGGTAAGCCATTCCGCGATGATCTTCCTCAGTTGCCGTAAGAGGTTTTCAGCTGTGTGCGTATTCTGGAAAGCGGTGATACAAAGCGTAGCCTGCCTAGGAAAGAGTTGGCGTTTGCGAGATGCTGCTACTGGTGCCGCCGCTGCTGTTCTTGCGGCGGGAGTCCATACATCTACCCAGTGGGCTGTCACAGTCATATAGTCCTGACCCTGCCCTGCTCCACTTGTCCACATGTCCGTGGTTAAGTGGACATTGGGTACAACTGCATTTTTTAGGACACTGGTGAGTCTTTTTCTGACGTCCGTGTACATTCTCGGTATCGCCTGCCTAGAGAAGTGGAACCTAGATGGTATTTGGTAACGGGGGCACACTGCCTCAATAAATTGTCTAGTTCCCTGTGAACTAACGGCGGATACCGGACGCACGTCTAACACCAACATAGTTGTCAAGGACTCAGTTATCCGCTTTGCAGTAGGATGACTGCTGTGATATTTCATCTTCCTCGCAAAGGACTGTTGAACAGTCAATTGCTTACTGGAAGTAGTACAAGTGGGCTTACGACTTCCCCTCTGGGATGACCATCGACTCCCAGCGGCAACAACAGCAGCGCCAGCAGCAGTAGGCGTTACACGCAAGGATGCATCGGAGGAATCCCAGGCAGGAGAGGACTCGTCAGAATTGCCAGTGACATGGCCTGCAGGACTATTGGCATTCCTGGGGAAGGAGGAAATTGACACTGAGGGAGTTGGTGGGGTGGTTTGCGTGAGCTTGGTTACAAGAGGAAGGGATTTACTGGTCAGTGGACTGCTTCCGCTGTCACCCAAAGTTTTTGAACTTGTCACTGACTTATTATGAATGCGCTGCAGGTGACGTATAAGGGAGGATGTTCCGAGGTGGTTAACGTCCTTACCCCTACTTATTACAGCTTGACAAAGGGAACACACGGCTTGACACCTGTTGTCCGCATTTCTGGTGAAATACCTCCACACCGAAGAGCTGATTTTTTTGGTATTTTCACCTGGCATGTCAACGGCCATATTCCTCCCACGGACAACAGGTATCTCCCCGGGTGCCTGACTTAAACAAACCACCTCACCATCAGAATCCTCCTGGTCAATTTCCTCCCCAGCGCCAGCAACACCCATATCCTCCTCATCCTGGTGTACTTCAACACTGACATCTTCAATCTGACTATCAGGAACTGGACTGCGGGTGCTCCTTCCAGCACTTGCAGGGGGCGTGCAAATGGTGGAAGGCGCATGCTCTTCACGTCCAGTGTTGGGAAGGTCAGGCATCGCAACCGACACAATTGGACTCTCCTTGTGGATTTGGGATTTCGAAAAATGCACAGTTCTTTGCTCTGCTGCTTTTGCCAGCTTGAGTCTTTTCATTTTTCTAGCGAGAGGCTGAGTGCTTCCATCCTCATGTGAAGCTGAACCACTAGCCATGAACATAGGCCAGGGCCTCAGCCGTTCCTTGCCACTCCGTGTGGTAAATGGCATATTGGCAAGTTTACGCTTCTCCTCCGACAATTTTATTTTAGGTTTTGGAGTCCTTTTTTTACTGATATTTGGTGTTTTGGATTTGACATGCTCTGTACTATGACATTGGGCATCGGCCTTGGCAGACGACGTTGCTGGCATTTCATCGTCTCGGCCATGACTAGTGGCAGCAGCTTCAGCACGAGGTGGAAGTGGATCTTGATCTTTCCCTAATTTTGGAACCTCAACATTTTTGTTCTCCATATTTTAATAGGCACAACTAAAAGGCACCTCAGGTAAACAATGGAGATGGATGGATTGGATACTAGTATACAATTATGGACGGGCTGCCGAGTGCCGACACAGAGGTAGCCACAGCCGTGAACTACCGCACTGTACTGTGTCTGCTGCTAATATAGACTGGTTGATAAAGAGATAGTATACTCGTAACTAGTATGTATGTATAAAGAAAGAAAAAAAAACCACGGTTAGGTGGTATATACAATTATGGACGGGCTGCCGAGTGCCGACACAGAGGTAGCCACAGCCGTGAACTACCGCACTGTACTGTGTCTGCTGCTAATATATAGACTGGTTGATAAAGAGATAGTATACTCGTAACTAGTATGTATGTATAAAGAAAGGAAAAAAAACCACGGTTAGGTGGTATATACAATTATGGACGGGCTGCCGAGTGCCGACACAGAGGTAGCCACAGCCGTGAACTACCGCACTGTACTGTGTCTGCTGCTAATATATAGACTGGTTGATAAAGAGATAGTATACTCGTAACTAGTATGTATGTATAAAGAAAGAAAAAAAAACCACGGTTAGGTGGTATATACAATTATGGACGGGCTGCCGAGTGCCGACACAGAGGTAGCCACAGCCGTGAACTACCGCACTGTACTGTGTCTGCTGCTAATATATAGACTGGTTGATAAAGAGATAGTATACTCGTAACTAGTATGTATGTATAAAGAAAGGAAAAAAAACCACGGTTAGGTGGTATATACAATTATGGACGGGCTGCCGAGTGCCGACACAGAGGTAGCCACAGCCGTGAACTACCGCACTGTACTGTGTCTGCTGCTAATATATAGACTGGTTGATAAAGAGATAGTATACTCGTAACTAGTATGTATGTATAAAGAAAGAAAAAAAAACCACGGTTAGGTGGTATATACAATTATGGACGGGCTGCCGAGTGCCGACACAGAGGTAGCCACAGCCGTGAACTACCGCACTGTACTGTGTCTGCTGCTAATATAGACTGGTTGATAAAGAGATAGTATACTCGTAACTAGTATGTATGTATAAAGAAAGAAAAAAAAACCACGGTTAGGTGGTATATACAATTATGGACGGGCTGCCGAGTGCCGACACAGAGGTAGCCACAGCCGTGAACTACCGCACTGTACTGTGTCTGCTGCTAATATATAGACTGGTTGATAAAGAGATAGTATACTCGTAACTAGTATGTATGTATAAAGAAAGAAAAAAAAACCACGGTTAGGTGGTATATACAATTATGGACGGGCTGCCGAGTGCCGACACAGAGGTAGCCACAGCCGTGAACTACCGCACTGTACTGTGTCTGCTGCTAATATATAGACTGGTTGATAAAGAGATAGTATACTCGTAACTAGTATGTATGTATAAAGAAAGAAAAAAAAACCACGGTTAGGTGGTATATACAATTATGGACGGGCTGCCGAGTGCCGACACAGAGGTAGCCACAGCCGTGAACTACCGCACTGTACTGTGTCTGCTGCTAATATAGACTGGTTGATAAAGAGATAGTATACTCGTAACTAGTATGTATGTATAAAGAAAGAAAAAAAAACCACGGTTAGGTGGTATATACAATTATGGACGGGCTGCCGAGTGCCGACACAGAGGTAGCCACAGCCGTGAACTACCGCACTGTACTGTGTCTGCTGCTAATATATAGACTGGTTGATAAAGAGATAGTATACTCGTAACTAGTATGTATGTATAAAGAAAGAAAAAAAAACCACGGTTAGGTGGTATATACAATTATGGACGGGCTGCCGAGTGCCGACACAGAGGTAGCCACAGCCGTGAACTACCGCACTATACTGTGTCTGCTGCTAATATATAGACTGGTTGATAAAGAGATAGTATACTCGTAACTAGTATGTATGTATAAAGAAAGAAAAAAAAAACACGGTTAGGTGGTATATACAATTATGGACGGGCTGCCGAGTGCCGACACAGAGGTAGCCACAGCCGTGAACTACCGCACTGTACTGTGTCTGCTGCTAATATATAGACTGGTTGATAAAGAGATAGTATACTCGTAACTAGTATGTATGTATAAAGAAAGAAAAAAAAAACACGGTTAGGTGGTATATACAATTATGGACGGGCTGCCGAGTGCCGACACAGAGGTAGCCACAGCCGTGAACTACCGCACTGTACTGTGTCTGCTGCTAATATAGACTGGTTGATAAAGAGATAGTATACTCGTAACTAGTATGTATGTATAAAGAAAGAAAAAAAAACCACGGTTAGGTGGTATATACAATTATGGACGGGCTGCCGAGTGCCGACACAGAGGTAGCCACAGCCGTGAACTACCGCACTGTACTGTGTCTGCTGCTAATATATAGACTGGTTGATAAAGAGATAGTATACTCGTAACTAGTATGTATGTATAAAGAAAGAAAAAAAAACCACGGTTAGGTGGTATATACAATTATGGACGGGCTGCCGAGTGCCGACACAGAGGTAGCCACAGCCGTGAACTATCGCACTGTACTGTGTCTGCTGCTAATATATAGACTGGTTGATAAAGAGATAGTATACTCGTAACTAGTATGTATGTATAAAGAAAGAAAAAAAAACCACGGTTAGGTGGTATATACAATTATGGACGGGCTGCCGAGTGCCGACACAGAGGTAGCCACAGCCGTGAACTACCGCACTGTACTGTGTCTGCTGCTAATATAGACTGGTTGATAAAGAGATAGTATACTCGTAACTAGTATGTATGTATAATGAAAGAAAAAAAAACCACGGTTAGGTGGTATATACAATTATGGACGGGCTGCCGAGTGCCGACACAGAGGTAGCCACAGCCGTGAACTACCGCACTGTACTGTGTCTGCTGCTAATATATAGACTGGTTGATAAAGAGATAGTATACTCGTAACTAGTATGTATGTATAAAGAAAGAAAAAAAAACCACGGTTAGGTGGTATATACAATTATGGACGGGCTGCCGAGTGCCGACACAGAGGTAGCCACAGCCGTGAACTACCGCACTGTACTGTGTCTGCTGCTAATATATAGACTGGTTGATAAAGAGATAGTATACTCGTAACTAGTATGTATGTATAAAGAAAGAAAAAAAAACCACGGTTAGGTGGTATATACAATTATGGACGGGCTGCCGAGTGCCGACACAGAGGTAGCCACAGCCGTGAACTACCGCACTGTACTGTGTCTGCTGCTAATATAGACTGGTTGATAAAGAGATAGTATACTACTAATATTATATATACTGGTGGTCAGGTCACTGGTCACTAGTCACACTGGCAGTGGCACTCCTGCAGCAAAAGTGTGCACTGTTTAATTTTAATATAATATTATGTACTCCTGGCTCCTGCTATAACCTATAACTGGCACTGCAGTAGTGCTCCCCAGTCTCCCCCACAATTATAAGCTGTGTGAGCTGAGCAGTCAGACAGATATATAATATATATAGATGATGCAGCACACTGGCCTGAGCCTGAGCAGTGCACACAGATATGGTATGTGACTGACTGAGTCACTGTGTGTATCGCTTTTTTCAGGCAGAGAACGGATATATTAAATAAACTGCACTGTGTGTCTGGTGGTCACTCACTATATAATATATTATGTACTCCTGGCTCCTGCTATAACCTATAACTGGCACTGCAGTAGTGCTCCCCAGTCTCCCCCACAATTATAAGCTGTGTGAGCTGAGCAGTCAGACAGATATATATAATATTATTTATATATAGATAATAGATGATGCAGCACACTGGCCTGAGCCTGAGCAGTGCACACAGATATGGTATGTGACTGAGTCACTGTGTGCTGTGTATCGCTTTTTTCAGGCAGAGAACGGATTATAAATAAAACTGGTGGTCACTGGTCACTATCAGCAAAACTCTGCACTGTACTGAGTACTCCTAATGCTCCCCAAAATTAGTAAATCAAGTGTCTCTCTAATCTATTCTAAACGGAGAGGACGCCAGCCACGTCCTCTCCCTATCAATCTCAATGCACGTGTGAAAATGGCGGCGACGCGCGGCTCCTTATATAGAATCCGAGTCTCGCGATAGAATCCGAGCCTCGCGAGAATCCGACAGCGTCATGATGACGTTCGGGCGCGCTCGGGTTAACCGAGCAAGGCGGGAAGATCCGAGTCGCTCGGACCCGTGAAAAAAAACATGAAGTTCTGGCGGGTTCGGATTCAGAGAAACCGAACCCGCTCATCTCTAGTTATGAGTATACTATCTCTTTATCAACCAGTCTATATATTAGCAGCAGACACAGTACAGTGCGGTAGTTCACGGCTGTGGCTACCTCTGTGTCGGCACTCGGCAGCCCGTCCATAATTGTATATACCACCTAACCGTGGTTTTTTTTTCTTTCTTTATACATACATACTAGTTACGAGTATACTATCTCTTTATCAACCAGTCTATATATTAGCAGCAGACACAGTACAGTGCGGTAGTTCACGGCTGTGGCTACCTCTGTGTCGGCACTCGGCAGCCCGTCCATAATTGTATATACCACCTAACCGTGGTTTTTTTTTCTTTCTTTATACATACATACTAGTTACGAGTATACTATCTCTTTATCAACCAGTCTATATATTAGCAGCAGACACAGTACAGTGCGGTAGTTCACGGCTGTGGCTACCTCTGTGTCGGCACGCGGCAGCCCGTCCATAATTGTATATACCACCTAACCGTGGTTTTTTTTTCTTTCTTTATACATACATACTAGTTACGAGTATACTATCTCTTTATCAACCAGTCTATATTAGCAGCAGACACAGTACAGTGCGGTAGTTCACGGCTGTGGCTACCTCTGTGTCGGCACTCGGCAGCCCGTCCATAATTGTATATACCACCTAACCGTGGTTTTTTTTTCTTTCTTTATACATACATACTAGTTACGAGTATACTATCTCTTTATCAACCAGTCTATATATTAGCAGCAGACACAGTACAGTGCGGTAGTTCACGGCTGTGGCTACCTCTGTGTCGGCACTCGGCAGCCCGTCCATAATTGTATATACCACCTAACCGTGGTTTTTTTTTCTTTCTTTATACATACATACTAGTTACGAGTATACTATCTCTTTATCAACCAGTCTATATATTAGCAGCAGACACAGTACAGTGCGGTAGTTCACGGCTGTGGCTACCTCTGTGTCGGCACTCGGCAGCCCGTCCATAATTGTATATACCACCTAACCGTGGTTTTTTTTTCTTTCTTTATACATACATACTAGTTACGAGTATACTATCTCTTTATCAACCAGTCTATATATTAGCAGCAGACACAGTACAGTGCGGTAGTTCACGGCTGTGGCTACCTCTGTGTCGGCACTCGGCAGCCCGTCCATAATTGTATATACCACCTAACCGTGGTTTTTTTTTCTTTCTTTATACATACATACTAGTTACGAGTATACTATCTCTTTATCAACCAGTCTATATATTAGCAGCAGACACAGTACAGTGCGGTAGTTCACGGCTGTGGCTACCTCTGTGTCGGCACTCGGCAGCCCGTCCATAATTGTATATACCACCTAACCGTGGTTTTTTTTTCTTTCTTTATACATACATACTAGTTACGAGTATACTATCTCTTTATCAACCAGTCTATATTAGCAGCAGACACAGTACAGTGCGGTAGTTCACGGCTGTGGCTACCTCTGTGTCGGCACTCGGCAGCCCGTCCATAATTGTATATACCACCTAACCGTGGTTTTTTTTTCTTTCTTTATACATACATACTAGTTACGAGTATACTATCTCTTTATCAACCAGTCTATATATTAGCAGCAGACACAGTACAGTGCGGTAGTTCACGGCTGTGGCTACCTCTGTGTCGGCACTCGGCAGCCCGTCCATAATTGTATATACCACCTAACCATGGTTTTTTTTTCTTTCTTTATACATACATACTAGTTACGAGTATACTATCTCTTTAACAACCAGTCTATATATTAGCAGCAGACACAGTACAGTGCGGTAGTTCACGGCTGTGGCTACCTCTGTGTCGGCACTCGGCAGCCCGTCCATAATTGTATACTAGTATCCAATCCATCCATCTCCATTGTTTACCTGAGGTGCCTTTTATTTGTGCCTATTAAAATATGGAGAACAAAAATGTTGAGGTTCCAAAATTAGGGAAAGATCAAGATCCACTTCCACCTCGTGCTGAAGCTGCTGCCACTAGTCATGGCCGAGACGATGAAATGCCAGCAACGTCGTCTGCCAAGGCCGATGCCCAATGTCATAGTACAGAGCATGTCAAATCCAAAACACCAAATATCAGTAAAAAAAGGACTCCAAAACCTAAAATAAAATTGTCGGAGGAGAAGCGTAAACTTGCCAATATGCCATTTACCACACGGAGTGGCAAGGAACGGCTGAGGCCCTGGCCTATGTTCATGGCTAGTGGTTCAGCTTCACATGAGGATGGAAGCACTCAGCCTCTCGCTAGAAAAATGAAAAGACTCAAGCTGGCAAAAGCAGCACAGCAAAGAACTGTGCGTTCTTCGAAATCCCAAATCCACAAGGAGAGTCCAATTGTGTCGGTTGCGATGCCTGACCTTCCCAACACTGGACGTGAAGAGCATGCGCCTTCCACCATTTGCACGCCCCCTGCAAGTGCTGGAAGGAGCACCCGCAGTCCAGTTCCTGATAGTCAGATTGAAGATTTCAGTGTTGAAGTACACCAGGATGAGGAGGATATGGGTGTTGCTGGCGCTGGGGAGGAAATTGACCAGGAGGATTCTGATGGTGAGGTGGTTTGTTTAAGTCAGGCACCCGGGGAGACACCTGTTGTCCGTGGGAGGAATATGGCCGTTGACATGCCAGGTGAAAATACCAAAAAAATCAGCTCTTCGGTGTGGAGGTATTTCACCAGAAATGCGGACAACAGGTGTCAAGCCGTGTGTTCCCTTTGTCAAGCTGTAATAAGTAGGGGTAAGGACGTTAACCACCTCGGAACATCCTCCCTTATACGTCACCTGCAGCGCATTCATAATAAGTCAGTGACAAGTTCAAAAACTTTGGGTGACAGCGGAAGCAGTCCACTGACCAGTAAATCCCTTCCTCTTGTAACCAAGCTCACGCAAACCACCCCACCAACTCCCTCAGTGTCAATTTCCTCCTTCCCCAGGAATGCCAATAGTCCTGCAGGCCATGTCACTGGCAATTCTGACGAGTCCTCTCCTGCCTGGGATTCCTCCGATGCATCCTTGCGTGTAACGCCTACTGCTGCTGGCGCTGCTGTTGTTGCCGCTGGGAGTCGATGGTCATCCCAGAGGGGAAGTCGTAAGCCCACTTGTACTACTTCCAGTAAGCAATTGACTGTTCAACAGTCCTTTGCGAGGAAGATGAAATATCACAGCAGTCATCCTACTGCAAAGCGGATAACTGATGCCTTGGCATCCTGGGTGGTGAGAAACGTGGTTCCGGTATCCATCATTACTGCAGAGCCAACTAGAGACTTGTTGGAGGTACTGTGTCCCCGGTACCAAATACCATCTAGGTTCCATTTCTCTAGGCAGGCGATACCGAAAATGTACACAGACCTCAGAAAAAGAGTCACCAGTGTCCTAAAAAATGCAGCTGTACCCAATGTCCACTTAACCACGGACATGTGGACAAGTGGATCAGGGCAGGGTCAGGACTATATGACTGTGACAGCCCACTGGGTAGATGTATGGACTCCCGCCGCAAGAACAGCAGCGGCGGCACCAGTAGCAGCATCTCGCAAACGCCAACTCTTTCCTAGGCAGGCTACGCTTTGTATCACCGGTTTCCAGAATACGCACACAGCTGAAAACCTCTTACGGCAACTGAGGAAGATCATCGCGGAATGGCTTACCCCAATTGGACTCTCCTGTGGATTTGTGGCATCGGACAACGCCAGCAATATTGTGTGTGCATTAAATATGGGCAAATTCCAGCACGTCCCATGTTTTGCACATACCTTGAATTTGGTGGTGCAGAATTTTTTAAAAAACGACAGGGGCGTGCAAGAGATGCTGTCGGTGGCCAGAAAAATTGCGGGACACTTTCGGCGTACAGGCACCACGTACAGAAGACTGGAGCACCACCAAAAACTACTGAACCTGCCCTGCCATCATCTGAAGCAAGAAGTGGTAACGAGGTGGAATTCAACCCTCTATATGCTTCAGAGGTTGGAGGAGCAGCAAAAGGCCATTCAAGCCTATACAATTGAGCACGATATAGGAGGTGGAATGCACCTGTCTCAAGTGCAGTGGAGAATGATTTCAACGTTGTGCAAGGTTCTGATGCCCTTTGAACTTGCCACACGTGAAGTCAGTTCAGACACTGCCAGCCTGAGTCAGGTCATTCCCCTCATCAGGCTTTTGCAGAAGAAGCTGGAGACATTGAAGGAGGAGCTAACACGGAGCGATTCCGCTAGGCATGTGGGACTTGTGGATGCAGCCCTTAATTCGCTTAACAAGGATTCACGGGTGGTCAATCTGTTGAAATCAGAGCATCAGAGCTCTGTTGAAATCAGAGAAATCTAGGATCGTGCTCGATCCTAGATTTAAAGCCTACCTTGGATCTCTCTTTCCGGCAGACACAAGTCTGCCGGGGTTGAAAGACCTGCTGGTGACAAAATTGTCAAGTCAAGCGGAACGCGACCTGTCAACATCTCCTCCTTCACATTCTCCCGCAACTGGGGGTGCGAGGAAAAGGCTCAGAATTCCGAGCCCACCCGCTGGCGGTGATGCAGGGCAGTCTGGAGCGACTGCTGATGCTGACATCTGGTCCGGACTGAAGGACCTGACAACGATTACGGACATGTCGTCTACTGTCACTGCATATGATTCTCTCAACATTGATAGAATGGTGGAGGATTATATGAGTGACCGCATCCAAGTAGGCACGTCACACAGTCCGTACTTATACAGGCAGGAAAAAGAGGCAATTTGGAGGCCCTTGCACAAACTGGCTTTATTCTACCTAAGTTGCCCTCCCACAAGTGTGTACTCCGAAAGAGTGTTTAGTGCCGCCGCTCACCTTGTCAGCAATCGGCGTACGAGGTTACATCCAGAAAATGTGGAGAAGATGATGTTCATTAAAATGAATTATAATCAATTCCTCCGCGGAGACATTGACCAGCAGCAATTGCCTCCACAAAGTACACAGGGAGCTGAGATGGTGGATTCCAGTGGGGACGAATTGATAATCTGTGAGGAGGGGGATGTACACGGTGATATATCGGAGGGTGAAGATGAGGTGGACATCTTGCCTCTGTAGAGCCAGTTTGTGCAAGGAGAGATTAATTGCTTCTTTTTTGGGGGGGGTCCAAACCAACCCGTCATATCAGTCACAGTCGTGTGGCAGACCCTGTCACTGAAATGATGGGTTGGTTAAAGTGTGCATGTCCTGTTTTGTTTATACAACATAAGGGTGGGTGGGAGGGCCCAAGGACAATTCCATCTTGCACCTCTTTTTTCTTTTCTTTTTCTTTGCATCATGTGCTGATTGGGGAGGGTTTTTTGGAAGGGACATCCTGCGTGACACTGCAGTGCCACTCCTAGATGGGCCCGGTGTTTGTGTCGGCCACTAGGGTCGCTAATCTTACTCACACAGTCAGCTACCTCATTGCGCCTCTTTTTTTCTTTGCGTCATGTGCTGTTTGGGGAGGGTTTTTTGGAAGGGACATCCTGCGTGACACTGCAGTGCCACTCCTAGATGGGCCCGGTGTTTGTGTCGGCCACTAGGGTCGCTAATCTTACTCACACAGTCAGCTACCTCATTGCGCCTCTTTTTTTCTTTGCGTCATGTGCTGTTTGGGGAGGGTTTTTTGGAAGGGCCATCCTGCGTGACACTGCAGTGCCACTCCTAGATGGGCCCGGTGTTTGTGTCGGCCACTAGGGTCGCTAATCTTACTCACACAGCTACCTCATTGCGCCTCTTTTTTTCTTTGCGTCATGTGCTGTTTGGGGAGGGTTTTTTGGAAGGGCCATCCTGCGTGACACTGCAGTGCCACTCCTAGATGGGCCCGGTGTTTGTGTCGGCCACTAGGGTCGCTTATCTTACTCACACAGCGACCTCGGTGCAAATTTTAGGACTAAAAATAATATTGTGAGGTGTGAGGTATTCAGAATAGACTGAAAATGAGTGTAAATTATGGTTTTTGAGGTTAATAATACTTTGGGATCAAAATGACCCCCAAATTCTATGATTTAAGCTGTTTTTTAGTGTTTTTTGAAAAAAACACCCGAATCCAAAACACACCCGAATCCGACAAAAAAAATTCGGTGAGGTTTTGCCAAAACGCGTTCGAACCCAAAACACGGCCGCGGAACCGAACCCAAAACCAAAACACAAAACCCGAAAAATTTCAGGCGCTCATCTCTAATTGAAGGTGGCAAATAGATGATGAGGATTGATGGATTGGAAAGCGATTAGAAACTTTAAATAGAATTGTTTAGCATGGGTAAGGTAGAGTCAGATCGTGCCAGAACCCGACACTCACTTATTCACTTACTGAGTCTGGTCTCCTGCTTCTATGATGTGGCAGCAGGCAGGAAGTTCCCAGTGCCTGCTGCAGTAACACTCTCTCCAGATCAGCTTCCTCCTCCTGCGCTGTGGAAGCAACATAGATTGTAAGCTCCACTGGGGCAGGGGCTGATGTGACTGGGCAAATATTCCCAGTAAATCAATGCAGAATAAATAATAATAACAATAATAATAATAATAGTGGAATTAATGGGCCAGACATGCCAAAGTGTGATGTCTCACTGGCACCAAATTTGAATCCCTCCAATAAAAGTCTGTCTCTGAGCACTATCCAGTGCCAGAGTATAAGCTCCCAAACCATACTCCAGCGTCAGCCTTGTGCTACTTCTGTCTTCGTGAAAACTACGTTCCTGGTACCTACTTTCCTGTGCTGTTCCAGATTCCTGTCTTCCATGCTCCCTTACAGTTCCTGTTCCGTTCCTGGCACCTGTCTCTCTGTGACTACACCACAGTCTGCTTTTCCAGTGGTGTCTTCTAGACACTGGCATACGCCATTCAGCGTTTTCTAGTGTCTGCTCCAATATATACCATCCTCCGTACCTGGTAACCCAGACAGAGGGCCGTGACCTGTGTGTTGGGTGCAGCTAAATTCAAACCTCCTTGCAGGGGTCCCTGGTAAATCCCACCGGCACGTTAGGCTCTGTGCCTCTGTTCAGGGTCTCGGCCAATCCCACAGTAAGATTGCGTAGGTCATGAATGTGGCCGAGACAACATAAACTCACCGCTGGGCATGCAGCGCGCCTCTTAATGCATCACTCTGGCACGGAAGGGGTTACAGTTTTTGTGGGAGGAACGCAAGGGAGAACTGCCTGGATTGTGATTGGCTGGATTCTGTATAGGGGCCGGTCTGACATACATATACTCTTCAGACCTAAAAAATCCTGCCTCTTTCAAGTTTTTTCGTGGAACTGTTGAGTACTGCTGATATCACAGTGTTTTATTGCTGCAAAATAATTATTTCATCCTCTCATCTTTCCCTCTGCTCTCCTTATCTATACCTCTCTCTGTATCTTATACTAAACTCTACTCCTGTTCTACCACCTCCTCCCCTACTTTCCCCCCTTCTCCTTTCTCTTTCCCTGTACTAGTTGTGTTACTTATGTGCTGCCAAGGGCAGCGCTGTCCTGCCTGCTCGGCTGCTGGGCTTCTCCGGGGTCCGGCCGAGCGGAGCGGGCTGGCAGCACCTAAAGCGTGGGGCCCGTCCGCGCTGTGTTGTGTCCGGCCGGCTCAGGGACAGTGCAGGAGACCCGTGGCGTGCGCAGCCGGGCTCGGCCGCACGCCCGTGGACTCTTACGGCCGCTCTCTCCGTCTCCGTCCCCGCCGCTGGCTGCGGCCGGGGACGGAGCGCCGGGTGTCTGGGGGTGGCTTAGGCAGCCTGCAGGGGACGGGGTTGTGCCGTCCCTGCACCCGCACTGTGAGGCTATGACGTCGGGCGGCTGGCGGGCGCGCTGGTCTCTCCCTCTCCACTAGCCTGCACTGATGTATCGGCGCTCCTGCCCAGCTGCCCGGCGGGCCCCCCCCCCCTCCTCCCTTTTCTAATAACCAGCTTTCAAAGGGCGGGCGCGCGGCTGCCGGACGCGGTGCGTCCGAGCAGCGCGAGCACGTGGCATATTAGTTAAGCTTCCTCTCCACTGGGTGTATGGGGGGTCGTGCAGCGGCCGGACGCGGTTTGTCCGGCCAGCGCGCTGCATTTTAGCTGATCCACCACAGTGGGGGCGGCCTCCATGACCCACGCCCCCTCTCATCTGGATGGGCGGGAGTCGCGCGGCTGCCGGACGCGGTGCGTCCGTCCAGCGCGCTCGTACTGCCATATCTCGGGCCCGCACCTGAGAACCCCCAGGGAGACCTCCTCTTGCCGGGCCCGGTGGTTATGTAATGTCCCTGCTCAGGGACGGGTTGGGGGCGGCGCGACGCGCCCGCTCTGCCGTTGGCTGATGGGGCGGTGCCGCCGGTGGAATTTTCAGGGGCTGTCGCGCAGTAACGCTCTGCGTCCGCCCGCAGTGGGAGAGGCCACCAGCCCTCTCCTGCCGTGGTTGGACCTGTGGCTCCGCCTCCATCTGGGGATACACGCGCGTCGTACTGTGACGCCACCAGCCGTGGCCGTGCGGTCCCGGCCGGTCCTAGGCTAAGGTGCCCGGCCCTCTGTCGGACTATGCGCTGCATCTTTCTAGCAGTTACGGCACTCTGGTATTTTACCGTGAGTCCAATAATCGAGATAGGAAGGGGTCGCAGCGCAGGCGGTCGGGCAGAGCTCATTGCAGCAGGACTGCGAAGACGTTATACCCGACAGCGAGGGTTCGTCCGGGTCCTGGCTCCCTATGGGTGGCTTGTGAACCTTCTGTGGGGGCGCGGGACACGCGTGCCGTGTCTGAGCTTATAGCGACGGTGTCCGCTCCTTTGGTGGACGTCACCGTCTTGTCCGCCATTCGGGCCGCAGTCGTGTCGGCGGTGCCCCCCCCTTGCATCCTCCGTACCCGGGGGTCAAGGGCCGGCCATCGTTTCTTTGGCTGATAGCATTGTGCAGACACTTCCGAAGCTCCTGTCCTCTGGCTGAACGCTCGCGGCAGCTGCGGGACCGATGGGGGTCCAAGGAACAATGTCTCTTTTGTTTCCCCAGTCTTGGACGTCGGGACTGGAATGGAGTCGGCCGGTGCCTCAGCAAGTCATCCGGTGGGTGCAGGGATGGACTGAGTTGCTTCTCGTGCAGGTGAGTCTTCATTGCACCCTGACTGGTCCCGGGGTAGTGCGGTTACCCCCCTCCCCCCATAGCGGGTTGGGATCTAGTCCTCAGCCTGCTCCTCTAGCGTGGGTGACAGTATGTGTAAGGTTTTCTGCCAAGCGCCGTAGACACAGACGTAGGCATCGGGGGCACAGACTCATCCCTTGGCTCCACGTCCTCGGGGGGGGGTGTCCTCCTCCGACGGCGGTTTTACACAGGGTCAAACGGCATGTGCGTCGGTGTTCATCCTCTTCCACCTCGCAAGTGTCGGTTGAGTCGGACACCGGTCACTGTGCTAACACGGCGGTGCAACGTGGTTTGAGGCCCCAGGTCTGGGGCAGGATCCGTAGGATCAATACGTCCATATCTTCGCCCTTCCTGGCGATGCTCCAAAAGCTTTGCTTTCGCCTAGAAAAAAGGACTGGGAAGCAAAGACGCTTTGCGATCCCCTCCCTACTTGAGTTAGGTGCATGTTAATCTTCATGGCGTGTTCTTTAGAGACGCGTCCGGACAAGCACAGTACCCTAGTGCGCTACCAATTCCTTATACACGTACTGTACCATGAGTATAAGGGGCCGGCTTAGCGACGTTACGGTAAGGGCTTCTGGCGCAAACAGCATGGCTGGGAGATCTACAAAAAGATATCGAATTAGGCTTGGAACTCACACAGGGTTCCGAGGCACCGAGGACTGCGGGATGTCGAGATGAGGGCCAAATCGGCCTGGCTCTCGTTCTGCCGTTCTTTGAGCGTGTCCATCGCGCACGGGGCATGGTGAATGGTTCTATTTCCGTAATGCCCACTGTGAGTTGGGTGGTCGATGTCGTTTTTGTCACTCCTGCATTGGATGTGGCGGAGCCCATGGAATCAAGGACTGCACCAGTCCTGGGACTATGGGTAATTCGGGCCCGCAGGCCTGGCAGAGTCGGGTTCCCGCGGCCCCAGGCGCTGGCCTTGGCCCCCACCCCAATTCAGATTACTGGCGCTCATACCCTGGCTGCGAGGGTACCCGCGGCGGTTGGCCGCCCAATTTTTGGTCTCGGGTTTCACCTCCGGTTCCCCATTACCGATTTCTGGGCTAGTGGGTCCCGGGGCTGGTATGAACCTGCGTTCAGCTATGGAGTTTCCGGGACATGCTCCGCTGAACCTTCCGGGTGAGCTGTCTGTGGGCTGGATGATAACCCCCCCCCCCCTTTTACGGACCCCTCCCTTACCGGGTTTGATCTTGTTCCCCATCGGGATAGTGCCCCAGAAGTCCGCGGGCACATTTAGGCTCTTACAACATCTTCCTGTCCCCTGGGGTCATCAGTACCCCGATGATCGGTGTAGGGTCATTTTCCTGTCCTTTGATTTGGCCATAGCCACCATTAGGTCCTTTGGTACGGGGGGTCGTGATGTGTAACTTGTACATCCAGTCAGCATTTCGTCTTCTCCCTCTGCACCCTTCCGCCTTTCGGTTTATGGGTTTGTTATATTTGACGATGGCTATAACTTAGATCGGTGCCTCCCTATGGGTTGTTCTCTCTCTTACTTCGAGGGATTCAGTTCCTTCCTCCCTTGGTGGGGGGAGCATAGGACAAGCAACAGCGAATTTCGCACGGCTGGGATGATTTCCTTTTTATCGTGCCACAGGACTCGGATCGCTGCACTAGCTTCTTGCGGAGGGCACTCGCCCTCTTCGCACACTTCGGTGTTCCGGTGGCGCCTGAGCGGCTTTTATGGCCCTCTGCATCCGTAGACTATCTCGGAATTCAGATTTATTCTGTCGCCGGGCTCTGTAGGCTCCCAGTGGACACGGTGTTACGTCTTCACGATGACATCCTTTACGCACTTGCTGCGGCCAAGCTTATTTTCATGCGGGCTCAATCCCTATTGGGCCTGTTTAATTTTGCTTGCAGGATTGGAGCGGGCGACAGTTGGGATTCGACGCCCGCATCACTTTTCTCAGATTGTCCCTCAAAATTCAGCAAATTACGTACCAGGGATGAATTTCTGGTTCGTTTCAGCGGCGTCTGTGTTGGGTGGGAGGCGGTCGTGTCTGGCGCCTCCCTGGAGCTTTTCAAGGACACATCTGGTGCTTGCGATTAGCGAGCGCTTCCTGACACACTTGCTATCGCTGTATATTTTTCCCGTACTGGGCGCTGTATATTTTTCCCGTACTGGTGCGCATCGGAGCTCTGCCGCTATGCCCTGGTAACACACAGGGGGTTTTCTGGTGCGACCAGTTCGGCCGTGGCTTTTGCCATCATTAGGCAGGAGTCCACATCCTTGCCGGTACTGCTGGTCTTCGCACAGATAGTCTTGCTATGCTGGGTGAACAACATTCCGTTGCGAGCCGCGCATGTCCCGGCCGAGTGCAACGACATTGATGATATTTTTCTCGCGTCGACTGACAGCGGTTTAGGCAGTTGGCTCCTGCAGCTCTAATCCAAAGGGACTTCTGCGGATTGGAGGACTTAGCCACAGGTCTTTGGCTCCTGCAAATTTCGCGGCTTGTTTGGCCGCTTGGGAGCGGTGGAGTCGCTACCTTCTGGAGCAGGGCCTTAGTAAGACCCCTCACGAGGCAGATGGCCCATAGTTGCATTGGATTTGGATGTCAGGGATGGTGGCAGCAGGCCGATCCCTGAACACCTGGGCAGCCGGCCTTCAGGGATGGTGGCAGAAGGCCAATCCCAGAACATCGGGGCAGCAGGCCCTACAACATTTAGGATATCATTTCACTTCAAATTTTGAGATATTTTATTTTCATGTGCTGTAGGCTTTCTGCTATGTGTGATCAATATTTTAACCGTCCCTCCGTTAGTGAGTTTTTCTTTAATAGGCCTTCCTTTCCGTCAATAACAGCCGTCAACATACGCCTCGACGGTTTGCGGTGTAGGATTCCGCGCTCACGAAACGGGGATACGATGCGGGGATACGAGGTTCACCTCTTCATGGCGGCCTTTACGATGGCCTTTCAGGGTGGGTGAGTGGGTGTCCGTTTTCGCGGACTTCTGCCTCGCCCATGCTGGCGGCCCACGTCGTCGTACGCCCCGACGGTTTGTGGTGTGGGATGCAGCGCTCCAAGACCGACTTAGTGGGCAGGGGGCTGTGGGTTCGAGTGGGGTCGGGCTCGTGTTCGGGGCATTTGTCCATTTCCCGCGGCCCGGTCTTATTCGTCTGTACGGCCTCCAGCGCCCTCCCGGGTGGCTCGTCCATTGTGGCGGTTCCCCGTTGACTAGGTATCAATTCCTGTTGGTTTTGGGACGTTGTATTTTATACCTGGGTCTATCTCTGGCCGGCTATGGGGCTCACTCTTTCCGCATCAGCGCTGCTTCAGCAGCCGCTGCGGCGGGTTGGTCCGAAGTCGATGTCCAGGCACTGGGTAAGTGGAGGTCTGGTGCAGTCACACGCTGTATCAGGCCTTTTCCTCCCAGTGCGCCCCTTTTGAGGATTAGCCGCTCGTCGCAGTTGCACTTTGCGATTGCGGGGGCCTTGAGGAATTTTTGTTTTATCGTTGGTTTTAATTACGGCTTTTGCCGGCTGATGAAGTTTTGCGTTTTTGCCTCAAGTCAAATTGGGCGACCCGCCTCCCCCCCCCCCCCCCCCATCCGGTTAGGGATGCAGGTTAGGTTACCCAATTTCTCCTTATTTTTAATTTCTCAACCTCAGTGGTGGGCCTCACACCCTTCTTTTGCAGGCAGGCGGCTGGATCCGAGCTTATATGGCTTGTCGGCCGGGGGTGGCAATTCCTCTGGTGCGCCGGGTCTTGAGGTCTTTTTTAGTTTCGTATTCTGTTTTCTTTAGTTTGAGTTGAGTGATTTTTCTTTGTATTCCGTTTTGTTTAGTTGAGTTGAGTTTTTAGTTCAGGTGGCGGTGGCAGGTTGGTAACCTGGCAGTTGGCCGGTTTCTGAACGGTTATTTTAGTTCAACTTAAGGAGTTTATTGTTAGTAAGTTCGGGTGAACTTTTAGGTTATTTTACAGTCCCATTATTAATTTATGGGCACCACCGTACCTGGTGGGCCCATATGATAGATCATAAACATGTGTGGATATCGGGGCCGGTGGCCCTATTTTTTAACCCGTAAGGGCGGAGCGTACCTCCGTCCCTACAACTGTTGGTGGACAGGGGTAGTGGCAGAAGGTCGACCCCTGGCCTTGGATTTTGGATTTACGATGTCTGGGATGGAGGCAGGAGGCCGATCCCGGAACATCTGGGGCAGAAGGCCCCCTCACACTTATGTTTTTTATTGTTCGGGATGGAGGCAGGAGGCCGATCCCGGAACATCTGGGGCAGAAGGCCCCCTCACACACACATGTTTATTGCTCTATTTCGTCATATCATTTTGGATTACCCTTATTAAGTTGTTTATCATGCTTAACCGTTCTTCTCCCCGCCACCTTAGTTAGAGAGGGAAGTCTGCATTTTAGTTTTAGTATTAATAGGCCTCCCTCTCAGTCAAAATAAAAAGCTGACCCCTTTCACGCCAATTACGGTTGTTGTGTCTTTATTTACTAAGATAAGTGTGCTTGAGTGGCGTGCGTATGCATCTGACGTGTGAAGTTTAAGATTACGTAGGTCATGAATGTGGCCGAGACAACATAAACTCACCGCTGGGCATGCAGCGCGCCTCTTAATGCATCACTCTGGCACGGAAGGGGTTACAGTTTTTGTGGGAGGAACGCAAGGGAGAACTGCCTGGATTGTGATTGGCTGGATTCTGTATAGGGGCCGGTCTGACATACATATACTCTTCAGACCTAAAAAATCCTGCCTCTTTCAAGTTTTTTCGTGACCCACCCTCCCGCCCTGGGAAGTTGGTTTTTGTAGCTCCAATGGGGTTACTTGTGTCGGCTTTTGGTGGCCGGTTTCTGAACGGTTATTTTAGTTCAACTTAAGGAGTTTATTGTTAGTAAGTTCGGGTGAACTTTTAGGTTATTTTACAGTCCCATTATTAATTTATGGGCACCACCGTACCCGGTGGGCCCATATGATAGATCATAAACATGTGTGGATATCGGGGCCAGTGGCCCTATTTTTTAACCCGTAAGGGCGGAGCGTACCTCCGTCCCTACACCTGTTGGTGGACATGGGTAGAGGCAGAAGGTCGACCCCTGGCCTTGGATTTTGGATTTACGATGTCTGGGATGGAGGCAGGAGGCCGATCCCGGAACATCTGTGGCAGAAGGCCCCCTCACACTTATGTTTTTTTTTGTTCGGGATGGAGGCAGGAAGCCGATCCCGGAACATCTGGGGCAGAAGGCCCCCTCACACACACATGTTTATTGCTCTATTTCGTCATATCATTTTGGATTACCCTTATTAAGTTGTTTATCATGCTTAACCGTTCTTCTCCCCGCCACCTTAGTTAGAGAGGGAAGTCTGCATTTTAGTTTTAGTATTAATAGGCCTCCCTCTCAGTCAAAATAAAAAGCTGACCCCTTTCACGCCAATTACGGTTGTTGTGTCTTTATTTACTAAGATAAGTGTGCTTGAGTGGCGTGCGTATGCATCTGACGTGTGAAGTTTATGAGATCGCATTCACTATCCATCCATGACTTTGCAATAGGTAAGAGCTATAGGAGGACAGTATGAATTTGAAATGAAGGAAATTGATCCTGTACTGTTCCACTATTCAGTATAGTGATAAAACCCCTGAAAACTAGTGAATGTTGTAATGTATAACAACAGCTTGGGTTTAAAGTATATGTTGGAAATCCAGCTCAAGTAAAAACTGGTTTAAAGGTACCCAGAGAAAATGTAGGAGAGAATGAGTGGGTCTGCAGTTACAGTCCTTGGACCATTTTGGTCTCCTGCTTCTCAGCCAGGTAACAGGCTGATTATCATTCTGCAGCTGATATATATAAATAAAAGTATTTGAGAAAATCATTGAAGCAAATCCTGAGTAACTCATTTGAATTGAGAGTTATATGAACGCGTTGGGTGTGGGTGACCGGCGGCCAGGATCCCAGTGGTCAGCATACCAATGCCGGGATCCCAGCCACCAGTTTGCCAGCAGGGGCGGGCTCGGTGGCTTACTGCGCTCGCCGCAGGTTCTGTTCTCAGTCTTTGTGTGTCGTGTACACCCATAAGTGGGAATAGTCCTCGGCCCCCTGCTGGCATTCTGGGGTTCAGGATCCCAGCATCGGTATGCTGACCGCCGGAATCCCGATCGCCGGGATGGTGACTACATCCCGAATGAACATGTTGATTTCAAGCCCCTCCATAAATAGCAAAGGACGTTGTACTGTTAAGGCCCGTACACACTGGTCGATGTATCGGCCGTTCTCTTGAACGGCCGATACATCGCAGGACCGTCGGCCAGTGTGTACGGGCGATACGTCTGTGAACTCCGTCGTTCACAGACGTATCACGTCGGCCGCGCAGCACAGCCGACGGCCAATATATCTAACGATATATTGGCGCGTCGCTGTGTGTGTACGGGGCGGTCGTCCGCCCGCCCGTACACATGCTGCGGCGGCCGGTGGTGATTGACAGGTGAACTGGGCGGGCGCGAGCGCCCGCCTGCCCAGTTCATGACGTCAGTCCCCCGACGGATCAGGCTGTGTGTATGCACAGCACACTGCCCGATCCGTAAATAGATATATCTGCAGATCAATTGATCTGCAGATATATCTAATAGTGTGTACCCACCTTTAGAGTCGGTAAGGTTTACAGATGAGTCCTCGTACATCTAGTCTCAATGTACTGTACTGTGCGGCGCAAGATGACTGGTGTGAGTAAGCCGGCAGGTCCTGTGCACCTCTGCTAACGTCGAGTTTCTTTTTTTGCCGAAAATGCATCTTATTTTGATGTGTGACTGTGGTTGGCTGGTTCTTTATTTCTCTCCCATTTGTCTTTCTCCAAACTTTAATACATCTCCCCCCTAGAACTTATATGTATCCCACGTTTTTAATAGAGGTTATATTTCCTATTAGAACAATTTGATGCACTTGAATACTGTATGTATGCAAATATTCAATGAAGAATATGAATAAATGAAAAAAATAGACTTATCAAATTTTGAAATAAACAAAGTGGTTTGTTAGCTTCTAAAATAATATCTGTTTGTTTCCAGAGTAAAGATAATTCCTCTCTAATACTGTCATTGAGATCATCCATATATCAAGCTCTTCTTGCTCGTTGCAGTGTGATACGTTTGCTCCAAAACATTTGGGAAAAGGAACTGAACAGCCACCTGCTGGCCTGGAGAAAGCACAGCACTGTCTGTCTATCATCAGCTGTAGATTCAATTCTCTTCATTATTCTTTTTGCTGTATAAAGGTGTAAGCGTAGTAATAGTCCGGCAGTATGCTTTACTCCCTTTATCAATGTCATTTTGGAAAATGTAACACCAGATCCATAAAGGATTGTTTTTAACGAGCCTTATTGTATGTAATTTTAAGATGTCTTTTCATCACAGTTGTAATTGCTCATTCAACTTATTGGTGTAATTGACCCCACTGGGCACCTTAACAGAATTGGAGCAGAGAGAAATATTACACTTTGGGGGGGTTCACTACGGCTGGCCGGCGGTCGGGCTCCCGGCGACCAGCATCCCGGCGCCGGGAGCCCGACCGCCGGCTTACCGACAGCTTGGCGAGCGCAAATGAGCCCCTTGCGGGCTCGCTGCGCTCGCCACACTACGGGCACGGTGGCGCGCTACGCGCGCCACACTATTTTATTCTCCCTCTATGGGGGTCGTGGACCCCCACGAGGGAAAATAATTGTCGGTATGCCGGCTGTCGGGCTCCCGGCGCCGGTATACTGAGCGCCGGGAGCCCGACCGCCGGCAAACAGAAGACCACCCCTTTGGGGGGTATCCTATTTGCCCTGATGCAATTCCAGCCATTAAAAATGGGCGGATATCACAATTAATGATAGATGGTCATTATCGCTGTATTCAATTAGAGGCCATTTTTACTGGCCGAAATTGGACCCGTGATTACTTGATAACATATGGGATTGGGGATAAATTCCGGATCACATTTGTTTTCATGGCAGGTGACGCATAATCCCTTATAAGTGCTGGCATCGGGGGGAAAAGGATGCCGCATTGGGGCTAATAGGATTTCCCATGGCGATCCTATTAGCAGCGGTGAAGTGCGGCTGCTAATAGGATATCCCCGTTTGTATAACTGTTACATCTATTTTTCTTTCAATAAATTCTATCTTATTGTATATTTATCATTTTTATCAACTTTATACCACCCATCTTCCAACCAAAACCACATTTTAGGAGTTTAGTCATAAAAATGACAAAAATAAAGTATACTTGCCTCCCGTACTTTATATGTCTGTCTGGTGAAGGACTAATATACTGTACTGTAAAAGTCTTGTATGATACCAGGCCCTCTTATGTGTAATGAAGAATCTTAAGTTCCTGTGTAGACCTAGCACCAATTTGAAGCCTTGCATTATTACATATTATTATTATTATTTTAATTCTTTGCATTACAATTTTGTCCAGAATGTATTAATGTTTTTTCCAGCTACAGTACAGTATTCAGTGGGGATGTGGAATTGGTAGTTTACAGTGCTATGCAGTCCCCAGGAGACTTCATACTCCCCAAGGTGATTCCGAACTGGGACTTGATTCGACTCAGAACCCCTCAGTTTGAGTGTGTTTGTATTTCAGGAAAACTGAACCGCACATCAATACACCAAGGGCCTAATTCAGAGTTGATCGCAGCAGCAAATTTGTTAGCAGTTGGGCAAAACCATGGGGGTCATTCCGAGTTGTTCGCTCGTTGCCGATTTTCGCTAAGCTGCGATTTTCTGGTAACTGCGCATGCGCATGGTACGCACAGCGCATGCGCTTAGTAATTTAACTAAGGATTTAGTAGATTTACACAAGCTCGAGCGAAGTTTTTCCAATGCTCGAGTGATTGTAGTGTGATTGACAGGAAGTGGGTGTTTCTGGGCGGCAACTCAGCGTTTTCACGGCGTTTGCAAAAAAACGCAGGCGTGCCAGGGAAAAACGCAGGAGTGCCTGGAGAAATGGGGGAGTGGCTGGCCGAACGCAGGGCGTGTTTGTGACGTCAAACCAGGAACTAAACGGACTGAGCTGATCGCAATCTGTGAGTAGGTCCAGAGCTACTCAGAAACTGCAAAGAATTATGTATTAGCAAATCCGCTAATCTTTCGTTCGCTATTCTGCTATGATAAGATACACTCCCAGAGGGCGGCGGCCTAGCGTGTGCAATGCTGCTAAAAGCAGCTAACGAGCGAACAACTCGGAATGAGGGCCCATGTGCACTGCAGGGGGGGCAGATATAACATGTGCAGAGAGAGTTACATTTGGGTGGGGTGTGTTCAAACTGAAATCTAAATTGCAGTGTAAAAATAAAGCAGCCGATATTTACCCTGCACAGAAACAAAATAACCCACCCAAATCTAACTCTCTCTGCAAATTTTAGATCTGGCGCACCTGCAGTGCACATGGTTTTGCCCAACTGTTAACAAATTGGCAGCTGCTATCAACTCTGAATTACCCCCCATATACATATTGTGCTGAGCCTGTCATTCTGGCTGCAGCAACCAGGTTACTGCACCAGATCACAGTGACATTGCAGCACCTGGGCACAGAAGCCCCTGCGCAGGGTTCACTACGGCTGGCCGGCGGTCGGGCTCCCGGCGACCAGCATCCCGGCGCCGGGAGCCCGACCGCCGGCTTACCGACAGCTTGGCGAGCACAAATGAGCCCCTTGCGGGCTCGCTGCGCTCGCCACGCTACGGGCACGGTGGCGCGCTACGCGCGCCACACTATTTTATTCTCCCTCTATGGGGGTCGTGGACCCCCACGAGGGAAAATAATTGTCGGTATGCCGGCTGTCGGGCTCCCGGCGCCGGTATACTGAGCGCCGGGAGCCCGACCGCCGGCAAACAGAAGACCACCCCCCTGCGCATATGCAGTCCCCAAAGCATTGGTCAATTACAACCGGTTGGGAATTGTTTGCGTGGCTGAATCAGCCCCTATGAAAGTGGTATCATTGGTAAATATAGAAAACACTGCTCTTTCTATACTGTTACCTGTAAAATAGTATTTTTATTTAAGTTACTAGCTGGAGTACCCGCCGTTGCCCGGGATTTTAAGAATGTCTGTTTACAAAAATAAATGTAAATATTAAACACAGTATAAATAACATTGTAGATAGCAGAATACCCATGCTTTGCTACAGGATGAGGATGGTAAATTAGAATGATATTTGTTCGTTAATTTACGTTGGTTGGAGATCTAGTATATAGACATATCTTGCTTCCCTGACGCACTTTGTATAGTGACCGGATACCTTTTTGGTCCCCTAAGGGACCCTGCTCTTCCCACTATACAACTCTCAGTCTGTGGCTTCCTGCTGCCTCCATTCCCCTCCTCAAATCATGTCAGTGCCCCTGTGAAATTATGATTTTTTTTTACAGTTTCTTATATAGTGCAGCACATTATGTATCTCCTGATATACTCTGTGCTGCTGGTGGACCGTGCTACTTCCACTATATACTGTAACTCAGTGTGTGGGTTTGTGCTAACTGCATTCCCCTCCTCACATCATGTCACTGGCCCTGTCACATGCAGCTTTGTCATCACTGACATATCACGCATGTCCTAATATAGTCTGTGCTGCTGGCCCACCCCTAGGGGTGCTAGTGGTGTGTTACCCCCACAGTGTTTGTTCCCAGAGTGTAAGTCATATGTGTATCAAGTTTGGTGTAAATTGCTCCAGGCATTCCAGAGTTATGCTGTCTGATGAAAAACTCTGTGCTGCTGCCTCACCCCTAGGGGTGCTAGGGATGTCTTAGCCCCACAGTGTTTGTTCCCAGAGTGTAAGTCATATGTGTACCAAGTTTGTTGTAAATAGGTCCAGGCATTCGGGAGTTATGCTGTCTCCTGAAATACTTTGTGCTGCTGTCCCACCCCTAGGGGTGTCTAACTCCCTCAGAGTTTGTTACCAGATTGTAAGACAGATGTGTACTAAGTTAGTTGTAAATTGCTCCAGGCCTTCCACAGTTTTGCTGTCTGCCGACATACTCTGTGCTGCTGTCCAACCCCTAGGGGTGCTAGGGGTGTCTGACCCACAAGTGTTTGTTTCCAGAGTGCAAGTCATATGTGTACCAAGTTTGTTGTAAATTGATGCAGGCATTCTAGAGTTATGCTGTCTGCTGACATACTCTGTGCTGCTGTCCCACCCCTAGGGGTGCTAGGGGTGTCTTCCCCCCACAGTGTTTATTCCCAGATTGTAAGGCATATGTGTACCAATTTTTGAGTACATTGCTCCAGCAGTTCCAAAGTTATGCTGTCTCCTGATATAATCTGTGCTGCTGTTTGCCCCCTAGGGGTGCTAGGAATTTCAAGTTGTTTTAGTTGCCTCCACCATGTTTTAATACGCTCGTATGTATAATTTCACGATCTTCACTTGTAAACTGTGGATTTGTATAGAAAGACAGAAGGACAAATTTTCATTTTTATATATTAGATGTTAACAGTAAGATGCCTACACTGATGTACATGAGCTATTGAATATGTATCTATCCTTGCTGTAAAAAAAAATCCTTAAATAGTAAATGAAACAACATTGGTTTAATGATACGAAGCTTAATAGCATAGTAGTGACTACACAAGATGGAATGGAAAATGGGATCTGTGTACCACGTGTGCCATAAGGCCCGCAGGGGTCTTACCTGTGGTTTACATCCTCAGGGTGAAAAAGCAGAAAGGTGCTAACAGAACCATACAGCTACAAGTATGGAGATAATATTGTTAGGGTCTCCTGCCCTGTGCTGCCACGTCGTCATGGCAACCGGGAGACAAGTGCTAGTGGAGTAACCTGAGCGCAGCTGATACTCCGGTTCGGGTCTTTTGCTGTGCAGTGGTTATAGGCTCTGTGCACGGCAGGGGATCCGGTGCTGGTTTTTGTGCTCACAGTCTGTGAGGTCTGAGTGGGGCGTGGACAGCACCTGCTTTATAAGGCCTCTTTTCAGGGTAAGCAGATGCTGCTGAATCTTTGTTGGTTAGTCAGTTCATGAAAGTTAGCCAGTACTGTGTAGCTTTGTATTTGTTTGTTGCTTACTGCAAATAGGCCTGGGGATTTGGTATTACACTCTGCCAATCCAGACCTAGCAGTAAGACTGGAGTCAGTCGTTTAGCTTGCTGGGGTTCTGTTACTACTCTGTGAACTTAGCAAGTTTGCGGCTGTATTCTAAGACTTGCCTGTCTAATCCTGTCTCACTGTGCTAGGTGTCAGGGGTCAGTTTAGTGGCAGTAAGCTAAAACCTGTGCACTGCAAGTGAGAATTAGGATTGTGGAGATTCTCCTTGTGTCTATCATTCCATCTCTGACCAAGGAGTTTACTGCCACACCCGTTGGTAACCCTTTAGGGTTTTGCTGTTGCCCTTAGCAACAGCATTTCGGGTTCTCTACGTATTAAAACACAACATCTTGCTTTTCCATCTGAGCAGTTCTAATACAAGGGAGATACCCAGTTCCTTAGCCTCTGGGCTTCTCTGTTCACTTTGTGTGTATTTTGTTACCCTTTCACCTTCTGTGTACATTATGTCATATCCCCCAGTTTGTCTGTGAGTCCATCTGTTTTGCATAACAGTTCAAACACCAGTACATTCCTGCAGACACTGGAGTGCATAACAGTTCTGACACCAGTACTTTCCTGCAGGCACTGGTGTGCATAACATATTCAGCAGCCAAATACTCCTGTTGAAATTTTGTGGGAATATGGAGCATACCCCTCAAAATACGTTGCAACAGGTGGTCGATCAGGTGCAGGTCCTGACTCGACAATTTAATGATTTGTCCATTAAAATGCACACCTCCCAGGCTGCTGGCGGAGCTCCCGCAGCAGCAGCACCTGCAGGGGTTAAGGAGCCGAAAGTAAATCTCCCGGATCGTTTTTCTGGAGATCGCTCGCAGTTCTTTTGTTTCAAGGAGAGCTGCAAGCTATACTTCCGGCTTAGGCCTCAGTCTTCTGGGTCGGAGATTCAGCGGGTGGGCATAGTGATTTCCTTGCTACAAGGAGACCCACAGGTCTGGGCATATGGGTTGCAGCCTGACTGTCCGTCGCTTAAAAGTGTTGATGCTTTTTTTACGGCACTGGGCATGTTGTATGATGACCCTGACAAGACGGCCTCAGCCGAGGCTCAGATTTCGATCCTTAAGCAAGGGCGAAGGCCAGTCGAGGTTTACTGTACGGAGTTTCGGAGGTTGGCCCATGATACCCAGTGGAATGACCCAGCCCTGAGACACCAGTACCGAAGAGGTCTTTCTAACCAGATAAAGGACCAACTGGTACAATATCCCTTGCCTGATAGCTTGGATCAGCTCATGCAGTTATCCATCCGGGTGGATAGACGGCTGAGAGAGCGTAGGCTTGAAAGGGAGACTGAGATTTCCTTCCTTCCCAAGGGAACCTCAGACTCTGAGGAATTTTCTGAGGAGCCTATGCAGATTGGGGCTACCCGCCTCTCCTCGCGTGAGAAGACGCGGAGGAGACAGCAGGGGTTGTGTTTGTACTGTGGGAATAAAGGTCATGTGGTAGTATCATGCCCAGAAAAGCCGGAAAACTTCAGGGCCTGAGGGTGATGGGAAATATCCTGTCAGGCCAGAAGTCAGAATTTCCCAAGAAGACTTTTATCATTCCGGTGACCTTGAAGATCCTCGGTCAAACTGTCAAGACTGAGGCCTTTGTGGACAGTGGGGCCGACGGGGTTTTTATGGACCGCCAATTCGCCCTGAAACACTCTGTTCCCTTAGTACCCTTGGCATCGGAAATTGAGATTTGTGGGTTAAACGGGGAACCATTATCCCAAGGTAAAATTACCTCTTGCACTAGCCAGATTTCTTTGTTTATTGGAGCCACACACTCTGAAAAATTGTCCTTTTATGTGACTGTCTGTACTTTTGCCCCATTGGTGTTGGGGTTACCCTGGTTAAGGGCCCACAATCCTCAATTTGACTGGGTCTCTGGGGAGATTCTTAGTTGGGGTACTGATTGTTTCAGGAGTTGCTTGAGCCTTCCAGTCAGGCTCTCGCAGCTAAGTTTGCCAGGATTGACAGGGTGTTATGCAGATTTTGCGGACGTGTTCTCCAAAAAAGTTGCAGAGGTACTACCTCCCCATCGCCCCTATGACTGTGCCATTGATTTGTTGCCAAATGCTAAGCTTCCCAAGAGCAGGTTGTACTCCCTGTCACGTCCTGAGACTCAGGCTATGGCAGAGTACATTCAGGAGAACTTGGCTAAGGGATTTATCAGACCTTCACAGTCTCCAGTTGGGTCGGGGTTCTTCTTCGTGGGTAAAAAGGACGGTTCGTTGCGACCCTGCATCGACTTCAGGGAATTGAACCGTATCACGATTAAAAACTCATACCCACTGCCTCTCATTTCGGTCTTGTTTGACCAGCTTCGTACTGCCACCATTTTTTCTAAGATTGACCTACGCGGTGCGTACAATCTAATCCGAATAAGAGAGGGGGATGAATGGAAGACTGCCTTTAATACCCACTCAGGGCATTATGAATATTTGGTGATGCCTTTTGGGCTCTGTAATGCCCCGGCAGTCTTCCAGGATTTCATGAATGATGTGCTCAGGGAATATTTGGATAGATTCTTAGTTGTATACTTAGATGACATCCTAATCTTCTCCCATTCCCTGGAGGAACATCGGAAGCATGTACGCTTAGTCCTCCAGAAACTCAGAGACCACCGGCTTGGGGCGAAGCTGGAGAAGTGCGAATTTGAAGTTCAGCAAATCGCATTTCTAGGATATATTATCTCCCCAGAAGGTTTCCAAATGGAGGGTTCCAAGGTACAGGCAGTCCTGGATTGGGTGCAGCCCACTAGTTTGAAGGCGCTTCAGCGTTTCCTGGGCTTTGCGAATTTTTATAGACGATTTATCGCTGGATTTTCGTCTATAGTGGCGCCCTTGGTGGCACTCACTAAGAAAGGGGCGGATGTTGCTCACTGGTCTTGTGAGGCTAAAGCGGCTTTTGCCCGTCTCAAAAGGGCATTTGTTTCGGCCAAGGTGCTGCGACACCCAGATCCAGAGCGTCCTTTTGTGGTGGAGGTGGATGCCTCTGAGATGGGTATTGGGGCAGTGCTTTCTCAGATGGGAGTGTCTGATAATCGCCTTCATCCCTGTGCTTACTTTTCCCGTAAATTTTCGCCTGCCGAGATGAATTATGACGTGGGTAACCGGGAATTGTTGGCTATTAAGGATGCACTCGAGGAGTGGAGACACTGGCTTGAGGGGGCTAAGTTTGTGGTCTCAATTCTCACTGACCATAAGAATCTGGCATATTTAGAGTCAGCGAAGCGTCTCAATGCCAGGCAGGCACGATGAGCTTTGTTTTTTGCTCGCTTTAATTTTTTGATAACATATCGCCCTGGGTCAAAAAACATCAAGGCTGATGCGCTCTCGCGGAGTTTTGCTCCAATCCAGGAGACCACCGAGGAGCCGTTGCCCATTGTTTCCCCATCATGTATTAAAGTGGGCATTACCCAGGACCTCTTATCATTAGTCCTTAGAGCACAGGAGCAGGCTCCTCCAGACCTTCCGGTAGGTCTTTTGTTTGTGCCTCCTAGGTTAAGACAGCGAGTGTTCCTGGAATTCCATGCCAAGAAGTCGGCAGGTCACCCGGGTATTGCCAGAACTCGGGAGTTGCTATCTAGGGCGGTGTGGTGGCCCTCGGTGGCTAAGGATGTGGATCAGTGGGTTCGGGCATGTGACATCTGTGCCCGAAATAAGACTCCTAGAGGGGTTCCTGTTGGCCCATTACATCCACTCTCTATCCCATCTAAGCCATGGACCCACATTTCAATGGATTTTGTGGTGGACTTGCCCAAATCCTCGGGGATGACAGCCATCTGGGTTGTCGTTGACAGGTTTTCGAAGATGGCGCACTTCGTTCCACTGGTTGGGCTGCCATCAGCCAGACGCCTGTCTGAATTATTTATGCTGCATGTTGTGCGCCTCCACGGGTTGCCACTTGATGTGGTCTCTGACCGCGGATCCCAGTTTGTGGCCAAATTCTGGAGGGCATTTTGTTCCGATCTCCAGATTTCTGTCAGCTTGTCGTCAGGCTACCATCCGCAGTCTAATGGGCAGACTGAAAGGGTGAACCAGTCCTTGGAGCAGTTCCTCAGGTGTTATGTCTCCAAGTGTCAGACTGACTGGGTTGCTCATCTGTCTATGGCGGAGTTTGCCTATAACAACGCGGCTCACTCTGCTACAGGGATCTCTCCCTTCCTTTGTGTGTATGGGCATCATCCTAAGGCCAATTCTTTTGACCCCCTGGACTCCACGCCTGGTGGTTCCTCTGTGGTTTCGGTCCTTAGAGGTATTTGGCGGAAAGTGAAGAAAGCCCTTGTGTCTGTGTCATTAGTGACCAAAAGGGTTTTTGATAAGCGGAAAAGACCCTGCAGCTTCAAATTAGGAGACTTCGTCTGGTTGTCTACCAAGAATTTGAAGTTGAGACAGCTATCTCATAAGTTAGGGCCCCGGTTCATCGGCCCTTATAAGATCACCAGGGTTATCAATCCGGTGGCATTTCAGTTAGATCTGCCCCGTTCTTTGGGTATCAATAAAACATTTCATTGTTCCCTTTTAAAACGGGCGATTAGTAATCCTTCTTCCAGTGGAAGACCTTCCCCTCTTCTGATACGTGGCCAGAGGGAGTTTGTTGTTGAAAGGATTCTTGACTCCAAGGTGGTTCGGGGTCGGCTGTCATTTTTGGTGCACTGGAAGGGGTATGGCCCGGAGGAGCGGTCGTGGGTGCGCAGTTGTGATCTTCATGCCCCCAGACTGATACGCTCTTTCTTCTCGCAGTTCCCCGATAAACCCGGTGGTAGGGGTTCTTTGACCCCTCGTCAGAGGGGGGGTACTGTTAGGGTCTCCTGCCCTGTGCTGCCACGTCGTCATGGCAACCGGGAGACAAGTGCTAGTGGAGTAACCTGAGCGCAGCTGATACTCCGGTTCGGGTCTTTTGCTGTGCAGTGGTTATAGGCTCTGTGCACGGCAGGGGATCCGGTGCTGGTTTTTGTGCTCACAGTCTGTGAGGTCTGAGTGGGGCGTGGACAGCACCTGCTTTATAAGGCCTCTTTTCAGGGTAAGCAGATGCTGCTGAATCTTTGTTGGTTAGTCAGTTCATGAAAGTTAGCCAGTACTGTGTAGCTTTGTATTTGTTTGTTGCTTACTGCAAATAGGCCTGGGGATTTGGTATTACACTCTGCCAATCCAGACCTAGCAGTAAGACTGGAGTCAGTCGTTTAGCTTGCTGGGGTTCTGTTACTACTCTGTGAACTTAGCAAGTTTGCGGCTGTATTCTAAGACTTGCCTGTCTAATCCTGTCTCACTGTGCTAGGTGTCAGGGGTCAGTTTAGTGGCAGTAAGCTAAAACCTGTGCACTGCAAGTGAGAATTAGGATTGTGGAGATTCTCCTTGTGTCTATCATTCCATCTCTGACCAAGGAGTTTACTGCCACACCCGTTGGTAACCCTTTAGGGTTTTGCTGTTGCCCTTAGCAACAGCATTTCGGGTTCTCTACGTATTAAAACACAACATCTTGCTTTTCCATCTGAGCAGTTCTAATACAAGGGAGATACCCAGTTCCTTAGCCTCTGGGCTTCTCTGTTCACTTTGTGTGTATTTTGTTACCCTTTCACCTTCTGTGTACATTATGTCATATCCCCCAGTTTGTCTGTGAGTCCATCTGTTTTGCATAACAGTTCAAACACCAGTACATTCCTGCAGACACTGGAGTGCATAACAGTTCTGACACCAGTACTTTCCTGCAGGCACTGGTGTGCATAACATATTCAGCAGCCAAATACTCCTGTTGAAATTTTGTGGGAATATGGAGCATACCCCTCAAAATACGTTGCAACAGGTGGTCGATCAGGTGCAGGTCCTGACTCGACAATTTAATGATTTGTCCATTAAAATGCACACCTCCCAGGCTGCTGGCGGAGCTCCCGCAGCAGCAGCACCTGCAGGGGTTAAGGAGCCGAAAGTAAATCTCCCGGATCGTTTTTCTGGAGATCGCTCGCAGTTCTTTTGTTTCAAGGAGAGCTGCAAGCTATACTTCCGGCTTAGGCCTCAGTCTTCTGGGTCGGAGATTCAGCGGGTGGGCATAGTGATTTCCTTGCTACAAGGAGACCCACAGGTCTGGGCATATGGGTTGCAGCCTGACTGTCCGTCGCTTAAAAGTGTTGATGCTTTTTTTACGGCACTGGGCATGTTGTATGATGACCCTGACAAGACGGCCTCAGCCGAGGCTCAGATTTCGATCCTTAAGCAAGGGCGAAGGCCAGTCGAGGTTTACTGTACGGAGTTTCGGAGGTTGGCCCATGATACCCAGTGGAATGACCCAGCCCTGAGACACCAGTACCGAAGAGGTCTTTCTAACCAGATAAAGGACCAACTGGTACAATATCCCTTGCCTGATAGCTTGGATCAGCTCATGCAGTTATCCATCCGGGTGGATAGACGGCTGAGAGAGCGTAGGCTTGAAAGGGAGACTGAGATTTCCTTCCTTCCCAAGGGAACCTCAGACTCTGAGGAATTTTCTGAGGAGCCTATGCAGATTGGGGCTACCCGCCTCTCCTCGCGTGAGAAGACGCGGAGGAGACAGCAGGGGTTGTGTTTGTACTGTGGGAATAAAGGTCATGTGGTAGTATCATGCCCAGAAAAGCCGGAAAACTTCAGGGCCTGAGGGTGATGGGAAATATCCTGTCAGGCCAGAAGTCAGAATTTCCCAAGAAGACTTTTATCATTCCGGTGACCTTGAAGATCCTCGGTCAAACTGTCAAGACTGAGGCCTTTGTGGACAGTGGGGCCGACGGGGTTTTTATGGACCGCCAATTCGCCCTGAAACACTCTGTTCCCTTAGTACCCTTGGCATCGGAAATTGAGATTTGTGGGTTAAACGGGGAACCATTATCCCAAGGTAAAATTACCTCTTGCACTAGCCAGATTTCTTTGTTTATTGGAGCCACACACTCTGAAAAATTGTCCTTTTATGTGACTGTCTGTACTTTTGCCCCATTGGTGTTGGGGTTACCCTGGTTAAGGGCCCACAATCCTCAATTTGACTGGGTCTCTGGGGAGATTCTTAGTTGGGGTACTGATTGTTTCAGGAGTTGCTTGAGCCTTCCAGTCAGGCTCTCGCAGCTAAGTTTGCCAGGATTGACAGGGTGTTATGCAGATTTTGCGGACGTGTTCTCCAAAAAAGTTGCAGAGGTACTACCTCCCCATCGCCCCTATGACTGTGCCATTGATTTGTTGCCAAATGCTAAGCTTCCCAAGAGCAGGTTGTACTCCCTGTCACGTCCTGAGACTCAGGCTATGGCAGAGTACATTCAGGAGAACTTGGCTAAGGGATTTATCAGACCTTCACAGTCTCCAGTTGGGTCGGGGTTCTTCTTCGTGGGTAAAAAGGACGGTTCGTTGCGACCCTGCATCGACTTCAGGGAATTGAACCGTATCACGATTAAAAACTCATACCCACTGCCTCTCATTTCGGTCTTGTTTGACCAGCTTCGTACTGCCACCATTTTTTCTAAGATTGACCTACGCGGTGCGAACAATCTAATCCGAATAAGAGAGGGGGATGAATGGAAGACTGCCTTTAATACCCACTCAGGGCATTATGAATATTTGGTGATGCCTTTTGGGCTCTGTAATGCCCCGGCAGTCTTCCAGGATTTCATGAATGATGTGCTCAGGGAATATTTGGATAGATTCTTAGTTGTATACTTAGATGACATCCTAATCTTCTCCCATTCCCTGGAGGAACATCGGAAGCATGTACGCTTAGTCCTCCAGAAACTCAGAGACCACCGGCTTGGGGCGAAGCTGGAGAAGTGCGAATTTGAAGTTCAGCAAATCGCATTTCTAGGATATATTATCTCCCCAGAAGGTTTCCAAATGGAGGGTTCCAAGGTACAGGCAGTCCTGGATTGGGTGCAGCCCACTAGTTTGAAGGCGCTTCAGCGTTTCCTGGGCTTTGCGAATTTTTATAGACGATTTATCGCTGGATTTTCGTCTATAGTGGCGCCCTTGGTGGCACTCACTAAGAAAGGGGCGGATGTTGCTCACTGGTCTTGTGAGGCTAAAGCGGCTTTTGCCCGTCTCAAAAGGGCATTTGTTTCGGCCAAGGTGCTGCGACACCCAGATCCAGAGCGTCCTTTTGTGGTGGAGGTGGATGCCTCTGAGATGGGTATTGGGGCAGTGCTTTCTCAGATGGGAGTGTCTGATAATCGCCTTCATCCCTGTGCTTACTTTTCCCGTAAATTTTCGCCTGCCGAGATGAATTATGACGTGGGTAACCGGGAATTGTTGGCTATTAAGGATGCACTCGAGGAGTGGAGACACTGGCTTGAGGGGGCTAAGTTTGTGGTCTCAATTCTCACTGACCATAAGAATCTGGCATATTTAGAGTCAGCGAAGCGTCTCAATGCCAGGCAGGCACGATGAGCTTTGTTTTTTGCTCGCTTTAATTTTTTGATAACATATCGCCCTGGGTCAAAAAACATCAAGGCTGATGCGCTCTCGCGGAGTTTTGCTCCAATCCAGGAGACCACCGAGGAGCCGTTGCCCATTGTTTCCCCATCATGTATTAAAGTGGGCATTACCCAGGACCTCTTATCATTAGTCCTTAGAGCACAGGAGCAGGCTCCTCCAGACCTTCCGGTAGGTCTTTTGTTTGTGCCTCCTAGGTTAAGACAGCGAGTGTTCCTGGAATTCCATGCCAAGAAGTCGGCAGGTCACCCGGGTATTGCCAGAACTCGGGAGTTGCTATCTAGGGCGGTGTGGTGGCCCTCGGTGGCTAAGGATGTGGATCAGTGGGTTCGGGCATGTGACATCTGTGCCCGAAATAAGACTCCTAGAGGGGTTCCTGTTGGCCCATTACATCCACTCTCTATCCCATCTAAGCCATGGACCCACATTTCAATGGATTTTGTGGTGGACTTGCCCAAATCCTCGGGGATGACAGCCATCTGGGTTGTCGTTGACAGGTTTTCGAAGATGGCGCACTTCGTTCCACTGGTTGGGCTGCCATCAGCCAGACGCCTGTCTGAATTATTTATGCTGCATGTTGTGCGCCTCCACGGGTTGCCACTTGATGTGGTCTCTGACCGCGGATCCCAGTTTGTGGCCAAATTCTGGAGGGCATTTTGTTCCGATCTCCAGATTTCTGTCAGCTTGTCGTCAGGCTACCATCCGCAGTCTAATGGGCAGACTGAAAGGGTGAACCAGTCCTTGGAGCAGTTCCTCAGGTGTTATGTCTCCAAGTGTCAGACTGACTGGGTTGCTCATCTGTCTATGGCGGAGTTTGCCTATAACAACGCGGCTCACTCTGCTACAGGGATCTCTCCCTTCCTTTGTGTGTATGGGCATCATCCTAAGGCCAATTCTTTTGACCCCCTGGACTCCACGCCTGGTGGTTCCTCTGTGGTTTCGGTCCTTAGAGGTATTTGGCGGAAAGTGAAGAAAGCCCTTGTGTCTGTGTCATTAGTGACCAAAAGGGTTTTTGATAAGCGGAAAAGACCCTGCAGCTTCAAATTAGGAGACTTCGTCTGGTTGTCTACCAAGAATTTGAAGTTGAGACAGCCATCTCATAAGTTAGGGCCCCGGTTCATCGGCCCTTATAAGATCACCAGGGTTATCAATCCGGTGGCATTTCAGTTAGATCTGCCCCGTTCTTTGGGTATCAATAAAACATTTCATTGTTCCCTTTTAAAACGGGCGATTAGTAATCCTTCTTCCAGTGGAAGACCTTCCCCTCTTCTGATACGTGGCCAGAGGGAGTTTGTTGTTGAAAGGATTCTTGACTCCAAGGTGGTTCGGGGTCGGCTGTCATTTTTGGTGCACTGGAAGGGGTATGGCCCGGAGGAGCGGTCGTGGGTGCGCAGTTGTGATCTTCATGCCCCCAGACTGATACGCTCTTTCTTCTCGCAGTTCCCCGATAAACCCGGTGGTAGGGGTTCTTTGACCCCTCGTCAGAGGGGGGGTACTGTTAGGGTCTCCTGCCCTGTGCTGCCACGTCGTCATGGCAACCGGGAGACAAGTGCTAGTGGAGTAACCTGAGCGCAGCTGATACTCCGGTTCGGGTCTTTTGCTGTGCAGTGGTTATAGGCTCTGTGCACGGCAGGGGATCCGGTGCTGGTTTTTGTGCTCACAGTCTGTGAGGTCTGAGTGGGGCGTGGACAGCACCTGCTTTATAAGGCCTCTTTTCAGGGTAAGCAGATGCTGCTGAATCTTTGTTGGTTAGTCAGTTCATGAAAGTTAGCCAGTACTGTGTAGCTTTGTATTTGTTTGTTGCTTACTGCAAATAGGCCTGGGGATTTGGTATTACACTCTGCCAATCCAGACCTAGCAGTAAGACTGGAGTCAGTCGTTTAGCTTGCTGGGGTTCTGTTACTACTCTGTGAACTTAGCAAGTTTGCGGCTGTATTCTAAGACTTGCCTGTCTAATCCTGTCTCACTGTGCTAGGTGTCAGGGGTCAGTTTAGTGGCAGTAAGCTAAAACCTGTGCACTGCAAGTGAGAATTAGGATTGTGGAGATTCTCCTTGTGTCTATCATTCCATCTCTGACCAAGGAGTTTACTGCCACACCCGTTGGTAACCCTTTAGGGTTTTGCTGTTGCCCTTAGCAACAGCATTTCGGGTTCTCTACGTATTAAAACACAACATCTTGCTTTTCCATCTGAGCAGTTCTAATACAAGGGAGATACCCAGTTCCTTAGCCTCTGGGCTTCTCTGTTCACTTTGTGTGTATTTTGTTACCCTTTCACCTTCTGTGTACATTATGTCATATCCCCCAGTTTGTCTGTGAGTCCATCTGTTTTGCATAACAGTTCAAACACCAGTACATTCCTGCAGACACTGGAGTGCATAACAGTTCTGACACCAGTACTTTCCTGCAGGCACTGGTGTGCATAACAAATATGACTCATAGACCTTCAATGTAGGAAAGATGACCAGAGGGCACAGGAAGACCCACCTACAAGCTGCATACATTGCGTGGTCTAGTGCATCAGGTAGAGGTAAATCTTCCCATGCCTTTGGCCATAACTCTGGATGTGTCAACCCAGCAACACTGCAAAGTGAATTCATAAATTCAGAAATAGAATTTTATTCTTATCGACATTTGCACTCTTCAAGGGGAAGTTGACAAGTGTTGGACTCTATAAGCCTGAACAATACATTGTTTTCACAGCATGAAATGGTGGAGTCAACTATACTAGGATCTTGTAGCACCATTTGGCACATTGCTGTAACATGACTATGACTCTTTGATATGACAAAGTGACATTTTATATAAAGAATGAGACAGCTGACAGCAAGACAGAGGGACACAGTGGAAATTTGATATAGATGACAGGATATTTGTCAAAGTTAACACTGTTGCTCGAGGTAATATCCAGTAATGTCACTTATTTGAAAGAACTTAGAAGCTCAATATACAGTAGGTAACTTGAGTGTCATACTGGGTTACTTACTGTATATAACAACTATTAACACTTTAACTTTTTACTAGTGTGATGCCTTGGGGCGGTTGGTTTGTGCTAATTTGCGGAATTCTGTGTCCTGGACCCACCAAATAACGTCGCCTGGTCGTGGTTGGTGGGCCCATATTTTTGGCCAAAATTATGCTTAGCACCTCAAATTTACTCTATGTTATAGTGCAGAGTTTCTTATAATTATTCTGATTAGCAGTGATTAGTGTTCATCTGCATTTTCTTTTTCTCTCTATGGAACTAAAAGTCACAGCATGATAGCACCTCTTATTATGTTTGGAATTAGGGTGTGCAGTCCAAGGTTTCCCCCCAATAGGGTTATACAATGTGTAATATATATATATATATATATATATATATATATAACATTTTTAGTAAATTAAAAGTTCTATCTGAGAGGTATTAATGCTTTAGTTAATAGTATTTATTAAGGTACAGGTGCACTAAGCTTGATCTATAAACTTAATATGGGACTCATATAGTGCTGACATATGTGCAGGGCTGGGAGAATGCCACTGTGGTAAGCATGGGGGGCGCTTACTAGTGGTTATCTGGAACATCAGATGGTGGAGGGGGGGTGGCTGCTTAGGCTACTCTCTGCTGTCTCCGATTTCTTCCTCTCTTTGAGGTGTCAAACTACTGTATGTTCCACTTTACAAGTGTATTCCAAGACTGTCACAATTGTAATGTGGCAATAAGTTTGCAGACTGTCACTTGCTTCCAGTATGAGACCTTCCAGAAGGGGGAGAATGCCATGAGAGGTGCCAGTCAGTCAGTGTGTAGAGGAGAACCATAAGGAGCTACCAGGCCTTCAGAGAGTGAGTAGGAGTGGTGGTAACCTTAACACTATTTATATCAATTGACATTACAGCGTAAGATGGTTATGACTAGAGATGTTCTTTGAGCCCCGTATTTTGGTTTTTGGCCGAATTTGTCTTTGGTTTTGCCAAAACTGCATTCATGCGTTTTGGTTTTGGACCTGTATTTTTTTTTAATTGATAAAAACAGCAAAAATTACATACTTTGGTCCTGTTCCTACAAAATTATTAACCTCAATAACATGAATTTTCAGTCATATTCAGTCAATTTTGACCACCTCACATCTCATAATATTGTTTTCAGCAATATTGGCCAAAGGCTGCTGTGAACTGGCTGGTTACTAAGTGACAGAGCAGTGGCACAAACACACAGCAGTTTATAGCACATTTATTAAACATTGCCACAAAGTAGTGGCACAAAAGTAAAGCGGTTCAAGATGGAATTGTCCTTGGGCCCTCCCATCCACCCTTATGTTGGATATTAAAAAGGACATGCACATTTCAACAAAAAAAGCAATTCAGCAACATGGGGGGTCATTCCGAGTTGTTCGCTCGCAGGCTGCTTTTAGCAGCTTTGCACACGCTAAGCCGCCGCCTACTGGGAGTGAATCTTAGCTTCTCAAAATTGCGAACGAAAGATTAGCAGAATTGCAAATAGACACTTCTTAGCAGTTTCTGAGTAGCTCCACACTTACTCGGCATCTGCGATCAGTTCAGTCAGTGTCGTTCCTGGTTTGACGTCACAAACACACCCAGCGTTCGCCCAGACACTCCTCCGTTTCTCCAGCCACTCCCGCGTTTTCCCGAGAAACGGTAGCGTTTTTTCACACACACCCATAAAACGGCCAGTTTCCGCCCAGAAACACCCACTTCCTGTCAATCACACTCCGATCACCAGAACGAAGAAAAAACCTTGTAATGCCGTGAGTAAAATACCTAACTGCATAGCAAATTTACTTGGCGCAGTCGCACTGCGGACATTGCGCATGCGCATTAGTGACTAATCGCTCCGTTGCGAGAAAAAAATAACGAGCGAACAACTCGGAATGACCCCCATGGTTTTGCCCAACTGCTAACAAATTTGCTGCTGCAATCAACTCTGAATTACCCCCGTTGTCAAGATTTGTGTAAAAATAATCCCACAGTCAAGAGGTGGCCTTTTTTGCTCTTGGCCTGCATTTGTTAAGGATGCATTTGAAGTATATATTTCAAGGATGCAGTTAGAACCAGAACTGAAATCCCATCTCTATTACAGGTATCTTTACAGGTAAAAACATATTCATGTTTATTTATCTGAGTTTGCCATCTCTCTATAGCTACACTGTTCACACCTAAGACAGTTTGTCTGCAACTGTTTCCAATGCAAAAACCCCTCTGCTCATTAAGGTGCATACACACAGTGAGATTCGGGCTAACCCCGATTCTCACTATGCGACAGGGACTAAGGCCCTCATTCCGAGTTGTTCGCAGCGGATCATCGCATCGCAAACGGCAGGAAAACCACAAACTGCGCATGCGCAAAAGCGGAAATACGCATGCGCAAGCATAGCGATACGACACTTGTGCAGAATTACTACAAAGAAAACTGCTCGTAATACGAAAACGGGGAGTGACGGAGGCGTGGCAGAGGCACGGCTTCGCAATCCTACGAAATGGGCGTGAAAGTGGGCGGCTAGTGTGGGAGTATGCATCCAGCAGTAGGCGTGTTTTTGGCAAAAATGCGTATCCTATGTTAAAAGTACATAACAAATGTTCGCTATCTTCACGCAGCAGAAGAGTGAGTCTGCAGCTACTCAGCACTTGCGAAGTACTGTTACAAGTGTGTGTCTGCTCTAATTAGCAATTGATTAGCAACTAAATTCACCGGTTGAGCATTTACTTGCAAAACACTGCTCTTACAAAATAATACAAGCAGCAATTATATGGGATCCGGTCTGAAGATCGACAGTATCTAGGTCGACAATGTTTAGGTCGACCACTATAGGTCGACAGTCACTAGGTCGACATGGATGGAAGGTCGACAGGGTTTCTAGGTCGACATGTGCTAGGTCGACAGGTCTAAAGGTCGACATGAGTTTTTTTTTAAATATATATTTTTTTTATTTTTTCATACTTAACGATCCACGTAGACTACGATTGGAACGGTAAAGTGTGCCGAGCGAAGCGGTAGCGGAGCAAAGGCACCATGCCCGAAGCATGGCGAGCGAAGCGGTGCACTAATTTGGGATCCCGGTCACTTTACGAAGAAAACGACACAAAAAAAAACTCATGTCGACCTTTAGACCTGTCGACCTAGCACATGTCGACCTAGAAACCCTGTCGACCTTCCATCCATGTCGACCTAGTGACTGTCGACCTATAGTGGTCGACCTAAACATTGTCGACCTAGATACTGTCGATTTGATGAACCACACCCCAATTATATGGCCTATGGCCACTTCATATTTGTATTGTTAGCACAAACAAATCTGACACACTCACAAATAATGCACTGTATTTTTTTTACCAATACAAATAAACTGATGTAAAATGCATGTTTTAATTATTTGTTTAATAATCTCAAATGTGACTAAACTAACTTAAAAACTACATCAGCTAAATCTTCTCAACATAGACATATTCCTTTGTACATACCAAATAACATGGGGGGTAATTCCAAGTTGATCGCAGCAGGAATTCTGTTAGCAATTGGGCAAAACCATGTGCACTGCAGGGGAGGCAGATATAACATGTGCAGAGAGAGTTAGATTTGGGTGGGGTGTGTTCAATCTGCAATCTAATTTGCAGTGTAAAAATAAAGCAGCCAGTATTTACCCTGCACAGAAATAAAATAACCCACCCAAATCTAACTCTCTCTGCAAATGTTATATCTGCCACACCTGCAGTGCACATGGGGGGTAATTCTGAGTTGATCGCAGCAGGAAATTTTTTAGCAGTTGGGCAAAACCATGTGCACTGCAGGGGAGGCAGATATAACAAGTGCAGAGAGAGTTAGATTTGGGTGTGGTGTGTTCAATCTGCAATCTAAATTGCAGTGTAAAAATAAAGCAGCCAGTATTTACCCTGCACAGAAACAAAATAACCCACCCAAATCTAACTCTCCATGCACATGTTATATCTGCCCCCCCTGCAGTGCACATGGTTTTGCCCAACTGCTAAAAAATTTCCTGCTGCGATCAACTTGGAATTACCCCCATGGTTTTGCCCAACTGCTAAAAAATTTCCTGCTGCGATCAACTTGGAATTACCCCCATGAGCACCATAATGCAGCCTACATTTAATGTGACTTAATATATATATATATATATATTTTTTTTTTTTTTTTTTTTTTAATGAATATGTGTCCAGATCTAATACTATGGCATGTTGCCCCTAGTAACCCAAGTTTTTTTTTGTTAAATTTTTTGGTATATGTTAAATTGTGCTGTGTTGTGCAAGGCATACTGATTTAAAATTACACTATGCAATGTTTGTCTTAATATTCTGATTGTTCCCTTGTTCCACAAATGTCAATATGCCATGTTCAAGTTTACAGGGCACAGTTTTCATGAGTGCATAACCTTTAATAAAACACACAAACAATTGTAAAGTATTTTTTTTTTACTTCAAATAAAGTTCAAAATCAACAACACAACATGGCTACAAATGAGCATCACATACAGAGATGGACATAGCAGCAAGCAGATGGCATTGGGCAAATGCACATAGCAGAACCCAGTACTATGGTAACCCCTTATTCTGCCAGAATTTGATATTTTCAATTAAGTAAGTGAACCCCCAGCCAGACTAAACTTTTAGGGGAACTGAGGTAGATTCCGGAACAAACACACAAACACAAACATACACAGCACGCTAGGAAGAGGAAGATGGCTCAGGTGTAGGCACAAATAACTCACAGGCTACAATTTAAAGAAAACCTTTCACTTTGAGGGAGTTCTACATTCTGGCCACACAAGCCAAAATCAAAAAATACATCGAGGCAACATGTAAAACATTGGTGCTGCCCATCTGGAGAGACATCACTTTCTCTTTTTTTTCCCCGCCTGATGATGTTCTTCTTGGCTTGGTCTGCGGAGCGACCTTCGAGGGCCCTGCCCAGTGGGATGTTCTTCCTGGGCAGGGGGTGGGGAGGGAGCCGATGTGGCTGGCTCTCTGCCACTGTGGGCAAGGGAGACAGCGATGTCCTGGAGCCCTTGCCGAATGGAATTGGCAAGTTCATGGAAGGAGGAGGCGAGTTGATCTTGGCCCTGCCTGATCTCTGCCAGACCTTGGCAGAGTTGAGCTACACCTTGCTCCACACTGGTTCTGTGCTCAGTGAGCCGGACAGGTATCTGGCTTACCTCCCGGAGCATCCTGTCCTGAAAAGCATTCAGGCTCTCACCATACCTGGCTATTTCAGTCAGGATTTCCGGGATAGCAGAAGGTTGGGTGGGGGGGGCAGTTGGAATCTGGATGGGTGGGATTTGTGGTCCCACACTGCCAGACACACTAGGTCCCTCCACCTCAGCCTCAGCCACATAACCCTCCTGTGACTCTGCCTGCTCACCCCCCTGTGCTGTGTTATGTGCAAAGCAAATAGAAGAATGAGTGGAAAAAGAGTAGATAAAAACAATATGAGACTTTTGTTTTAAAATTTAAAAAAAAAAAAAAACATATGTGTGTAAACTTACCTGGCAAGTCATGTGCATGGAGTATTTCAGGCAGGTCCGTGTCCATATAAGACACCCCAACCCCCTCCTCATAGCTCACACAGTCCATTGCTATCTCCTCCAGATCTGTGTATTCCACAGTGGCAGCTGGTCCTCCCCCTTTTGCCCTCGAGGCATTCCACTCCGCAGACCTCTTGCCCTTCAGGCGGGATTTGAAGTCGGCCCAACTACATATGTGGGGAAAAACAGGGGCAAGGTAGTGTTTAATTTTGGAAACCTGCTTTAATATATAGTACACATGCTATGCATTTGGTTGCTATAGGCAACATCACATCTAAGTTACTTTTTAATAATACTTGGCACAGAAAATGGACTGACAATATACACTTACCATCTTCAAACTTCCTGCGAGGTGCGGACTATTGAGCCGACTTCATTAATAGAATTAGTGATGTCCCTCCAAATTCTGTCTTTGGTTGCAGCACCCATGTTTTTGGGTCCTCAATGTATTTTTTGCATGGCCTGTGTGACCAAAATCCGTAACTCCCTCTTAGTGAAGACGGGCTGTCTTTTTTCTTTTTTGGAAGTAGCCTGTGAGCTATCATCCTGACCGTTATCACCATCTTCCTCTTCACTAGCTGCTTGTGTAGTTTGTGTTTGAGCTGCTAGTCCAGAATCACCCTCAGTTTCCCCACTAGCTATGTCTGGCAGGGGATTCACTCCTAACTCCTGGGTAGCAGAAGGAGTTTGTATAGTACTGGGTCCTGGTATTTCAGAGTCAGCATTTGCAAAATCAAGCATCTGCCTCCGCAGTGCTAATCTTCTCTGTGTTAGTGCTGCCATCTGCTTCTGCACCTCGTCCATCTCTGCTGCCGTCTGCTCACGAGTAGCCATGTTGCTGGTAGCATGTGTGTATGCACGAGTGTTCAGGTATTTATAGCTGCTTGCGTTTTCCGGTGCGGAATTCCGCGCAGGTGTATATTATGCTAATTGGTCCAGTAATTGCTGCACTGGCTATATGAACGCCTTGCATGCAGCCTGTGTGTGGGTGTATGCGGAAAATTACTGAAGCACGGTGGACATTTATGATATGATATGATATGATATGTGTGTGTGTGTCCACGTGTGCGAATCACTGCCCATGAGAACTATACAAACTGACCTGCATATCAATGTACACATATCAATAAAGTTTATTACAGATGACACCATACATTTCCAACCAATCACATGCAACCACAAACTATAAATATAAGCCCATATATGGAAAACGCCATTGCCATGATGCGCGCAGCAACATTCGCGCGCCGCGAGCTGCGCGTCCTAGAGGCAGTGATTGTCCCAAATAGGGTGAAGCGCGGAGCCTACGCGGAGGTCCGCCGCTTATTGCGGACCCGCGTCCGCAGCCGGAGGACCGTAATCCAGCTGGAGAGGCGCTGGAGCGACCTCCGCAGGCGTACGCCGGACCTGTTGGCGGAGCTCCGCCAACAAATACGTACCCTACGTAGGCGCAGTAAGTAAAATATTACAGTACATAGCATATTTTAGCATAAACTTTGCATACTTTCACTAAGTGAGAGTGTGAAAATTAGCACACTTACAATAAACTTGTTGAATAAACATGAGTGTGTGTGGGTAGGGCAAGCAGTACTGACTGTGTAGCAAGGTGCTTCTGAAAAAGTGCATGTTGTTGTACAGAGTTGCTACACAGGCTGTCAACTGAACCCAATAACTTGCTCAGTGGGGTAATTTTAATACGGTAGGAGTTTTTCAGAACTGGTGATGTTGCCTATAGCAACCAATCAGATTAAATCTATTATATTCTAGAAGCAGCTTAATAAATGTTACATATAATCTGTTCGGTTGCTATGGGCAACATCACCAGTTTCAAAATTAGATAAACCTATTAATGTTACCCCTGTGTCTTTAACATGGGACAGAACAGAGTAATAGAAAAATGCTGTTGTTATAAATTTTCATGCTACAACCAAAATATTACATATGTCATTCTAGGACGAGCACAACAGCAAGCTGCTGCTGGGAGACCCGACCAGTCCCCTTCTGAGCCCCCCTCCCCTTCTCTCACCCATTCCCCCTCTCCTTCCCAGTCCCCTTCTCAGCCCCCCTCCTCTTCTGTCGCCCAATCCCCCTCTCCTTCCCAGTCCCCTTCTCAGCCCCCCTCCCCTTCTGTCGCCCAATCCCCCTCTCCTTCCCAGTCCCCTTCTCAGTCCCCTTCTCAGCCCCCCTCCCCTTCTGTTGCCCAATCCCCCTCTCCTTCCCAGTCCCCTTCTGGGCCCCCCTCCCCTTCTGTCGCACAATCTCCCTCTCCTTCCCAGTCCCCTTCTCAGCCCCCCTCCCCTTCTGTCGCACAATCCCCCTCTCCTTCCCAGTCCCCTTCTCAGCCCCCCTCCCCTTCTGTCGCACAATCCCCCTCTCCTTCCCAGTCCCCTTCTCAGCCCCCCTCCCCTTCTGTCGCACAATCCCCCTCTCCTTCCCAGTCCCCTTCTCTGCCCCCCTCCCCTTCTGTCGCACAATCCCCCTCTTCTTCCCAGTCCCCTTCTTAGCCCCTCTCCCCTTCTGTCGCACAATCCCCCTCTCTGTCCCCCTCCACCTCTGTAGGACAAACCACCACTCCGCCCACCTCACCCTCTCTTTCACATTCCCCCTCTCTGGCCCCCTCCCCCTCTGTGACCCAACCCACCTCTCTGCCACCCTCCCCCTCTCAATCCGACCCACCCTCTGTACCAATCTCCCCCTTCCAGCCTCTTTCCCCCAGCCAGCCTCCTTCCCCCATCCAGCCTCCTTCCCCCATCCAGCCCCATCCCCACCTTCGGAATGGGCAGCAGAGGCCCCGAAGGCACTTCTGGGAGGTGCTCAGGTGGCACAGGACAGTAAGTTGACACTCATTGACATTTAATTTGTTTCCGAATTTAACTTCACATTCTAATAAATGCAGTGTTGTACTGGGGTAAATCTTTTGCCAAGGTAAAATGTTTGTCTTCTTCATCATGGTATGGATGTTGCATTTACATTTGTGTGAGGAACATTAGATGTACAGTGTCTACGTCTGCAATGTTGAGGATGCCCACTCTAGGTCGACATTCATTATGTCGACAGGGTTGCCCAGGACAACAGGGTTTGTATGTGCATCATTACCTGCTAAACAGTTAGACGTGAGTGGAGTGCAGTATGTTGTAGGACTTTTACACTTGTAGTTGGGTATTCCAATATTTGCACATTGAATTCGCATGCTTCACTTTGTTAGGCTGGCTAAGGACACAGTGATTTGTGTTGTGAAATTTACACTCAAAAATAAAGAACATTTAATTTAAAAACATGTTTGACCGTTTGTAGTAAGTAAGGCAGGCTTTCAGGGAGTGTGGGTATGCTAGGATATGTTGTCCTTCTGAAGATGTTGATATGCATTGTGATGATGCAGGGCCAATCCCCAAAAAAGATAAGTCGGCTTCACTCCAGATGTGAATGAATGCCAACATGGTGTTACATTTACTAAGATGGTAGTTCTCTTTAAGATGGGATGTTGCCCATAGCAACCAATAAGATTATACTTGTAATTTTTGTGGCCCCTTCTACAAGATTATATGTTGAATTTGATTGGTTGCTATGGTCAACGTCCCATCTTAAATAGAACTCCCATATTAGTAAATGTACCCCATGGTGTGGTACACTTTATAAAAAAATAATAGTTAAAAACAAACATTGCTGAGCAGGCTTGTGTGTTGTTCTGCTACTGATTTATCCTTCAAACAGACATGATGTAGTCACTTAGGCATTAAAGCAGGCCTGTCCAAACTGCGGCCCTCCAGCTGCTGAGAAACTACACATCCCAGCATGCCCTGACACAGTTTTGCATTCTCTGACCCCAAAACTGTGTCTTGGCATGCAGGTATATGTAGTTTCACAACAGCTGGAGGGCCTCAGTTTGGACATGCCTGCATTAAAGTGTGCTTTGTGCCTTGCTAGTATAATAGGTAATGTGAGTAAGTTAGTAATGTTTTCTTTGACTCTTCTTTTCAGATGCTGCAGTTGGAGATCCCACCAGTTTGCCGGCAATTTTGTTACGCCTAAAAGGCAATTATGAGCCGTCATTGCAGACATCGAGGCCATTGAAAATATTTTATAATATTATAATTTTATTTTGTTTCACATTTTAATTTCTTTAAAAAAAAAATTTGTTGAAGTTAAGCGGATGTTGTGTTTATTTATGCTATAAAGGAACAGCACATTGGCAGGCAGAAATTGGTGACCTTAAACAGTTCACACATCTTACTTAAGAATAATTGCATAAAAATACACCAACAAAATAAAAAATAAAAAAAATCATTAGTAGGTTATGGATTATAAATACATGTAAACACATTTATTCACACACTACACATCTACACAATACTTCAAACATTTGCATTAGACCAGGCACATTTCCCATATCTATATTTGTAATTTTTCCAGATCAATGTTTATGGCCAATTATGGCTACAAAGTGTTCTTCTGGTATTCTTTGAAGACTTAATTGGTCAGGACCATTGTCATTCATTACACTAATTGGTTTCGTAATTGAGGAGGGCTTGTGGACTTTAAACTGAAAGGTGTAATTTCACTTAATAGAAAAAAAAACCCATTGTTGTGTGTTTTTCCGCAAACGTGAGCACTTTTAAGAAGAATGTGTAGATCTATGAAAACTTATTATTTTTACGTTGAGGTTTGTGTTAATGCGATGCTTTCGCATTGCTGCGATGTCATTTGGCGTACGCCCACATTGTGTAATACTGCAAACGAATTGGCAAAAATACGTTTGGGGCGGATATTCGCAATTTTGCAACATGTTCGCAATTTTGCTCATACCTTGTGCGAACGAAAAAAATAGCGAACAACTCGGAATGACCACCTAAGTCGGTATCGCAAGCACATAATAACTGTGCTTGCGATACTGACTATGGCCCTCATTCCGAGTTGTTCGCTTGCTAGCTGCTTTTAGCAGCTTTGCACACGCTAAGCCGCCGCCTACTGGGAGTGAATCTTAGCATAGTAGAATTGCGAACGCAAGATTAGCAGAATTGCGAATAGAAATTTCTTTGCAGTTTCCGAGTAGCTCGAGACTTACTCTGCCACTGCGATCAGTTCAGTCACAAACACACCCAGCGTTCGCCCAGACACTCCCCCGTTTCTCCAGACACTCCCGCGTTTTTCCCAGAAACGGCTGCGTTTTTTCGCACACACCCATAAAACGGCCAGTTTCCGCCCAGAAACACACACTTCCTGTCAATCACACTCCGATCACCAGAACGAAGAAATTTCTACATAAAGCCTTGAGTAAAATACCAAACTTCTTAGCAAATTTACTTGGCGCAGACGCACTGCGAACATTGCGCATGCGCATTAGCGACTAATCGCTCTGTTGCGAAAAAAAATAATGAGCGAACAACTCGGAATGAGGGCCTATGTGCGATTTTGGCTAAGTGTCAATTTTGACTATCTTTTCTACGAGATAGTCAAAATTGATTTACCTGCACAGTCTATCTATGCTTGCGATGCCGACCGCGCAGGACCGCGCATCTACAACGCTTCGGGATCGCAAGGTGACTTTCACCTTGCGATCTGCACTAACTTTTCTTATGATTTTGACTATATAGTCAAAATCGTAAGAAAATATCTCACTGTGTGTACACACCACTAGCTGAACATCCTGATGAACACACCTCCCCCTGTGCCAGCTGATATACTGAGTGTGTATTTAAGAGCAATATTATGGCGTATTATCTGTATCTTGCACCTCTGGGGGGGATTATCTGTATCTGGCACCTCTGGGGGGGATTATCTGTATCTGGCACCTCTGGGGGGATTATCTGTATCTGGCACCTCTGACAGGGATTATATGTATCTGGCACCACTGGGGGGGGATTATCTGTATCTGGCACCTCTGGGGGGATTATGTGTATCTGGCACCTCTGGGGGGGATTATCTGTATCTGGCACATCTGGGGTATTATATGTATCTGGCACCGATGGGAGTATTATGTGGAACTGGCACCTCTGGGGGTATTATCCGTATCTGGTACTTCTGGGGGCATTCTGTGTGGCACAATGTGAATTTCGGCTCATACTGTGAGGGGTAATGTGAATTTCAGCTCATACTGTGTGGGGAAGTGTAACCAGTGATAGGGTGCAGCCATAGCTAGGACTCGGGGTTATGCTATAGCGGACAGACAGTAGCGGCTGGTGGTCACGGGTGTAGTATGGTATGCCGGCGGCCGGGATTCCATTGGCCAGCATACCTGTGCTGGAATCCCGACCGACGGCATACCGACAGCTGGGCGAGCGCAAATGAGCCCCTTGCGGCCTTGCTGCGCTTGCCACGCTGCGCTCGCCACGCTCCGTTCGCCACGCTATTTATTCTCCCTCTAGGGGGGTTGTGGACCCCCAAGAGGGAGAATTGGTGTCGGTATGCCGGGTGTGGGGATTCCGGCGCCGGTATAGTGAGACCTTTATGTTTCATTTTATTTTTCTGGGGTGTATTATATCTACTTTATCATTAGGAACTAGAGAGAAATTAGATTAAGCAATGTGATTTTACTGAAAGAATGTAAAATAGTCCTAGATATGCACAAAAGGCAGTGCTAGACACACCCAAAAGGTGGATCTCAACATTCCCCTCCTGCGGCGCACACCCTAATAAAATTAGCAGTGCACCCCTACATGCCTACACCAATCTGCACTCTATATTTTATTTTTCTGACTGAGCAGCTTGTCTATTGCTGTGCTACTTAAATCTTCTGTATTATGTGCATTGCTTTTGATGTCTGTAAAGTGCCTTGAGCCCTGTCGGAGAAAAAGTGCTATATAAATACAAATATTATTATTATTATTTTTATTATTGTTATTATACACAGGCATCACAATGGCTTTCTTTTTATCACCGGAAAGAACTGCTGCCGCGGGTGGCTGACTTACACAACATAATCAACATCCTCATCATCCTCAATAGCGTCAGATAGTATACAAATATCCCCCTCATTCTGTCCACTCCCACAGCAGCATCTGTAATTTCTATTATGTCATCACCATTTTTACTAGTACTGCTCATCCCCACATTTGCAGCTTGTGCAGAAATGGTAGAAGGAGGCTTCTCTACGAGTACACTGTGAGAAATTTCAGACTCATAGCTAATGTGGGCACCCCTAGATTTTCTTCTGGGATTTGTAAACACACAGATTGTTCTTCAGCCTTAGTTTTCTTTTTTTTTTTTTTTTGGATACTGATTTGCTTGTTTTTAATGTGACACCTCTACCCCTTTTACAATTTTGTAAAAGATTTTGATTTCAGGTGCCCTTTCCCAAACTTTTTGTCTCCAGGATCACCTTTAGTAGATGTTGTAATACTGTAAAGACTGGCAGCAGCCACAGCACTAGTACTTGATTGCTGTTCCTGCTCTTCTATCAATTGATTGTGATCCATATCAACTCAGTGCATACATTTATTAATACATGACACCCAATGGGACAAAAAAACAAATGTGGACTCACAGTGCTTATATTTATTAACTAAAGACACTGTGGACTCACAGTGCTTATATTTATTAATGAAAGAGGGGCATGGCACCTATTGAGCTTTATTGAACAAACACAAGTTGTAAAAAAAATAAAAATATTATTATTTTTTTACAAATGACTTCTCATATTGGGGAATCACAGTGCACATCATTGGGTGCCATGAACAATGGCTGAAGCAGTTGCCGGGGGCTGTGTAGGTGCCCATCAGCAGCTGGCCCAAGGAGAGTGGGGAAACAGATGCTAGAGGTCCTACTTAATCTCTAGCATCTGGAGGAGAGCAGATAGACAGATGCTAGAGGTCCTACTTGACCTTTAGCATCTGGCACTAGGAATGCTGGTGGTGGGAGAAGATGCAGAAATGCATCTTCTCCCATGTATACCCCTGATAATGAGCATGAACCCCCTGGAATTGAGCATGAAACCCCTGGAAACGAGCATGAAACCCCTGGCAGTGAGCATGAAACCCCTGGCAATGAGCATTGAACCCAGAGCATGAAACCCCTTTCAATGAGCATGAGACCCCCTGCAACAAGCAAGAAGCCACTGGAAGTGAGCATGAGGCCCCTGGTAACAAGCAGGAAACCCCTGGCAATGAGCATGGAACCCAAAGCAGGAAACCCTTGGCAACATGCTTGAAATCCCTGGCAACAAGCATGAGACTACTGGCAATTAGCAGGAAACCTCTGGCAAAAAGCATGGAAATCAACAGCATGAATCCATTGGTAATGAACATGAAACCCCTGGCAATGAGCAGGTAATTAAAAAGTAATTAGAAAACTTACTGTGGGGCATAATTTGTAAGGGACATTATTTTGTGTGGAGCATAAAATGGTGTCAGGGGCAGGGCCAGCTCCAGGCCTACTAGCAACCTGAGAGAGAAAATTTTGAAGCCTCCCAACCCCCAATCCACGCTCCTGAAAAATGGCCGTGGCCTCGCAACTTCATATTATCAAACTATAAATAAATATATTTTCACACCCCCTCTACACACAGAATTTGCTGCCTTACACATAGCAGCCACAGTAGTGTTCCTTAGGCATAATGTCTCCAGTATAGCACCAGATAGATATGATATGCCCCCAGAAGTGCCAGATACACATGATATGCCCCCCAGCAGTGCCAGATACACATGATATAAACAGAAAAATAGGGTACTCAAAATGTGCGCAAGGCAGCTTTAACTAGTATTTATTGTCTAACAGGATGCCACCACACCCCACTAAAACAAGAAATACAAAAGAGAAGACAATCTTTCCCAGTATAAGTGCCACAATATAAAACAGAACATGTATAACATGTACGTCCCTTATAAGTGTTGATTTATGTTCTTCTGTTTCTTTATCGTCAGCTGCTTCAATTGTAGTGATTTGATCTCAGCAGTTTATGTGGAGACAGAAAACGGATAAACATACAATGTGTAGTATCGTTTTATATAGTCCTCCTTATCATTTGAAACCGTCCTTATCCCATCAAAGTAAGAGGAAATTGTAACAAAGATAGGTATCTGGATGAGGTGCGTACCCCAACTCACACTAAAAGCTAGTGTTCGTGCACATAAAGGTTTCTTTAATCTTCTTCACCCTTTCTGTGTATCCTTCACCATACAGTATGCAGAGAAGAGCATACCTAAACTCACTTTCAGATGTAAATAAATCAAGTGCATAAAGGTATCTTTTTTTCTCTCCTCCCTCTATTGTTATAACAATTAGGGTGCGTACCACACTCATGGGAAAGATGTCAGAGATGTTCCTATCTGGGTTTCTTTCAAATCCACAACCGTCTCAACTTGGGAACCAGGCATGTATTTTTAATGGTCCCAAAACAGAAAATAAAAAATGTACCAATCAATCCATATCTTTAAAAAATTTATTGTACAAAAATTCCCATAGTTGGGATGTAAACAAGTACAGACAAAAGAATGAATAGACATACACAAAAAAAGACCAACGATTTCTTCTTTTAAAAAATTAAAACAAAAAAAGGATTTTTAAAACCCATACAGTGGTCTGCACTAATATAAAAGGTCCGGACTTTACAGAGTGCAGATGGTAGTAAAAAAATACCTCAATGGTTATCTTCTGAGATTGAAAGCGGTTTCACAGTGGTTGTCGACACGTTTCGGCTCAGCAGGAGCCTTCCTCAAGACATGTGGGCACTGTGGAACCCCATGCTATTTAACTGGGCCTTGACCAATAGAGAGTGCAGGAAGTGACCTCACACTTAATAATTTATTCCTACGTATAATAGAAAAATTACAGAGTATTATACTTAAAACTAAAAGCCCAATTCTAAAAAGCCAGTGTATAATGTATTGACTAGAATTTGATGTCCTATTAAATAACTTTTATATTCCAGTAAAGTCACCTGACAGGAAATGGGCATGTCTTTAGTATGTATGGAGTTTAAGCTTTTAAAAACCTTCCCCATACAACTATGATGGATGTAGAAGGTTCCCAAGGCATACTAATCCATGTAAGAGGGGAATATTAGCAAGCTGCGCCGCTTGTGCCTCATCGCAGCGCAGACTTGCATTCTAAGGCTGACTTCCGGGAACGGACCACGTCAGTGACGCCGTTTGTGTTCCACTGCGGCGTCCTTGTGTTCCACTCATTACTTCCGTGATGTGAAGCCGCTACCAATCAGGGGGACTTCTCTATCATATTACACTGACATCAGCGGAGGGAAAAAAAACAAAGTTTCACGTACTCTGGTATGTAAGGTTGCCATAGCAACCCCATATACTCAATATTGTAATAATTATTGAACACATGGAACATTAGTAATAAAATTACATACATACATACAAAATGAAACTAATAGTGTAACATACTGATACAGTGTAGTGATGTGCACCGGAAATTTTTCGGGTTTTGTGTTTTGGTTTTGGATTAGGTTCCGCGGCCGTGTTTTGGCAAAACCTCCTTGAAAATTTTTTGTCGGATTCGGGTGTGTTTTGGATTCGGGTGTTTTTTACAAAAAACCCTCAAAAACAGCTTAAATCATAGAATTTGGGGGTCATTTTGATCCCATAGTATTATTAACCTCAATAACCATAATTTCCACTCATTTTCAGTCTATTCTGAACACCTCACACCTCACAATATTATTTTTAGTCCTAAAATTTGCACCGAGGTTGCTGGATGGCTAAGCTAAGCGACACAAGTGGCCGACACAAACACCTGGCCCATCTAGGAGAGGCACTGCAGTGTCAGGCAGGATGGCACTTCAAAAAAATTGTCCCCAAACAGCACATGATGCAAAGAAAAAAAGAGGCGCACCAAGGTCGCTGTGTGACTAAGCTAAGCGACCCAAGTGGCCGACACAAACACCTGGCCCATCTAGGAGTAGCACTGCAGTGTAAGGCAGGATGGCACTTCAAAAAAATAGTCCCCAAACAGCACATGATGCAAATAAAAAAAGAGGCGCAATGAGGTAGCTGTGTGACTAAGCTAAGCGACCCAAGTGGCCGACACAAAGACCCAAGTGGCCGACACAAACACCTGGCCCATCTAGGAGTGGCACTGCAGTGTCATACAGGAAGGCACTTCAAAAAAATAGTCCCCAAACAGCACATGATGCAAAGAAAAAAAGAGGTGCACCAAGGTCGCTGTGTGACTAAGCTAAGCGACACAAGTGGCCGACACAAACACCTGGCCCATCTAGGAGTGGCACTGCAGTTTTATAGCGAGAAGATGAGTGCTTCCATCCTCATGTGAAGCTGAACCACTAGCCATGAACATAGGCCAGGGCCTCAGCCGTTCCTTGCCACTCCGTGTCGTAAATGGCATATTGGCAAGTAATACGCTTCTCCTCAGACACTTTTAATTTTCATTTTAGGGTCATTTTACTGAACTTTTGTTTTTTGGATTTTACATGCTCTCTACTATGACATTGGGCATCGGCCTTGGCAGACGACGTTGATGGCATTTCATCGTCTCAGGTATGACTAGTGGCAGCAGCTTCAGCACGAGGTGGAAGTGGATCTTGATCTTTCCCTATTTTACCCTCCACATTTTTGTTCTCCATTTTTTAATGTGTGGAATTATATGCCAGTATCAATAGCAATGGCCTACTACTATATATACTGCGCACAACTGAAATGCACCACAGGTATGGATGGATAGTATACTTGACAACACAGAGGTAGGTAGAGCAGTGGCCTTCCGTACCGTACTGCTATATATACTGGTGGTCACTGTCAGCAAACTGCAAAACTAAAATGCACCACAGGTATAGAATCTAGATGGATAGTATACTTGACGACACAGAGGTAGGTAGAGCAGTGGCCTTCCGTACCGTACTGCTATATATACTGGTGGTCACTGTCAGCAAACTGCAAAACTAAAATGCACCACAGGTATAGAATCTAGATGGATAGTATACTTGACGACACAGAGGTAGGTAGAGCAGTGGCCTTCCGTACCATACTGCTATATATACTGGTGGTCACTGGTCAGCAAAACTCTGCACTGTACTCCTCCTATATAATATACTGGTGGTCCCCAGTCCCCACAATAAAGCAGTTTGAGCACAGATATATGCAGCACACTGAGCACAGATATGGAGTGTTTTTCAGGCAGACAACGTATACTGGTGGTCACTGTCAGCAAAACTCTGCACTGTACTCCTATATAATATACTGGTGGTACCCAGTCCCCACAATAAAGCAGTGTGAGCACAGATATATGCAGCACACTGAGCACAGATATGGAGTGTTTTTCAGGCAGACAACGTATACTGGTGGTCACTGTCAGCAAAACTCTGCACTGTACTCCTCCTATATAATACACTGGTGGTACCCAGTCCCCACAATAAAGCAGTGTGAGCACAGATATATGCAGCACACTGAGCACAGATATGGAGTGTTTTTCAGGCAGACAACGTATACTGGTGGTCACTGTCAGCAAAACTCCACTGTACTCCTCCTATATAATGCAGTTGCTCCCCAGTCCCCACAATTAAGCAGTGTGAGCACAGATATATGCAGCACACTGAGCACAGATATGGAGTGTATTTCAGGCAGACAACGTATACTGGTGGTCACTGTCAGCAAAACTCTGCACTGTACTCCTCCTATATAATATACTGGTGGTCCCCAGTCCCCACAATAAAGCAGTGTGAGCACAGATATATGCAGCACACTGAGCACAGATATGGAGTGTTTTTCAGGCAGACAACTTATACTGGTGGTCACTGTCAGCAAAACTCTGCATTGTACTCCTCCTATATAATACAGCTGCTCCCCAGTCCCCACAATTAAGCAGTGTGAGCACAGATATATGCAGCACACTGAGCACAGATATGGAGCGTTTTTCAGGCAGACAACATATACTGGTGGTCACTGTCAGCAAAACTCTGCACTGTACTCCTCCTATATAATATTCTGGTGGTCCCCAGTCCCCACAATAAAGCAGTGTGAGCACAGATATATGTAGCACACTGAGCACAGATATGGAGTGTTTTTCAGGCAGAGAACGTATACTGGTGGTCACTGTCAGCAAAACTCTGCACTGTACTCCTCGGTCTCCTCCTATATAATACAGCTGCTCCCCAGTCCCCACAATTAAGCAGTGTGAGCACAGAAATATGCAGCACACTAAGCACAGATATGAAGTGTTTTTCAGGCAGACAACGTATACTGGTGGTCACTGGTCAGCAAAACTCTGCACTGTACTCCTCCTATATAATACTGCTGCTCCCCAGTCCCCACAATTAAGCAATAAGCAGTAGCACAAATATTATTAATAAACGGAGAGGAAGCCAGCCACGTCCTCTCCCTAACATTTCCAATGCACGAGTGAAAATGGCGGCGACGCGCGGCTGCTTATATAGAATCCGAATCTCGCGAGAATCCGACAGCGGGATGATGACATTCGGGCGCGCTCGGATTAACCGAGCCATACGGGAGAATCCGAGTATGCCTCGGACCCGTGTAAAATGGGTGAAGTTCGGGGGGGTTCGGTTTCTGAGGAACCGAACCCACTCATCACTAATACAGTGCATATAATGTATCAATTTAGGGTGTACGAAAACCAACATCTTGGGACTCACACCCATGTGTCACCCGGGAACGGGCATCCACATGGCAGCGACCCCGCCAGGAGGACGTGCACCACAAATAAAATCACCAAAAATATATTTGCAATAAACAATCAGATCTTTTAGGTTTTTCAACCTGCTGTAATGTCCAAGATAGCATCACATATCTCCATGGATGGAAAAGAGTCCAGAGCATTTGTTAAGTTCTGAATGTTTGTTAAGGTAAGTATTGTATAGGCATCTGAAAAGAACCAAAGGTCAGATAAGCAGGAAAAAAAACAAAAAGGTGTTATTTCAAAGAAACCATTTTAATTCGAAGTCCTTATTAAGGCCCTGTGGAATCAAAGTTTTATAAGAGTGGATGCAATTCATTTCCAACTTTGCTAGGGATTTAGCTATGCTGCCACCCCTGATGTTTCCCTAGCAACCTTCATTCCATAAAAGGCCTTAATATATTTAATGGATCTATCGTGGACTTCTTTTAAGTGACATGATAGGGCGTGTGTCTAAAACCTTTTTTTGTTATTCCTGAGATGTTCAAATATACAAATTTTCAATTGCCTGGATGTGCGACCAATATAAAATTTATTACAAGTACATTGTATCACATATACAACATTTTATGAGGTGCAGGTTAAAAAGTCATTAATTTGGACTTCAATTCCATTCATTTCCATTTTTTCAAATTTACTGTTAACCTTATAGTCAATATTTTTACACCCTTGGCAACAGCCACATCTGTAGAAACCTTGAGATTTTATAACGGATTCCTTTGGCTTTAGAGGTAGCATACTGGATACTAACTTTGTTTTTAAATTTGGTGCTTTTTTATAAATATGTATTGGTTTATCCGGAATGATGGTGCCAATCACCGGATCTTTTTTAAGTACATTCCAGTGCTTTCTTATGATTTTCTCCATTGCTTTATGTTGACTAGTAAACTCCGTAATGAATACCCACTGGTATTTATCATGATTTTTATCTTTTTTAGGCTTGGTTATTAGTAACTCCTCCCTAGTCTGATCGGTGAATTTAGAGATTTCCTGATTAATATTGTGCTCATTATAGCCACATGCCTTAAATTTAGATTTCATTTCTTCAGCTTGTTGGACAAAAACTTCCCGTTCCATACAGTTCCATCTAAGACAATTTATCTGACTCTTTGGTATGGAGTTAATCTAGCTGTCATGATGACAGCTAGTCACCGGGATATAACAGCCCGAATCTGTTGGCTTAGTATAGTTCATGGCATATAACTTCCCTTCTTTAACATAAACAGTGATATCCAGAAAATTGATACTAGATTCACTAGTTGTAAAAGATAATTTGATATTTTTATTGTTAGTGTTGAGGGACATCAGAAATTCATCAAGGGGGCCATTTCCACCCTTCCAAATTAGAAAAATTTCATCTATATAATGCATATAGGACACCGAGTCCGCTCCAAAGGGGTTGTTGGCCAAAATAGTTTCAAGCTCCCATAGCCCCATGAACAAATTAGCATAGCTTGGAGCGACCCTGGTGCCCATTGCAGTCCCTGTTTTTTTAATGTAAAAATCATCTTTTTTTTTTTTTTCAAATAATTTTTATTCAATTTTTTCCTCGTATAATACAGAGACAAAATGTTCAGTAGACAGAGAATAATAGAAATACATTTTTCAAAAAGAGAAAACTTAGGTACAAAGTTTCGGTTGAGATTTTGTTACTTTACATCAGTCTTCTTCATGTTAGAATTTGTTATATTAACATTAAATCAAAAGTACTGTTTCCTACCATTGAATAGTAACATAATATTAATCCTGCAAAACCTTTCACAGTTAACTAACCAAAACTGTATGTTATTCTTTTTTTTTTTTTTTTTTTTTAAATAATGTTTTATTGATTATATAAGGATATAAACATACAGATGCAACGTTGTAACAATAGATGGCATATAAGGACCGAATGACATATTATGATCAGGAGGGAGGGGAACTCAATAGATCTATCAATAAATAGTTGTCTCGCTTGCCTCCATGAAGACAGATTACCAAAGTGCTACAACTATCCATTAAAGTTAAGAGAAAGGGGGGGAAAAACAAAGAATATGAAGAAGGGGGGGGGGGGAGGGGGGAGGGAGGGAAAGGTCGGCCAGTCCGAGCCACCGATAGATACAACTTTTCGATGTAGGTAAGGTCCAGACAACATCTCAAATAATCAGCATCAAACATATAGAATGTAGCACTAGGTATTAGATGCTAAATGGTTGTCAATGGAGGTTCAGCGTTGAAATGCAAGGTCCATGGTGTCCATGTCTCGGTGAAAGAGAGTGGGGAGTCTCGAAGAGAGGCCGTAATTCGCTCTAACTTATATGTGAACCAAATTGCATTAATAGTAGCGACCATAGTAGGAGGGGCCACAGATTTCCACTTGGATGCTATTAGACATTTGGCTGTGTTCAGAATATGTTTAATTAGGGCTCGTTGATGGCGCGAGGTGTTAGGGATGGGACGGGAGAGTAGTGAATAAAAAGGTGAGTCCGGCACGGTTAAGTGCGTAACTTCTAGAACCAATTTATGAATTTGTCCCCAATATTGACGAATTGTTGGACAAGACCACCAAACATGCAGCAAGCTCCCCCTGCAACCACATAATCTCCAGCACTCGTCCGAGCACGTTGGATAAATAGAGTGTAATCTAGTAGGTACCAAGTACCAGCGATAGTACAATTTATATGAGTTTTCGGCTATACGAACCGAGATAGAGCTCTTGGTAATTTCCTGTCTAATATCCTCCCATTCCTCTACGGTTAAGGACTCCCCCACCTCCCTCTCCCACGCCAACTCGTGACTCTCCTTGGGGGGGACATTGTGTGACAGTAACACTCGATATATGCGTGAAAGGAGACCCTTCGTTAAGCGAGAGCCGCAGCACCATATTTCCAGGGGGGTAGCTATGGAGGGATTGGTGGGTTTAGGGAGTGAACCGTAGAAGTGTCTAATTTGCAAAAATTGGTAAAATACCGAGTGAGGGAGCAAGTAGCGGGATTGTAAATTTTCAAAGGATGGGAATGAGGAAAGAGGGGCAATGTCCTGAAGGAAGAGAATATTGTGTGTTGTCCAGTGTTGAAATGCAGCGTGGTTATTACCCGGTGGGAACAGTGGGTTGTTCCATAGAGGAGTTAGGTAGGGATTGTGGGATCGGAGTTGATAGAAGCGAGTGCAAAAATCCCACACTGTCAGGGAAAAGCGCACTGTTGGCAAAAGTAAAGTAGAGGCGGGTCGGGAGCGGGGTGGGGACCACAGCAGGGTTGCAAGTGAGAAGATATGGAGAGATTGTGCCTCAATGCATGTCCACGTTCTCTGCGCTGGAGGTGAGTGCCAGAGGACACATGAAGCTAGGTGTGCGGCTCGATAGTATCGAGTAAGGTCTGGTACGCCAAGACCGCCTTCCGAGCGGTGTTGTTGTAATAGCCGTATCTTAACCCTGGGTTTCTTCCCAGCCCATATAAAGCTAGATATATCCCGCTGTAGATTCTTTAATATTTTGACTGGGATGTGGATAGGCAGGGTTTGCCATAAGTACAATATCCGTGGTAATAAATTCATTTTGACTGCTGCTATACGGCCAAACCAGGAAATAAATAATTTATTCCAGGCCGCAAGATCTGTTTTAATCTGAGATTTCAGTCGTGGGAAGTTAGCAGCATATAGCGATGAATAAGATTTGGTTAGATAAATACCTAAATATTTAAGTTTAGTATTTTGCCATTTACAGGCAAAGGAAGAGCGTAAAGTAGTGATATCCTGCGGGGGGATATGTAAATCTAGGATCTCTGTTTTGTCTGCATTGAGTTTATAGTTTGAAATGGAGCTATATGTATGGATCTCCTGAAAAAGCTGTTGTAAGGACGTGTATGGGTTAGTCAAAGTCAGGATGACATCATCTGCATATAGAGCGATTTTATATTCATGGTTGTCCACCAGGACACCTGAGATATTGGGATTCAGACGGATTTTCGCCGCCAGTGGTTCCATAACTAGGGCAAAAAGTAAAGGGGAAAGTGGGCATCCCTGACGGGAGCCATTTTTGATAGACAGGGGCGAGGAAGTGAGGCCATTAACCAGAATTGACGCTGAGGGGTTATCATAAAGCGAGGTGATGGCATTATAAAATGAGCCTTGGATACCGATTGCTTGAAGAGTATGCTGTATGAAGGGCCAGGCTACCCTATCAAAGGCTTTTTCCGCGTCAAGAGCCACCACCAATGTTGGGGTGGCGTCCCGATGGGAGAGATGAATGAGATCTATAAGGCGTCTAGTATTATCCGCAGCCTGTCGATTGGGGATAAAGCCTACTTGATCTGGGTGTATCAGTGTGGGAAGGTGAGGGGCAAGTCGATTAGCCAGGATTTTGGCGAATAACTTTAAATCTGTATTCAATAACGATATGGGTCTATAGTTCTTTAGTTCCATAGGATCTCGATCAGGTTTGGCAATAACTACAATATTGGCTCTGGTAGTCGCTGCATCGAGGGAGTTCCCCTCCATCAGCGAGTTAAATAGTGAATGTAACATGGGGAGAAGGGCTTGGGAGAATTTCTTATAGTATATGGCAGTATATCCGTCTGGACCCGGTGCGGAGGAGCGACGGAGCTGCCCGATTGTGAGGAGAATTTCTTCGCGTGTAATAGGATCATTGAGCAATTCAATGTCCGTTGTGGATAATTTCGGTAATTGACAAGAAGAAAGATAGTGTTGGATATTTGTTATATAGTGTGGGTCAGTAGCAGCCTCAGAGGGGAGGTTATAGAGGGAAGCATAGTAATCCTGAAAGAGGGAAGTCATCACTTTAGGGTCAGTCGTTGCGGATCCGTCAGGACATCTTAATGCCAGGATTCGATTGAGCGTGCGTTTCTCACGCAGTCGCCGAGCCAAAAGTGTATCCGCCTTATCCGATTTTTCATAGAATTTTTGGCGGATCCATAATAACGATTTGATCGTTTTCTTTGTGAGTATTTGGGTTAGTTGCCCTTTCAGGGCAAGTATCTTTAAATATAGTTTACGTTTGGGGAAACGCTGATGACGGAGTGTCATAGATGCTAATTCGGTCTCCAGATCTGCGATCCGTTTAGACTCAACCTTCCTCTGAGTTGATGTAAGGCTAATAAGGAGCCCCCGCAACGTTGCTTTGTGAGCTTCCCATAATATTGTGGGCGATATTTCGGGGGAGACGTTATCATTTAGGAAGTGGTGAATCGCTTCCTCTATTCGAGTCACATTATCAGACTTAAGAAATAAGGACTCATTAAGGCGCCACTTGCGGGAAGTCAGAGGTCTATGGGGACAAGCAAGATCAAGCAGAATCGCATAGTGGTCAGACCAGGTGGTCGGAATCACTTGGGCTCCCAATAGGGATTGGGTGGAGTCCCTATCTACAAATACATAATCAATACGCGTGTATACAGATGTAGCCACCTTTATCTTGAGTGGCCGCGGCGGTTGTCCCGTTCGACCATACGCAGCGTACTGTGGCGTAGCGAGGCGCGCCTAGCCACAGAGAGGCTATCTAATCGCACGGAGACAGACATTTGACGTTTGGCGTTACCTTTACGTGTAATACCTGCGATCAGCCACCAGATGTCGCTTTTTACAATCACCACTGCGCATGCGTGTGGTCTCCCGTAAAATACAATACTGACATACATAATAAGGACTACTTTACTAAGGCGTCTCATTACGCTGCATACAGCAAATACTGTACTCATTACGCTGCATTATTTAATACAGTACTGTACAGTATATACAGTACGACACCGACGCAAATACAGTAGTACAGCATACAGTATATGATCCATCTACAATACTTTATGAATACTGTATGTGAGCGTGCAAGTCCCGCAGACAAAACACAGTACTGTAAAACCAGTAGTGTACACTGTCGCAAATGGATGTGTGTTACAAGTTCACTATTGCCTCTCAAGATTAGGAATTTTCTACAGTGTTATCGTCCTAATCCCGTAGCCATTACAGCATAATCAAAACCAACGGATTTATACATTTGTCTGCGGCGAAGTGGTGAAGTGTTTCGCTTCCTATACTCAGAGTCCAGGGTTCGATTCCTTAAGTACTGTACGAATGCATGTTACTGTAGTTTTTTTCAGACACTTTATTATTTTTTTTATTCACATACTGCAAACCAGGGCATACAGTAGCTGCATGAGCGGTTCTATGCGATCGAGTCCGGTGTACCATAATGTGCAGGTTCTATGCAGGTTAAGGTACTATGCTCCGTACACAGTACACATACAATTCTGTAGCTGGGCAGACTGAATAGAAATGGCTACCACCTATGACTCCTTGCCCCACAGAGGCCCTAGGCTACGGAGCAAGTAATAGTCCAGATTGTACAGACTATGGGGCAATGCTGAATGAGCGTCACAATCCCCTAGCTAAAATACACAGTATGCATATTATGGTACACCGGACTCGATGACATACAGTACTGTAGCACACTGGCAAAATGGCCGCCGCCCCTGAACCCTTGTGCAGGTTATGGGGCAATGCTGAAGGAGCGTCACAATCCCCTAGCCAAAATACACAGGGGAGGGATAAGCTACTGTAGGATTGCATACAGTATTACGGTACACCGGACTCAATCGCATAGCACACTGTCAAAACGACCACTACCCATGAACCCCCACCTCCTGAACCCCCACCTCGTGGCAGGCAGCAGTTGGGTATGGAATGAGAAATGGCATAAGCTGTGCAGGCTACGGGGCGATGCTGAAGGAGCGTCACAATCCCCTAGCCAAAATACACAGAGATACTGTAAGCGAGGTCTATGCACATTACAGTACTGTACGTTACACCGGGCTCGGTCGCATAGCAAACTGACAAAACACAAGTTTTACAGTACATACAGTAAAGCAGGCCAAAGCTGCAGGAGAGTTTCTACTGTAAAGGTTCTATGCACCGTACGGTAATGTACACATACCTGTACAATTCTATAGCAGGGCAGACTCAATTGAAATGGCTACCGCCTGTGACTCCTACAGTAGCTCCTAGGAGGCACTCAGCTATGGAGCAAATAACAGCACAGATTTTGCAGGCTACGGGGCAATGCTGAAGGAGCGTTACAATCCCCTAGCTACAATACACAGGGGTGATAGAGATAATCGAGTGGCTGGAGGGGGGTCCCCTTGATTTAAGGGGCCCCCACTCCTCCAGGGTACTCCGGCCAGGTGTGACTAGTTGGGTATTTAATTCCATGGCCGCAGGGACCTGTATAAAAGTCTCCCCCGGCTGTGCATTATCTGTCCAGCTAGTGGAGCCCAGTGCTGATTCAAAAAATATGGGGAACCCCTACGCTTTTTTTGTCCCCCTTATTTTTTGCACCAGGACCAGGCGCAGAGCCCGGTGCTGGTTCTAAAAAGATGGGGGATCCCGTGTCCATTTTTTCCGTATTCCTTCCGGAATTCGACTGCAATTGCATATACAGTACTGTACCCCTTAATGTCACTGCTTACAGTATACAGTATTTAGACATGAGCTTGTGTACAGTATCTGTCATGAGGTGCTTTTTTCACTGACACTATAACTTTTTTCTATTGTGATATACTGTACAGAGGCGGCAAACTAGCCAAACGGGAATAATCAGCTTCTGCAGAATAAAATGAGATGCTACAGTACATGCCTATATTCTGTGAGTGACTGCGGCTCTATGAAATTAAATCAGAAAATTTAAATATGAAATGCATTACTAATGTGTGGCATTACTGTACTGTATGTGTATAAGGTGTACTACAATATTTTCTGGTGTAACATAAGGAAAGGGCACTACTGCATGGTCTAATGCAGTGGTTCTCAAACTTGGTCCTCAGGACCCCACACAGTGCATGTTTTGCAGGTAAACCAGCAAGTGCACAGATGTATTCATTACTAACTGACACATTTTAGAAGGTCCATACAGTAGGTGGAGCTAATTTTTTCACTTGTGATTCTGTGAGACCTGCAAAACCTGCACTGTGTGGGGTCCTGAGGACTGAGTTTGAGAACCTGTGGTCTAATGTAAATAAAGATGAATGTGGTGGGGTGTAATGTGAATAAGGGGCATTACTGTTAGGAGTAATGTGGTACTATGATATGATGTCATGAGAATAAGAGACACCACTGCATGATATAATGTGAATAAAGTTGCAGTACTGTGTTGTGTCATTTCATCTTCGGGTATTATTGTGTTACCATGCCCCTTCCCAGCAAGAACATACTGTACACTGTTTTGGGCTGGCACTAAATGTGCACATTGTTCTTATTTAGATTATAGGGGGTAGGAGCGCCAAAATGGGTGATGGTGCTGGGAAAGGGGTGCAGGGTTAGAGGCGGAACTACGTAGCATCTGTGCAAGAGGGCATCAGCCAAAATCTAGCCTAGGGCATCATGTTGGTCAGGTTTGGCTCTGATAATACTGTATACTGTACTCTTACTGTACTTTGCATTCAATACAGATACTGTTTGCACACAGGTTTTACATGAATCATTGGCAATGCTGCAGGAGTGTCTCATTAGGCAATCTAAAATATACCACGACTATGGGTGGGGATACAGTAGGGAAGTTCTGTCACCATAAGCTGTCTGCTGTGTATAGCATATTTCCATCTGAGATGCATTTGTGTGTTTGTAATAAGAAAAAAACATTTTACTGTACATTTAGTGGATACAGTATTTCTCCCCCATAATGACGTATCATACTGTACAGGTACCCTCATGTACTGTACCGTACCATACTGTAAAATTGAATATTTATTGGAAAAACATCAATATTAATGTAAAAATAAAGTATTACAACATCCGATTCCATGTACTGCACTGATCAAAATGTACAGTACTCTTATTCAGGACTTATAAAACTGAAAATAACTGTTCATACAGTACACATCAATAACATTACTACTGTATAATATTCTACATTAGTTTATGCAATAATCAGACAAAGGCAATTTTATCATTTTTTTTAATAATGCACCAATTTAAAATTTTAAACAGAAAATACAGAACTACATATTTGTGGCTTGACCATTTCTTTCAACTACAACAGGTAATACTTTATACAGGTGATTTATATAATTATTACAATGTTCAGGTGTGAGTACTTCTAGCCAAAATTTCTTTATCCCATCCACCAGTTGCTGTTTTGTTGTTGGCTTTGCAACACTCCTAACGTACCTCTTCAATTGAGCCCACACTAATTCGATTGGGTTCATGTCTGGTGATCTAATTAAAAAAAAAAAAAAAAAGCGTATAGAAAAAATTAATTACAGTACATTACAGTAAATAGAGAAAATTAAACATACAATATTGTACTGTTTATTAAACAAAAATTTTTTTTACAGTACTAGAGTGCTATCCAAAATTTTACTTGTACACTGTTGAAAGAATACTCACTCTGGTGGTGTGCGTTCCCAATTCATACCTTTCTCTTCCATAAATTTGGCTGAGGCGGAGTGTTTAGGATCATTGTCTTGGAATATCCTATGGTGAGTTGGGTAATATTTATTCACAAATGGCACCATACATTTCTCTACTATTGTTTCTTGGAAATATTTCTTATCCATGATTCCTACAGAAATCAAAAAATGTTGTTCATTAATAAGCAACTCCTTTTATTGTGCAGTTACACGTACTCTACAGTACAACATGTATTTTTACAGAACACAGGCACAGAATAAAGTATAGTACTGTACTGTACCTTCGAAAAATAATAGGGGACCAGCTCCTAATCGTGATATGCCTCCCCATACATGGATTTTCAATGGATGCTTTGGGCGTGGTTTTAAAGAGATATGGTTACGTTTCCTGAATGACATTCTGGAGAACCGCTCAAGGGCAACAGACGATTCATCTGTGAAAATGACATCATCAAATGTTTCACCACTCTCAATCCATCGCCGTGCCTGTTCCACTCTCTTTTCTTTATTCACATCTCTTATCATTGGAGATATCCTGTGAAGAGCCAAAAATAATGAAATCAGATACAGTTATGAAATTACAGATTTACAGATTACTGTATATACAGTAGACTGTATGTGCAGTATACTGTATTATATACCTACTGTATACATTAAACTGTACATACAGTACATTAAGTTACATACAGAGTAATATATATATACATACTGTACATACACACAAACACACACACACAGTATACAGTATGTAATCATCACAATAAGCCGGCAATGCTTCATTGCTGTCTCTGAGTGCCTATACAGTAGGTATCTCTTTTGGGATAGAATACTGTATATACAGTATATACACACACACATACTGTATATAGTATAAAGTACACACTCTGTATAATGATTTATGGCATTATTATATCACGTATCAAGGGATTATTAACAGTGCATTTACTGTATGGTTTATACTGCTTTCAGCCTTTGCGCCAAAGGTCCATCCCATTTTCCGTCGCATCCTTCTGATGCTGGTGGCCGATATGTCCAGGTCATACTTGGAATGGAGAATTCGTTTTATTTGCAGAGCAGTACGCTCATCATCCTCACGAGTTAGTTCCTCCACAATTTGTTGCACTCTCCTACAGTACAATACAGTATGAAAAATATGAATTCATGAACAGCACAATCACAGTTACAATTGATGAAGTTTTTATTTTATTTCAAAAAAATTGTTTATGGTATAAAGCAAGTCATTTAAACATTACAGTAGTGTACAGTACGTACCATGTGCATTTTGTAGGAAATACAAATCTGGGCGTTGTTCTCTCGAATGCATGATAGCGCACCGTTTCTAAAGTGACTATAATGCCACTTTCCTTGAGCCATGCATGGATCTCTTTGATGGTTTTATTTTCTTTTTTCATGTTGGCGATTATCTTGCTCATCGTTTTGTTGATAGTTACTGGCATGTTGTCCAACTATAATTCCTGTATGGAGAGAAAACATTTGTGAATACTGTAGTCTAAAATTTACACATCTGAAAATGCATAAGAGTTTTATGATAGAAGTTAATACTGTACATGTTTACTATCCAGTACCTGATGTTCAAATTTAAGTATTGTATACTGTACAGTACTGAAAATACAACTTCAGTGTTATGGACTGCAATTAGTTTCCTGTATGAAACAGATACAGTACAGTAAATAACCCTCCTTGGAAGTGCATGGGCCCTGTGAGACTTACAGTAGTGTACAGCATAAGGGTCGACTGACATGATGTACAAGCATTACATACAGTACATGTCAGTACTGTATGTAAATTCTTCAATTATTGCCTAACAACAATGCTGCTTACTGTATATTAAATACTGTAGGCCTAGAAATGTGCATCTCAATATAGTAATTAAAAACACAGGGGCCTATGTGGATAAGCGAGTTCTATGCACACAAAAAATGGCCACCGACCGTGAACCCCCAGCACGTGGCAGCGCTCGGATATGTAGTGAGATACAGTATGGCATACATTTCACAGTTCAGGGGGCAATGCTGAAGGAGCGTCACAATCCCCTAGCTCAATTACATTGGGATAAGCGAGGTCTATGCACATTACGGTATACCGAGCTGGATCGCTTAGCAACCTGACAAAATGGCCGCCGACCGTGAACTCCCAGCACGTGGCAGCGCTCGGATATGTAGTGAGATACAATATGGCATACATTTCACAGTTCAGGGGGCAATGCTGAAGGAGCGTCACAATCCCCTAGCTCAATTACATTGGGATAAGCGAGGTCTACTATATGCACATTACGGTATACCGAGCTGGATCGCTTAGCAACCTGACAAAATGGCCGCCGACCGTGAACTCCCAGCACGTGGCAGCGCTCGGATATGTAGTGAGATACAATATGGCATACATTTCACAGTTCAGGGGGCAATGCTGAAGGAGCGTCACAATCCCCTAGCTCAATTACATTGGGATAAGCGAGGTCTATGCACATTACGGTATACCGAGCTGGATCGCTTAGCAACCTGACAACATGGCCGCCGACCGTGAACTCCCAGCACGTGGCAGCGCTCGGATATGTAGTGAGAGATGGTATACATTTTAAAATACACCGGGATAAGTTGTACAGGCCATGGAGCAATGCACAGGGACATTCATCATTTACGTACAGTATATAAATAATTGTAAACCGTAAATGAAAGAATTACCGGTCAAATACTGTATGACGAAACTGTGTCAATGAGCTGGAACAGTATGGCCTGTGAAGAAGTTATCGAAGGCAGAAACGGAGAGCAAATTATCAGGAGATTTCTGAAAGGTCGGAGAAGATCCACACAGCAAGTCTGCCTACGAGGAAACAGCTTTGCAAAGTGGGTAGCGGGGCGGTGACTGAGACGCTCTTTTATTCACATTCACACAAAAGGAATTCTTACCGCTGTGATTGGTGCCAATATAGGCGCATTCATCCTTACACCAATCACAGAGCATACTGTACAGGTACTTTTGAATGTGAATAAAAGAGCGTCTCAGTCACCGCCCGCTACCCACTTTGCAAATCTGTTTCCTCGTAGGCAGACTTGCTGTGTGGATCTTCTCCGACCTTTCAGAAATCTCCTGATAATTTGCTCTCCGTTTCTGCCTTCGAAAACTTCTTCACAGGCCATACTGTTCCAGCTCATTGACACAGTTTCGTCATACAGTATTTGACCGGTAATTCTTTCATTTACGGTTTACAATTATTTATATACTGTACGTAAATGATGAATGTCCCTGTGCATTGCTCCATGGCCTGTACAACTTATCCCGGTGTATTTTAAAATGTATACCATCTCTCACTACATATCCGAGCGCTGCCACGTGCTGGGAGTTCACGGTCGGCGGCCATGTTGTCAGGTTGCTAAGCGATCCAGCTCGGTATACCGTAATGTGCATAGACCTCGCTTATCCCAATGTAATTGAGCTAGGGGATTGTGACGCTCCTTCAGCATTGCCCCCTGAACTGTGAAATGTATGCCATATTGTATCTCACTACATATCCGAGCGCTGCCACGTGCTGGGAGTTCACGGTCGGCGGCCATTTTGTCAGGTTGCTAAGCGATCCAGCTCGGTATACCGTAATGTGCATACAGTAGACCTCGCTTATCCCAATGTAATTGAGCTAGGGGATTGTGACGCTCCTTCAGCATTGCCCCCTGAACTGTGAAATGTATGCCATATTGTATCTCACTACATATCCGAGCGCTGCCACGTGCTGGGAGTTCACGGTCGGCGGCCATTTTGTCAGGTTGCTAAGCGATCCAGCTCGGTATACCGTAATGTGCATACAGTAGACCTCGCTTATCCCAATGTAATTGAGCTAGGGGATTGTGACGCTCCTTCAGCATTGCCCCCTGAACTGTGAAATGTATGCCATATTGTATCTCACTACATATCCGAGCGCTGCCACGTGCTGGGAGTTCACGGTCGGCGGCCATTTTGTCAGGTTGCTAAGCGATCCAGCTCGGTATACCGTAATGTGCATACAGTAGACCTCGCTTATCCCAATGTAATTGAGCTAGGGGATTGTGACGCTCCTTCAGCATTGCCCCCTGAACTGTGAAATGTATGCCATACTGTATCTCACTACATATCCGAGCGCTGCCACGTGCTGGGGGTTCACGGTCGGTGGCCATTTTTAGTGTGCATAGAACTCGCTTATCCACATAGGCCCCTGTGTTTTTAACTACTATATTGAGATGCACATTTCTAGGCCTACAGTATTTAATATACAGTAAGCAGCATTGTTGTTAGGCTTTACGCTACCCACTTTGCAAATCTGTTTCCTCGTAGGCAGACTTGCTGTGTGGATCTTCTCCGACCTTTCAGAAATCTCCTGATAATTTGCTCTCCGTTTCTGCCTTCGAAAACTTCTTCACAGGCCATACTGTTCCAGCTCATTGACACAGTTTCGTCATACAGTATTTGACCGGTAATTCTTTCATTTACGGTTTACAATTATTTATATACTGTACGTAAATGATGAATGTCCCTGTGCATTGCTCCATGGCCTGTACAACTTATCCCGGTGTATTTTAAAATGTATACCATCTCTCACTACATATCCGAGCGCTGCCACGTGCTGGGAGTTCACGGTCGGCGGCCATGTTGTCAGGTTGCTAAGCGATCCAGCTCGGTATACCGTAATGTGCATAGACCTCGCTTATCCCAATGTAATTGAGCTAGGGGATTGTGACGCTCCTTCAGCATTGCCCCCTGAACTGTGAAATGTATGCCATATTGTATCTCACTACATATCCGAGCGCTGCCACGTGCTGGGGGTTCACGGTCGGTGGCCATTTTTAGTGTGCATAGAACTCGCTTATCCACATAGGCCCCTGTGTTTTTAACTACTATATTGAGATGCACATTTCTAGGCCTACAGTATTTAATATACAGTAAGCAGCATTGTTGTTAGGCAATAATTGAAGAATTTACATACAGTACTGACATGTACTGTATGTAATGCTTGTACATCATGTCAGTCGACCCTTATGCTGTACACTACTGTAAGTCTCACAGGGCCCATGCACTTCCAAGGAGGGTTATTTACTGTACTGTATCTGTTTCATACAGGAAACTAATTGCAGTCCATAACACTAATATTAAGCCCACTCCATTATCCACTCCTCCCCTGTGTATTAAACACCCCCTACCACCCTGGAAGTCATGTACTGTACCAGGGCCCCTTCATTCAGCACAATGCCCCCTTCTACAGTTTAGTGTTCTCCTTCCTGCCCCATCTGTGCAGTAAAGGAATAATTAGCAGAAATTATTTCTCCAGGTCCTACTGTACATACTGAGCGAAAGATAGAACCCCCCCTATCCCCCGCGGAGCATCAAAGCTGCCGCTGATAGCTCCCCCCACCCCTTCCGCTGGTGAGTGGGTAGGGGCCCCAGTGCATTGCTGTGTCCAGGGGCCCACACTGCTGTTAAGATGGCTCTAGTAATTGAGCTAGGGGATTGTGACGCTCCTTCAGCATTGCCCCTGGACTGTACCATACTGTATCTCACTCCATATCCAAGCGCTGCCACGTGCTGGGAGTTCACGGTCGGTGGCCATTTTGTCAGGTTGCTAAGCGATCCAGCTCGGTATAACGTAATGTACATAGACCTTGCTTATCCCGGTGTACTACAGGTATGTGCAGTAGTACTGAATGATTGCTATCACTTGTGGTGAAACACCTATCTTATCAAATACAGTAACTACTGTACAGTATAGTTGTTCGCACAGGTGATGGTAATCATACTGTATATTTAAACTGAAGTCCGTAACAGAGCATTCTGTCCCTCCTGCAGAGGTTCTTGTTGGGAGGCACAGGGAAAAAAGGCAAATACTGTACAGTACAGTATTTGCACTTTACTGTTGTGCACTTTATTTGAAAATGTACAGTTGTTTGCTATTTTTAGCATGCTGTGCTTTACATGTTTTCTTATTGTGGTTTTTATATTTTTAGACAAAAGACAAAGAATGCAGACTACCAGATTTTACGGGAGTGCCAAAACCCACCCATCAGTGGCACAGAAACTTGCTGCATTAGTTCCACAAAAGAAGAAGAAAACTGCCAAGGCGGCTCAGAAAGAAAATGTGGTGAAACCACGAAAAAATGCCAAGGCAAAGAATAATACGTTGGAGATGATATGTGGTGTGGCAAATGATGTAATTGTTCCATCTCCTGCAGATCACAGTGTTCAGCCAATGAATCTGGAAATACCGGTGCTAGAGGACGTGACAAACACGCTGCATCAGGAAGCTTCTTTTTTGGACCATGTAGCCACCCCTGGACAAGAAGACATGACACATTCACCACGAAGAAGGTTGCATTTCACAGATGTGAACACCAAAGTGCAGGACTGCCAGTGTACCTGTCCTGTTTTACTAAAGGAGCTACTCAGTAAGGTGACCAATATGGAGTCAGAAGTTGGTGGACAGGTCAATCAGCTGCAGACCGATGTGGCTGGCCTGAAAGAAGGCATAAAGGAACAGATGGTAGAAGCCATGAAGAAAGTCATTGAACAAACGAGGGAAGAATGGCAAGTTGGAGTTTGCCGCACCATCATTGCAACACACCACCAAGCGGTTCAAGTCAGCGGCCTGGACGACCGAGGCCTGGAGGACCGCAGAGGAGGCCTGGAGGACCGCAGAGGAGGCCTGGAGGACCGCAGAGGAGGCCTGGAGGACCGCAGAGGAGGCCTGGAGGACCGCAGCGGACTGGACGAAGTCAGCGGCATGGACGACCGCAGAGGAGGCCTGGAGGACCGCAGAGGAGGCCTGGAGGACCGCAGAGGAGGCCTGGAGGACCGCAGAGGAGGCCTGGAGGACCGCAGAGGAGGCCTGGAGGACCGCAGCGGACTGGACGAAGTCAGCGGCATGGACGACCGCAGAGGAGGCCTGGAGGACCGCAGAGGAGGCCTGGAGGACCGCAGAGGAGGCCTGGAGGACCGCAGAGGAGGCCTGGAGGACCGCAGAGGAGGCCTGGAGGACCGCAGCGGACTGGACGAAGTCAGCGGCCTGGAGGACCGCAGAGGAGGCCTGGAGGACCGCAGAGGAGGCCTGGAGGACCGCAGAGGAGGCCTGGAGGACCGCAGAGGAGGCCTGGACGACCGCAGAGGAGGCCTGGACGACCGCAGAGGAGGCCTGGACGACCGCAGAGGAGACCTGGAGGACCGCAGCGGACTGGACGAAGTCAGCGGCCTGGAGGACCGCAGAGGAGGCCTGGAGGACCGCAGAGGAGGCCTGGAGGACCGCAGAGGAGGCCTGGAGGACCGCAGAGGAGGCCTGGAGGACCGCAGAGGAGGCCTGGAGGACCGCAGAGGAGGCCTGGACGACCGCAGAGGAGGCCTGGACGACCGCAGAGGAGACCTGGAGGACCGCAGCGGACTGGACGAAGTCAGCGGCATGGAGGACCGCAGAGGATGCCTGGAGGACCGCAGAGGAGACCTGGAGGACCGCAGAAGAGACCTGGAGGACCGCAGAGGCCTGGACCACAGCAGCGGACTGGACGAAGTCAGCGACTTGGGCGAACGCAGAGGAGGCCTGGAGGACCGCAGAAGAGACCTGGAGGACCGCAGAAGAGACCTGGAGGACCGCAGAAGAGACCTGGAGGACCGCAGAGGCCTGGACCACAGCAGCGGACTGGACGAAGTCAGCGACTTGGGCGAACGCAGAGGAGGCCTGGAGGACCGCAGAGGAAACATGGAGGACCGCAGAGGAGGCCTGGAGGACCGCAGAGGAGGCCTGGAGGACCGCAGAGGAGGCCTGGAGGACCGCAGAAGAGACCTGGAGGACCGCAGAGGAGGCCTGGAGGACCGCAGAGGAGGCCTGGAGGACCGCAGAAGAGGCCTGGAGGACCGCAGAGGAGGCCTGGAGGACCGCAGAGGAGGCCTGGAGGACCGCAGAGGAGGCCTGGAGGACCGCAGAGGAGGCCTGGAGGACCGCAGAGGAGGCCTGGAGGACCGCAGAGGAGGCCTGGAGGACCGCAGAGGCCTGGACCACAGCAGCGGACTGGACGAAGTCAGCGACTTGGACGACCGCAGAGGAGGCCTGGAGGACCGCAGAAGAGACCAGGAGGACCGCAGAAGAGACCAGGAGGACCGCAGAAGAGACCTGGAGGACCGCAGAGGAGGCCTGGAGGACCGCAGAGGGCTGGACGACCGCAGAGGCCTGGATTCAAGTGTGCTGTTGCCAGGAACACCAATGATGACCAGCACACCTGCTCACAGGCCACTTCGCAATACATTCGGAGGCTCTCTGAACAATATTGCCCTGGCTGTCATCTCAACTTCCCTGGACGACCATCTGTACAGAGCTTCAAATGGACATATTCAGAAATATGCATATTCTCTGTTCCAGCACCATGTACGGTACGACAAATACTTGACGTGGGCCAATCGTGTGAACTTTGATGGTTCCAAGGGCAAACTTCCGCTGCCCAAAAATCTGGTACATGACATCATGGCTAGGTGTGAACGCCGCGTGAGGATTGGTGATCCAGAAAAGAGGAAGATAAGGGATACCATAAACTCTGTGCTGAGAACGAAGAGGAAAATGACTTGGAAGCTCGACTATGATGAAACCAGATCATTACCTACCTCCTAGCTTCAGCACATCAGCTTCACACAGCTGAAGCTAAAAAATTGTGTCAATGTACCTGTATGACCTGTACATTTTCTGGGGCTGCATGCACTGTGCTGAATCCACTTGGAGCAGCTCGGTTACTCAAAGGGGAGTGCATGAACTTGGCTCACCACATTCCTGGTAATGTAAGGGCCTGTTACAAGTTGCCCCTTTTATTCCTGTTGATTTTTTGGGCGCTGCTGTATCTATCCAGTAGCAGCCGAGTCCATTGTGCTGTGTCCATCTGGGGCCTTGGGCTGCGTTTCCATCCAGGGGCTGCTGTTGTCAGTCCTCTATTCTGGTGTCCGTATGCGACAGTGTTAAAAAGCAAAAGACAAAAACGAAAAATAATTCAAAAAAGCAAAACCTAAAAATAAAGTACAAAAACCATTACCCCGCACCACCACCACAAAAAAATAAATTATAAAAATGTTAAAGTTGATATTGTTACTGTATTTGTGCTGTTACCTTTTGATTAAAGTACCGTACAGTATGTGTGATGTTGGCTTTATTACAATACAGTACAGTATGTGTGATGTTACATGTTCCAAATGATTTTGTCCGTAAATAAAGTGTTTCTTAAAATAAACATGACGTGGTTTCCAATGTTTGTATTCCCAACTTCCTGTACTGTATAAATTAGTACTACTGTATGATGGGAATTCAATTAAGAGTGGTATACTGTATGTAAAACAACTTGGTTAGGCATCTTGCATTTCATATTTTAATAAAAACCACAGGAAACTTCTATTTTTAAAAGTTTATTGAAGAAAAAAAAGGTGTTTTTTTTTAAATAAAGTTTGAAAGTTAATTAAAACAAAAAAGTAGTTTGTTCTTCGTTACATTCTTTTCTTGTGTATATAGATATCTGTGGGGGAAAAAAAAAAAAAAGTATTAAAGTAAAGACACTCATGTTCATTTGTTTTCCAAGAAAATTTGTGGAACCACACAGCCCAGCAATAAGTCATGCTGGGCTGTGTGGTTCCACAAAAGGCATGCGGTACAAAGTGAAATAGTGGTGTCAGTGGTCAGCACTTTGACACGCTAACATTTGTGGAACCACACAGCAATGGCTGACACACATAAAATGGCTGACACACACAAAATGCCTGACACACACAAAATGCCTGACACACACAAAATGCCTGACACACACAAAATGCCTGACACACACATGCTGGAGTGAAAACACATGTTTGCCAAACAGTCGACAGCACATGTCGGCCAGATGGCCGACCAAACTTGCTCCAAATCACCCCAAACTGTCCAGAAAGCACCCCAGCACACTCAGGAGGTACTGTACACCACAGCTAAATTAGGAGAGAATTTCATTACAAACAGCCAGATCTTGCAGATTATCTGCCAGATAATTGTATGGTGTACAGTATGCCTATCTTATACAGTAGAAAAAGATACTATACAATGGAGTACAAGAACAAAAATTTTTATTAAATAAAATTAAATTAAACTTAATAAAATATTAAAATAGTGGTCCACTAGGAGGTGGACCACCACCCGCTGGAGCTGGATGGCACGCTGCAACTGTTCTGTGGGAAAAAAAGGACAGTATTACAAAACAAATACTGAATACTTTACAGTGTAGTAATGGCAATACAGTACTTTACTCTATATTAGACAATATTGTTATTTACAATGTACAGTACTGTATTGTCAGTACAGTAAATCAAACACTACTGTATGCTGTCGAGGTAATTTAAACATTGCTTTAGTTTACCTCTTGTATAAGTGGGCTGCTGCCTGCCCGCTTCTGGGCCAGCCCACCTATCTTGCCCCTGTCTGGGGCCCCCATAAATAATTGGCACTATATTGGAGAAAAAAAAACATTTAGTCACATTCAAATAGTAAACAATTATTACTGTATACTGTAGGTACAGTATTATACTGTATTGCTGGTATTCAAAATATAAAGTACTGTACAAGAGTTTAGCTTCAATAGGTCATAAACAAATTGTCAAAGGAATTAAACACCACAGTACAAATACTGTAGACATTTACTGTATGTATTAGCAGTCATGACATTTCATGACCGCTTCAGAAAAAAGAGGGTTACAGTACTGTAGGTGGTGTTGTAGGGAGTACTATCCATAATAGTGGACTGTACTCAGAGCCAGCCATAAATAATATGATTCCCTAGTCAAGTTTTTGGATGCTGCCCCCTTGCACAGATGCTATTTCCGCCTCTGAGCCTGTACCCCTTTCCCAGCACCATCACCCCTCAACCATAGCAGTCGTCATTTTGGTGCTCCTCCAACTTACTGTACTGTATGTTTAAAATAGCAACAGTGTGCACATTCGGTGTGCATCCCAAAACGGTGCATGTTCTTGCTGGGAAGGGGCAAGGCCACACAGTAATTCCCCAATCTGAAATGACGCCACACAGTACTGCAACTTTATTCACAACATATCATGCAATAGTGTCTCTTTTTCTCGTTACATCATATGATAGTACCACATTACTCCTCAAAGTATTCCCACTTATTCACATTGCATCACATCATATTGCTCTTTGTTCACATTAGACCACACAGTAGTGCCCTTGCTACAGTATATGTTACACAACAAAGTACTGTATACACATAATGCTGCACATTAGTAATGCATTTTGTATGCACAGAATATACTGTAGGCATGCTGCATATCATATTAATCAGCAGAAGCTGCTTGTGCCCCTGGGCATTTGGCAAGTATGCCTATGCCTAGGGCAGGCTCAGACTGGAGATCAGTACGTAATCCCGCTGGACGGGATCCCGGCAGTCAAAATACAGACGCCGGAATCCCGACCACACAATCCCGACAGGGGCGGCGAGCGGAAAGCAGCCCCTTGCATGCTTGCTTCGCTCGCCACGCGGTGGGCACGGTGCCTCGCTACGCTCTACACACTATTATATCAGTAGTCAGGAAACGCAGCATGCATTTGTGGAGTGAAGAGGGTGAAAAAGGAGAGAAAGTACAGTTTGTACTGTAAGGTTATGTCAGAGGGTGTGAAGATGATCAGCTCAGTGTTATACATGTTACAGTAAGTTAGAATACAGTACAGTGCATTATGTATTTCTATTTTATTACCAGGTGTCTCCTCCACTGGTTGGCGACGGACTGTAAAAAGATAATACAGTACAGTTAGTCATATCAGTTTGACTTAAAATAATGTTGGAGAAAAAAAAATACTGTAATTACAGTACCAACTATTGCTACTGTACAGTATACTGTATTTACCAAAAATGTATTCTGGCTCGTCGTCTGTGGGTAAAAGAGAAGAATATTATAAGATACAGTATACAGTAAAAAGTATAGTAATAGTACACTAGTGTCCAGGCCCAGTGTCAGGTGGGTAAAAAAAGGTATGCTTGTGACAGGCATGGTGATTCCAAGGGACCCCACCGAGACCATCAGAAAATTTGTGAGTGACCCGTATGCCGGTGATTATGACTAGAATAAGGTACAGTAGCAACTCTTTTTTCTTTTGAATTATGTATACTGTACAGTACTGTATGTGCATATTGTACAGTACACTTAAAATATTTAGCAGTTACTGTAGTGGTAATTTTTGGGATGACAGTATTAGCATACTGTAAGCATCCAACTGAGGCCCCCAAACAGATGCCGCCACTAGGTACAGTACGTGCCTCTCGTGCCTAATGGGAAATTCATCACTGACAGTATCTAGAGAGATGAATGGAGAGACAGTGACAAGGGGTGAGAGAGAGAGAGAGAGAGAGAGAGAGAAATTGAGTAAGATGGGTGTTTTTTTTAGAACAGGATGTTGTCCATACAGTAGCAACCAATCAAATATTACCTACTGTACTGTATTATCGTCTGTAAGTGTAACTAGATACTGTAAATGTTAATGTGGGATGTGATCGGTTGCTACTGTATGGGCAATATCACCAGTTCAAACAAAAACAATTTTCATCCGATTTCTACGCATTTGCCAGAAAAATCTGATGAAAAGTGCTACTCTGATGGCATCAGATCAATGTCAGTAATAATTCTTACCACTAAATGCAGCAGCATCATCATCATCCTCCTCCTCCTCCTCCGTGGCCTGTTCCAGTGTAGGGCCTGTGAAAAAAAACATTAATGTGAAAAAAAAAAAAGGTTAATTCCAGGAAATACACATACCCTCCAACATGGTACAAAATGCTCTGGTTCTGGACTTCCCTCTTAATTTATTATTGCCATCACCTGTGAAGAAACAGCTTTCTTATCATATAACTAGTTCAACACAGGTGATGGAAATCATAAATTAAGAGGGAAGTCTAGAAACAGAGCAGTGCGGCGGGTCATGTTGGAGGGTCTGCATACAGAAACATAGAATTTGATGACAAATACTGTAAGAACCACTTTGCCCATCTAATCTGCCTCTTTTTTTTAACCTTTTTTTTACATCAAACCTTATAACAATTTTCCCCAAACATCACATGATGCAAAGATAAATAAATAAAATAAAAAATAAAAAAAGAGGTGCAAGATGGAATTGTGATTGGGCCCTCCCAACCACCCTTATGTTATATAAACAGGGTCTGCCACACGACTGTGGCTGAAATGACTGGTTGGTTTGGGCCCCCACCAAAAAAAGAAGCAATCAATCTCTCCTTGCTCAAACTGGCTCTACAGAGGCACGATGTACCGGACTGGACTTACTTAATGGGTGCAGTGAGGTGATGGACATAGAGGTAGAGTCCTGGTCCTCCTCCTCCGCCACCGCCTGTGACAGTGTAGGGCCTGTGAAAGCAAAAAATCCATGAAATATACTTTTGTATTCTGTGTTGAATACAGTAAAGCAAAAATTCAGTCAGGAATTGGAGGAGGAGAGTAAATTTCGCACACAGAGACGAGAATGTCGAGGCCAGAATCAGGGGGTAGTGGAGGAGGGTTAGGATACCGTACCTCACCCTGTTGGGATTGCTGCAATCAGGATGCCACTGTCGGTCACCTGACCGCTAGAATCCTGACTGCTGGTCACGCAAACCCAACCCATTGGTTTAACACAATGTACAGTACAGTACAATACTGCAGTTTACTTACCAAGTTGGGGAGAGGGTTTTTCATCCTCACTGTCAATAATTACTGAGTTGAAAATAAAAAAATATTATAAACAAAATACAGTAGAGTACAGTTACTACAAAATTGCACAGTAGTACAGTGCTACAGGAGGCAGAGATATATTCATAATACAGTAGGAGCAGAATGACTGTCCAGCGGTAGGGGACATACAGTACTGTATTTAAAAGACCTGCTGTCTGGATCCCGACATTCAGAATGCAGAGTGTGGATTCAGAGTATGATTGGAGGGTTAGGCTAGTGGAGGGTGGGTCGGATGCACAATTTTGGGCACCATAATACAAAATGGATATCGTGGAACTACAAAAGGTTTAGAGGCGGGCGACCAAAGTGATGAAGTGGATTGAGAAGATGGAATACAAGGAAAGGCAGGCTAGGCATGTTTACATTGGAAAAGAGGAGATTAAGAGGGGACATGATTAACCTTTACAAATATACTGTATACAGTAAGGGGACAATACACAGGAACGGTTTTTGATAAGATGGACACAGAGGACACGTGCACAGTAACTCTTGTTGAAGTAGAGGCGATTTCGCACAGAGGCGAAAAGGGGTCTTCACAGTGAGGGAAATACTGTACAGTACATGTTTGGAATTCCCTGCCTGAAAAGTAATAAAAGTGGACTTGGTCAATACTTTTAAGAATGGGCTTGAGAAAATCCTACTGTACTTACTATAATCTGGCTCCTCTTCCTCCCCCGAATCAATGGGAATGAGCTCCTCCTCTGTATCAATTACGAGGCGGTCTGTGTGTAAAAGATGACAAGTATTGTAAAATACAAAAATTACAGTAATACTGTAGGAAACTAGTGTGTCTGTAACAAAAAGTAATTATTACCACTTCCGGAGCTCTCGGATGCAGCAGGTGGTGGTGGTGGTGGTGTTGGTACTGTGGGAAAAAAAATAACAGTACTGTAAGTGAAGCTGTCAATTTGAAACATGTACTGTACAGTATCCAGGACACATGTACAGTAGTGTAACAACGATGACAGTAGCACCAGAATTCTCGTTACACAATACCTGGCAGCGCAGCAGGTGGTGGTGGTGGTGGTGGTGGTGGTACTGTGGGAAAAAAAATAACAGTACTGTAAGTGAAGCTGTCAATTGGAAACATGTACTGTACAGTATCCAGGACACATGTACAGTAGTGTAACAACGATGACAGTAGCACCAGAATTCTCGTTACACAATACCTGGCAGCGCAGCAGGTGGTGGTGGTGGTGGTGGTGGTACTGTGGGAAAAAAATAACAGTACTGTAAGTGAAGCTGTCAATTGGAAACATGTACTGTACAGTATCCAGGACACATGTACAGTAGTGTAACAACGATGACAGTAGCACCAGAATTCTCGTTACACAATACCTGGCAGCGCAGCAGGTGGTGGTGGTGGTGGTGGTGGTGGTGGTACTGTGGGAAAAAAAATAACAGTACTGTAAGTGAAGCTGTCAATTGGAAACATGTACTGTACAGTATCCAGGACACATGTACAGTAGTGTAACAACGATGACAGTAGCACCAGAATTCTCGTTACACAATACCTGGCAGCGCAGCAGGTGGTGGTGGTGGTGGTGGTGGTACTGTGGGAAAAAAAATAACAGTACTGTAAGTGAAGCTGTCAATTGGAAACATGTACTGTACAGTATCCAGGACACATGTACAGTAGTGTAACAACGATGACAGTAGCACCAGAATTCTCGTTACACAATACCTGGCAGCGCAGCAGGTGGTGGTGGTGGTGGTGGTGGTGGTGGTACTGTGGGAAAAAAAATAACAGTACTGTAAGTGAAGCTGTCAATTGGAAACATGTACTGTACAGTATCCAGGACACATGTACAGTAGTGTAACAACGATGACAGTAGCACCAGAATTCTCGTTACACAATACCTGGCAGCGCAGCAGGTGGTGGTGGTGGTGGTGGTGGTACTGTGGGAAAAAAAATAACAGTACTGTAAGTGAAGCTGTCAATTGGAAACATGTACTGCACAGTATCCAGGACACATGTACAGTAGTGTAACAACGATGACAGTAGCACCAGAATTCTCGTTACACAATACCTGGCAGCGCAGCAGGTGGTGGTGGTGGTGGTGGTGGTGGTGGTACTGTGGGAAAAAAAATAACAGTACTGTAAGTGAAGCTGTCAATTTGAAACATGTACTGTACAGTATCCAGGACACATGTACAGTAGTGTAACGATGACAGTCACACCAGAATTCTCGTTACACAATACCTGGCAGCGCAGCAGGTGGTGGTGGTGGTGGTGGTGGTGGTGGTACTGTGGGAAAAAAAATAACAGTACTGTAAGTGAAGCTGTCAATTTGAAACATGTACTGCACAGTATCCAAGACACATGTACAGTAGTGTAACAACGATGACAGTAGCACCAGAATTCTCGTTACACAATACCTGGCAGCGCAGCAGGTGGTGGTGGTGGTGGTACTGTGGGAAAAAAAATAACAGTACTGTAAGTGAAGCTGTCAATTGGAAACATGTACTGCACAGTATCCAGGACACATGTACAGTAGTGTAACAACGATGACAGTAGCACCAGAATTCTCGTTACACAATACCTGGCAGCGCAGCAGGTGGTGGTGGTGGTGGTGGTGGTACTGTGGGAAAAAAAATAACAGTACTGTAAGTGAAGCTGTCAATTTGAAACATGTACTGTACAGTATCCAGGACACATGTACAGTAGTGTAACAACGATGACAGTAGCACCAGAATTCTCGTTACACAATACCTGGCAGCGCAGCAGGTGGTGGTGGTGGTGGTACTGTGGGAAAAAAAATAACAGTACTGTAAGTGAAGCTGTCAATTTGAAACATGTACTGCACAGTATCCAGGACCAAAAAGGGGTCCGGCCAATAAACAATCTGCATCAGAGAAGCAAGATACAGTATGCTTAAAGTATACAGTACTATATACTAGATCGCCAACAAACGTAAATTAACAAACAACTATCACTGGAATTTACCATCCTCATCCCGTAGCGAAGCACGGGTATTCAGCTATCTACAATGTTATTTATACTTTGTGTTTAATATTTACATTTAGTTTTGTAAACAGACATTCTTAACATTAACGGATTGCAGCGAGTTATCTGTGATGGTCAGGACAGGGGGTTGGGACTATAGAAATCACTATGTACTGTACACTACTGTATTTGACAATACTTACCAGCTTGGCGTCGCCTGTCCCGCCTCCTGTGACGTCGTGCTACCAGCCCTGTAAAAATATATATACAGTATAATGGCAGCATACTGTACAGCCAATGAAATTCAACATTGACAGCATCTTTATGACATCACAATAAATGGAATTGTTCATTCTAGTACCCTGCACCTAATCACTCAGGAGGGCATAGTGTACTGTACTGTCTTCAAAACTTAAGGGGCACATTTCTAAATGTGACATACAGTACACTTACAGTATCGCTACAGTACAGTAGGTCCAGGGTATTAGACAGAACACTACCTTTATAGACATTGTAACACACATAAGCATTGCCCTTATAAACATTATGACACACATCAGCATGCAGCCCTCCCACCCTTAACCATCTCAGTACTGTTCATTACATTACAAATTGATTTCATGACAGATGATGCAGTACTCACCTGAATTCATCTTATTCACGTCATGTCACAGTAGTGCAGTTTATTCACGTCACAGTACTGTCCTTGATTCACGTTGTGTCACACAGTAGAGCACCGTATTCACGTCACAGTATTGTCCTTGATTCACGTTGTGTCACACAGTAGAGCACCGTATTCACGTCACAGTACTGTCCTTGATTCACGTTGTGTCACACAGTAGAGCACCGTATTCACGTCACAGTACTGTCCTTGATTCACGTTGTGTCACACAGTAGAGCACCTTATTCACGTCACAGTACTGTCCTTGATTCACGTTGTGTCACACAGTAGAGCACCGTATTCACGTCACAGTACTGTCCTTGATTCACGTTGTGTCACACAGTAGAGCACCTTATTCACGTTACTGTACGTCACAGTAGTGCAGTAGTATATCCACATTACGTCACAAAGTAGAGATCTGCCAGTCATGAACCTTATGCAAGAGTAATGCACGTCAGAACACATTAGGCCACTGTAACATCCCTTAGAATAATTTCTGCCAAAGTAACATCCCTTAGAACACTGTACTATCTGAAACACAAATTTCGGCACACTGCAATTAAACCACACAATGCACTGCACGACTGCGTGATATGACAAACTGCACATTTCCCTGCAAAATATGATACAATGTACACTACACAAAAAACTGCAATTACCACATGTGTATACAGTACACTGCACGACAGTGCTGGCCCTAGCCAGGTACAGATACAGCCGCAGTCACGCAAAATATAGGCATGCCGCATATCATTTTAATCAGCAGAAGCTGCTGGTGCCCCTAAGCATAGCAAATGCCCTAGGCATTTGCCTACTGTAGTTTGCCTATGCCTAAGGCCGGCTCTGCTGCACGATGTGATTCACTATGTATTACACTCACTGCACAATACCATATTCTGAATGTACACTGCATGACACGCTGCAATTACGCAGCACGATACACTGTGATACATTGCATATACTGTACACTGCATGATACTGTACACTGCACAATCGTAGACCACCTGGATTGTAAAGAACTACTGTATATACACAAGTTTAAAAAAATAACAATTGTTTTTGTAAAACGCATGTCGATCTTTTTCCATGTCAACTTAACGACCATGTCAACCTACAGTAACTGGTGTCAACCAATTTCAAAAGCCGCACCATCTAGGTCGACGCAAAAAAACAAATTGACCTTTTGACCCGGGTTAACGTTTGGTCCTTGTTTAACCATTTGTTTACCACAAATACTGTACAGTGCTGTATAGACCGGATACCTGCTGCTACAGCAGCCCCTGCTATAATGTACTGTACCTGTAACTACAGTAACTTAAAGTACAGTAATCTACAGTAATGTACTGTACTTACAATCCCTTATGGCCTGCAGGCGTCGTGGGGTCCGCCTCACGAGGTCACTCCACCTCCTCTGGAGAGACCTCACCGTTCTCCTCCGGTTGTAGGTCCGGAGGATATCCCTGCTGGCCCTCCTATATGCCCTTACTTTCTCCTCGTTGCTGGCGAGAGTTCTGTCCCGCCAGCGAACGAGGAGACGCAGCTCACCCATAGCATAGGGACGGTCACGTACAGGTACTACAGGTACAGCAGCCATGCTTATGCTCAATGAGCGATCCAGACGTCGTGCGTCTCAGACGTCGTGCGTCTCAGGCGTCGTGCGTCTCAGACGTCGTGCGTCTCAGGCGTCGTGCGTTCCAGGCATTCAACGTACAGTACTGTAGTTACTGTACTTTGTGACAGTTTCCCTTAGTTTTACATATGCCCTTTCTTTGACCACAGTATTTTCCACTGTCTTGCCCTACGCACTTCCCTCCTGGGAGCCTTCACAGGTCTTATGCTATACACAAATACCGAAGATGCACAGTCCGTCAGAATACACTCATTTCATTCACGCTGTTTGGGTGCATTTAGCGTAAAGAATCGCTCCTGCAGATGTACTTTGATTTATGTGAAACCTGTGTGCATCCTTCCATTGACTGTCTTACAATGGAAATAAAATAATACAGTGCATTATTACAGAAAAAAGAAAAAAAGAAAAAGAAAGAAAGCACATCATGTCTCGAACCCTGGACCCCCAGTGAGGGAGGTGGGAGCCTTCACCCCTAGCCCACGACGCCTCATGAGAGATTTCTAATTTCATGTGTGAAAGTACTGCAAACAGCGCCCGGCCCTCGCCCCGTTGCTGTTGGTTTATGCCTTAGAGGACTCGGACGCTCGCATTTGTAAAGCACGGTGTTTTCCTCCGCCTCCTGCTAGCCTGTTGCCCTTCCCCCATGGGAGCCTGCACAGATCATGCAGTAGACAGGGAGGGAATGCAGGTCATGTGCAATACACAAACGCCCACTGTAGTACTACTGTATTTTGCTCACTTACAGTACCGTACTGTAGGTTGCATTTAGCGTAAAGAATCGCTCCTGCAGATGTACTTTGATTTATGTGAAACCTGTGTGCATCCTTCCATTGGATGTACTGTATTGGAGAGAAAAAAAAAAATGTTAAAGTGAATGTCACGGGAACACATTAAAAATAAGGTTGGCACTTCCTTCCCATTGGTGTTGGTTTACAGTATGCCGTAGTGTACTCGGACGCTCATGTACAGTAATTGCATTTCAAAGGCACAGTATTTTCCATCGTCTCCCCCCTACCCCCATCGCCCTTCCCCCCTGGGGGCCTGCACAGGGAGGAAATTCAGGTCCTGTGCAATGCACAAACGCTGAAGATCTACAGTACTGTTTTGCTTAGTTGGTAGCGCCAGAATACACTCATTTCATTCACGCTGTTTGGGTGCATTTAGCGTAAAGAATCGCTCCTGCAGATGTACTTTGATTTATGTGAAACCTGTGTGCATCCTTCCATTGACTGTCTTACAATGGAAATAAAATAATACAGTGCATTATTACAGAAAAAAAAAAAAAAAAAAAGAAAGAAAGCACATCATGTCTCGAACCCTGGACCCCCAGTGAGGGAGGTGGGAGCCTTCACCCCTAGCCCACGACGCCTCATGAGAGATTTCTAATTTCATGTGTGAAAGTACTGCAAACAGCGCCCGGCCCTCGCCCCATTGCTGTTGGTTTATGCCTTAGAGGACTCGGACGCTCGCATTTGTAAAGCACGGTGTTTTCCTCCGCCTCCTGCTAGCCTGTTGCCCTTCCCCCATGGGAGCCTGCACAGATCATGCAGTAGACAGGGAGGGAATGCAGGTCATGTGCAATACACAAACGCCCACTGTAGTACTACTGTATTTTGCTCACTTACAGTACCGTACTGTAGGTTGCATTTAGCGTAAAGAATCGCTCCTGCAGATGTACTTTGATTTATGTGAAACCTGTGTGCATCCTTCCATTGGATGTACTGTATTGGAGAGAAAAAAAAAATGTTAAAGTGAATGTCACGGGAACACATTAAAAATAAGGTTGGCACTTCCTTCCCATTGGTGTTGGTTTACAGTATGCCGTAGTGTACTCGGACGCTCATGTACAGTAATTGCATTTCAAAGGCACAGTATTTTCCATCGTCTCCCCCCTACCCCCATCGCCCTTCCCCCCTGGGGGCCTGCACAGGGAGGAAATTCAGGTCCTGTGCAATGCACAAACGCTGAAGATCTACAGTACTGTTTTGCTTAGTTGGTAGCGCCAGAATACACTCATTTCATTCACGCTGTTTGGGTGCATTTAGCGTAAAGAATCGCTCCTGCAGATGTACTTTGATTTATGTGAAACCTGTGTGCATCCTTCCATTGACTGTCTTACAATGGAAATAAAATAATACAGTGCATTATTACAGAAAAAAAAAAAAAAAAAAAGAAAGAAAGCACATCATGTCTCGAACCCTGGACCCCCAGTGAGGGAGGTGGGAGCCTTCACCCCTAGCCCACGACGCCTCATGAGAGATTTCTAATTTCATGTGTGAAAGTACTGCAAACAGCGCCCGGCCCTCGCCCCATTGCTGTTGGTTTATGCCTTAGAGGACTCGGACGCTCGCATTTGTAAAGCACGGTGTTTTCCTCCGCCTCCTGCTAGCCTGTTGCCCTTCCCCCATGGGAGCCTGCACAGATCATGCAGTAGACAGGGAGGGAATGCAGGTCATGTGCAATACACAAACGCCCACTGTAGTACTACTGTATTTTGCTCACTTACAGTACCGTACTGTAGGTTGCATTTAGCGTAAAGAATCGCTCCTGCAGATGTACTTTGATTTATGTGAAACCTGTGTGCATCCTTCCATTGGATGTACTGTATTGGAGAGAAAAAAAAAAATGTTAAAGTGAATGTCACGGGAACACATTAAAAATAAGGTTGGCACTTCCTTCCCATTGGTGTTGGTTTACAGTATGCCGTAGTGTACTCGGACGCTCATGTACAGTAATTGCATTTCAAAGGCACAGTATTTTCCATCGTCTCCCCCCTACCCCCATCGCCCTTCCCCCCTGGGGGCCTGCACAGGGAGGAAATTCAGGTCCTGTGCAATGCACAAACGCTGAAGATCTACAGTACTGTTTTGCTTAGTTGGTAGCGCCAGAATACACTCATTTCATTCACGCTGTTTGGGTGCATTTAGCGTAAAGAATCGCTCCTGCAGATGTACTTTGATTTATGTGAAACCTGTGTGCATCCTTCCATTGACTGTCTTACAATGGAAATAAAATAATACAGTGCATTATTACAGAAAAAAAAAAAAAAAAAAAAGAAAGAAAGCACATCATGTCTCGAACCCTGGACCCCCAGTGAGGGAGGTGGGAGCCTTCACCCCTAGCCCACGACGCCTCATGAGAGATTTCTAATTTCATGTGTGAAAGTACTGCAAACAGCGCCCGGCCCTCGCCCCATTGCTGTTGGTTTATGCCTTAGAGGACTCGGACGCTCGCATTTGTAAAGCACGGTGTTTTCCTCCGCCTCCTGCTAGCCTGTTGCCCTTCCCCCATGGGAGCCTGCACAGATCATGCAGTAGACAGGGAGGGAATGCAGGTCATGTGCAATACACAAACGCCCACTGTAGTACTACTGTATTTTGCTCACTTACAGTACCGTACTGTAGGTTGCATTTAGCGTAAAGAATCGCTCCTGCAGATGTACTTTGATTTATGTGAAACCTGTGTGCATCCTTCCATTGGATGTACTGTATTGGAGAGAAAAAAAAAATGTTAAAGTGAATGTCACGGGAACACATTAAAAATAAGGTTGGCACTTCCTTCCCATTGGTGTTGGTTTACAGTATGCCGTAGTGTACTCGGACGCTCATGTACAGTAATTGCATTTCAAAGGCACAGTATTTTCCATCGTCTCCCCCCTACCCCCATCGCCCTTCCCCCCTGGGGGCCTGCACAGGGAGGAAATTCAGGTCCTGTGCAATGCACAAACGCTGAAGATCTACAGTACTGTTTTGCTTAGTTGGTAGCGCCAGAATACACTCATTTCATTCACGCTGTTTGGGTGCATTTAGCGTAAAGAATCGCTCCTGCAGATGTACTTTGATTTATGTGAAACCTGTGTGCATCCTTCCATTGACTGTCTTACAATGGAAATAAAATAATACAGTGCATTATTACAGAAAAAAAAAAAAAAAAAAAGAAAGAAAGCACATCATGTCTCGAACCCTGGACCCCCAGTGAGGGAGGTGGGAGCCTTCACCCCTAGCCCACGACGCCTCATGAGAGATTTCTAATTTCATGTGTGAAAGTACTGCAAACAGCGCCCGGCCCTCGCCCCATTGCTGTTGGTTTATGCCTTAGAGGACTCGGACGCTCGCATTTGTAAAGCACGGTGTTTTCCTCCGCCTCCTGCTAGCCTGTTGCCCTTCCCCCATGGGAGCCTGCACAGATCATGCAGTAGACAGGGAGGGAATGCAGGTCATGTGCAATACACAAACGCCCACTGTAGTACTACTGTATTTTGCTCACTTACAGTACCGTACTGTAGGTTGCATTTAGCGTAAAGAATCGCTCCTGCAGATGTACTTTGATTTATGTGAAACCTGTGTGCATCCTTCCATTGGATGTACTGTATTGGAGAGAAAAAAAAAAATGTTAAAGTGAATGTCACGGGAACACATTAAAAATAAGGTTGGCACTTCCTTCCCATTGGTGTTGGTTTACAGTATGCCGTAGTGTACTCGGACGCTCATGTACAGTAATTGCATTTCAAAGGCACAGTATTTTCCATCGTCTCCCCCCTACCCCCATCGCCCTTCCCCCCTGGGGGCCTGCACAGGGAGGAAATTCAGGTCCTGTGCAATGCACAAACGCTGAAGATCTACAGTACTGTTTTGCTTAGTTGGTAGCGCCAGAATACACTCATTTCATTCACGCTGTTTGGGTGCATTTAGCGTAAAGAATCGCTCCTGCAGATGTACTTTGATTTATGTGAAACCTGTGTGCATCCTTCCATTGACTGTCTTACAATGGAAATAAAATAATACAGTGCATTATTACAGAAAAAAAAAAAAAAAAAAAGAAAGAAAGCACATCATGTCTCGAACCCTGGACCCCCAGTGAGGGAGGTGGGAGCCTTCACCCCTAGCCCACGACGCCTCATGAGAGATTTCTAATTTCATGTGTGAAAGTACTGCAAACAGCGCCCGGCCCTCGCCCCATTGCTGTTGGTTTATGCCTTAGAGGACTCGGACGCTCGCATTTGTAAAGCACGGTGTTTTCCTCCGCCTCCTGCTAGCCTGTTGCCCTTCCCCCATGGGAGCCTGCACAGATCATGCAGTAGACAGGGAGGGAATGCAGGTCATGTGCAATACACAAACGCCCACTGTAGTACTACTGTATTTTGCTCACTTACAGTACCGTACTGTAGGTTGCATTTAGCGTAAAGAATCGCTCCTGCAGATGTACTTTGATTTATGTGAAACCTGTGTGCATCCTTCCATTGGATGTACTGTATTGGAGAGAAAAAAAAAAATGTTAAAGTGAATGTCACGGGAACACATTAAAAATAAGGTTGGCACTTCCTTCCCATTGGTGTTGGTTTACAGTATGCCGTAGTGTACTCGGACGCTCATGTACAGTAATTGCATTTCAAAGGCACAGTATTTTCCATCGTCTCCCCCCTACCCCCATCGCCCTTCCCCCCTGGGGGCCTGCACAGGGAGGAAATTCAGGTCCTGTGCAATGCACAAACGCTGAAGATCTACAGTACTGTTTTGCTTAGTTGGTAGCGCCAGAATACACTCATTTCATTCACGCTGTTTGGGTGCATTTAGCGTAAAGAATCGCTCCTGCAGATGTACTTTGATTTATGTGAAACCTGTGTGCATCCTTCCATTGACTGTCTTACAATGGAAATAAAATAATACAGTGCATTATTACAGAAAAAAAAAAAAAAAAAAGAAAGAAAGCACATCATGTCTCGAACCCTGGACCCCCAGTGAGGGAGGTGGGAGCCTTCACCCCTAGCCCACGACGCCTCATGAGAGATTTCTAATTTCATGTGTGAAAGTACTGCAAACAGCGCCCGGCCCTCGCCCCATTGCTGTTGGTTTATGCCTTAGAGGACTCGGACGCTCACATTTGTAAAGCACGGTGTTTTCCTCCGCCTCCTGCTAGCCTGTTGCCCTTCCCCCATGGGAGCCTGCACAGATCATGCAGTAGACAGGGAGGGAATGCAGGTCATGTGCAATACACAAACGCCCACTGTAGTACTACTGTATTTTGCTCACTTACAGTACCGTACTGCAGGTTGCATTTAGCGTAAAGAATCGCTCCTGCAGATGTACTTTGATTTATGTGAAACCTGTGTGCATCCTTCCATTGGATGTACTGTATTGGAGAGAAAAAAAAAAATGTTAAAGTGAATGTCACGGGAACACATTAAAAATAAGGTTGGCACTTCCTTCCCATTGGTGTTGGTTTACAGTATGCCGTAGTGTACTCGGACGCTCATGTACAGTAATTGCATTTCAAAGGCACAGTATTTTCCATCGTCTCCCCCCTACCCCCATCGCCCTTCCCCCCTGGGGGCCTGCACAGGGAGGAAATTCAGGTCCTGTGCAATGCACAAACGCTGAAGATCTACAGTACTGTTTTGCTTAGTTGGTAGCGCCAGAATACACTCATTTCATTCACGCTGTTTGGGTGCATTTAGCGTAAAGAATCGCTCCTGCAGATGTACTTTGATTTATGTGAAACCTGTGTGCATCCTTCCATTGACTGTCTTACAATGGAAATAAAATAATACAGTGCATTATTACAGAAAAAAAAAAAAAAAAAAAGAAAGAAAGCACATCATGTCTCGAACCCTGGACCCCCAGTGAGGGAGGTGGGAGCCTTCACCCCTAGCCCACGACGCCTCATGAGAGATTTCTAATTTCATGTGTGAAAGTACTGCAAACAGCGCCCGGCCCTCGCCCCATTGCTGTTGGTTTATGCCTTAGAGGACTCGGACGCTCGCATTTGTAAAGCACGGTGTTTTCCTCCGCCTCCTGCTAGTCCTCCATTCCCATTATGCATTAGCGAACTCAGACGCTCATATATTTTATATTTTAAAAAGCACGGTGTTTATACATTGTACTGTACATTATTCCTTTTACACAATTACTGTAGTTGCGTCTCCATACACATACAGTACTGTACTCCATACTTTTTCCACCGCTTCCCGTTACGCCTACAGTATTGCCAGAGCTGTAGATCAATCCGCCGCTATACTGTACGATCGAAAGTACTGGATTAGTGGAGCATTAGCCACACAGTGGTGGAGATGTGTAATGCATGATGAGTATCTAGATCGTCTCAACGCGCCTGCCTGTGATTAAACTCAGCTATCGCCTTAGCGTGGCTAAACGCCCGTCTCGGCGGAGAAACAGTCAAGATAAAGTTGGCTACATCTGTATATCGTGTTGTGGGGAATAGTGTGTATAACCCTTAGCAGAAGGATAAAGTGTTTTCCAAGCATCATATAAATTATGTGCGGTGACACAGGTCTGAAGGAGTTTAGATAATTTGGCGTGAGGAGAGGGCCCTACATCTGGACGGGATCTGTCAACATGGGGATCCATTGTAGCATTGCAGTCACCGGCCATAATGACCCAGGAATTCTAGAATTTAGAGAGGTGGTCAGAGAGCGTTCTAAAAAAGGAGCCTTGCTGCATGTTTGGAGCATAAATTGACGCCAGAGTAATGGGAGTTTGATTAAGGGATCCGGAAAGAATCACAAATCTGCCATGGACGTCACAAATTGTGTCTTGGACGACTAAGGGTAGGTCTCGATGAACCAGGATGGCAGTGCCTCTACGTTTAGTTGACATTGTGGAGTAGAAGGCATGAGGATAGCGTTTAGAGCTTAAGGAGGGGTGAGGGGTCTTAAAATGGGTTTCCTGTAGGAATATGATATCCGCCTTTTGTCTGGCGAAGAACTGAAATGCCATGGACCGCTTGGTCAGGGAATTAAGGCCATTGACGTTAATGGATAAGACTTTCAAAGTCATGGGGGTCGAAGGTCTGAGCAGCTCAGTAGAAAGGGTAGCTCTGGACATGGACGACCTTGGGGTATGAAAGAGGGGGGGTAGAGAGAGTGGTAACAGGTAAAAGAGATCGTGTAGACGACCTGTAGGGTTAGACCTTTTCCTAGAGGCGGGTTAGGTCTAGGAGTGAGGGGGCGGGCACCAAGCGGGCGGCCCCTTCGGGGTGTGGGATCACATCTATAGTAACACATAACTAGGAAACGAGGAACATATAAGAGGGTATAAGGAGGGGGAGGTACATTCCGCGAACCAGGACAGGAGGGGAACGGAAAGTTCAGATCAGGCAGTAAATAGAGATAAGTAGAAAATAAAGGACAGCTCTATCATCATACATATTGACGATTACTGTGCGAATTTACATAGATTAAACCAAGGCATCTCAAGGCATAACATTAAGGTGGTTCACCATATTGTACGGATAAATCAATGTCGGTGCTCGACCACAATAATGTCTATAATCGTCATCTCCAGGGTCGGTGTCCGAGTAGCCCCCTCGGCTCTAGCAGTAGATTAGCCTTCCCAATTCAAGGCACGCAACCAGCAAAGGAAAGAGGGACCACTCTGAACCGAGACACAGGAGGCTCAAACTGCGCACAAGTGATCTAGCTAATAGACCCAGATGGGGCCAATAATATTGTATAAACTAAAGTGTAAGAAACTAATGTAACATATGGATTATATCAAGAGAAGAATCAGTTGCAAAACAGCCCATTTCTCTATAGTGAGAGTCAAGGTGGGCAACATGTAAGGAGCTATATCCCCGAAGTAGGCAAACCGAGCCCGGAGGGGCAGACCGTCCCGCGGAGCAGAGCAGGCGGTGAGACCGTCTATCCCCAAGGGCGCGGCCAGCCCCCCCTAGGTCAGAGCCGCCCAGCAGCGCCATGTAGGGACGAAATAAAACATCTTGGAATACTGAAATAGGCAGACCTTAGAGATCTAACATGTAAACTAATATATCAGTATGTCATTATAACAGTAAACATGGGAAGGGTTCAGAAAACATTGTCCAGTACAATCACTGATCCGAAGAGGGGATTCCGCTCGTTTATTTAGTAGACCATTCGGGAGTAGGAGCCTCAGGTCTCCCAGGGGGGGCGACAGGAAGTTGCTTTCGGATCTCGTCAGGAAGAGACTCAAATAAGCCCAAGGTTTTGAGAAAATCATATCCCTGGGAGGGCGTTTTTATCGAGTGATGAGAGCCATCTTTCGTGACATGAAGCTGGAACGGGAAACCCCATTTATATTTGATGGAATTATCTCGAAGGACTCTAGTGATAGCGGTCAGGTCCTTGCGCTTTCGGAGTGTGGAGGGGGCTAAGTCCTGGAAGATCTGCAGTTGGGTTCCAGAATAGAGAACCGTTTGTTGATCTCGTGCCACCATCATAAATTTCTCTTTCGTCTTGTAATAATGAAACCGCAGGATGACATCTCTTGGGGGTTGGGACGGTGGTGGACGTGGGCGTAGAGCTCGGTGTGCTCTATCGAGAAGGAGGAGGTCCTTTGAGGCTTCGGGGATCATGGTTTGCAATAGGCCCTCTAGAAAGGTCGGGAGGGTCTCCATAGTAACGCTCTCCGGAATGTTACGGATCCGGACATTGTTCCGGCGATTCCGGTTGTCCATATCTTCTAAGTGTTCTTCTTGCTGGGCAATGTCCGCCCGGATCTCCGCTAGTTCCTGTTCGACCACCACCTGGTATTGGCAGACTTCATCCACTTTACGTTCCAGGGTATCCGTGCGGGTGCCGAGATCAGCTAGTTCAGTTCTAAATTCAGTCAGGATTGACCTCATTTCCGTTTGAATGGTCTTAGTGACGATTGCCACTACATCTTGGGTCGTAAGACCTGACTTTGGTGTAAGATCGTCATCGGCATCCGACTGGGGGTCCACAGAGGGGGAGCCTCGTGATGTAGCACCTGCTTTTTCCCATGCTCGGAGGATACTAGGCTTAGCTTGGGCAGGTGTTTTGCGATTCTTTTGTGACATGGCGGAATGATAGAGGTTGATAGCTGTCCGGTGGTAATACCGGGCCAGTAGAGTTGTTGACACGGTCACGGGATGGGCTGGGAGCAACTTCCAGAGATTTGATAGATGTTATGAAATGTGAGGTCCTAATCACATCCTGGTCGCAGAATGATTTAGTGTAGAGCTGGTATCATATGAACCTCATTTGGTAGTGGGCATAATAAGTAGTAATTAAGTGTGGAGCACAGGCGGCATCGTCGAATGAGGTAGGTAGTCCCCACTAGTGCCGATCCCGGTAGCCAGGTGGGAGAAGAGAAAAAAAGAAAAAAGGAGGGGGGGGGCACGCCCACCAGGTCACGGACCAGCCAGTGACCGGTCGTCGTGCAGCAGGATCTTATCACTGAACGTGTGCCCACTTCAGCTGATGGCACAGCACATCGATGAGTCGAGCCTGTTGCCCCACCACACGCCTCCCGCCTCTCTCCCGTCTCTCGGGGTCCCGTCCCGCTTCTTGATCCGTGCTCCGGGGCCTCAGTGCTGCATGCAGAGTGTTGGAGGCTGGACGGCCGGAGGTCGTAGGAGTCAAAGCAGACCTACTATGCTGCCCAGTGAGCCATCCACAGCCGTGAATGGACTCGCAGCGGGGCAGGGGGCCTCTCGCGATCTCTTTGTGCTCAGCGGAAGCCTGCAGGGGAGGGGGGGGAAGAGCCCGCTGCACGGGGTAGCCCTCACCCCAGTGTGCTTATAGGTGATGCGGCACGAGGGTAGTCGCAGAGCGATCTATGATGCCTCTGACAGACCGGGGGGGGCGCCGTCTGGCTGGCGTCCGGATCGTGGCAGCAATGAGCGGGTGGTTGATTAGTGCTCGCGGGGGGGGAGGGAGCTTCTGTTACCTCAGTGTCGCCGGGTGTATAAGTCGGAGGCCTCGGCACAGTATCCTCCGGTCACCGCCGAGTCTCTCTTCTCCTTTCGTCCCCCAAGATGGCCGCCGCACGAACCCTGCAGTGCCGTCGGGCCGGCGTCCGGATCGTGGCAGCGATGAGCGGGTGGTTGAGTAGTGCTCGCGGGAGGGGAGGGAGCCGCTACTACTTCAGTGTCGCCGGGTGTGTAAGCCGGAGGCCTCCGCAGAGTATTCTCCGGTCACCGCCGAGTCTCTTCTCTCCCTCCGTCCTCCAAGATGGCCGCCGCACGGACCTTGCAGCGCGTCGCTCAGCTCCAGTTCGGCAGCAGACGGGTCCCGCTGGACGGGGATCAGCACTGGGCTATCTGTAGGGATGTCCGCCCAGGGGACCAGGACCAGGCTGGGCCCACTGGCGCTCCAGGAAGGTAAACCACGCTGCGGGGGGATGCTGGAAAATCGAGGCCCCGGTTTCTGTGCAGCGAGTGGGCCGCAATCCGCAGGAGCCAGTAAACCGGCTCCCCGATTCGGCGGTACCGACTCACTGTCTGCTCCAGCAATGTAGGGTGCTGATCCAAGGAGTTTGGGTGCTCATATAAGGGTGAGGAGGCTTATTACTAAACATATACTCCCAGGTCCCTGGGAGCTCATGAGCATCACAACCTCCACGTTCAGCATCCAGGCCACACCCCAACTGTATGTTATTCTACTATCTTGACTGATTATGTACTCCAAACTGAAATTAAAATAATCTGGATGGGGAGGGGAAGGGAAGCAAGAAAAATGGGAGAAATGTAAAGACATATAATAGGGAAGAAATAAAAGAAGAGAAAAAGAGAATAGAAGACAAGACATAACTCCACTTCTTGGTAAGCCTTTTCTAAATTGAAAGGCAACATTTCCTAAAAATCTTATCTAAGAAATCCGCTACTGATAATAAATGTCTTAATATAATGACGTCATCAGACTAAAAAACCAGACCTATCTTGAAACATCTCCAAATATTCCATAAATATGTGTTTGGACTTGTGGGTCCAAGGTGTCTATAAATGGAGCCCATTTGGAATAAAATTTATGTATCCTTGCATCTACAGTGAGGTAAGCATATTTCCGTTCATAATATAGAATATTTGTCAGCTTTTGTTTAACCTCTAAGAGCGAAGGTGCTGATTTTTTAGTCCAATGAAGTAGAATACATTTCTTGGATACAGTTATGGTAGTAATAAGCAGCGGTAATATACATTTTTTATTTTTACCCAGATGCCAAGCAGAAAGACTAATTCCTAAACAAGCCTTTGGATCAGGGTATAATTGCGTACCAAACATTGAATTAAGAAAGCCTATGATCTTGTGCCAAAAAATTCTCAATTTATAACAATCCCATGTGCAATGTATAAAGTTGGCAATTGTGGTCCCACATTTACTACACATACCCTGTTCCTCCTTTACCATGTGTCTCCTTTGATGTGGGGTAATATATGCTCTATGCAGCGTGCGTATGTATACTTCTTGTAAGTATGTTGAGGAGAGAACTTTTGAGGATAAAGCCGCTAATTCTATTAGCTCAGAGATATCCGTCAGAGAGGGAATATCTGCTTTCCATTTTTGTAATAATATATCCCATTGCACATGTGAGGTTGGTCCTACTATTAATTGATATAGATATTTAATTTTATAACTGTTGGTCATAAGAAATGAAAATAGCATATCTAATGATTTTACTTGAGATAAATGAATGCCTCTCTTAGGTTTAAGAAGCATTGATGCTTTAATGGAAATCAAAAAATGACGTATTTGAAAATACATAAACATATGGTGTTTCGGAATAGAATAGGTATGACATATATCTGAGAACGTCAAAATTGAGCCTCCTGGATCGAAAACTTTATGTGATAAATCCAGACCTTTCATCTTCCACACTATAAAGCCTGAATTAAACAATGAAGGAGGGAAAGAGGGATTTCCCCATAAGGGTATAAATTGGGTAAGGTATGGGTTAGTTTTAAGTCTTTTGTTAATTGTTAGCCAGGCTTTGTATGTATCAACAAATAGAACATGAGTTTTAATCCATTGAGGGAGTAAAGATATTTTGGATTGTAGAAGGGCACCTGGTGCATATGGATAAAATATTGCCGTTTCCAAGTCCAAATCAACATATTCAGAAATTCAGATTTATTTAAGATCCAAGCATTAATGTACCTAAAAAAGGTAGCTAATGAATATACAGATAAATCAGGGTATCCTAGACCTCCTTTTCTTTTGTGTACGACCATCTTTGCCCTCGAGATACGTGGACGTTTGCCCTGCCAAATGAATTTGGAGAACATTGAGTCTAATTTCTTGAGATCCGATTTAGACAAAGCTATTGGAATTTGTTGCATACAATAAAATAATTTTGGAAATAATATAGATTGGACAACAGCCATTCTTCCCATAAGAGAGAGAGGTAAGTCTCTCCATGACTCAAGTTTCACCCCTATTTTTGTTATTACAGAAGCGAAATTGGCCGCATACATCTGTGATAAATCTGAACAAATTTGTATTCCTAGATATTTGATGCAGGAGGGGGCGAGAGCTAAAGGAATATTCATATAGTTTAAAAAACCCGAATCAGAATTCCCCAATAAAAGCACTTCTGACTTTGATACATTGATTTTATATCCTGAGATTTTTCCAAAAGATTCAATCAAGTTGAACAGAGCCGGCAACGAACTGGAAGGCTCCGAAACAAAAAGCAGTGCATCATCCGCAAACAATCCTATCTTTAGTTCTTCCGAATTAATTTTTATACCTTTTATCAGTGCTGAACCTCGGATGGCAATTGCTAAAGGTTCAATCGCTATAGCGAAAAGCATCGGGGACAGGGGACAACCTTGTCTGGTTCCCCTCTGTAAATAAAAGGGAGAGGATATTGTACCATTACAAGCTACTTGGGATTTAGGATTAGAGTATATAATACGTATTATATCAATAAATTGGGGAGGGAAACCAAAGTTAAATAAAGTTTTAAATAAATGGGGCCACAATACTAAATCAAATGCTTTTTCTGCATCTAATGTGACTACAATCTGAGGTGAAGATAGAGAAAAAGCATTAGAAGACACATACTGTATTGCAGCTAGGACTCTTCTTACATTCACCACCGAATGTCGTCCTGTGATGAATCCAGTTTGGTCTTTATGAATTACCGAGGGTAAAATAGTTTTTAAACGTTCTGCAAAAATTTTTGTAAATATCTTGTAATCATTATTCAGGAGCGATATAGGCCTATAAGAACCTGGGAGTTTTAAATCCCGGCCTTCCTTAGGTAACACTTTGATAATCGCATCTGAAAAGTGTAAGGGGAGTTTACCAATTCTGATGGCATGATTAAAACATTCAGCTAGTGATTTGGCTATGTGTGGTTTCATCAGCTGGTAAAATTCGGTTGAAAAGCCATCTGGGCCAGGTGCTTTTGCTATTTTCAGTTGTTGGATAATTTTAGACACTTCCTCAGGAGTGATTGGAGCTATCAGAGTACTTGAAAGAGAGTCAGAAAGTTGAGGCATAGAAAGAGAATCCCATAGGGACATAGTAGGAGGGGTATAATCTATAGGAGTAGAGGGAGAAGAATATAAATCTTCGTAAAAAGATTTCAAAATATCTGTTATATGACGATCTGTCGTAGTGAGAGATCCATCCGGGGTTTGCAAAGGGTGCACCACTGTCCTATTTCTAGAACCTTGAAGTAGGTTAGTAAGAAGCCTTCCAGTTTTGTTACCAAAACTATAAAACTTTGAGTTCACATTAAATAAATATTTATCTCCGCTTAATTGTAGCAATTCATTAAAGTGTGTTTGGGCATTAACAAATTGAGTTTTATTATGGGGGTGAAGGAAATTGTTTATATACCTGAAATGCTGTAGTGAGTTGAGATTGGAGACTAATATAGGACTCATTTCTCCTTTTCTTTAATTGGGATTGTACTTGTATGAGATCGCCTCTCAGAACTGCCTTTGCTATCTGCCAGAAAATCGAAGGGTTATTTTTGGCATATTCCTCATTGTGGGAGACATAGTCTTTCCAACTTTGCATCAACTTATCTTTGAATAGCTGTGATTTAGACAGTTGTGCTGGGAATTTCCACGAAGGAGTAAGGTTGCCCGATTTTTTAAATTGTATAACAGTATATACTAAGCCGTGATCTGATAGAACCGGTGGCTCTATATATGCTGATTGAACATTTGGAAATAGGGCATTGGCAACAAAGATATAGTCAATACGAGACCATGTGGAATGAGTCATGGAGAGACATGAATACTCTCTCTCTATGGGGTTAAGCGCTCTCCAAGAATCTATTAGATTCAATGTTTTAGCAAAGAAATCAATACCTAGCTTAGGAAGTCGTAATAATGATTTTGGGGGGGGAGAACGGTCTAAAATAGAAGCTATCAGGTTGAAATCTCCAGCTATTATCAGCGTGGATGGGTCATAAGTGTGAAGTTTGGCTAACAAATTGGTCATAAATGGTTTATTGTATGGAGTAGGTGCGTAAACACTACAAATATTGTACCCGATACCTGCAATTTTAGTTTCAACTATTACATATCGACCTTCTGAGTCATTGACCATAGATGAAACTTGTAAATCAAGAGAGCGTTTGGCAAGAATCGCCACACCTCTGGATTTGCTATTAAAAGAGGATGAGCCTAATAGTACCCAGTTTAACATTTGTAATTTTTTGGCTTCAGGTAACATCAAATGTGTCTCTTGCAAACAAACAATATCCACTGAGACTTTATTAAGATACATCAGTAATTTCCGCCGTTTGGCTGGTGTGTGGATACCACGTATATTCAGAGACCCAATTTTAATAGACATTTTTATCTGTAAAATGTATATCTATAGTAGATCTCCAAGTTGCAGAGTTAGATAGTAAAGATAAAGCGTAGAGGAGAAAAGAGAAGAAAAAGGGGAAGAACAATAGGGAACATAAATTAACATCACATAAACAAACCATATCGTATTGATATAGAAAGAACCTGAGCAGATTATGAGCTTTTGCAAATCGAACCTCCAGTGTCAAACCTCGGACTATTTCTTCAGGGTATTCAACCCAAGGAATGCCCTCGGTGATCTAATAATAAAAACAAAGAGAATCCGGCACAGCTCCACTTCCCACCACCAGTATCAACATGTCACAGGAAATCACCTATACATCACCTATACTCCGCCGCTACCACTTCTACATAACATTATGTAACTGACCAAGCTAGATCTACTATTTGAAAGAAACCAGCATGTTTAAAACTTTAAATTTCAACAGTTTTATAGTAATAAATCACCCATCCGTAATGTCAGAGCCACGTGTCCCGTTCGCTTCTTCTTTTAAGAAGGCAGCTGCATCAGCAGGGTTGGTAAAGTCCAAATGTCCTGAATCCGTGAAAATCCGCAATCTTGCTGGGAACATCATAAAGAACTTTCGGCGGTTAACCACTAATTCTGAACACACTGGTGAAAAGGACCTCCTTAGATTAGAAAGTTCCACCGAATAGTCTTGATATATCCTCAGAGGGTGACCTTCCCAGACCAATTCTTTAACCTTTCTTGACGCTTGCCATATTTCCTGCTTGTGTAGATAATTTAAAGTCTTGAAAATAACTGCCCTAGGGCGATTCGTAGCTTGTTTTGCAGTGCTTCCAATTCTGTGCACCCGCTCTATAATAAGGTCACTACAGACATCTTCGATATGCAACATCTTCGGGAGTGTATTCCGTATAAAATGCGCAAGGGGGGCTCCAGCAAGTGACTCAGGGAGACCTATAATTCTCAAATTATTTCTTCTTGTTCTGTTCTCAATATTGTCCAATTTTTCAGTAAGACGAGCATTATTTAGAGATAAAGTATGGACTTTCTTTTGCAGAATGTCTATATCATCTATAGCAGTGCTGATATGTTTCTCAGTGTCAGACACTCTGCTGCTAAGCTGGTGCAACTGAGATGTGATATCCGTCACAGCTTTTTTCAGCAGAGGTTCAACAGTAGCTTGTATAGCTGCTATCATGTCAGTAAAAGTTGAAGTAAAGGTACCTGTCCCGTCAGATCTTTCTCCGATTTGCAGGGACTCTGAGACTGTGTCCTGTATTATTTTCTTAGACGCTGGCGTCCCTGGAGTCGAGTCCGTGCCCGGCGCCATGTTGTGTTCTCCGCGCCGTTTCTCCTGACGCGGCTGCTGGGCTTGTGATGCTCCTTTCGGAGGCTGAGAAGCGGCTAAATATTTGTCAATAGGGACCTCTGCACGGCGCGGGGACCGGGAACGGTGTTTGCGAGTGGTAGACAGCTTTAAATATATTCTGATCTGGGGCGAGTTGCGGAGCTGGTGAGAGACGCTGCTCACGCTCTCATGCCGGAACCGGAAGTCGTAAAAATCATCTTTAAATAAAAAAGTATTGTTAGTCAAAATAAAATGAATACCTTCAAATAAGAATTCTTGGAGTCCTTGGACAGATCTGACTGCTCTAAATAATATTTAGTTGCCTCAATACCTTGGTCGTGGTTGATAATGGTATAGAGGGAACTCACGTCAGCAGTTGCTAACGTAAATCCCTCCTTCCATTCCACTTTTTCCAAGTTGGTCAAAAAATCCCTTGTAGCCATGAGATGAGACTGTTTTTTTTTCACTAAGGGCTGTAAGAAAAAGTCAATATATTGTGATAGATTTGCAGTGGTGGATTCCACTCCCGAGATGATCGGTCTTCCCGGGGGGTCCACCAGACTTTTATGCACCTTAGGCAATAAGTAACATAGTAACATAGTAACTAAGGTTGAAAAAAGACAATTGTCCATCGAGTTCAACCTATTTGTGATTTCCTATGCAGTCTTATTATAGGACTAGTTATTTTTATGTTAGGACTAGTTATATTAACTGTAATGCGTGCCTACGCACCATAACCCTGAATATCTTTATTCAATAGGAATTTATCTAACCCATTCTTAAAGGTGTTGACTGAGTCCGCAGTTACTACTCTCTCAGGCAGGGAATTCCAAACCCGTATTATCCTTACTGTGAAAAAACCTTTTCGCCTCAATGTGCGGAAACTCCTCTCCTCTAACCTAAGCAAGTGACCACATGTCCTCTGTGCTGATCTTATAGAAAACAGGTCCCTCCCAAGCTTTGTGTATTGACCCCTTTTTGTAGATGTTGATCATGTCCCCTCTTAGTCTCTTCCAATGTAAACATGCCTAGCCTTGCAAGCCTTTCCTCGTATTCCAGTGTCTCCATGCCCTTGATTAGTTTGGTTGCCCGCCTCTGAACCTTTTCTAGCTCCAGGATATCCTTTTTGTAATATGGTGCCCAAAATTGCACACAGTATTCAATATGAGGCCTCACTAGTGATTTATATAATGGGAGTATAAAACTCTCATCCCTTGCATCAATTCCACGTTTTATGCATGCTAATATCTTATTAGCCTTCTTTGCTGCACTCCTACTTTGGGTACTGCTGATTAATTTGTTATCTATGTGAACCCCTAATTCTTTTTCCAGTACAGAATCCCCTAATATTACCCCATTTAGTATGTAGGTGTTATTTTTGGTCTTGCCCCCACAGTGCATTACCTTACACTTGTCTGTGTTGAATCTCATTCTCCATTTTGCTGCCCATGCTTCCAGTTTAGTTAAGTCATTCTGAAGAGACTCAGCTTCCCCCTCCATGGCCCTCATTCCGAGTTGATCGGTCGCAAGGCGAATTTAGCAGAGTTACACACGCTAAGCCGCCGCCTACTGGGAGTGAATCTTAGCTTCTTAAAATTGCGACCGATGTATTCGCAATATTGCGATTACTAACTACTTAGCAGTTTCAGAGTAGCTCCAGACTTACTCTGCCTGTGCGATCAGTTCAGTGCTTGTCGTTCCTGGTTGACGTCACAAACACACCCAGCGTTCGCCCAGGCACTCCCACCGTTTCTCCGGCCACTCCTGCGTTTTTTCCGGAAACGGTAGCGTTTTCAGTCACACGCCCCTGAAACGCCGTGTTTCCGCCCAGTAACACCCATTTCCTGTCAATCACATTACGATCGCCGGAGCGAAGAAAAAGCCGTGAGTAAAAATACTTTCTTCATAGTAAAGTTACTTGGCGCAGTCGCAGTGCGAACATTGCGCATGCGTACTAAGCGGATTTTCACTGCGATGCGATGAAAAATACCGAGCGAACAACTCGGAATGAGGGCCCATATTCATAACCTTACACAATTTGGTATCGTCTGCGAAAATTGATACCATGCTCTCTAGACCTACTGTTAGGTCGTTGATGAAAATGTTGAACAAAAGTGGTCCAAGTACAGATGCTTGTGGCACACCACTTAGTAATTTAGTCCAATTTGAAAATGATCCATTGACCACAACGCGCTGCTCCCTATTATCTAACCAATTACTGACCCAAGTGCATATTGTGCTCCCTAGCCCTATTTCTTGTAGCTTGATCCAGGTTCGCACTTACTGTTTCATAAAAGCCAAGTAAGTTGGTCTGACATGATCTGTCCATCACAAATCCATGTTGGTTCCTTTTAATGACCTTATTTGCTTCAAGGAACTTTTGAATACTGTCCCTTAGAATACCTTCCAATACTTTCCCCACTATAGATGTAAGACTAACTGGTCTATAATTACCTGGTTCAGCTTTGCTCCCCTTTTTAAATATCGGCACTACCTCCGCTATACGCCAGTCTTTAGGAACCATACCCGATTTAACCGAATCCATGAAGATCAAAAATAGAGGTCTTGCTAGTTCAGCGTGCAGCTCCATAAGAACCTTCGGGTGAATTCCATCGGGACCAGGTGACTTATTAATCTTTAACTTTTTTAATTGGTCACAGACTACCTCCTCACATAAATAAGCATTTAGCAGTGGGACATTATCTTTGTTGAGATTTTGTGTTAGACTCAGCATTTGGTCCTCTCTGGTAAATACCATTGACAAAAACTTGTTTAGTTTGTTTGCTATGTCATTATCATTTTTGATCAAGACTCCCCTCTTGTCCTTTAAAGGGCCTATACTATCCTTCTTTAGTCTCTTGCTGTTGATGTACCTAAAAAAAATTTGGGATTCGCTTTGCTTTCCTTTGCTACTAGTTTTTCAGTTTCTACTTTAGCCGCTCTTATTCCTTTTTTGCATAAAAAGTAGATAACAGGGGTTTTGGGGTCATCATTGAGAAGGAATGAGGCCTCCTTCTCGGTAATGGTACCCTTTTTCAAATATTTTTCAATTAGACTCTTACATTTTTCTTGGATAGAATTTCAAGGATCCCCTCTTAACTTCCTATATGTGGTAATATCGTCTAACAGTCTGGACATTTCTTTCTCATATTTCTCTAAATCCATTAAGACGATCCCCCCCCCCTTTATCTGCTGGTTTATTAATCAGACTTTCATTCGTTTTAAGTTCTTTTAAGACTTTTCGTTCTTTAAAAGTAAGATTGGGGGTGTTTTTGTTTTTTTTTCCTTCTTTTTTAGTTCCATATTTTCAAAGTCATCCAAAACTAAAGTACAAAAGGTTTCGATAAAGGGACCCTTAACATGTTGCGGATAAAAAATAGATTTTGGACGACATGATATGCCCCGCAGCAGTGCCAGATACACATGATACGCCCCGCAGCAGTACCAGATACACATGATATGCCCCACAGCAGTGCCAGATACACATGATATGCCCCGCAGCAGTACCAGATACACATGATAGGCCCCCCAGCAGTGGCAGATCCACATGTCCCCACAGTGTCAGATACAGATATGCCCCACAGTGCCAGATACAGATATGCCCCCAGTGCCAGATACAGATATGCCCCCAGTGCAAGATACAGATATGCCCCCAGTGCCAAATACATATATGCTCCCAGTAGTGCTGCTCACCGCCGCCAGTTCCTCTGCTGTTGGACTCCTCTTCAAACACCACCGCCAGTTGCTCCGCTGCTGGGCTCCACTTCAAACACTGCCGCCGGGCTCCTCCGCTGCTGGACTCGACTTCAGACACCGCTGCCGGGCTCCTCCGCTGCTGGGCTTCTCTTCTCCTAACACCGCCGCTGGGCTCCACGGACAGGGCATGCTGCTGGTGTCGGAGGGGAGGGGAGGAGAGCGCAGCGCTTGCCTCTATTTCCCCTCAGTAAGTACGGTCTCCCCATCTCCTTTGGCAGTGCAGCGGGCATCTCAAATATGGCGCCAGTTCATGAGCCCATCAAAGCTTGCGATCCGGCAGCCAAACAGGAGCCCGTCCGCAAGCTCTGATTGGCTAGCAGTCGGCATCAAATTAGAAATTGACAGCCGCCCTTAAAAACCCAGCACCCTGCACGGCCGCTCAAGCCGAACATGCCTGGAGCTGGCCCTGGTCTGGGGCATAACCGTATGTGGCATATTGTGTAATGGACATTACAGTGTATGGAATAATGTGTGGCATAATGTGTAATGGGCATTACAGTGTATGGCATAATGTGTAATGGGCATTACAGTATATGGCACAATGTGTGGCATAATGTGTAATGGGCATTACAGTGAGTGAAATTATGTGTAATGGGCATTATGGTGTGTGGCACAATGTTTAATGAGCTTTTTGGTGTGTGGCATAATGTGTAAGAGCATTACTATAAGGAGGAAAAATTAGGAATAATGTTGCAGCCGGAAATTTCCACTGAAAGGTCCGGCTGCCGTGCCGGGGCCGTGCCGTCCTTGTAGGCAGTGAACTGAGTGTGTGAATGGGTACTTTCACACACAGTGGGGGGGTTTTTAGCAGCCACTGCTGCTGCTGCACACAGCATTAAACACGGATCAAAGCGGGACTTCCGGTTCCGGTCTCCATGGGATAGGGAGCACATAGTGAGAGCTCCGTCCCCGCCAACCCGCTGACCCACCTTTTCTAGGCTGTACTCAGCCTCCTTAGCTCCTGGGACCGGACCTGCATCCTCCACGATCGCCATGGATTGCTTTGTGATGCCTGCGGTTGCAGCCTCACAGCCTCCCGCTGGTGCCTCAGCGAGACAGGAGAAGCGCTGCGTGGCTGGCTATATGGCGCCGGATGCTGGCGCTGACAAGCTCTCCCCTGCATCTAAGAAAAAGGCTGCTGAAACCACAGGGACTCCTGCCTCCCAGGTATGCTGCGCACCAGATGACCCTGTGACATATGGGGATGTTGTAGAAGCGAATAGGGCTACTATGGCCCCCCTTCTCTCACAGGCTGTGTCTGATATCACACAGCAACTGCAGCACCTCACACAGCGGGTCACTCTTACTGAATCTTGGCTGCATGCTGCTTCCCTTGATATAGAAGGGCTACACCATTCTGTAAAATCTCTGACGTCTGAAATTTATCAAATCTGTAATAAATTAGACAACATCGAAAACAGATTGAGGAGAATTAATATAAGGCTGGTGGGACTATCTGAATCTGTAAAAAGCACAGCATTAGCCCTTTTTGTACGAATTACCCTCCCGTCCCTACTGGGTATAGAACAAGATTGTCAGGATCTGGTTATCGAGCGGGTCCATCATGTGAGACCTGTTCCTACAGACCGCGACCGCGGGTAACTTTATTTCGCTGCTTAAACTATCTCCACAAGGTGGCGTTTTGGTCTGCTTCACGAAGAGTGAAAAATATTCAATGGGAAGGGAACAAGCTTTTCATTTTTCAGGACTACTCTGTGGAACTGACCAGGGCCCGGAAAGCCTTTTCACCCATATGCTCGCAGCTTGTATCAGAGGGCCGCAAGTTTGGTCTGTTATACCGCGCCCGATTACGCCTTTATGAGGGGACTTCTCACAAAGACTTTCTGTCGCCAGCTGATGCCACAGCCTACCTACGCCATCTCGCTGATGCGGATCGCTCTGACATATCTGATCCACCCAGTACATCTACTCCTTTTACTACGCTACTGCCTCTAATGCCTGCATTAGTTTATTCAATTGATGTCCCCTACATATCTTGTGCGAGACAGGAGTCTCGCTCCCTACTGTCCTGATCACTGTTCCACATGTCCGACCTCACTCGCCTGTTCTGTTATCTCCTTGGGACTTCTCATCCTGTTTACCGATGGGTTACAAGCTCTATGTTTCTCTCAGACCCTGATATGATGCTAGTTCAATTTTCTTTTTCATACTCTCATATCCCAGATATGACTCTCATATAATTCTTCATAGGCAACTTGGATTACTGGTCTTGTTCGATATTGGTTTTATTGCCAATTTATGCTAGTGCTTGGCAGCTCCTCCCGGAGCACCGTTTATTTATTTCAGCGATGTTAGTATTTCTATTGCCTTTATTTTAATGGGGTTTATTTCCACAGCGGGGTGGCTGGATGGAGCCCCCTACCCATTTATCCGGTCACTAGCACCTGTGTAGGGGCTGCGTGCATTTGTCTCGCTCCTACATGTCTGCTAGCTGGAAGATTACGGCTGGTTTAATTGTATTGTACTTACTTTTATTGTTATTACCATTACTCATGTTTAGCCATCTACATGTGCTGATTTCCCCCTCTCCTCCCAACCCCTCTCTCCTTTCTGTTGTCTCTCTCCACCCTCCCTCCCAACTCTTTACTTTATGCGGGGACAAATTTCTGTACTGATTTTATCTGCACACGGTTCTGGTACCATTGTTTTGCACTCTCCTCTGTGTAAATGCCTGATCTAATAGTGGGGTCGTGGAATGTAGGTGGTTTTAATTCACCAGCTAAAAGACGTAAAATACTTCTTTATCTTACTAAGCAGCATGTGGACCTGGCATTTCTTCAGGAAACACATCTAGCACCGGATGAGATTGCAAAACTGAGCAGTTTAAACTGGCAAGTATTGGGTTCAAGCTCTTTTAATTCTAAAGCTAGAGGGGTTGTTATTCTGATCAAATGCCATTTACCCTTTGTCATAACTACCACTATCGTGGACCCCAACGGCCGTTATGTCATTCCTTCGATTAAGATCCAGGATAGATCCTACCTATTATGTAATGTATATGCTCCAAATGTGTACTCCAAGTCCTTTTTTCAAACACTACTTGCAAAATTGACCCCACTTCTTTCTGACCCGCTAATTTTATGTAGTGACTTAAATCTGATTTCTTCCCCCTACTTAGAACGTTCTCACGCACCTACCCGTTCTCTTACTTTACCGAAATTGGGGGTCCCCCTGTTAGCTGAGATGTTGCAGGCAGTAGATATTTGGAGGGCACTTCACCCAATAGACAAGGAATATACATGCTTATCCGCAGCTCATCACACTCTATCTAGGATAGATTATATTTTACTTTCACAACACTTAGAATACGCCTGGAAATCTTACAGGATCAATAATTTGGCCCATTTGGATAGTGACCTCATCCTATTTTGGATGACAGTGATAGCAGTCCTCTGGGGTGAAATTATTTCCTATGTCTCCAACGTGAACAAACAATATGCCTCCCAATACATGGATTTTCAAGGGTCCTTGACGGCAGCCTTTCAGCAGTACAAAGCTTCCCTGACCCCCCAATCTAGACAATTATACATTGAAGCCAAAACACATTTTGATGAATTTATGAAATCTATTGGTGATCGATATCTTCTCTGTGAATTATAGATATTATAAATTCGGTAATAAAGCAGGTCGATTATTGACTAATCTACTCAATGGCACCCACCCCCCGATGGTGGCTCACCCATCACGCACCTCTTCGGGTGCTATGACTACTAGCAATAAAGAAATCTTTGAAGTGATGAAACTCTTTTACCAGGAACTATATACTACCCCTACGACTCCCTCCTCCCCGTGCCCCCAAGATGGCTCTCCCTGGCCCCAAACGTTCTGGGACACACTTCCAACTCCACATCTTCCTCCATCCATGGTCCAGACTCTTCTAGATCCTATTACTCTTTTGGAAGTTAAGCAGGTTATTGGTCAATTTAGTCGTGACAAAGCACCCGGCCCAGATGTTCTCCCTCATTTAGGTGATACCTTGGTCCGGGTTCTGAATAATGATGTGCACCGGAAATTTTTCGGGTTTTGTGTTTTGGTTCTGGATTCGGTTCCACGGCCGTGTTTTGGATTCGGACGCGTTTTGGCAAAACCTCTCTGAAAATTTTTTGTCGGATTCGGGTGTGTTTTAGATTCGTTTTTTTTTTACAAAAAACCCTCAAAAACAGCTTAAATCATAGAATTTGGGGGTCATTTTGATCCCATAGTATTATTAACCTCAATAACCATAATTTCCACTCATTTCCAGTCTATTCCTAACACCTTACACCTCACAATATTATTTTTAGTCCTAAAATTTGCACCGAGGTCGCTGGATGACTAAGCTAAGCGACCCCAAGTGGCCAACACAAACACCTGGCCCATCTAGGAGTGGCACTGCAGTGTCAGACAGGATGGCACTTCAAAAAAATAGTCCCCAAACAGCACATGATGCAAAGAAAAAAAGAGGCGCAATGAGGTAGCTGTGTGACTAAGCTAAGCGACCCAAGTGGCCGACACAAACACCTGGCCCATCTAGGAGTGGCACTGCAGGGTCAGACAGGATGGCACTTCAAAAAAATAGTCCCCAAACAGCACATGATGCAAAGAAAAAAAGAGGCACAATGAGGTAGCTGTGTGACTAAGCTAAGCGACCCAAGTGGCCGACACAAAGACCCAAGTGGCCGACACAAACACCTGGCCCATCAAGGAGTGGCACTGCAGTGTCAGACAGGATGGCACTTCAAAAAAATAGTCCCCAAACAGCACATGATGCAAAGAAAAAAAGAGGCGCAATGAGGTCGCTGTGTGACTAAGCTAAGCAACCCAAGTGGCCGACACAAACACCTGGCCCATCTAGGAGTGGCACTGCAGTGTCAGGCGGGATGGCACTTCAAAAAAATAGTCCCCAAACAGCACATGATGCAAAGAAAAAAAGAGGCGCTCCAAGGTCGCTGTGTGACTAAGCTAAGCGACACAAGTGGCCGACACAAACACCTGGCCCATCTAGGAGTGGCACTGCAGTGTCAGACAGGATGGCACTTCAAAAGAATAGTCCCCAAACAGCACATGATGCAAAGAAAAAAAGAGGCGCACCAAGGTCGCTGTGTGACTAAGCTAAGCGACACAAGTGGCTGACACAAACACCTGGCCCATCTAGGAGTGGCACTGCAGTTTTCTAGCGAGAGAATGAGTGCTTCCATCCTCATGTGAAGCTGAACCACTAGCCATGAACATAGGCCAGGGCCTCAGCCGTTCCTTGCCACTCCATGTCGTAAATGGCATATTGGCAAGTTTACGCTTCTCCTCAGACGCTTTTAATTTTGCTTTTTGGGTCATTTTACTGAACTTTTGTTTTTTTGATTTTACATGCTCTCTACTATGACATTGGGCATCGGCCTTGGCAGACGACATTGATGGCATTTCATCATCTCGGCCATGACTAGTGGCAGCAGCTTCAGCACGAGGTGGAAGTGGATCTTGATCTTTCCCTATTTTACCCTCCACATTTTTGTTCTCCATTTTTTAATGTGTGGAATGATATGCCAGTATCAATAGCAATGGCCTACTACTATATATACTGCGCACAACTGAAATGCACCACAGGTAAGGATGGATAGTATACTTGACGACACAGAGGTAGGTAGAACAGTGGCCTTCCGTACCGTACTGCTATATATACTGGTGGTCACTGTCAGCAAACTGCAAAACTAAAATGCACCACAGGTATAGAATCTAGATGGATAGTATACTTGACGACACAGAGGTAGGTAGAGCAGTGGCCTTCCGTACCGTACTGCTATATATACTGGTGGTCACTGGTCAGCAAAACTCTGCACTGTACTCCTCCTATATAATATACTGGTGGTCCCCAGTCCCCACAATAAAGCAGTGTGAGCACAGATATATGCAGCACACTGAGCACAGATATGGAGTGTTTTTCAGGCAGACAACGTATACTGGTGGTCACTGGTCAGCAAAACTCTGCACTGTACTCCTCCTATATAATATACTGCTGCTCCCCAGTCCCCACAATAAAGCAGTGTGAGCACAGATATATGCAGCACACTGAGCACAGATTTGGAGTGTTTTTCAGGCAGACAACGTATACTGGTGGCAGAGGCATATCTAGCATGGGGCGAGCAGGGCACGTGCCCTGGGCGCCGTGGCAGCCCCAACAGAGGGGGGTGCCACTGGCACCTGCACGGCCCGCTCGCCCCATTGGACAGGGATTCCGCCGGCGCTACCCGCGGCGCTCTCTCTGTCTCCCCGGCTGCTGTGCCTGTCACACTGGACAGGCAGCGGCAGCCAGGAGCCTCCCCCTACTACCTCCCCTGCAAAGTGTACATTGCACTTTCGCGGAGGTACGCGCACGCGCATGCGCGACCACGGGGGTGCGCGGCCTCAGAAGTGCAGGTGAGTGCCGAGCGGGGTTTATACTTTCCTGTCTGGAGAGGAGAGGGGAGGGGAGTGGAGGGTAGGGGAGGGGGGTGCGGGTCAGTGTGTGTGTGTGTGTGTGTGTGTGTAGGACAGTGTGTGTGTGTTAATTGTGTGTGTGTGGGACAGTTTGAGTGTTTGTTAATTGTGTCTGTGTGTGTGGGACAGTGTGCGTGTGTGTTAATTGTGTGTGTGTGGTACAGTGTGCGTGTGTGTTAATTGTGTGTGTGGGACAGTGTGCGTGTGTGTTAATTGTGTGTGTGTGTGGGACAGTGTGCGTGTGTGTTAATTGTGTGTGTGTGTGGGACAGTGTGCGTGTGTGTTAATTGTGTGTGTGTGTGGGACAGTGTGAGTGTGTGTTAATTGTGTGTGTGTGTGTGGGACAGTGTGAGTGTGTGTTAATTGTGTGTGTGTGGGACAGTGTGAGTGTGTGTTAATTGTGTGTGTGTGGGACAGTGTGCGTGTGTGTTAATTGTGTGTGTATGTGTGGGACAGTGTGCATGTGTGTTAATTGTGTGTGTGTGTGTGTGTGTGTGTGTGTGTGTGTGTGTGTGTGTGTGTGTGGGACAGTGTGCGTGTGTGTTAATTGTGTGTGTGTGTGTGTGTGTGTGTGTGTGGGACAGTGCGAGTGTGTGTTAATTGTGTGTGTGGGACAGTGTGCATGTGTGTTAATTGTGTGTGTGTGTGTGGGACAGTGCGAGTGTGTGTTAATTGTGTGTGTGTGTGTTAATTGTGTGTGTGTGTGTGTGGGACAGTGTGCGTGTGTGTTAATTGTGTGTGTGTGTGTGTGTGTGTGTGTGTGTGTGTGTGTGGGACAGTGCGAGTGTGTGTTAATTGTGTGTGTGTGTGTGTGTGTGTGTGTGTGACAGTGTGCGTGTGTGTTAATTGTGTGTGTGTGTGTGCGGGACAGTGCGAGTGTGTGTTAATTGTGTGTGTGTTAATTGTGTGTGTGTGTGGGACAGTGTGAGTGTGTGTTAATTGTGTGTGTGTGGGACAGTGCGTGTGTGTTAATTGTGTGTGTGGAACAGTATGCGTGTGTGTTAATTGTGTATGTGTGTGTGTGGGACAGTGTGCGTGTGTGTTAATTGACAGGGACACCACTGACAGGGACACCACCCCCATATCAGCGAGGCACCTGTGATTGGACAGCGGATCCAGTGCTGGATCCGCTTGTCCAATCACCCACACGCGGCGCTGGAGGAGACGGGTCCCGGCGGTGAGTGGCATCTGCCCGTCCCCCATCCTCCTCCGCTGCTAACAGGAGCGGTGTTGTGCGGCTCTCCCCTTCCTCCGCCGGCTCCGTCCTCCCGCTGACAGGAGCGGTGGTGTGCGGCTCTCCCCCTCCTCCGCCAGCTCCGTCTTCCCGGCGTGGCCCTGCAGTGTGTGCGGCTCTCCCCAGCAGCAGCAGGTTAGTCTCTCTCTCTCTCTCCCCCTCCCCTCTCTCTCTCCTCCTGTGGATTGAAGTTTGTAAGTATAATTTTCATTTTTACAGGTGCCCCTATTGGATTCTACTGGACAAGTGGACGTGACCGACGTGGGATGTAGGTAAGTAACCTGTCTCTCATTTTTACAGGTACCCCTATTGGCTTCTACTGGACAAGTGGACGTGACCGGCGTGGGATATAGGTAAGTATGTGTGAGCGTGTAAGTGTGTTTTAATACATTTTTACTGTCACGGTGTGTGAGTTGTGTTTTTATTTTGGTATTTTTTCTGTTGTAGAACTACAGGTACCAGCGGGCCCGTTATTTCCCCGCTTGCTGGTACTTGAGGTTCTCCAAGTACCAGCAAGCGGGCGAGGCTTGCTGTGCCTTGTAGTTCCACAACAAAAAACAATGGGGGTAATTCCAAGTTGATCGCTGCAGAAATTTAGTTAGCAATTGGGCAAAACCATGTGCACTGCAGGGGAGGCAGATTTAACATGTGCAGAGAGAGTTAGATTTGGGTGGGGTGTGTTCAATCTGCAATCTAATTTGCAGTGTAAAAATAAAGCAGCCAGTATTTACCCTGCACAGAAATAAAATAACCCACCCAAATCTAACTCTCTCTGCACATGTAATATCTGCCTCCCCTGCAGTGCACATGGTTTTGCCCAATTGCTAACTAAATTCCTGCTGCGATCAACTTGGAATTACCCCCAATATTCTTTTTTTACACACATGGCTATCAGCCTCCCATCCACCGCCCACGGATGGGGGGGGGGGGGGGGGCAGCCTCGGGCTTCACCCCGGCCCTTGGGTGCCTGGAGGGGGGTGACCCCTTGATTTAAGGGGTCCCCACTCCTCCAGGGAACCCCGGCCAGTGGTGACTAGTTGGGGGGGGTAATGCCACGGCCGCAGGGACCTACATAAATGTGTCCGCCGGCTGTGGCATTATGTCCCTGGCTAGTGGAGCCCGGTGCTGGTTTTAAAAATACGGGGGACCCCTACATCTTTTGTCCCCCGTATTTTTGGAACCAGGACCGGACTAAGAGCCCGATGCTGGTTGTCTAAATACGGCGAACCCCTGTCCAATTTTTTCCCAGTATTTAAACAACCAGGACCGGCTCAAAGAGCCCGAGGCTGGTTATACTTAGGAGGGGGGACCTCACGCATTTTTTTTTTTACATTTTTTTAACCCATTCAGACCCTTCTCCATTAAGTTAATGGAAGCCCTGGACAACAAAATAGCATTCATGTCCTCCTCCCACTCCCTTCCCAGTCCCAAACACTAATTTTTTTTCTATAAAAATGTACAATATATCACAAGTATGATGAGCAGGCAGGCAGCGGGCATTGGCGGCATCGGACTGAGATACAAATTAGTGGCAGAGGGCTGGGTCAGTTGATGGTGGGCGAGTTTGTAAGCCATTGGTGGTGGCAGCGGGCATTGGCTCAGAGGCAGTAGCGGGCATTGGCTCGGTGGCGGTAGGGGTCATCGGCAGGATTCGGCAGACATTGTGGCTGTAGTGCCTCACCGCACGCCACTGACCTCACCGCACGCCACTGGTTTGTGGGACAGTGTGCGTGTGTGTTAAGTTTGTAAGCCATTGGTGGTGGCAGCGGGCATTGGCTCAGAGGCAGTAACGGGCATTGGCTCGGTGGCGGTAGGGGTCATCGGCAGGATTCGGCGGACATTATGGCTGTAGTGCCTCACCAGCCACTGACCTCACCGCACGCCACTGGTGTGTGGGACAGTGTGCGTGTGTGTTAATTGTGTGTGTGTGGGACAGTGTGAGTGTGTGTACATTTTTGCAGTCCAGTGTGTGTGGGGGAGGGGAAAGTATGAGAATGTGTGTGTAGTCTGAGTGGGTGTGTGTGGGGTTTGGGGGTGGCCAGTCTGTGTGTGTGTAATCTACAGTGTGTGTGTAAGTAAGGGGGAGGGGCAGTCTGTGTGTGTGGGCGGGATGTACTAATGACCATTTACCGAAGAGGGATATGTATTAAACCACGGGCATGGAGATGCCCTTCTCACTCACCATCCAGCTGAGTGAGCGAGCCGGGCAGGTGGAAAGTCAGCAGCAGGGGCAGCATGCCGGATATCAGCAGCCGAGGGTGGGGGCTGTAAGGCACGTGCGGAGCCGGAGATCAGCAGCATGTTGACCGGCAATAAGCAGCTTCTGCTTCCGCATTCAACATGCTGACGATCTCCGGCTTTGGGCTACGCAGGGTTCGGGGGATGGGTGTCCTCTGCCGGTGTACTGCAGCTCTGGGGGTGCGGGCTCCGGAGGCTTTCAGCACTGTTGAATATCCAGCTGCCTCAAGTATGTACAGCCCGCACCCTCTGCTGCTGATATCCGGCATGCTGCTGCTGCTGCTGGCTGTCGCCCCGCCCGGCTCGGCCGTACAGCTGTATGGTGAGAAGGGCATCTCAGTTCCCGAGGTTTAACACATATGCCTCAGTAAATGGCCTCTGCGGTAAACGATACTAATGCTTACCGTGACAGTAACAGCGGGGAGGACGGCGCACATCGGGATCCTGCAGCAGGAAAGAAGAACCCCTTCGGAGCACAGCAGACCACACTGAAAAGGGTGCATACCCGGTGCGGTGCTCTGCATCCCGGGTGGTGCCGAAGATGTAGAGTGTCGGAGGTGGCAGAAGCGCCGCAGCTTGGGGTGAGAAACCGCTGCAGCCCTTCCGCTGCTAAACTCTGCAATTAGTCTATTAAGGGGGTGGGCTCCCCTCACCATAGTTCCCCACAGGCCTTGTTAATTCTGGGGGTAGGATCCCCTCACTCTATAATGTGAATTTTGGCTCATATCATGTGCTGTAACGTGAATTTTGGCTCATACCGTGTGCTATAATGTGAATTTCGGCTCATACCGTGTGGGGTAATGTGAATTTTGGCTCATACCGTGTGCTATAATGTGAATTTTGGCTCATACCGTGTGGGGTAATGTGAATTTTGGCTCATATCATGTGCTGTAACGTGAATTTTGGCTCATACCGTGTGCTATAATGTGAATTTCGGCTCATACCGTGTGGGGTAATGTGAATTTTGGCTCATACCGTGTGCTATAATGTGAATTTTGGCTCATACCGTGTGGGGTAATGTGAATTTTGGCTCATACCGTGTGCTGTAATGTGAATTTCGGCTCATACCGTGTGGGGTAATGTGAATTTTGGCTCATACCATGTGGAGTAATGTGAGTTTTGGCTCATACCGTGTGCTATAATGTGAATTTCGGCTCATACCGTGTGCTATAATGTGAATTTTGGCTCATACCATGTGGGGTAATGTGAATTTCGGCTCATACTGTGTGCTATAATGTGAATTTCGGCTCATACCGTGTGGGGTAATGTGAATTTTGGCTCATACCGTGTGCTATAATGTGAATTTTGGCTCATACCGTGTGGGGTAATGTGAATTTTGGCTCATACCGTGTGCTGTAATGTGAATTTCGGCTCATACCGTGTGGGGTAATGTGAATTTTGGCTCATACCATGTGGAGTAATGTGAATTTTGGCTCATACCGTGTGCTATAATGTGAATTTCGGCTCATACCGTGTGCTATAATGTGAATTTTGGCTCATACCATGTGGGGTAATGTGAATTTCGGCTCATACTGTGTGCTATAATGTGAATTTCGGCTCATACCGTGTGGGGTAATGTGAATTTCGGCTCATACAGTGTGCTATAATGTGAAAGGGGCACCAGTACTAGATAGTATAAGGGGTTCTACTACACTGAAGGACACGCCCCTTTTGAGTGACCGCGCCCCTTTTCCGGAGCATAATTGCTATCTGCACTCTTTCATTCTGCCTTCAAATATTCAACTTCGACCACTGCACCTACATCTATACATACACACCCTGACATCTTTATATACAGTGACACTGGTGGCGTCTGCACATACTATCCTTTTGTATTTTTTTTTTATTATTATCATTTTATTTATTTATTATTTTTATTATTATTATTATTATTATTTTTTTTGGGGGGGCGCAATTATTGATCTTGCCCTGGGCTCCAAAAACCCTAGCTACGCCTCTGACTGGTGGTCACTGGTCAACAAAACTTTGCACTGTACTACTCCTATATAATATACTGGTGGTCCCCAGTCCCCACAAAAAAGCAGTGTGAGCACAGATATATGCAGCACACTGAGCACAGATATGGAGTGTTTTTTAGGCAGACAACGTATACTGGTGGTCACTGTCAGCAAAACTCTGCACTGTACTCCTCCTATATAATACAGCTGCTACCCAGTCCCCACAATTAAGCAGTGTGAGCACAGATATATGCAGCACACTGAGCACAGATATGGAGTGTTTTTCAGGCAGACAACGTATACTGGTGGTCACTGGTCAGCAAAACTCTGCACTGTACTCCTCCTATATAACATACTGGTGGTCCCCAGTCCCCACAATAAAGCAGTGTGAGCACAGATATATGCAGCACACTGAGCACAGATATGGAGTGTTTTTCAGGCAGACAACGTATACTGGTGGTCACTGGTCAGCAAAACTCTGCACTGTACTCCTCCTATACAATATACTGGTGGTCCCCAGTCCCCACAATAAAGCAGTGTGAGCACAGATATATGCAGCACACTGAGCACAGATATGGAGTGTTTTTCAGGCAGACAACGTATACTGGTGGTCACTGGTCAGCAAAACTCTGCACTGTACTCCTCCTATATAATACTGCTGCTCCCCATTCCCCACAATTAAGCAGTGTGAGCACAGATATATGCAGCACACTGAGCACAGATATGGAGTGTTTTTCAGGCAGACAACGTATACTGGTGGTCACTGGACAGCAAAACTCTGCACTGTACTCCTCCTATATAATATACTGGTGGTCCCCAGTCCCCACAATAAAGCAGTGTGAGCACAGATATATGCAGCACACTGAGCACAGATATGGAGTGTTTTTCAGGCAGACAACGTATACTGGTAGTCACTGGTCAGCAAAACTCTGCACTGTACTCCTCCTATATAATACTGCTGCTCCCCAGTCCCCACAATTAAGCAGTGTGAGCACAGATATATGCAGCACACTGAGCACAGATATGGAGTGTTTTTTTAGGCAGACAACGTATACTGGTGGTCACTGGTCAGCAAAACTCTGCACTTTACTCCTCCTATATAATACAGCTTTTCCCCAGTCCCCACAATTAAGCAGTGTGAGCACAGATATATGCAGCACACTGAGCACAGATATGGAGTGTTTTTCAGGCAGACAACGTATACTGGCGGTCACTGGTCAGCAAAACTCTGCACTGTACTCCTCCTATATAATACAGCTGCTCCCCAGTCCCCACAATTAAGCAATAAGCACAAATATTTTTGCATCAAGAATTCAAGATTAATAAACGGAGAGGACGCCAGCCACGTCCTCTCCCTAACATTTCCAATGCACGAGTGAAAATGGCGGTGACGCGCGGCTGCTTATATAGAATCCGAATCTCGCGAGATTCCGACAGCGGGATGATGACGTTCGGGCGCGCTCGGATTAACCGAGCCCTACGGGAGAATCCGAGTATGCCTCAGACCCGTGTAAAATGGGTGAAGTTCGGGGGGGTTCGGTTTCCGAGGAACCGAACCCGCTCATCACTAGTTCTGAATACCTTGCTCACTTCCACGTCTCTCCCTCCCCACTTTAATATGGCTATCCTTAAAGTTCTCCCGAAACCTGGTATGGATCTCTCACTCCCTGGTTCCTACCATCCCATATCGCTCCTGAATCTCGACTACAAATTGCTCACCAAGATCATGGCAGATCGTATTAAATCACTATTACCCCATATTATACATAGAGACCAGACCGGATTCATAGCGGGGCAACACTCTGATATTAATGTTCATCGGGTGCTCTCAGCAATATATTATGCTAATACCTTACCTCCCACTGACCTCCCCCTCATACTCTCCCTAGATGCTGAAAAAGCATTCGATATGGTTGAATGGGCTCATCTCTTCCATACCCTCGCTCACTTTGGATTCCCAGACTCTTTCATTAATCTCCTCAAGTTGCTGTACTCTACCCCTCAAACCCAGGTATCCTGTAATGGAATTCTTTCCTCCCCTTTCACCATCGGCAGGGGTACAAGACAGGGGTGTCCACTTTCCCCTCTACTCTTTGCAATTGCTTTGGAGCCCCTGGCAATCCCTCTGAGACAGTCAAAGAACTTTTCCGGAATACGAGTTGGTGATGTTGACCTGCGTCTCGCTCTCTTCACAGATGATATGCTATTATTTGTTTCTAATCCCACCATTTCTCTTCCCGAAATTTTGGGATTGATTGAAGCTTTTGGGAACAGGGTGGGATACAGGATTAACATCGCCAAATCGTAACCTCTTCCCTTGGGTGCTTCATCCCATACCCTACCTGACCATCTTCCTAATATTTCTTTTAAGGTCACCCGATCAAAAATCACCTACTTAGGAATTCAGATACCATCAGATCTTTCCAGACTTTACAAGGAAAACTTCACTCCCCTATTGACCCGTATCACTGCCTTATTGAATAGTTGGAAGTTGCTTCCCCTCTCTTTATTGGGAAGAGTGGCTGTACTACAAAGTATAGTTTTCCACAAATTATTGTATCTCATGCAAATGCTCCCTATTGGCCTTTATAAATGAGATATATTATACATGCGCAAAATTTTATCCATATTTCTTTGGAAAGGTAAAAAATCGTTTATAGCTCTAGACAAACTTATGGCTCCTAAATCGGCGGGGGGAATCGGTATTCCAGACTCTGCTTCTTACTCCCTGGCCACCCTGTTCCATTGTGCTGCTGATTGGCTGTTCGATAGAGGTCTTTTCACAGATCCGGTCCTAGATGAAGCCCTTTTGCATCCTTACTCCCCATGTGCTCTTTTGTTATCCAAGGCTACGCTCATCCCGACTCACATACTTCATAATCCCCTCTTTATGACATTTATTATGCATGGAATACACTACATAGGAAATTTCACTGTAATTCCTACATCTCACCCTGCATCCCGTTATGGGGTAATACTATGTTCCTTCCCTCTCTTATCAACTCTGACTTTCATGTCTGGAGGGAGAAGGATCTGACGAATTCCTTGAAGGTCTTTGATCCTGGAGGCGCTTTTCTCATGTTCTCGGATCTTCAAGATTCATTCAATCTCCCTTCTTCACATTTTTTCATGTACCTGCAAATTCGCCATTATCTGGGATCTACCAATCATAACCACAAATCACTGTGTGACAACTCCAAATTGCTTAATCCTCTACTGGTAGCCCTGAATGTGCACAAAGCAGGCCCTACACGTATTAGACAGCTTTACTCTATCTTTAACATCGGCCTTCACTGATGTAAGATGGGATAAACTCCTGAAACTATGGCATCAGGATCTACCACATCTCACTGACCATCAACTCCTCAGCAGTAATTATACACTTGCAATGAAATGGTTAACTTCCCCATACTTGCAAGAGGTACATTTGCGTACTCTACAAAGAGCATATATCTCCCCAGCCCAACATGCCAGATTCCATCCTGGTGAATGCCCTAAATGCCACATATACGCACTGCTACCTTTTATCACATGTTTTGGGAGTGTGGCTTGATTTGCACCTTTTGGCATAAAGTGGCCTCGTTTATTAATCAGCTACTAGGATTATGGGTTAAAGCGACTCCTTTGACATGTCTTTGCGCCAACTTTAATGACTGGGACCTAGGCCCCTCACGGCTCCGCTGGCTCCCGTTTCTGACAGTATTGGTCACTGTATCTAAGAAAATTATATTATCACACTGGCTGTCGGCTTCTTCCCCAAAGATGGCGGAAGTCCACGGGAAGCTTTTACACATTTTATATTTTGATAGGAAATCAGCCCAAGTCAACATAGAAGTGGGTGTAAAATCCTTCTGCAAGAAGTGGGGAGTGTACATTGATTCCCGTGATCAGTCCACACAAACCCAAATATTTAACGTATTCGAAAATACAGAATGGTTTCTTCAAATAAGACTATTAGAAGATCCCACACTATGACCCCCCCCCCCCCCTCCCCCACTACTCAACGGCTCACTAGCTCTCTCTGGGCTTATATTCCTTCTACTCCTAATATTTTGGTATATCTACTTATATTCATGATGTTATTGGTACTAATGTATTACCCTTCTTATGTCCCCACCCTCCCTCATGTGTCCCCCCCTGCCCACCCTTTCCTTCTATTCCCTTTTCTTATAGCTTCGGTTCCTCCCCATTTGATACAGCTGGTAGATCATTTTGTACTTGTTATCCCATAATGTGGATGTGTCATATAATTCCACATTGGTATACATCATTTTCTTTGCACTATAATGTGATGTATTCACATCTCTATTTATGGTATTACTTCTTTTTCTCAAACATGCTGTATGACTGTTTCACGACTATGTATACCTACTATCTGTTTTTCTTCGAGTATCTTGTTTTAAAATAAAATAAACAGATTTAAAAAAAAAAAAAAAACATGGCTCAAAGCCGTTGTGTGTGAAAGACACTGCCGGATGGCAAAAAGTTGGACAAAGTTTGTCCGGCTTTTTGCCATCCGGTGATAAACGGTGTATGTGAAACAGCCCTAATCCTAACCCTCCTCCCTTAGTGTCTAAACCTATTCTCCCTCGGTAGTGCCTAACTCTAATGCCCCCTCCCAGCAGCCTAACCCTAATGCCCACTCCCGCAATCTAACCCTAACCCGCCCGCAATATAGTCGGGAAGCCAGCTGTTGGGATGCTGGCTGTCGGGATTCTGAGGTCGGTCTCTTAACTAGGGGGGTCATTCCGAGTTGTTTGCTCGGTAAATTTCTTCGCATCGCAGCGATTTTCCGCTTAGTGCGCATGCGCAATGTTCGCACTGCGACTGCGCCAAGTAAATTTGCTATGCAGTTAGGAATTTTACTCACGGTTTTTTCTTCGTTCTGGTGATCGTACTGTGATTGACAGGAAGTGGGTGTTTCTGGGCGGAAACTGGCCGTTTTATGGGTGTGTGTGAAAAAACGCTACCGTTTCTGGGGAAAACGCGGGAGTGGCTGGAGAAATGGAGGAGTGTCTGGGCGAACGCTGGGTGTGTTTGTGACGTCAAACCAGGAACGACAAGCACTGAACTGATCGCAGATGCCGAGTAAGTTTCGAGTTACTCAGAAACTGCACAGAGATGTCTTATCGCAACATTGCGAATCTTTCGTTCGCAATTTTAAGAAGCTAAGATTCACTCCCAGTAGGCGGCGGCTTAGCGTGTGCAAAGCTGCTAAAAGCAGCTTGCGAGCGAACAACTCGGAATGACCCCCTATGTCAGGATTCTACCATCGGCATTCTGGCTTCTTGGATCCCGACAGACTTGATCTTAACCACATCCTCTTTTATGAATATCATATATATTTATGCAGATTGACAGTGCTTATAATTTCCACGTTATATTAATAAAACATATGTTTAATGAGAGCATACCCCCACAGAGTATCTTAAGTACAAAGGTATTAATTTATAATATATATATATGTATTTAGAGATTCGGGTGAGCGATGAAGCCCTAGGAAGCGACAGCATTTAGTACAGAGACGGGTTCTCTTGGTCCACATTGTGACATTATTTATTTGATAACTACTGTATGGGAAATACCTCTTTCATACTGTTACCTGTAAAACAGTTTTATTAAGTTAACAGTGATAATGTTGAAATTGATGAAGATCAAATATCAAAACTATCTATTGTTGCTGTCAAAAAAATCCTTAAACAGTTAATTAAACAACATTGGTTAAGTAATTTGAAGTTTAATAGCATAGTAATAGTAGTGACTACATAAACTGAGGATGGAAAATAGGACTGTGTGTTATGCGTGTGCCATACAGACCGCAGGGGTCTCACCTGTGGTTTGCAGCCTCAGGTTTTAACAGCAGAAAGGAGCTTATAGAACCAAGCATCGAAATGACTCACTGTACTCGAATGTAACAAAGATGACCTGAGGGTGCAGGAAGACCCACCTACAAGTTACATACATTGTGTCGTCTTGTGCATCATGTAAAGAGGTAAATCTTTCTTCCCATGCCTCTGGGCATAACTCTGGATGTGTCATCCCAGCAACACTGCAAATTCATGGCTTCAGAAAAAATACCTTTAACTTAAAAAGTAAAAATTGTTCAAAAACACATTCTATGGCAGAGGTTCTCAAACGCAGTCCTCAAGGCGCACCAATGTTCCAGTATATCCATGTTAATATTGTTGTTGTTGTTGTTATTATTATTATTATTATTATTATTATTATTATTAATAAAATCCTTTTTTATCTAGATGTTACTATTGTATTTAGTCTGATCCAAAGTTATTAGCCTAAATAATACAATTGTATGTTTTTTTTTCTTATTTTTATTGGGAAAAAAAATGTAAAAACTAATTTGAGCTCTTAAAATATACATGATGTCACAGTCCTGACTGTAGTTCTCATATTTGGTGACTTACCCCTGCCATCTGTCCTGGATCCTGTGTCTATTTGCTCACTGGGATAAACAGCTTGTCAGTACCATGAGTTTCCTGAGTGTAGCGTTAACGAGCTCCACCTGTGGTGATTAATCTTCTGTGTGAATCTGAATTCAAAAATCTGAAGTTTAGGCCTAAAAGCCAGCATCCTCTGTTCGTTTGCAGAAGTTCAGGCTTCAGTGTTCCTTCAGCCTGCTAGGCCTCACTCCACATCAGAGCCTAGTCTAGAGTACTCACGTGACAGTGACTGTTCACCTGACCCAGAGCTGTCCAATCCTGTGCCAGCCTGATACTCTCTGAATCAGCTGACACTGCTCACCAATCACCAAGGACCAGGAAGTATAAGTCAGGAGACTTGAGTTGGAGACTCTGCCAGTTCCTTGTATCACACACAGCTCTGTGTGAGCTTAGAAGCTGAGCTCCCTAAAGGTAACACTTGTACTTTAGTTCCTGTAAAAATCTGCTCTTTTGCTACCCAGTCTGGATTACAGTTGTGTTACCATTGATATCTAGTATTTCTACAGTCCCACCTTAAAGACACAGCTGCAATATTCTACAGTCTCATCTTAAAGCCACAGCTGCAGTAATATTCATTCTCATCATAAAGCCACAGCTGCAGTATTCTACAGTCTCATCTTAAAGGCACAGCTGCAGGATTCTTCAGTCTCATCTTAAAGCCACAGCTGCAGTATTCTACAGTCTCATCTTAAAGTCACAGCTGCAGTATTCTCCAGTCTCGTCTTAAAGCCGCAGCCACAGTATTCTTCAGTCTCGTCTTAAAGCCAAAGCCGCAGTTTTCTTTAGCCTTGTCTTAAAGTCACAGCCATAGTCATCGTTCTACTTTCAGTTGCGTTTCCAGTTATATCCAGTACCAGCCCGGATTACAGTTGCGTTCCAGTATACCCATACAACAGCCCAGTTAACAGTGCGGTTCCCAGTCTCACGGTAACCAGCCCAGTTATCAGTCTCACCAGTAACCAGTCCGGTTCTCAATCTCGCCAGTAACCAGCCCAGTTCTGCGCAACTCCAGAGAACCTATTTCGTAGTAACCTTGAGTCCACAAGCACCCACTCCTGTGACAGTATATCCAGTTCAATCTCACCAATACATTCACCATCCTGCTATCAACACCAAGTCCCTGGTGATCCAGTGGTCAGGATATGGCTTCCTCTGCCGAGGCACGGGTTTGATCCCCGGTCAGGGATTGCTTCTTCTTCTCACTGATTCCTACAGACCAGCCTAATATACACATAGTCCTCCAGTCACTCACACAGACTTCACTAACACGGGTTCACAAAAACCATGGCCATGATACATAAGAAGTAATATTTTTCAATTAGTAAACAATTGTTGCAAGTAATAGCTGTATAAAAAGTAAGTTATCATGTAAATGCATTAACTAAGGGCTGTTTTAAGCCTTTGGGGGGCCCGGGCCACCTAACACGGGGAGTCCACCCCCCCATCGTGTCATCCCCAGTGCAGGTTCTACTGTACCTGCTCACCCTGATGCTGGGGCTGCCGCTGTGGGTAGTCAGCAGCCAGTGGTGCAGGCAACGGAGGTCATTGCAGAGCCTCGCTGGGGTGCAGCTGTCATGCTGTCAGGTGCAGGAGCAGTGGTCGGTGTTGCATGGGGGCCTCCCTCCTGGGTGATGCCAGGTGCAGGGAGCGGTGGTCGGTGCAGTGCAGGGGCCTCTCTCCTGGGTGCTTCCGGGTGTAGAGTGATAGGCCCAATCCATGCAGCCGGGTGCAGACTGCGGTGGTCGGTGCGGGACCTTTCTCCTGGGGGTGTATGTAAAGATGGACCCCAGGAGAGAGCCCCAGGCATGTTGGTCAGCATACGATCTGTGGCTGCTGGTGGGGGGGGGGGGGGCTTTAAGAAAGCAGGGCCCAGGGTACTTACCCCCAGGGCTCCCCCTTAATCCGGCTCTGCATTACCTTGTCAGCATTCATTAGAAAAACATGTGAGCAATAAAGTATAATTCACTCAGGTACAAAATGTGACACCAGAATGTCTACAGGTACTAATATTTTACCAATGAAAATGTCGCCACCACACTTACCCTATCTGCTGCCCTAGCCCTCACTGTAGCCCTAACCCTAACAACATTTACGCTATGTAAACATTTGGATTGTTGAGAGTTTGAATCCTGACCTACTGACCAGCAGTTCTCCAAATGTTATCACATATTACAGTTCACTTAATATTTCCATAGCATATGCATTATTAAAGCAGTCGTCCACAACTTTTAATGTCTTTATATAAGACTAGAATGATCCCAGGTTAAATTGGAAGCAAGTATAGAATGTGACCAGAAAGAAAATACAAGTTTTATTCTCTATGCAAATCTGGCCATATAGGGCCAATTCAGCATGAATCGCATAAGCAAAATCTTTCTCTAATAGGCAAAACCATGTGCACTGCAGGTGGGGCAGATGTAACATGTGCAGAGAGAATGTACCGAGTATATAAATAAATAGTTATTAATATAGTCTAGTCCAATATCGAATAGTTGAATAAATAGAAGTTGGGCTCAAAATCTTTCGGTACATAAAAGTACGCTAATTTGATATTGACATAGAATGGTGACATTATTGCATAATAAAACATTACGTATTGCACAGGACCTCTGCCTTCTTCCTCAGAGAAGATTTTTCTGTGATATTTACTATATGGACCCCTTGGGTGGGATGCATGATGCGCATCCCGCCAATCACTGCAAACATAAGAGAGTTGACTAACATTGTGTGCCTGAAGAAGATCACAAAGGACAGTTCTACTGATAAGAGCTGACCTTCGCAATACCGGGTTTAGGACCCAGGAGTACTCCTGTGCATGCATCGAGTAACGCTCGTGCTGCAGGGGGTGCTGGGAGGGATCCAAAGGGGCAATGCAAACAAAAGTCCACAGGCCTTTATAGAGTAATGTCATCTAAAGATGGATTTGCCCACCGCATCCAACCTCCGGAATGTATTGCATTCCTGAGCTTGGTGAATATGTGTTAGGCGGCCAAACCTCAGAAAATGGCATTTTTTTCTGAGGTTTGACCACAAATTATGCATCGGTGCATCCTGCCCCTTGTGAGCTGAAGTCAATTTATTTTTAAAAGTCCATGTAAAATGTCAAAGTTCAGCTGCTCATTCACGAAGAGGTTTGTGTGTAAAGACCTTGATTGTTAGCTGTAGAGCTAGCTATCAGGCAGGAGGACTTTTTTTTCGGGATGTGAGAAAGTGGAGAGAGATAAAGTACCAACCAACCAGCTCCTATCTTTCATTATTCAAACACAGCCAGTAGCATGGCAGGTAGGAGCTGATTGGCTGGTACTTTATCTCCCTTCGCTTTATCACTTTCCAATGCACGGGATAGATGAGCATGGCTACATCTGTACATACCTATCCATATATATTTATGTACAGGTAATTAAGCATACAAATATAGTTTTTTACCCAATACCATCTATTTACCTTTTAAAAAAACAACACTTTTTTCCAAATAAATGTTTTATTTAGGTTTTTAATGATTTACAACTTTTTCTTGTTACATGATCCAAATAATATTGGCCCTCCAGCCTATTTGCCTGTACACAATGACAAGTATGAACCTGCAAACATATAGTGATATACAATATGTCCCTCCTATAGTCCCATGCCAGCAATACATCCTGGCCTGTGTTCATGTGATGCATTGCTGGCATGTGGGAGAAGATCTATCTCGCCATCTGCAGCCAATCCTTGGTCCAGCAACTCTGAATGAATGGGGAATGAATGAGCGAATGTATTCAAACTTCAGCACTAGTCCCGAAATTGGTGAGGCGATTCCAGGAGGCTTTTTTTGGTCCCCTAATTATGCCCCTTCCCTGCCCATTATCCTAAATTTGGGTACACCTGCTGTGAGTGCATCCAGGAATCGGGAGAGTGTATATGCTGGTACAATCATTTTTTCAATATTTCGGCAGCCCGGGATCGAAGGTCACAAGTGTGATTGTATAGGTGTGTATGTCAGGGGCATTTTAAGAGAGGAGGGGACACACATGCTGCCTCCGTCGCGAGCCCCCTCTTCTACGGCATCTGGTAAACTCTGGCTTGAAGCAAATCACTCGGAAATAACCGCAGCGGACATTTTCCAAGTGATTTTTGCCCGTACTGCAGAGCTGCCGCCACGGGACTCTAGAGGGGTAAGTATATTCCATGGGTGCAGTGTGTGCGGTGTGCCCCCCCCCCCCCCCCCCCGGACCTAAGGGCCCATGTGCATCGCTCACACTGCACCCATTTTAGAAACGCCTATTGTTTACGTTTGTATCGAAACTGTCCTCTTGACTTCTGGACGGTAGCGAACTTGATTGATCTATCGCATCTAAAGAAAGATCTCAAAGGTGTGTAACCAGCTTTATATTCCATCACTGAACCTGTTTTTTGCTCAAGGATCATAAATCCAAGATGCATCGCAGTCGGATGAGTATGAATGCTAAAAAAGTTTTGCAGTGCATGTGCAATTGACAGACAGACTTTTCCAAGAAAAAATGTAAATCATACATATGTACAACTCTACATGAGCCTTGTTCTATTTGTGGATTTGTAGAATCAGCTTCCAGTTAGTCACCCTTTAATTCTTCATTCATATGCAAAACAATATAGCTGTATTCAGAATCAGAACTTAGTGATACAGTAGTAGCAGCATTTTTAGATTTAATTTATAACTAGTGGTGGATTTTACCTGTGGGCTGCAGGACTGCAGACCCCCAGGTAAAATCCACCACCCGGCTCAGTATCAGTGATGCCCGATGCAGTCAGTGACTGCACTGGCTTCACTGTGACTGGCAGTGACTTCCTATTTGAAGTCCTACCTGTCAATCACAGACCCACAAGGCAGTCCCATTGGGAGGTGTTTTCTCACTCTGGGACCGCCAGACTGAGCTGCAATTAGCAGAGAGCTGGCTTCCTGTAGGAAGCCACTCCCTGCCTTTCACGCAGCCCAATCAGGATTCTATGGGCTGCAGCTGATGCAGTCCATAAAATCCAGGGTTTTGTGTATGCGCAGCTGAACCGCGGCGTCTCGCATGCACCAGTTCCGACACCTGCTGGATTCATTGCGCAGGTGCCGGGACCAAGGGCTCCTATGTCTCCTCTTCTTTCTGGGCTGGGGGTAGCGGCAGCCCCCCTACTTAAGTAGGAGCTGCTGCTGTTTATTACATTTGTTACAATAGAGGATTAGAATGGCTGTTTGTTTCCTTTGCTTATTACTTACTAATTACACAGTAAGATCTGTACTTGTCTTTGTGCATTATTTGATTAAATGCAAATTTACAGATGTGTCCACTATTACCTTTCTGAAAAAAGTATCATGGCCTGCCGTTCATGGCCCGAGATAAGCTTTCCTCTTAAGATATACACGGCAAGCCATGTGTATCTCCTCTGAAATATAGTGCAGTACCACTTTTCAGACAGCAGGTGGCATTTTCAGAAACTGAGCAAGCAGAAAGTCTGATAAAGAGATTCTAGAGGGAGTAGTTCAGACCTGATTCTAGCAGCATTTTATTTGCAAATGGGCAAAACCATGGGGGTCATTCCGAAATGATCGCACGCTAGGTTGTTTTGCAGCGGTGCGATCAGGTCGAAACTGCACATGCGTATGCACCTCAATGCGCATGTGCGTCGTACGGGTACAAAGCGGATCATTGCTGAGCAATGGATTTAACGAAGAATCGATTCGCACAGCAGATCGCAAGGAGATTGACAGGAAGAGGGCATTTGTGGGTGGCAACTGAACGCTTTCTGGGAGTGTTTGGAAAATCGCAGGCGTGTCCAAGCGTTTGCTGGGCAGGTGTCTGACATCAATTCCGGACACGAACAGGCTAAAGTGTTTGCCCCGAATTTACATCAGACACCCACCCTGCAAACGCATTGACACACCTGCGTTTTTCCAAACACTCCCAGAAAATGGTCAGTTGACATCCACAAATGTTTTCTTCCAGTCAATCTCCTTGCGATTGTCTGTGTGAATGGATTCTTCATTAAATCCATTGCTCAGCAACGATCCACTTTGTACCTGTGCGACGCGCCTGCGTATTGCGGGGCACACACATGCGCAGTTATGTCCTGATCGCAGCTCAGCAAAACAACCTAGCGTGCAATCAGGCCTGCATGACCCCCATGGTTTTGCCCATCTGCTAACAAAATTGCAGCTATGGGGTGTCATTCCGAGTTGATCGTAACCCTGCAAAATTTTGCAGGGCTACGATCAGGAACAGAGACATGCGGGGGATGCCCAGCACAGGGCTAGTCCACCCCGCAGGTCAGTTACGCCCCCCCCCTGCAGAAGTGCAAAAGTATTGCACAGCGGCGATGCTTTTGTACTTCAGGAGTAGCTCCCGGCCAGCGCAGCTTTAGCGTGCTGGCCGGGAGCTACTCATTACTACACGACCCGCAGCGGCTGGTCAGCAGCAGCGATCGGGTCAGAATGACCCCCATGAGCCATATGTGCAGGGCAATTTATCGATCATGCACATGGGAATATCAGCTGCAGCAGCTAATTGTGAAGTATTAATATTTTTCCAATACATCTCTCATACTAACTTCCAACATGTACCTGGCTCAATGTTGCCTATATGTTTAAAAAAATCTTTTTCCTTGTGATTGATAATGTGCTGATGAAGAGTTCATACAAACTCCACACAGAGATTCGATATAGAAATTATGATACTAACTAAAAGGCACTATTGATACTTGTCATTTTTTGCAATTGTTTGGTGGTTAAGGTGTGAGTAGAGAGAATTTTTGGTATTTCAATACCACATATATTTCACTGGGATCCGGTCTGAAGATCGACAGTGTCTGCCATACAAGTGGGTGCTGCGTCTGTCTGCCACAAATCGGTCCAGCGCTGAGGCTGTGTTGCCATAATAAGTCACTGGGTGCTCTGTGTGCCATACACGTGGGTGCTGCACCTGTCTGCCACAAATCAGTCCAGTGCTGGGGCTGTGCTGCCTTAATAAGTCACTGGGTGCTCTGTCTGCCATACAAGTGGGTGCTGCGCCTGTCTGCCACAAATCAGTCCAGTGCTGGGGCTGGCTGTGCTCCATAATAAGTCATTCAGTGCTCTGTCTGCCATACAAGCGGGTGAAGAAACATGAGACCCGGGGCCTGAGCAGCCATAAGGCTGCAGCCTGGATGGCTGAGTCCTGGGGGGGGGGGGGGGCAGCACCGGTCCAATAGACGCTTAGGCTCTACCTACTACTGGAAGCTGCAGATTCAATGCAGACAGCATGGAAGACGGCCCTTTAAAATGGCAGCTGCCTTCTAGGAGACAGATGCTAGAGGTATTACTAGACCATTACCCAGCGCTACCCAGAATGAGCATGTAACCCCCTGGCACTGAGCATGTAACCCCCTGGCACTAAATATGTAACCCCTATGGCAACAAGCATATGTAACCCCTGGCAGCGAGCATATAACCCCTGGCAACGAGCATGTGACCGGGTCCAACTTCCGGTCAGCAGAATCATGGATGCTGGTGGCTTCTCCTCCCACCTCTAGCCACCAACAGCACCGTGGGCAGCAACATGGACATCTGTATGTGCAGGGCAATTTATCCATCAGGCACACAGGAATATTAGCAGCGGCAGCTAATTGTGTAGTATTAATATATCTCCAATACATCTCTCATATTACAGTAACTTCCATATAGGTACCTGGCTCTCTCATCCCAGCAGCCGGGCAGACTTCACACAGATATTTGATATGGAAATTATGATACTAATTAAAAGGCACTATTGATACTTGTCATTTTTTGCAATTGTTTGGTGGTTAAGGTGTGAGTATAGAGAAGCCAATTCTCTCAAAGTATTGTAACGAGGTAATACACCTCTGAGAGATTTTTGGGTATTTCAATACCGCATACTGCATATTTCACTATAATAATACATTGGATTACTGTATCAAAAAGTTTATGATTACAATTTTTACATGTCGCCATGTCGCTTTGTGAGATGATCTTTTTTAATTGTGAATATTAAAAGTTATATTTTATTAATCATTTTTGACAAGTGTGCCCCAGGACAGACTTAAAGTCTCCTTTTGTCTTTACCTCCTATGTAAAGATTTTCCATTTATACAGTTTATTGTACTATTTTTTCTGGGAGCACCACCAACCAGGTGCCAGGAGTATTTGACCCTTTACAGTGCATGTGCTACTTTGTGAGTAAGAGACTGAACAAAAGTCTCAATACAACATCAATTAGCATTAACATAAGGCAGGGGGGAGGGCAAATGGAAATCTAATTAGTTGTCTGTCTTGGGACAGTGCACTGGGCCTGATGTACTAAGCTTAAAGTTTATTGAACTATTTTTTCTGGGAGCACCACCAACCAAGTGCCAGGAGTAATTGACCCTTTATTGCCTTTATGTTGGTTTTTTGAATTTCTAACTAATCATAGTGTGAACCAAACACAGGTCCTGTGCAGTTTTAAAAACCTCTCTTTTTACCTGTCTAATTAATATGCATGTGACCTGAGCATTGTGTCGCAATAAAGAACACTACAAACACACCATTGTACACTCATTATAATGTGTGGAGTTTGTATATTCTCCCCGTACTTGAGTGGGCTTCCTCCGGGTACTCCAGTTTCCTCCCACAATCCCAAAATATAGTGATAGGTTAATTGGTTCCTAACAAAATTAACCCTTGTGCAAATGTGTGTGTGTACATGTGGTAGGGAATATAGATTGTAAGCTCCACTGGGGTAGGGACTGATGTGAATGGCTGAATATTCTCTGTAAAGCGCTGCGGAATATGTGTGCGCTATATAAATTACTGGTAATAATGTAAGACACATACACCTAGACATCAGGTGAGCGCAGATATCACCACCCCTGAAACTACATAATACTACCATGAGCCTGGACAGCTCATTATATACCGACTGCTCCCAAATTAGGAAACAACTACTCACAGCAGCAAATGGTCGACATGGAAATGGTTAAAACACACATATGGTCAACACAAGGTTTTGGGAATGTTTTCATATTTTTTTACTTTTTCCATCCTTGTCTATCCATGTCACAAATCATAACCTTTAGTATCCTTGTAGTGAGCAAAGCATTTAATGCAGGTCTGAGCACCAAGCATTGGGGGTCATTCTAAGTTGATCACTCGCTGGCCAATTGTAGCAGCCGTGCAAATGCTATGCCGCCGCCCACTGGGGAGTGTATGTTAGCTTAGCAGAAGTGCGAACGCATGTGCAGCAGAGCTCTGCAAAAACAGTTTGTGCAGTTTCTGAGTAGCTCTAAACCTACTCAGTGCTTGCGATCACTTCAGCCTATTCGTGTCCAGATTTGACATCACACATCCACCCAGCGAATGCCCGGCCACGCCTGCATTTTTTCAGACACGCCTGCGTTTTTCCAAACATTCCCTGAAAACGGTCAGTTGACACTCAGAAACGCCCCCTTCCTGTCAATCTTCTAGCGGGCGCCAGTGTGAAGGAAAACTTTGCTAGAATCTGTGCAAAACCACAAAGGGCTATGTACCCGTACGTCGCGCATGCGCATTGCGGGACATATGCATGCACAGAAATGCAGATTTTAAGCCTGATCGCTGTGCTGCGAACAACGGCAGCTAGCGATCAACTTGGAATGACCCCCTTTATGCAGCTCTGTGTGTTCTCCCCTCCCCCAACAGAATGACAACAATCAGGCACAGTGCACACAGCTCAAGCAAGTCCCATCCCCCACGCTGCCCGATCACAGCAGTGGCAGCTCTGTGTGATAGCAATTACTTTACACAGTCACAGTGCACACAAAATAACTAATATTTTTTAAATGGACGAATGGGAAAGAATTATGCTGCGCTATGTAAGAAACTGTAAATAAATAGTTATGATGCTATATTTCTTAAACTGGAACCAGACTTCAACAGTGATTATGTGGCTGATAGGTACTGTATATCCCAAGTACATAGATGTTCAGTTGTCGCAATGGTGCAGCGATTAAGATCCTGCATGCAGGATAAATCTAGTCAGATCGCCTCTCAGGGCCAGTGTTCACTGGCCCTGACAGATCGCTCAGCACACATCGTTGACACATTGTTGTGCAGCGCTGTGTGATGAGCAATCTTGCTGAGTGATCTAGCATCGCTCAGATCGCTCAGCACAGTCACCCCATGTGTACTGTGTAGGCCCTTTTATACAGTAGATGCTGTGATGCCCACTCCCTACTCTCCTCTAAGGAATGGCACAGGCTCCCCTCACAGACAAGAGTGCATTTCCTGAGCATTTTACATTATTTGACCAGTTATGAAGGAAGTTGAATCAATTATATTTTTTAATACCATATTTGTTTATTGCAAGGAACAAGAAATGTATAAAAAATCTTTTGATATTGTAGCTGCATAGACTAAAGTTAGAAGCTGAAAACACTTAAATTGGAATTGAATTATTCATTTCAAATCCCAGGCCATCCCCCAGACAGGATATATGCTATCTATACTCTCCAAGGAATCTACTACAAAGGCCTCACACACTGAGATTTTCACACCTACTGTAAACAATTAGGAATTGGACTCTAATGCTATGGCATGATTGCTACTTTCCTGTGTTCAATTGGCCACTCACTGTAGTCTGTAAACAGATCTTTATTAATATGGGGTAATATGCTCTTTATTGTACAGCTCCTTTATGGAGAATGATTTTTAGCTTGTGTTTTGCTGTGCGGCTGCTAGCATTACAATAAACTATAGTCAGAGGGAGAGAGAAAGTGAGACAGTCATGTGAGAGAGATAAAGTCTAGGAGAAAGAAAATTAGAGGGTGGTAGACAATGAGAGACAGAGTTAGGGGAGTGCAATAGAGTCAGGAGGAGAGAGCGACAAAGTCATGGGACAGAGACACAGAGAGATAGTTTAGGGGAAAGAGATAAAGTCAAGAAGAGAGCAATAGAGTTAGAGGGAGAAAGACAAAGTTTGATAGAGAGACAAAGTGAGAGAGTCATGTGAGATAGATAGTCAGAGGGAGAGAGATAAAGTCTAGGATAAAGAAAATTAGAGGGTGGTAGACACTGAGAGACAGTCAGGGGGAGAGCGATAGAGTCGGGAGGAGTGAGCGACAAATTCAGGGGTCAGAGACACAGAGAGATAGTTAAAGGGAGAGAGATAGAGTCAAGGAGAGAGAGAGTGATGGAGTTAGAGGGAGAGCGACAAAGTTTGACGGAGAGACAAAGTGAGAGAGTCATGTGAGAGAGATTGTCAGAGGGAGAGAGATAAAGTCTAGGAGAAAGAAAATCAAAGGGTGGGAGACACTGAGAGACAGAGTTAGGGGAAGAGCGAAAGAGTTAGGAGGAGGGAGTGACAAATTCAGGGGACAGAGACATAGAGAGATAGTTAAGGGGAGAGAGATAGAGTCAAGGAGAGAGAGTGATAGAGTAATAGGGAGAGAGACAAAGTTTGATGGAGATAAAGAGTCATATGAGAAATAGTCAGGGAGAGAGAGATAAAGTCTAGAAGAAAGTAAATCAGAGGGTGGGAGACACTGAGAGACAGAGTCTGGGGGAGAGCGATAGAGTCAGGAGGAGATAGCGACAAATTCAGGGGACAGAGACACAGATAGTTAAGGGGAGATAGATAGAGTAAAGGAGGGAGAGAGATAGAGTAAAGGAGAGAGAGTGATAGAGTTAGAGGGAGAGATATAGTCAGATGGAGAGAGACACTGAGACAGAGTCATGTGAGAGAGACAGAGTCAGAGGGAAGGCGATAAAGTCTAGGAGAAAGAAAATCAGAGGGTGGGAGACACAGAGACAGAGTTAGGGGGAGAGCGATAGAGTCAGGAGTAGAGAGTGACAAAGTCAGGGGACAGACACAGGGAGATAATTAAGGGGAGAGAGATAGAGTTAGAGGGAGAGAGAAAGTCAGATGGAGAGAGAAAGTGAAACAGAGTCATGTGAGAGAGATAGAGTCAGGGGAGAGAGATAAAGTCTACTTGAAAGACAAAATCAGAGGTTGGGAGGTACAGAGACAGAGTCAGGGGGAGAGCGATAGAGTCAGGAGGAGAGAGCGACAAAGTAATGGGACAGAGAGACAGTAAAGAGGAGAGAGATAGAGTCAAGGAGAGAGAGAGTTAGATGGAGAGAGACAAAGTGAGACAGAGTCATGTGAGAGAGATAAAGTCAGAGGGAGAGAGATAAAGTCTAGGAAAAAGAAAATTAGAAGGTGGTAGACACTGAGAGACAGAGTCAGGGGCAGAGCGATAGAGTCAGGAGGAGAGATCAAAAAAATTCAGGGGACAGAGATAGTTAAAGGGAGAGAGATAGAGTCAAGGAGAGAGAGCGACAGAGTTAGAGGGAGAGAGACAAAGTTTGATGGAGAGACAAAGTGAGATAGTCATGTGAGAGAGATAGTCAGAGGGAGAGAGATAAAGTCTAGGAGAAAGAAAATCAAAGGGTGAGAGACAGAGTCAGGGGGAGAGCGATAAAGTTAGGAGAAGAGAGTGACAAATTCAGGGGACAGAGACATAGAGAGAAAGTTAAGGGGAGAGAGAGAGAGTCAAGGAGAGATAGTGATAGAGTTATAGGGAGAGAGACAAACTTTGATGGAGATAGTCGGGGAGAGAGATAAAGTCTAGGAGAAAGAAAATGAGAGGGTGGGAGACACTGAGAGACAGAGTCAGGGGGAGAGCGATAGAGTCAGGAGGAGATAGCAACAAATTCAGGGGACAGAGACACAGAGATAGTGAAGGGGAGAGATAGATTAAAGGAGAGAGAGCGATAGAGTTAGAGGGAGAGAGACAGTCAGATGGCGAGAGACACTGAGACAGTCATGTGAGAGAGAGTCATGGGGAAGGAGATAAAGTCTAGGAGAAAGAAAATCAGAGGGTGGGAGACACAGAGACAGCAGATCGCAAGGAGATTGACAGGAAGAGGGCATTTGTGGGTGGCAACTGAACATTTTCTGGGAGTGTTTGGAAAAACGCAGGCATGTCCAAGCTTTTGCAGGGCAGGTGTCTGACGTCAATTCCGGACTCGAACAGCCTAAAGTGATTGCCCCGAATTTACGTCAGACACCCACCCTGCAAATGCATGGACACACCTGCGTTTTACCAAACACTCCCAGAAAATGTTCCGTTGACATCCACAAATGTTTTCTTCCAGTCAATCTCCTTGCAATTGTCTGTGCGAATGGATTCTTCATTAAATCCATTGCTCAGCAACGATCCACTTTGTACCCGTGCAACGCGCCTGCGTATTGCGGTGCACACGCACGCGCAGTTATGACCTGATCGCAGCGCAGCGAAAAAACCTAGCGTGCGATCAGGTCTGCATGACCCCCATGGTTTTGCCCATCTGCTAACAAAATTGCGGCTATGGGGGGGGGTCATTCTAAGTTGATCGTAGCCCTGCAAAATTTTGCAAGGCTACGATCAGGAACTGAGACATGCATGGGGATGCCCAGCACAGGGCTAGTCCGCCCCGCAGGTCAATTCCGCCCCCCTTTCCCCCGCAGAAGTACAAAAGCATTGCACAGCGGCAATGCTTTTGTACTTCAGGAGTAGCTCCCGGCCAGCGCAGCTTTAGCGTGCTGGCCGGGAGCTAATCATCGCTACACGCCCCGCAGCGGCTGGTCAGCAGCAGCGTTCGGGTCAGAATGACCCCCATGAACCATATGTGCAGGCCAATTTATCCATCATGCACACGGGAATATCAGCTGTAGCAGCTAATTGTGAAGTATTAATATTTTTCCAATACATCTCTCATACTAACTTCCAACATGTACCTGGCTCAATGTTGCCTATATGTTTGAAAAAATCTTTTCCCTTATGATTGATAATGTGCTGATGAAGAGTTCATACAAACTCCACACAGAGATTCGATATGGAAATTATGATACTAACTAAAAGGCACTATTGATACTTGTCATTTTTTGCAATTGTTTGGTGGTTAAGGTGAGAGTAGAGAGAATTTTTGGTATTTCAATACCGCATATATTTCACTGGGATCCGGTCTGAAGATCGGCAGTGTCTGCCATACAAGTGGGTGCTGCATCTGTCTGCCACAAATCGGTCCAGTGCTGAGGCTGTGTTGCCATAATAAGTAACCGGGTGCTCTGTCTGCCATACAAGTGGGTGCTGTGCCTGTCTGCCACAAATCAGTCCAGTGCTTGGGCTGTGCTGCCATAATAAGTAACCGGGTGCTCTGTCTGCCATACAAGTGGGTGCTGTGCCTGTCTGCCACAAATCAGTCCAGTGCTTGGGCTGTGCTCCATAATAAGTCACTGGGTGCTCTGCCTGCCATACAAGTAGGTGAAGAAACATGAGACCCAGGGCCTCATCAGCCATAAGGCTGCAGCCTGGATGGCTGAGTCCTGGGGCTGGGGGGGGCGCAGCAGCGGCACAATAGATGCTTAGGATCTACCTACTACTGGAAGCTGCAGATTCCATGCAGACAGCATGGAAGACGGCCCTTCTAGGAGACAGATGCCAGGGGTATTACTAGACCAGAGGTTCTCAAACTCGGTCCTCAGGACCCCACACGGTGCATGTTTTGCAGGTAACCCAGCAGGTGCACAGGTGTATTAATTACTCACCGACACATTTTACAAAGTCCACAGGTGGAGCTAATTATTTCACTTGTGATTCTGTGAGGAGACCTGCAAAACATGCACCGTGTGGGGTACTGAGGACCGAGTTTGAGAACCTGTGTACTAGACCATTACCCAGCGCTACCCAGAATGAGCATGTAACCTCCTGGTACTAAGCATGTAACCCCTATGGCAACAAGCATATGTAACCCCTGGCAACGAGCATGTAACCCCTGGCAACGAGCAAGTGACCGGGTCCGACTTCCGGTCATCAGAATCACAGATGCCGGTGGCTTCTCCTCCCACCTCTAGCCACCAACAGCACCGTGGGCAGCAACATGGACATCCATATGTGCAGGGCAATTTATCCATCAGGCACACGGGAGTATCAGCAGCGGCAGCTAATTGTGAAGTATTAATATATCTCCAATACATGTGGGAGTGCCAGTAGTGTCTTCGGTGCAGAGGTGCAGGTGGTGTAATCAGTGCAGGAGTGCTGGCAGTATCCCCAGCGCAGGGGTGCCAGCAGTGTCAGCAGTCAGGGGTGCCGGCAGTGTGGGAGTGCCGGAAGTGTCCTCGGTGCAGAAGTGCTGGCAGTGTCGGCAGTGTAGGAGGTGTCCTCAGTGCAGGAGTGCTGGCAGTATCCCCAGTGCAGTTGTGCCGGCAGTGTCCTCAGTGCAGGAGTGTCGACAGTGTGGGAGTGCCAGAAGTGTCCTCGGTGCAGGGGTGTCGGCAGTGCCGGCAGTATGCTCAGTGCAGGGGTGCCGGTGACTTACTTACCTGCTGCAATGTTTTCAACCTGTTCGGTCCTAGCTCTGACGTCAAACACTCGCCCTGGACACACTTGCGTTTCTCTCACCATGCCTGCGTTTTTCTTACCACTCCCCGAAAACGGCTGCAAACGGTGAGTTGCCCAGGAACGCCCTCCGCCTGTCAATCTTCGTGCGATTGGTGCTGCGATCGCTTTTTTCGGTCCCAGCGTCGTTGCCCTGCGATGGCCATGCGTGCACATAGCAGCCGCCGCACATGCGCAGCACGGACCCGATTGCAGCTGTGCGAACGACGACATGCTGCGATCGAGTCGTAATGACCCCCTAAGTCCAGACCTACTTAGAAACTGCACAACATTTTTTACCATAGCAGGCCTGCACAAGCGATTGCAGCTTTGCTATGGGAAAAAACCAACCCTCATAGGTGGAGATTAGATGATTGCACGGGCTGCAAAAAGCAGCTTCGTGCGATCAACTCGTAATGAGGCCCTTTATTTGGAAATATTTTATCATTGCAAAATCTTATATGTTCTTTTACTCTCTAGCACTAAGGTTTTTCTTAACTTATTATTTAATTTCACTTTAGACTTCATTCACCTCTGTGCTATGAGCAACATATAGTAACATCCCCCAGCCAGGATAAAATCTGTACCCCCCAAGGAGTCTACTTCAAAGGCCTCTCACACTGTGATTTTCACACCTACACAATTAGCAATTACACTCTAAAGCTGGCCATACATCACAACGACCTGATTACAGTGTCTATTTAACAGCAATGTTGGTGGAAAGCTACGTTACGTGATGCACTGGACACCCAGTGGTGAAACTATGAATTGTCATGAATTGTCACAGCACAACATGATGGCCCAACAACAAAAGGAATTCATGTCATGCCAAATTTACTGCCATGGCACTCTTTTCAGAAAGGTAATAGTGGACACATCTGTACATTACATTTAATTTTTTCCTACTTCGTAGCCAGATGTAGAATAATAATAATTAAAAAAAAAAATATATATATATATATACTAGGTGCTTCATCGCGCCCTACGGGCGCTCTTCACACCGTCGCAAGGGGCTACGCCCCCTTAACCCTTGCATGCCTTTCTGGGGTTCAATATTTGTATTATATGGAGTATTACCTGCATTTCTTTGTTAGTGGTTAAATATTGCACAATGAAAGGGCGTGCGATGGTGAAGGAGGCGCAGCCCCTTGCGACAGCGTGAACAGCACCTGCAGGGCACGATATACAGAATGTAGCGGGTGCGGGGGGGGACTGCGGATGGGGGAGGGTGTCTGTAGATGCTGCGGGTGGAGTGGGCGGAAGCGGGGGGGGGGGCCGGATGGGGAAGGGCCGGGAGGTGCTGCGGGTGGGGGAGGGGCAGAGGAGTGGGGGCTGCAGATGGGGAAGGGGTCCGGAGGCACTGTAGGTGGGGGAGTGGCAGGGGTGCTACGGGTGGGAGAGGGGCAGGTGCGGGGATGTTGCGGATGGGTGAAGTGTTCCGTAGGTGCTGTGGGATGGGAAGGGGTGGGGGTACCAGGGGTGGAGTAGGGAGTCCGGAGGCACCGTGGGTAGGGGAGGGGCAGGTACGGGTGGTGCGGCGGATGGGAAAGGGGGTCCGGAGGCACGGCAGGTGCAGGGGTGCCATGGGTGGGGGAGGGGGGGACTGCAGATGCTGCGGGTGGAGGGGGGCAGGTGTGGGGGGAGACATATATGGGGGGTGGATGGTGGAGGGGGTCTGGAGGTGCTGTGGGTGGTGGAGGGGCGTAGGAGTGGGAGCCACGGGTGGTGTAGGGGGTCTGGAGGCACAGCATGTAGGGGAGGGGTGGAGTGCCACATGTGGTGGAGGGGAAGGTGCGGAGGTCTGGTGCATTGAGGAGGGGTCTGGAGGCGCTGCGGGTACTGTACCTGCCAAAAAGGTAGTTGGAGGGCATGCAGTAACAGGGCCAGGACAGGAGTGACAGGGTCAGAACAGGAGTGACGGGGCCAGGACAGGGGTGACAGTGTCAGAACAGGGGTGACGGAGCCAGGACAGGAGTGACGGGGCCAGGACAGGGGTGACGGAGCAAGGACAGGGGTGACGGGGCCAGGACAGGGGCGACGGGGCCAGGACAGGGGCGACGGAGCTAGGACAGAAATGACAGGGACAGGATAGGGGTGACAGGGCCAGGGTAGGGGCGGCAGGACCAGGACAGGGGTGACAGGGCCAGCATAAGGGTGAAAGGGCCAGGATAAGGGTGACAGGGCAAGGCCCAGGGGTGACAGGCAGATGTGTCTTACCGGAGTCACTGCTGCTGGCTGCTGCTGTTCCACTCCAACCTGTTGGGATCTGCTGCTGGTGGAGACTTGGCATGGCTGACTCTCTCAGGCTGGAGTCCTGCTTCCTCTGCCCGTCCACATCCCTCCCCCCCTCCTCAGTCACACACCGCGGACCTTGGGCGGCTGCCGGGCACTCTGGTAAGGGGAGACTGGGAGTGACTGGTTAGCCCCCAGGAGACGCTACGACTGGAGGGAGAAGGGGGTCATAGCATGCACGCGGCGCGGACCTCGCAGCTGCTGGGCACTGTGGTAAGGGGAGACTGGGAGTGACTGGTTAGCTCCCAGGAGATGCTGCGGCTGGAGGGAGGAGGGGGTCGGAGCCTGCAAGCAGCTCGGACTTCTGCAGCGCTACCCGCTGGCTAAAGTGTGTGAAGGAGCTGGGCGCACCTCACTGCGGGCGGCAGCGCTGCAGCTAGCGGTGGGGTTTCCGGGGCTGGAGATAACAGAGGCAGTACGGAAACTGCACAGCGGCAGGTGCCCCACAAAACTGCAGCTAAGAAGCGTGGAGTGTGCTAGAAAGTGACGCACCTCCGCGCCAGAGAGACCCTGCTGAGTATGCTGATGTGGGGGGTCAAGCACACAGTGAGCCGGTGCCCGTCTGTCTCTACGGCATACCCCCTCACACACCCCCATACCCAGGGCCGGATTAACAATGGGGCGGATGGAGCTGCAGCTCCAGGCCCCCCATTGAAAATAGGCCCACAGATCCCCTGCAGTGGAGACAGGAAAAAAAAATCCTGTCACCACTAGCAGCTCACTCACCACACGGCTGCTCAGTTACCTTGAGCCCGGACTGGCTGGCCGAAGTCCCGAGACTCCCGACCACTCCAGGGCCTGCCTGACCAAAACTGGCTGCCCCGGCATGATGAATCTGCCCGAGGCTCCTCCCCCAGACCCGTTCGAGGCTCCGCCCCCATACCGCCGAAGCCCCACCCCTATCATCCGAGGAGTCACACTGGCAGCACGATAAGCCTTGCTTGCACCATTTACCCTGGCTGCTGTGGGGCTGCACATGAGAAATCTAACAGGACAGCAAAAGAGCAAGGTGGGTGGTGGGGTGGTGTAATAACTTCACTACATATACAGTATATTATGCAAGAGAACAGGAGGCAAAAGTCAATTAATTATATTATAAAAGGGAATACATGATGCTCAAGTTGTATAAATAGATAAAGGGGATATAGTGGGGAATAAGTTAAATAAACATATAAGGAGAAACAAGGCCACAAGTTTAATATAAAGAATGTCAGGAGGCACAACTTAAATATAAAAGGAGGGGATCTTGGTACAATGCAAATAAATATATATAATGGGGCAAGTGACAATATAATTAAATATGTAAGGGAGCATGTAGAATAAATTAATAAAAGTATACATTAATATATTATTTAAGATGATATAGCAGCATGAGTTATATATATATATAAGGGCGGGCGGGCGGGCACAAGTTAAATTAATATGTAAGGGGGGGCAGGAGGCACAACTTAAATATAAATGAGTGGGGGTGCAGGTGGTAGAGCAATATATTCTAAGGTAGGGACAGGGGCATAAGTTAACTATATAAGGGAGAATTGGAAGCACAAGATAATAAATAAAGGGTGGACAGGGGACACATTTGAAATATAAGGGGACACCGGGGGTACAGCTTAAATATACAGTATATAAATATGTAAGCGGAGGGCAGGTGACATAAATAAAGTACACATTAATTACACATAAAAGGGGACAGGTTGCACAAATTAATTAGATATTACATAAGGAGCGAAGGCAGGTGGCATATAAGAATTAAATACTGTATAAATATTTATTTACAGGGAAATTACACAAAAATTAAATTGGTTCAGTTGTTTAACCCCAGGTATTGGCACAGTTTTAGTATGCCCTGGCGGTCTATGGGGCTAACTGCATGGTCAGACATTATGGGCCGGATTTAAATGTTCCTCCCTGCGATTCTGCTCAGTTATTCTAATGTTGCTGTGGACGGGCGCGTCAAGTTAATTTCAGCTTGCTACCCCCAGCGGTAGCGATCTGAAATGCGCATAAAGAGACCCGTTTGGGTGCCCAAATGGATCTTTTCACCATCGCGCCCATTAGTTTAGTCGGGTTTAGGTGCTTTGCGCGCCTAAGCCCAACTGCTCTGGGCGCGATAGGGGCGATAATGGGGGCCATTTGAATATCGCCCTTTAGACGGGAGATAGGGGGTGCGTTAATATTTTAATTCTTCACTACGTGTTTCTTACTCAAGTTTTATGGTGATTTTCTTTAAACCAGGCTGTTGTTGCTGTTGGTTAATGTACAGTATGGTGTGCTTGATATTGCTTTCATATCATAGAAAGAAACTCATGTGGCTAATCTGTGTATTATAGAGAGATGGAGTTTTCTCCAATTAAAGGTCATTTTTGTGTCATAAAGTTATAGATGTGTCCATTTATTCACACCACTGAGGTTGTGGGTTTGATTTCCACCCTGGCCCTAATGGTGTGGAGTTTGTATATTCTCCCCGTACTTGCGTGGGTTCCCTCCAGATGCTCCACTTTCCGCCCACAGGTTAACTGGCTCCCAACATAAATTAACTCTATTGTGTAAGCGTGTGCGTGTACATGTGGTAGGAAACGGGCCTAATTCAGTAAAGATTGGAGCAGCTTTGCAAATGCAAGCCTTAGCAATGCAATGCAGGAGGAGGTGCATAGCACCTCCTGCCTCCATACCACCTCCTCCCTGCACAGCACTTCCTTCCTGCATTTGCGATCTCTAAACTGCGATGCGATCGCAGTTCTGTGACTGCAGACTGAGTAAGCCTCAGCTTACTCAGACTAGCAGTCGCTGTGCGGCTTGTGAGGCCAAGGAAACTGAGTCTGGGACGCAGTCCTTGGCCTCACCACTTTCCATGAATGCCGGGCGTCCGCTCCCCTCCCTCCGAATGCCTCTGTTTGCTCTTAGCAATAACAGTAAGGTGAGTGTGACATATATTAATAATACAATGTAGAACTATTGTTATTGTTGAAGGTCAGTGATAGGTGGCAATTGCCCCACTTTAACTAACGCTGCTGCTTTTCACATTTTCTTCACCATATGGTATTGGCCTCCTCCCTGCCAGGCCTAAAGCACCATAGTATGGAGGGTACAGCCCTGTGCCCCCAGCCGTGGGCTGAACATCTGTTCTGGGCTGTGCTGGACTCATCTTCTAGCTCGGGGGCAGCCTGGGATTCCCCTAGACACTCCTCCCACTCTCCCGTCTCCTCCTTCTCTGCATTGAGCAGGACTCTACACCACAGTGTGATGAGTGTGTGCTGTGTATGATGGCGAGGAGCACAGGATATGGATTGCTAGATACCCCCCCACAAACACTCTTGTAGCTCAAATAGTCATGAACTGATCACCTGTACGGTGCCTGGGCGTAGACAAAAGTGAATTACCAGAGAGAGGCCAATATTAATGTATTTACAGTACTTAATTTGTGTTTCCAGAGTCGGCTTATTTAATAACCAGTATTAGCATTCCGGCAGGCTTTGAAAGATTAGTTTTCAAGGAGCATCATTTTCTTATTTCCCTTATGTTTCACACTGGCTGCGCAGCCTGCAGGGGTAGAGGGGGCTGGCATGGAAACATGCAAGGACCGACAGCCGGCATACCGACACTTATTCTCCCTCGTGGGGGTCCAAGACCCCCGTGGAGGGAGAATAAAATAGTGTGGCGCGCGTAGCGCGCCACCGTGCCCGTAGCGTGGCGAGCGCAGCGAGCCCGCAAGGGGCTCTTTTGCGCTCGCCACACTGTCGGTAAGCCGGCGGCCGGCCTCCCGGCGCCGGTATGCTGGTCGCCGGGAGGCCGGCCGCCGGCAGATCGTAGTGAACCCCTGCAGACCTGCTCTCTCTGACATTTACTGAGTACTGCAGCTGTAAAGTAAGGTGGGTAATGGAAGAGAGGATGGGCCAGAATGTGAGGGATGGAGCAGAGTGATAGTGGAGAGGAGGGGATCAGAGTGGGGGGAAGGTGCTTGTGATGGAGGAGAGATGGGGCCAGAGCGTGAGGGATGGAGCAGAGTGATGGAGGAGAGGAGGCGCTGGAGTGTGAGGGATGGAGCAGAGTGATGGAGGACAGGAGGGGCCAGAGTGTGAGGGATGGAGCAGAGTGATGGAGGAGAGGAGGCGCCGGAGTGTGAGGGATGGAGGAGAGAAGGCGCCGGAGTGTGAGGGATGGAGCAGAGTGATGGAGGAGAGGAGGCGCCGGAGTGTGAGGGATAGAGGAGAGGAGGCGCCGGAGTGTGCGGGATGGAGCAGAGTGATGGAGGAGAGGAGGGGCCAGAGTGTAAGGGATGGAGCAGAGTGATGGAGGAGAGGAGGGGGCCGGATGTGTGAGGGATGGAGCAGAGTGATGGAGGAGAGGAGGGGCCGGAGTGTAAGGGATGGAGCAGAGTGATGGAGGAGAGGAGGGGGCCGGATGTGTGAGGGATGGAGCAGAGTGATGGAGGAGAGGAGGGGCCGGAGTGTGAGGGATGGAGCAGAGTGATGAAGGAGAGGAGGGGGCCGGATGTGTGAGGGATGGAGGAGAGGAGGGGCCAGAGTGTGAGGGATGGAGCTGAGTGATGGAGGAGAGAAGGGGGCCGGATGTGTGAGGGATGGAGCAGAGTGATGAAGGAGAGGAGGGGCCGGAGTGTGAGGGATGGAGCAGAGTGATGGAGGAGAGGAGGGGGCCGGATGTGTGAGGGATGGAGCAGAGTGATGGAGGAGAGGAGGGGCCGGAGTGTGAGGGATGGAGCAGAGTGATGGAGGAGAGGAGGGGCCAGAGTGTGAGGGATGGAGCAGAGTGATGGAGGAGAGGAGGAGGCTGGATGTGTGAGGGATGGAGCAGAGTGATGGAGAAGAGGAGGGGCCGGAGTGTGAGGGATGGAGCAGAGTGATGGAGGAGAGGAGGGGGCCGGATGTGTGAGGGATGGAGCAGAGTGATGGAGGAGAGGAGGGGGCCGGATGTGTGAGGGAAGGAGCAGATTGATGGAGGAGAGGAGGGGGCCGGATGTGTGACAGATGGAACAGAGTGATGGAGGAGAGGAGGGGGCAGGGTGTGTGAGGGATGGAGGAGAGGAGGGGCCGGAGTATGAGGGATGGAGGAGAGGAGGGGCCGGAGTGTGAGGGATGGAGCAGAGTGATGGAGAAGAGGATGGGCCGTAGTGTGAGGGATGGAGCAGAGTGATGAAGGAGAGGAGGGGCCGGAGCATGAGGGAAAGAGGAGAGGGGGGCAGAATATGAGGGATGAAGCAGAGTGATGAAAGAGAGGACGGGCCGGAGTGTGAGGGATGGAGCAGAGTGGGGTGGTATGTGGGTAACAAGTCTCCTCTCCAATATTTATTCATTAAGTGGTGTCTGTCTCAGTAACTGGTATCTGTATTAGTAAGTGGTGTCTGTTGTATGTGTCAGTAAGGGGTATCTGTGACAGTAAGGGGTATCTGTGTCAATAAGTGTGACTGTCAGTATGTTTGTCAGTAAGTGGAATCTGTGTCAAGTAAGGGGTGTCTGTGTTAGTAAGCGGTATCTGTAAGGGTTGTCTGTGTCAGTAAATGTGTCTGTCAGTAAGTGGTATCTGTCATTAAGGGCTGTTTGTGTCAGTAAATGTGGTTGTGTCAGTAAGTGTGTTTGTGTCAGTAAGGAGTGTCAGTAAGTGTGTATGTGCTAGTAAGTGTGTCTGTATCAGTGCTTTTGTGTCAGTAAGTGGAATTTTTTTTAGTAAGGAGTGCCTGAGTCAGTAAGGGGTATCTGTCAGTAAGGTGTGTTTGTGTCAGTAAGTTGTATCTGTGTCAGTAAGGGGTGTCTGTCATTAAGTATGTATGTGTTAATAAGTGATGTCTGTGTCTGTAATGGGTATCTGTCAGTAAGTGGTGTTTGTGTCAATAAATGTGTTTATCAGTAAGGTGTGTCTGTATGTGTCAGTGGTGTGTGTCAGTAAGTGGAATCTGTGTCAGTAGGGGGGGTATGTATCGTAAGTGGTGCCTGTGTCGGTAAGTGTGTCCCAGGAGCCTTCAGTTCCCTGTCTGCTCTATATTGCCCCCATATTTTCTAATCTCTCCACATCTGCTCTGTTTTGCCTCATCATTGCTCCCCTTTCTACTTCTGTGCATGTTGATACAGCTCTCTGTATTATATGGTGGTCACTGCGATGTTCCCTGCATGATATGGCTGTTACTGATGCTCTATATTATATGGTGGTCACAAACTTTTTCTTGTTATAGTTAACTATTAATTGGTTGAAGGTAGGCCCTAGCTATGATCTTCATGGAGATAGCCACACTCATAGCACAGGCCACACCCCCTATTTAGACAATGCCACACATATCACATATAGTCATACCACCGCAGCGCTTCTCACACCTCTTTCCGGGGCACACAATAGGCCCTTCATAAATTTCAGCTCCAGGCCCATGTGAACCTTAATCTGGCACTGCCCATACCTCCCAACTGTCCCGGGGTTCCGGCAGCAGAGCCGGATTAAGGGGGGGGGCAGGGGGTACGTACCGTGGGCCCCACAGTTTTAGGGGGCCCCCTGGCTGGAGTAGCTCTGTCCCAGCTCAGAAGCTCCCCCGTCCTGCCAGCAACATCGGTAGCATTGTGCTACAGTCAGCACACGCTGCTGCGTGTTGGCAGGTCTGTGGTGTTGCAGGGAGGCAGCAGTCTCCCTGCTTTCTTCTGCCTGTGCGGGTGTGTAGGGGGGAGCGACCCACCTCCTCTGGATTTAGCCCTAGCTGAGGGGCCAAAATTCCATGTAAAAAAATCCCAGAATGTGCATAAGGGGGCGTGGCCACGCGTCCAGCGATTAGGCCACGCCCCCAACCCACAGCAGGCACAGCAATGAGATAGGCCTCCCCTGTCTCAAGTGCCCTGGGTCCCCCGGACTCATAATCCGCCCCTGGAGGCATGCCAGCAGCTCACAGAGCGCTGGGCATGCCCCGTCACTGACAAACACGGGGGCCCTCCTGTGAAGCCACGCCCCTTTTGTTTGTCACGCCCCCTTTTTTGCCACGCGTGTGTCCCTCCTTCTGCCTGAAGAAAGCTGGGAGATATGCACCCCTGCCTGTGCCATGCCCATACTATCTGCTTCTGCTCCTAGTCTCCTATAGATTTGCCCAGATCTGTGACTCATTTGACTAACTCCGCCCAGTGTTGTGACTCCGCCCAGCGTTAGCAAATTAGTCACAAAGTCACAGATCTGGGCTATTATATAGGAGATATATATTAGTGATGAGAGGGTTCGGTTCCTCGGAATCCGAACCCGCCCGAACTTCACCTTTTTTTGCACGGGTCCGAGCAACTCGGATCCTCCCGCCTTGCTTGGTTAACCCGAGCGCGCCCGAACGTCATCACCCCGCTGTCGGATTCTCGCGAGATTTGGATTCTATATAAGGAACCGCGCGTCGGCGCCATTTTTCACTCGTGCATTGGAAATGATAGTGAGAGGACGTGGCTGGCGTCCTCTCAGTTTGTTTAGGGGGCTGCAAATATCTGTGCTCACTGCTTTATTCTGGGGACCAGCAGTATTATAGGAGGAGTGCAGAGTTTTGCTGACCAGCGACCACCAGTATTATACGTTCTCTGCCTGAAAAACGCTCCATATCTGTGCTCAGTGTGCTGCATATATCTGTGCTCACACTGCTTTATTGTGGGGACTGTGGACCACCAGTATTATATAGGAGGAGTACAGTGCAGAGTTTTGCTGACCAGTGACCAATGACCACCAGTATTATACGTTCTCTGCCTGAAAAACGCTCCATATCTGTGCTCAGTGTGCTGCATATATCTGTGCTCACACTGCTTTATTGTGGGGACTGTGGAACACCAGTATTATACAGGAGGAGTACAGTGCAGAGTTTTGCTGACCAGTGACCAGTGACCACCAGTATTATACGTTCTCTGCCTGAAAAACGCTCCATATCTGTGCTGCATTGTAGTATATATAGTAGGAGTACAGTGCATAATTTTGCTGACCACCAGTATATAATATATAGCAGTACGGTACAGTAGGCCACTGCTCTACCTACCTCTGTGTCGTCAAGTATACTATCCATCCATACCTGTGGTGCAGTTCAGTTTTGCACAGTTTGCTGACCACCAGTATATAATATATAGCAGTACGGTACAGTAGGCCACTGCTCTACCTACCTCTGTGTCGTCAATTATACTATCCATCCATACCTGTGGTGCATTTAAGTTTTGCACAGTTTGCTGACCACCAGTATATAATATATAGCAGTACGGTACAGTAGGCCACTGCTCTACCTACCTCTGTGTCGTCAATTATACTATCCATCCATACCTGTGGTGCATTTCAGTTTTGCACAGTTTGCTGACCACCAGTATATAATATATAGCAGTACGGTACAGTAAGCCACTGCTCTACCTACCTCTGTGTCGTCAATTATACTATCCATCCATACCTGTGGTGCATTTCAGTTTTGCACAGTTTGCTGACCACCAGTATATAATATATAGCAGTACGGTACAGTAGGCCACTGCTCTACCTACCTCTGTGTCGCCAATTATACTATCCATCCATACCTGTGGTGCATTTCAGTTTTGCACAGTTTGCTGACCACCAGTATATAATATATAGCAGTACGGTACAGTAGGCCACTGCTCTACCTACCTCTGTGTCGTCAATTATACTATCCATCCATACCTGTGGTGCATTTCAGTTTTGCACAGTTTGCTGACCACCAGTATATAATATATAGCAGTACGGTACAGTAGGCCACTGCTCTACCTACCTCTGTGTCGTCAATTACACGATCCATCCATACCTGTGGTGCATTTCAGTTTTGCACAGTTTGCTGACCACCAGTATATAATATATAGCAGTGAGGTACAGTAGGCCACTGCTCTACCTACCTCTGTGTCGTCAAGTATACTATCCATCCATACCTGTGGTGCATTTCAGTTTTGCTGACCACCAGTATATAATATATAGCAGTACGGTACAGTAGGCCACTGCTCTACGTACCTCTGTGTTGTCAATTATACTATCCATCCATACCTGTGGTGCATTTCAGTTTTGCACAGTTTGATGACCACCAGTATATAATATATAGCAGTACGGTACAGTAGGCACTGCTCTACCTACATCTGTGTCGTCAATTATACTATCCATCCATACCTGTGGTGCATTTCAGTTTTGCACAGTTTGCTGACCACCAGTATATAATATATAGCAGTACGGTACAGTAGGCACTGCTCTACCTACATCTGTGTCGTCAATTATACTATCCATCCATACCTGTGGTGCATTTCAGTTTTGCACAGTTTGCTGACCACCAGTATATAATATATAGCAGTACCGTACAGGTACGTGGAGGGCACACACACTACTGAGCCTCATTTTGACTTGTTTTAAGGACATTACATCAAAGTTGGATCAGCCTGTAGTGTGTTTTTCCACTTTAATTTTGAGGGTGACTCCAAATTACAGACCTCCATGGCTTAATAAATTTGATTTCCATCGATAATTTTTGTGTGATTTTGTTGTCAGCACATTCAACTATGTAAAGAACAAAGTATTTAATAAGAATATTTCATTCATTCAGATCTAGGATGTGTTATTTTAGTGTTCCCTTTATTTTTTTAAGCAGTGTATATATATATATATATATATATATCTCCTATATAATAGCCCAGATCTGTGACTTTGTGATTCATTTGCTAACGCTGGGCGGAGTCACAACACTGGGCGGAGTTAGTCAAATGAGTCACAGATCTGGGCAAATCTATAGGAGACTAGGAGCAGAAGCAGATAGTATGGGCATGGCACAGGCAGGGGTGCATATATCCCAGCTTTCTTCAGGGGCTTTCTTCAGGCAGAAGGAGGGACACACACTCAGCGAAAAGGGGGCGTGGCTTCACGGGAGGGCCCCCGTTTTCGTCAATGAGGGGGCATGCCCAGTGCTCTGTGAGCTGCTGGCATGCCCCCAGGGGCTGATTATGAGTCCGGGGGGCCCAGGGCACTTGTGACAGGAGAGCCCTATCTCATTGCTGTGCCTGCTGAGGGTTGGGGGCGTGGCCTAATCGCGGGACGCGATGCCACGCCCCCTTACGCAAATTCCGGGTTTTTTTTGTTTGTTTGTTTTTTACATGGAATTTTGGCCCCTCAGCTAGGGGTAAATCCAGAGGGGGTGGTCGCTCCCCTCTACACACCCGCACAGGCAGAAGAAAGCAGGGAGACTGCTGCCTCCCTGCAACACCACAGACCTGCCAATACGCAGCAGCGTGTGCTGACAGTAGCACAATGCTGCCGTTGTTGCTGGCAGGATAGGGGGGGGGGAGCTTCTGAGCTGGGACAGAGCTACTCGAGCCGGGGGGCCCCCTAAAACTGTGGGGCCAACGGTACGTACCCCCTGCCCCCCCCCCCCTAATCCGGCTCTGCTGCTGGAACCCCCCCTTAATCCATACCCCCTGATGCCCCCTCTCCCTCTGTCTCCACTATTCACCGCTGCTCTGCTAAGCAGAACAGCGAGTACAGGAGCTTTCCAACTGACCCCCCCGTTACCGCGGGACACTGCGACCCGCGGGTGGGACAGCGGGACAGACCCAAAAAAATGGGACTGTCCCGCGAAAATCGGGACATTTGGGAGGTATGGGTGTGTGTGAGGGGGTATGCCGTACAGACAGACGGGCACCGGCTCACTGTGTGCTTGACCCCCCCCCCCTCTCTGGCGCGGAGGAGCGTCACTTACTGGCACACTCCACGCTTCTTAGCTGCAGTTTTGTGGGGCACCTGCCGCTGTGCAGGTTCCGTACTGCCTCTGTTATCTCCAGCCCCGGCAACCCCACCGCTAGCTGCAGCGCTGCCACCCACAGTGAGGTGCGCCCAGCTCCTCCACACACTTTAGCCGGCGGGTAACGCTGCAGAAGTCCGAGCTGCTTGCAGGCTCCGACCCCCCTCCTCCCTCCAGCCGCAGCATCTCCTGGGGGCTAACCAGTCACTCCCAGTATCCCCTTACCACAGTGCCCGGCAGCTGCGCGAGGTCTGCGGTGTGTGACTGAGGAGGGGGGGAGGGATGCGGACGGGCAGAGGAAGCAGGACTCCAGCCTAAGAGAGTCAGCCATGCCAAGTCTCCACCAGCAGCAGATCCCAACAGGTTGGAGTGGAACAGCAGCAGCCAGCAGCAGTGACTCCGGTAAGACACATCTGTCTGTCACCACTGTTTTGTCCCTAATACCAATCTCTCCCGTGCCCTGTGTTCTGTCATGTCCCTGGCCTTGCCCTGCCACCCTTATCCTGGCCCTTTCACCCTTATCCTGGCCCTGTCACCCTTATCCTGGCCCTTTCGCCCTTATGCTGGCCCTGTCACCCTTATGCTGGCCCTGTTACCCTTATGCTGGCCCTGTTACCCCTATCCTGGCCCTGTTACCCCTGTGCTTGCCCTGTCAACCCTATACTGGCCCTGTCACCCCTGTCCTGTTCCTGCCACCCCTACCCTGGCCTGTCACCCCTATCCTGTCCCTGTCATTTCTGTCCTGGCCCCTTCGCCCCTGTCCTTGCCCTGTCACCCCTTTTCTGACCCTGTCACCCCTGTCCTGGCCCCGTCAACCCTGTTCTGACACTGTCACCCCTGTCCTGGCCCTGTTACTGCATACCCTCCAACTACCTTTTTGGCAGGTACAGTACCCGCAGCGCCTCCAGACCTCTCCCCAATGCACCACACCTCCGCACCTTCCCCTCCACCACATGCGGCACTCCACCCCTCCCCCACACGCTGTGCCTCCAGACCCCCTACACCACCCGCGGCTCCCACTCCTCCGCCCCTTCGCCACCCACAGCACCTCCAGGCCCCCTCCACCATCTACCCCCTTTATATGTCTCCCCCCACACCTGCCCCCCTCCACCCGCAGCATCTGTAGACACCCTCCTCCATCCGCGGTCCCCCCCCTCCCCCACCCCGCCCCCACCAATGGCACCACCGCACCTGCCCCTCCACCACCAGCAGCACCTCCGGACCTCCTTCCCTATGCGCCGCACCACCCGTACCTGCCCCTCCCCTACCCATGGCGCCTGCGGACCCCTACCCCACCCCGGCACTCCCGCCCCTTCCCATCCCACAGCACCTCCGGAACCCTTCACCCATCCACAACATCCCCACACCTGCCCCTCTCCCACCCATGGCACCCCTGCCCCTCCCCCACCTGCAGTGCCTCCGGACCCCTCCCCAATCTGCATCCCCCACTCCTCTGCCCCTCCCCCACCCGCAGCACCTCCCGACTCTTCCCCATCCGGGCCCCACCCCCACTTTTGCCCCCCCTCCACCTGCAGCATCTACAGACACCATCCGCAGTCCCCCCCCGCACCCGCTACATTCTGTACATCGTGCCCTGCAGGTGCTGTTCACGCCGTCGCAAGGGGCTGCGCCTCCTTCACCATCGCACGCCCTTTCATTGTGCAATATTTAACCACTAACAAAGGAATGCAGGTAATACTTTATATAATACAAATATTGAACCCCAGAAAGGCATGCAAGGGTTAAGGGGGCGTAGCCCCTTGCGACGGTGTGAAGAGCGCCCGTAGAGCGCGATGAAGCACCTAGTATATATATATATATATATATATATTTAGTACATTACTAATGGATTACCATTTGCTGTACCTTTTACTGTTGAAAGCGTGTTGAGCAGCTCACATTCTTTCCTGTAAATATGGTAATGTGCCTGAAGCTTAATTTTTCTACTCAATTTAACTTAAATTGTTTGAGACTGATTTCAAAAATGTGTCAAACTACTTTCGGGCATACATTCCACATGCAGTAGATATAGGGATGAAAAAAAAAAAAAGCTTACTATACATTTATACAAACTTGTGATATCATTATTAACTATATAGTAGTAGCCCTTTGCATTGGGAATGTTAACAGTGCTACAAAATCCTTTTACAAAATAAGTAATTTATGCATATTACTAGACCTACAGTATTTACTTACAGTATTTTTGCAATTTGTTGAAATTTCTAGAAACCAATCAAATAATATTTCTTATTTTTTTTTATAAGTGTATACAAATGAAACCATAACATACAGTATGATTAGTTACAAAACAGTTGTGAATAATTCTTCATTTATTTATTAACAGTTTCTTGTATAGCGCAGCAAATTCATTGCGCTTTACAATTGGAAATAACAGTGATAAAACAAAACTGGGTAATAATAACAGACAGTCATAGAGGTAGGAAGGCCCTGCTCACAAGCTTAATGAGACATGTTAAGTCACCAGGGTAATTGTAATATCCTGTGAACTGCAGGTAGCCGTGAGATGTTGGCGACTTACCAATATTTGACAAAATCATTTTTCGGGGGAAAGCAGAAAAATGTTGATTTTGATTTTTAAATTATTAATACTTTAAATCTATCTTTTAAATCTCTTGGCTGCCTGTAACTCATAGGCTACTAAATTTAACATACCCTCTTTTAATTTAACAGTGATAATTAGGTAAGTATGGCACAACTGAAGATTTGTAAACTAGCAGAATATTTTCTCTGAACTGTTAAATAATGTTTTGTTTTGTTTTTATTCTATGATATGGAAAACAAGCCATAAACATATCCTTAATAAAATTATTTTATCTAGAAAATATTAACTTGCTTCATAAATTGTAATATATGAGATTATTAGAATTAAGGAATGAAGTTATCAAATTTACATTTTATTGAGAACTATAAATTGAATAAATAAAGATTATAAAAATCATGTCTGCGCCATTTCTTCTGCATATTATTAAATACAATTATTGTTTTAATGTGTTATTCTATCCTAATTATATATCCATCATTTTCAGATTATCTTGAAATTTAAAAACAAAACAAAAACAAATGCTTATTATCTAGTTTAAGCCAGTTCGTGTGGAAATGCATACTGTATGTAAAAGCTTCGTAACTGTATATGATTATTTTTATGATGTACAGTATGTCCATTGAGATTAATGTATATTTTTAAACTGCATAAATTAGTTTTAAACACACTGCAGTCCAGCAAGCAACATTTAAAAGACCACACTGTGTCACATTATAAATTAAATGCAAGCATACAGTAAATGCAGACAGTGTCGGACTGGGGCATGCAGGGCCCACTGGGGGAATGCAGTGGTAGGGGCCCATGTTAGGGGTGTGGTCAGTCTGCAGAGGGGGTGTGGCCTGCAACCTCATTGATTTGACAAACCATTAGAGAGTGTAACGTATGGGCCTCTTCATAAATATATACAGTAAATTCAGATGCTGCATGCATGATAATGTACCAGATTAATAACAGATTAATAAAAGTAATGCACTGTAGAAAATACACCATAGTACAGTATAAGGTAACATATGTATGATGTATAATTCAACTGCACAGTCTGGAACCTGATCCCTAGAGCATGAGGTGGGCCCCCAGGCAGTGGGGCCCACAGGTGGTTTCCCCTGTTTCCCTGTGGGCCAGTCCAAGCCTGAATGCAGATATGTACAAAGATTTTTATTTTTACATCCTCTTGCAAAAGCTTAATTTGTATGCTAAACAAATTGAAACTAATTAGAATTTTAATGCCAATGTGTATTTAGCCTTGTTGTAGCATAGTTCTTTTGCTTACTTAATGCAATTTTCTTTTTTTTATGCTTACATCAGTGGTTCTCAAACTGTGTGCCGTAGCATCCTGGAGAGCCTAAGGACACTTGCAGGGGTGCCCTCGGTTGGTCGTCCAGGACCAATTAAAATTATTTTTGGTCAGTGTAATAGGCAAAACCAGTGCTAGTGGCTGCCAATCATAAAATATGTGGACAAACAGAAGCAAATCTCGTCCCTCACCACACAATTAAACCTAAGGATGACATAGAAACACAGTTTACTTAATTTCATATTTCTTTCTAAATTTCTCAATAAGAAACTTTCGGCCAAGGGGTGCCGTGAAAAAAATTCTGATACTCTAGGGCAGTGGTACTCAACCTTGGTCCTCAAGTACCCCCAACAGTTCATGTTTTCCAGGTCTCCTCACAGGGTTGCAAGTGAAATAATTTGCTCCACCTGTGGGTCTTTTATAATGTGTCAGTGAGTAATGAATACACCTGTTCAACTGCTAGATGACCTGGAAAACATGAACTGTTGGTGGGGGTACTTGAGGACCGACGTTGAGAACCACTGCTCTAGGGTACCGCGATTTAAAAAAGTTTGATAACCACTGGCTTACATATTAGAAACTATAATGTGCAATTTCTCTGGGAATTTCATATTGACAAGAAATCTCTTTACAATTTGAAAAGCATTTTTCTTGTACTGTAGACATTCTTGTGTAAATCATTATCTCCTTTTAAAAAGTGGGGAAACAGTATGGCTGCCAGAGATAAGGACAGTCTGCAACACAGACACTACAGTAGCTCACAAGTTCTCAGAAAGTCATTTGATGGAAAAGGGGGAGATTTTGGATGTTTACACATACTTATCTAAAAGAGCAACAAAAGGTATTTAGGCAAGTTCATTGTTCAAGCTGGTTTGACATTATAGTTAATTAAATCCAATTTGATAGGATCAGATGTCGATGGAATATGGAAATCAGTTCAGTGCCTATACACTAAATCAATATTGGATGTAGTAGAGGTTTTATTTCTTCTGTGCATGCATTCAAAATAATGTTCACAGCGCCGGACTTACGATTGTAGCACATCTTATATGTGCAGACTCAGAATTGTCTTGATAATATATTAGGCGATGACAGGAAGGTGGCTTATTGGAGGCGTAGAGTTGGCTTGTTTTATGAGTGTTATGGGAGTTTCACGGGAATGTCACTGAAAGCAGCTGATTACACAGGTGCTCATCATAGGAGGCCAAAGGGCAGGTGCACGTTTTGATGGTGTGACTGATGGTGCACCTAAAGACACACCAATCTATGGAAGCGCAAAGTGGGCATCTCTGTCCTTTTACATTCAGATACATGGACGTGCACTAGGGAAAAACTTTGTAGCAGCATTTGCATAAAGTCACAGATGGGCGACCACCAGTAGACTCAAGCACGGACAAAGCTGCGTCCAACTCAGCATCAGCCATTTCATTTTAAAAACAGCCATTTTAGGTCCTTTAAGTTTCCATTACACTCCATGAGACTTTCAAGCAGTGTAGGAATGCCATCCCTGGAATGGAGAAGTGTATTTTCACTTGTCAAGGGAGATCCACATTTTAACCACAGCACTGAAATTAAATTTCTTCCTTTGCCCGTTCCTCAGACAAGTTGCACATAGTTTCTTCACTCCAGGGATGTAATAACTAGTGATACTGAGAGTTCCAATAGCCCAAACAAAGCAAGTGGTTTTATCAGGAGAGAAGGATGCTGCCATTTATATCTACAGTAAATGGTGGCTACAGTTGAAGGATCATAAAGAAATATTAAATGCATTGGGAATAAGTATGGTGAGGTGAAGTCTAAAGGTGAGCAACCCATTTAAGATTATGAATGATCAAACTCACATGCATGGAGTTGGCAAAGTCATGGCTTAATGTGCTTTGTCCTCTCTCCGGTATGTAACAGAGTTTATTTGAAGGACACCAATATGCAATGTAGAGTACAGTGTTAATATTGGTAGTACACATTTAGCTATGTAAATGTACTATCGTTTACACAGATATTTATTCAAGAATTAACATATGCGTGTATTAAAGATATTTGAAAATACTTTGATAATGAGATAAACAATCTCTGTGCACCTCATAAAGCCCAGTGTAAGCCTACTAAAGAGAAGTGGACAGGTTCACTCAGAACCCCCAATGGCTGGTAACTAAGGAAGATGTAGACGCTGTATGCAGTACAAAACATGATGAGTTTTGTCATAGCAAGAAGACTTGATTACAGTAGGTGTTTGTCAATGCGGGCAACTTTATACCACTACCAAGGCTAAAGTGGAACTCATGTTGTTCCATTAGCTTTTGAAAAAAAGTCTTTTGGAGCAAGAGAATGGCTTAAAGCACAGGTTCTCAAACTCGGTCCTCAGGACCCCACACAGTGCATGTTTTGCAGGTCTCCTCACAGAATCACAAGTGAAATAATTAGCTCCACCTGTGGACCTTTTAAAATGTGTCTGTGAGTAATTAATACACCTGTGCACTTGCTGGGTTACCTGCAAAACATGCACTGTGTGGGGTCCTGAGGACCGAGTTTGAGAACCCCTGGCTTAAAGGGTTCCTTCAGCCCAATGTTTTGACAAAAATATATCTCTGGCTGCAATTGGAGTTTAAATGTATCAAACAGTGAAAAGAGTGGAGAAGTGGACTAGTGGAGAAGTTCCCAATAACAACTAATCAGCATCTACTGTATCTATAATTTTATTGGTTGTACTAGATAAATAATTATATTGTCATTGGTAAAGCCAGTATTGGTGGCTGTCAATAATAAAATATGTGGAAGAACAGAAGCATAACCCTGTCCACTAAGTAAGTGAACCTAAGGATGACGGATAAGCACAATTTACTCAACTTTATCATTTTTGCTGAATTTGTTAACAAGAAATTTTTAGTTCAGGGGTGCCATGAAAAAAATACTGATACTCCAGGGCGTTGTGATTCAAGAAAGTTTTGCTACCACTGCTCTAGCGGATTGTATTTGTATACTTGTATGTTTATCTAGAGGCTATCTGCCTATTTAGTCACTATTTGGGCTCATGCACAAGTGCTATGGGAAACTGACCACCAGTCTGTAGAATGGGATTTAAGGGAAAGGCAGTTCTTATAAGTGACAAGCATTGTAACCTGCTCTCAGGTGTTCACTAATGGTTTCTGGACTCAGGGATGGAAAACCTTAACTTTGTACTGTGCCAAGAGGTTATCTGTAAGCTTGTAGTTGTAGGTCAAATGTACAAATTAAATGAAAGCAAACTATGGCGATTAATATAAGTGTGAGTTTGGGCTGGTATATTTCTAATTTTTATGACCCTATAGGGAATTACAGATGGTCTATACATTGTAATGGAACCTAGAGAAGAATAAGTGCACATTCTATCTCTAGCTGGGCACTGTTTTGAGGGATAACTAGAGGATGTCAGTTTTGGGGGTGGTGATTGACGCTGTGGGGTATGTAAATGTGGTGAATGCTAATGTCTTACAAACTGATTTTAAAAGTTCTTCAACAATTAGTTTAGTAGAATTTCAGACATTTCTAAAGACACAAATAGTATACTGTCAATACTGCATTGATTAATAGATATATAAATATTATTTACACATTTACTGTGTAAGATTCTTTCACTTGTTCCATCAGAATTCACTATGGAGAATATTCATGATTGATGTGAAAACATCCATTAGCATCATAGCAATAGTCTCTTGTAAAAGAGCCAAACTTGGTTGTGACTCTCATTTCCATTGTCTGTAATGACTGGTTATCCTGCATTTTCACAGCCTTCTTCTTCTCCTGGCCACCAGAAGGCCAAGTGTGGGAAGTAACAACGGACCCAGCTATTCTGTCTTCGCATGGATGGATTCACTAATATACAGATCTAGACAGAGAACAAAAGAAAATGTACTGTAGGTTAAATTCAGATTAAACTAATATACCATGTCTATACCTGTCAAGGACCTTATTTGCTGTCCATGTTTTTTCAAGGTGGACACCTTCAGTATTATAGGTGAATTTCTGAAAACTCTCGTACATCTTAATGACTGAAAAATATAATGTTGCTCAGGGCAACTAACCAGATTCTTAAAGATTATTTATTTATTTATTTATTCATTCAGTGTTGATTAGAAAAAGATGGCAAACATTTGATTGGTTGCTACGGGCAATATCATCCTTTTACAGTTACCTGTAGATGGATTCATGCTGTCATCAATGATATATTGGGTAGATGATCTTCATCTACAAATTCCTTATGGAACTAAACCTCAATATCTATATCATGGCTTACGAATGTCCATGTACAGTAAGTTGTGACTGGTCTTGTTGGTCAAAGGAGGAGAATTCATGACCTTGCTACAAGATTCAGACAGTTGACCAATTCTCTTATTTTGGTGAATAAAAATTTCTACACTTACATTTTTCTTTTAAAGCACCGAAGCTCAGCATTATTTTTATTTTTATTTTACTGTGTAAAAAATTAAATTTTTTTATATAAAAAAAAAACACGTTAAAGATAAAAGTGGCCTCCACCACCAGTGGCATAGCCAGGGGGTTTGCAAAGGGAGTGACTGCTCCACCTTGTGAAGAATGTTGAAATTGGCGCTGATCAGAGAGGGAATATATTTTGACACCTGGAGGGTGTATGATTTGATGTTTGTGTACTAGGTACCTGTCTGAAAACAGAAAACCCAAGGAGGGGTTGCCGGATAGGCAGGTGGATAGAAGAACAGTGACTAGACGCCCAGATAATGCACATTGCTGCCCCGCCCATCCCCTTTAGGCTCCATGTAGCCTATTGGTAATAGGGCATGGATACCGATTCCTGCATGTGATCCTCTTATTCAGTGTGCGGGGGTGCTGTGGGATGGAAATAATGTATTTAGATGTTGATATTTGTCTGAAACACCTTGATCTGGGGCACCTATTTTCTGAACTTCACTCCCCCTCATGTCTAAAGCTGAATACACCACTGTCCCCCACTGAATCATTAAAATAGCTGCAATGGTTTCTGCTTAAAACCCCATGGTTAAGGGATCATTTTTCAAATTGTAAATCTAAAGGGCATCTGTGATGAGAAATTAAAGTAATACAAATTAGAGAACATGTGAAATACAATATCCATATATTTGGATTTTCCAGAAGGCATTGTTGGTTCAATTATCAGGAACTGGGGGTTGCATCAAACCAGATATAGACCTAGAAAGTGTTGAACCTTTGAGGCAGAAAATGTATTTTAAGGACCTACAGAAATGAATAGCTGGGAATGGAGAAAATGTGCATCTGATCCTTTTCAAGAACACTGCTGCAAACTAACCTAAATGGCTGGGTGTTATAAAATAAAGCAACTGAAAGAACCATGCAGAAACATGTCTGGATTTGTAAAAAGTCAAGAGACACAGTTGTAATGGAGAATAAAGTTTTGTGGCCACAAGAGACAAAGATCAAGCTTTTAAGCCAATGTTGTAAGAAATGAGCCCAAAAATCTACCACTTTCCACAATTCAAATAAATTCCACAATGTTAAGTACTGCAGTGGTAGCAATGTACTCTGGGCTGCTTTTTGTCAGTAGGTACCCGGTATTTAGTAACAGTACAAGTAGAAATGTATGGTACAAATTGAGGAAATGTTGCTAGATAACCTAAAGTGAAAAAGAACCTTAAGTGAAAATTCATCATTCACTAGGACAGTGATTCATGAGCATAACTGTGCAAAAATGTAAGAATTCCAGGTAGGAGGTGTAGGCAGCATGGTACTGCAAATTACATGAATTGTGCAATTAAGCAACAGGAGGCAGGACCAAGATCACATCATTTACCATGAATGTCATCAAGTCCCCAACCTGCCTGAGGAAATTGGTGGGATCTGGGAAGCTGATCTATTCTCCAGGAGTGTGAGAGAGCTCTCAAAATTTGGCCAACTTCTGGAAAATTCAGAGAGTAGACAAGTATGTCTCAAACATAAGGAAAACTAAATGCATCAAGACCAAAAAACACGAATGACATACAATGTCCCAGTAAAAATGTGACCTCCATATAACTGAGAGTCTGTGGTTTTGTTTGAAAATGGGAAGCATACAGTAGCTCCAAACTATGATACTGCACCACAGTACTTCATGGATGGCATGCCATTCTTAAATTGGATTGTATTATTTGGTTATCTCCAAACACAATGTTTCTAATTTAATCATAAAAGTTATATTTTAGATGTATCTATCCACAAAGCATTTTTTCAGGAGACCTCTAGCTTATCCAGGTGGTCTTAAGAAAAATTTCAAGAAGCAGCTATGTTCTATTTGGAGAGTAGTGGCTTCTCAATAGCCAGTATGAGAGAGGCAGTCAGATCCTTTGTGGTTCTTTGGGATCTTCTGGAGGTGATTTTGTGGCATGACCACTTCTGGGGACAATGGTATTGAATTTTCTCTATTTGTACACTATCTGTCTGATACACTAACAAGGCGGAACTCATTCCACCACAAATCAACATCGCAATGATACTAATTGCATATACACTAACATATGCGATTAGTACTGCAAAGGACAGCTCTTGCAATAAGAGCTGTCCTTTGTGAGGCGTGCCAGTTACTGGACTTCTGGGTATCAGTCCCGGGAGTCCATCTGCACATGCGAGTAACGCGGCAGATGCGGGGCATGCTGGGAGGGATCCGATCAGAACTCTCTTACAGCACAGTGCGGAAAGAAGCCCATAGGCTTCCATAGGGTAATCAAAACTATTTTAATTCCAGGCGCTCAATGGCATATACACAAAATTCCAATTAATAAAAAATATATATTATTTATTTAAAAATAGCAGCAGGGTGTATTGTGCCTGTGTCTGCACAAAGACAAAACCTCCCTGAATGGAGGGAAACAAAAAGAACTATATCACCTTGCGCTAATTCTCTCAATTATGCACTGGTATGGGTGAAAAGAATATGTAACCACAAAGGTCTGCTACAGTATATCAGCACTTTAATGTTAATCACATACTCGACAGTGAATCACAAAAGACAAAAATATTTAAAACATGATATGCCTATTAACCAACTTGTATCCCAATAGTAAAAAAATGTAGTAAGAATATATATATCTCCTAACGGTGGATCAATTGTAGTTATATAAAAGTTCAGAGTGGATCAGGTGCATAGAGCTCTTTTTCAATCACTGATATACAGGAAGAATGTGTATATATACCGTTCACAATTTGCTGAGAATGTTTTAGGAGGATAGTCACAAATATAGTCACCTTTACAAGAACTACTTCTCAAGCGAGTCCGGCTTGTGAACTTCTCCGGCAAAAACTGTATATTTAATACCGGAAATCATGCAACGAGTCGGAAGCACAGTCCATTTGCATCCCCGCTTCCACGGCCAAGGAATGAATGGAACCTGGCCAGCAGCCGAGCAACAAGCGGGGCAGCCAATGTAAGCCGGCAAGCGGAACGGCCAAGGTGAGTCGTACAGTCATTACTTCCCGGGCCACGCAGTGTGGAGGGAGTTGGCTGAGGTGTACCTGGACGTCTCCATATACCTTGATTGGCACGCCGCTCACACTTCCAACACACTCTGTACCTCTGTGTGGAGTCCGGTCTATGGATGTGACTGAGTAAATGGCCTGCAGATGTCCTCTTGTTGCACGGCTGCTGGCCAGATTCCATTCATTGGTTGGCCGTGGAAGCGGCGATGCAAATGGACTGTGCTTCCGACCCATTGCACGATGTATCTTTTAAGTCCACCTCTCCCTCTCCCCCCCTCTCTCTCTCTCTCTCTCTCACACACACACACACACACACACACACACACACACACACACACAACATAGTGGATTTTATCTGCTGTCTCTCTTCTGTATATACTTACTGTACAGAGCAGACACACTAGCATCATAAAAGTCACGACAACCGCCAAACCGATGATGATAATGGACCAGTATGGAAGGTTTCTGTCATTTACTTCATGGAAAAAGATATGGATAAAAGGAAGGTAAAAACAAAGTTAGACAATACAATATGTGTTACTGTATGTTTGTTAAGCTAGATAATGTGAGTTAGTAGAAAGTGCTAACATTCTCTGTATTACTGTATATCAACATTTCTCATACACCATCAGATTATACAGTATGAAGTACTATTGACTTGCTTGAAATCGGCAAATAAAAATTTATTGTGTGTTCTACAATGTGTTCTTCTAAAGTTTAATGTATCCCAGCAGTTTACTGAATCCTGAAATTTTACTGTATCGTGAAAGTTTACTTTATACTGAAAGTGTTAGAAAGAATTCAATATATCAACTGAATTTAGAGCAGAAAAAATAGGCAAGGGCTTTGCTGCAAATTACAACCCAGAGAGGGGAAAAGTGTACACCCTATATTGAATGACACCTGAATAATAAATATCAGGGTTGTCATTGCGGAGTCATTGTTCTCACAAAAAAAATTGCTTAGCCAATTAAATATATATAGATCTGTAAGTAATCATTTTCATCTCAGATTAGAGCAAGTCTTAATATTATGGACAGTGCTAGAGAAATGTAATGTGAATTTTCCACAATCCAATCTCTTTACCCTTCCAAACAGGATGATATCTCCAACAGGACCCTCTTCCCACCCACTATAAATGGTAACAAGCACGTGTCATGTTCTATAGAATAGAATTGAATTTGTCTGTCCTCTTCAGCTCAGTGGATAAGGCCTGTATAGATTCAGTCATATGCAGTCATTATACACATGCTCATTATCCCAGAATATACAAACCATATGTGTGTGTGTGTGTGTGTGTGTGTGTGTGTGTGTGTGTGTGTGTGTGTGTGTGTGTGGCGGGGAGAAGGTTATTCTACCAGTTCTTGGCAGAGTGCGAAAACCTACTTCAGCCCGTTACTAGTGAGGTGATTGGGTAGCAGGTGTGATGAAGAAATTTGCTATGAACAGGGGCAGATTGAGCATTCTGGAAAGTGAGAAAGTTCCTGCTGTGCCAGTCCCATGCTTCCCTCTGCCTAGGCGCTTGCCCTGGTGGGGGTGGGTGTGATAGGCTAACCAGCCCTACCCCTGGCCTCACAGTACAGTACCCCCCCAACCCCCCCCACCTCCAGAAAATAACCCAACCTACCCCTGGCCTCCAGAACATAACTTACAGTACACCCCCAGCCCTCTAGATATACAGTAACGTCCAGTCAAGGGACATACACTAACCGCCCTACCACCCAGCCCCAGGGATAGACACTACCCCGTATACCCTCTGGCCCAGGTATAGACACATCCCACCCTACCCACTAGCCCTTGTGACATACACTATCCACCCTACCAGAACCCTTCCCCCCTTCCAACCCCAGGGGGAAATACACTATACACACTAATACCTCCTGCCTAGGGGTCATACACTACATGCCCTATCCCAACTCCTGACCCAAGGAACATACACTGCCCACCATCCTTCCCCAGCCCCAGGGACATATATTACCCATCCTACCCCAGTGACATACATTTCCCACCCTACTACTCAACCTCTTGAGACATAATACACCCCTAGACCTGGGGCTATACACTATCCCCCTGTCACTGGAACATACAGTACCACCCCCGGCCCCAGGGACATGCACTCCCAACCCTGCTCTAACCCTAGCCCAAGAGACATACACCAGCTGCCCCCCCCCCCCTTCCCCAGCCCAAGGGATATAAATCATACATCCTACCCCACAGCCCCTGAAACATACAGTACCCCCCCCCCCCCGGCCTCCAGGACATGCACATAGTATTGCTTCTCTTCCTGTACACATCTTAGTCCCATATGCTGGCTATGCTCAGTTCCCAGACACATTTCTGTACTGGATAGCATGTGCATCCTTCTCTGGCCAGGAGATGGACCCCCCAGGATCCCTGCAGTTGCCTCTATGACAATGGACAGATGCAGCCCACAAGGCAATTGGGTCTGGCCGGATTCATCATGAAGCCCCTGTGTTGGTACTGTAGCCATATGTAAAAACATGTTTTTTGTGGAACCGCACTAGTTAAACAATATTACTAACGTACCAAAATAAATGTTAACAATGACATACCAATATACATGCAGTTATTAAGTAGATCTAGAACTGCTAATGATTGGCGGTGCTCCCAGGAATTTTGTAGGTTATACTACAATTGGAAAGGACAAGAGGAAAAGACAAAAAACCCTTGTTTGGGAGCACTCATTTGAAAAAATAAGGATAATATGTATAGTGAAAAGATATTAAGACATAACCTTTATTTTAATCCTTGAATAAAAAGAAAAGAAAGAAATGTTGGACAAAAAATTAGGACTCCTGTGTATAAAAAATAAGAATTTACTCACCGGTAATTCTATTTCTCGTAGTCCGTAGTGGATGCTGGGGACTCCGTCAGGACCATGGGGAATAGCGGCTCCGCAGGAGACAGGGCACACAATTTAAAAGTTTGACCACTAGGTGGTGTGTACTGGCTCCTCCCCCTATGACCCTCCTCCAAGCCTCAGTTAGGATACTGTGCCCGGACGAGCGTACACAATAAGGAAGGATTTTGAATCCCGGGTAAGACTCATACCAGCCACACCAATCACACCGTACAACTTGTGATCTGAACCCAGTTAACAGTATGATAACGTAGGAGCCTCTGAAAAGATGGCTCACAACAATAAACAACCCGATTTTTTTGTAACAATAACTATGTACAAGTATTGCAGACAATCCGCACTTGGGATGGGCGCCCAGCATCCACTACGGACTACGAGAAATAGAATTACCGGTGAGTAAATTCTTATTTTCTCTGACGTCCTAGTGGATGCTGGGGACTCCGTCAGGACCATGGGGATTATACCAAAGCTCCCAAACGGGCTGGAGAGTGCGGATGACTGCAGCACCGAATGAGAGAACTCCAGGTCCTCCTTAGCCAGGGTATCAAATTTGTAGAATTTTACAAACGTGTTCTCCCCTGACCACGTAGCTGCTCGGCAGAGTTGTAATGCCGAGACCCCTCGGGCAGCCGCCCAAGATGAGCCCACCTTCCTTGTGGAGTGGGCATTGACAGATTTAGGCTGTGGCAGGCCTGCCACAGAATGTGCCAGTTGAATTGTGCTACAAATCCAACGAGCAATCGTCTGCTTAGAAGCAGGAGCACCCAGCTTGTTGGGTGCATACAGTATAAACAGCGAGTCAGATTTTCTGACTCCAGCCGTCCTTGAAATATATATTTTCAATGCTCTGACAACGTCCAGCAACTTGGAATCCTCCAAATCGCTAGTAGCCGCAGGCACCACAATAGGCTGGTTCAGGTGAAACGCTGATACCACCTTAGGCAGAAAATGAGGACGCGTCCTCAATTCTGCCCTGTCCGAATGGAAAATCAGATATGGGCTTTTATACGGTAAAGCCGCCAATTCCGACACTCTCCTGGCTGAAGCCAGGGCCAGTAGCATGGTTACTTTCCATGTAAGATATTTCAAATCTACCGATTTGAGTGGCTCAAACCAATGGGATTTGAGAAAATCCAAAACTACATTGAGATCCCACGGTGCCACTGGGGGCACAACCGGGGGCTGTATATGTAGTACTCCTTTTACAAAAGTCTGGACTTCAGGAACTGAAGCCAATTCTTTCTGGAAGAAAATCGACCGGGCCGAAATTTGTCTTCCGTGAGCATCTCCTGAAGTTCCGGGTACCAAGTCCTTCTTGGCCAGTCCGGAGCCACTAGTATCATTCTTACTCCCCTTTGCCGTATAATTCTCAGTACCTTGGGTATGAGAGGCAGAGGAGGGAACACATACACTGACTGGTACACCCATGGTGTTACCAGAGCGTCCACAGCTATTGCCTGAGGGTCTCTTGACCTGGCGCAATACCTGTCCAGTTTTTTGTTGAGGCGGGACGCCATCATGTCCACCATTGGTCTTTCCCAATGGACTACAATCATGTGGTGAAACTGCTGACAGTGCTATCACATGATTTTCCGCCCAGCGAAGAATCCTTGCAGCTTCTGCCATTGCCCTCCTGCTTCTTGTGCCGCCCTGTCTGTTTACGTGGGCGACTGCCGTGATGTTGTCCGACTGGATCAACACCGGCTGACCCTGAAGCAGAGGTTTTGCCAGGCTTAGAGTATTGTAGATTGCTCTTAGTTCCAGTATATTTATGTGAAGAGACGTTTCCAGGCTTGACCACACGCCCTGGAAGTTTCTTCCTTGTGTGACCGCTCCCCAGCCTCTCAGGCTGGCATCCGTGGTCACTAGGACCCAGTTCTGTATGCCGAATCTGCGGCCCTCTAACAGATGAGCACTCTGCAACCACCATAGCAGAGAGACCCTTGTCCTTGTCGACAATTTTATCCGCTGATGCATCTGCAGATGCGATCCGGACCATTTGTCTAGCAGATCCCACTGAAAAATTCGTGCATGGAATCTGCCGAATGGAATCGCTTCGTAAGAAGCCACCATTTTTCCCAGGACTCTTGTGCATTGATGCACAGACACTGTCCCTGGTTTTAGGAGGTTCCTGACGAGTTCGGATAACTCCCTGGCTTTCTCCTCCGGAAGAAATACCTTTTTCTGAACAGTGTCCAGAATCATCCCTAGGAACAGCAGACGTGTCGTCGGGATCAGTTGGGATTTAGGAAAATTCAGAATCCACCCGTGCTGTTGGAGCACTACTTGAGTTAGTGCTACTCCGACCTCCAGCTGTTCTCTGGATCTTGCCCTTATCAGGAGATCGTCCAAGTAAGGGATAATTAATACGCCTTCTCTTCGAAGAAGGATCATCATTTCGGCCATTACCTTGGTAAAGACCCTGGGTGCCGTGGACAATCCAAACGGCAGCGTCTGAAACTGATAATGACAGTTTTGTACCACGAACCTGAGGTACCCTTGGTGTGAAGGGCAAATTGGGACATGAAGGTAAGCATCCTTGATGTCCAAGGACACCATAAAATCCCCTTCTTCCAGATTCGCTATCACTGCTCTGAGTGACTCCATCTTGAACTTGAATCTTTGTATGTACAGGTTCAGAGATTTCAGATTTAGAATAGGTCTTACCGAGCCGTCCAGCTTCGGTACCACAAATAGCGTGGAGTAATACCCCTTTCCCTGTTGTAGAAGGGGTACCTTGATTATCACCTGCTGAGAATACAGCTTGTGAATGGCTTCCAATACCGTCGCCCTGTCTGAGGGAGACGTTGGCAAAGCAGATTTTAGGAACCGGCGAGGGGGAGACTTCTCGAATTCCAACCTGTAACCCTGAGATACTACCTGCAGGATCCAGGGGTCCACCTGCGAGTGAGCCCACTGTGCGCTGAAATTCTTGAGGCGACCCCCCACCGCCCCTGAGTCCGCTTGTAAGGTCCCAGCGTCATGCTGAGGCCTTTGCAGAAGCCGGGGAGGACTTCTGCTCCTGGGAAGGGGCTGCTTGCTGCAGTCTCTTACCCTTTCCTTTGCCTCGGGGCAAATATGAATGTCCTTTTGCTCGCTTGTTCTTATAGGAACGAAAGGACTGCGGCTGAAAAGACTGCTTCTTTTTCTGTTGGGAGGGGACTTGAGGTAAAAAGGTGGACTTCCCGGCTGTTGCCGTGGCTACCAAATCCGATAGACCGACCCCAAATAATTCCTCCCCTTTATACGGCAATACTTCCATATGCCGTTTGGAATCCGCATCGCCTGACCACTGTCGTGTCCATAGACTTCTTCTGGCAGATATGAACATCGCACTTACTGTTGATGCAAGAGTGCAGATATCCCTCTGTGCATCTCGCATATAAAGGAATGCATCCTTTAATTGCTCTATAGTCAATAAAATACTGTCCCTATCCAGGGTATCAATATTTTCAGTCAGGGAATCCGACCAAGCCACCCCAGCACTGCACATCCAGGCTGAGGCGATTGCTGGTCGCAGTATAACACCAGCATGTGTGTATATACTTTTTAGAGTATTTTCCAGCCTCCTATCAGCTGGATCCTTGAGGGCGGCCGTATCAGGAGACGGTAACGCCACTTGTTTGGATAAACGTGTGAGCGCCTTGTCCACCCTAGGGGGTGTTTCCCAGCGCGCCCTAACCTCTGGCGGGAAAGGGTATAACGCCAATAACTTCTTTGAAATTAGCAGTTTTTTATCAGGGGTAACCCACGCTTCATCACACACGTCATTCAATTCCTCTGATTCAGGAAAAACTACAGGTAGTTTTTTCAGACCCCACATAATACCCCTTTTTGTGGTACTTGCAGTATCAGAGATATGCAAAGCCTCCTTCATTGCCGTGATCATATAACGTGTGGCCCTACTGGAAAATACGTTCGTTTCTTCACCGTCGACACTAGATTTGGTGTCCGTGTCTGGGTCTGTGTCGACCGACTGAGGCAAAGGGCGTTTTACAGCCCCTGACGGTGTTTGAGATGCCTGTACAGGTACTAACTGGTTTGCCGGTCGTCTCATGTCGTCAACCGACTTTTGCAGCGTGCTGACATTATCACGTAATTCCATAAACAAAGCCATCCATTCCGGTGTCGACTCCCTAGGGGGTGACATCACCATTACCGGCAATTGCTCCGCCTCCACACCAACATCGTCCTCATACATGTCGACACACACGTACCGACACACAGCAGACACACAGGGAATGCTCTGATAGAAGACAGGACCCCACTAGCCCTTTGGGGAGACAGAGGGAGAGTTTGCCAGCACACACCAAAGCGCTATAATTATATAGGAACAACCTTATATAAGTGTTGTTTCCTTATAGCTGCTTAAATATATATAATATCGCCAAAAAATGCCCCCCCTCTCTGTTTTTTACCCTGTTTCTGTAGTGCAGTGCAGGGGAGAGCCTGGGAGCCTTCCTAGCAGCGGAGCTGTGTAGGAAAATGGCGCTGTGTGCTGAGGAGATAGGCCCCGCCCCCTATTCCGGCGGGCTCTTCTCCCGGTTTTTCTGAGACCTGGCAGGGGTGAAATACATCCATATAGCCTCATGGACTATATGTGATGTATTCTTTTTAGCCAGAAAGGTATTAACATTGCTGCCCAGGGCGCCCCCCCCAGCGCCCTGCACCCTCAGTGACCGCCGGTGTGAAGTGTGCCTGAGCGCAATGGCGCACAGCTGCAGTGCTGTGCGCTACCTCATGAAGACTGAAAAGCCTTCAGCCGCCGGTTTCTGGACCTCTTCTTACTTCGGCATCTGCAAGGGGGTCGGCGGCGCGGCTCCGGTGACCCATCCAGGCTGTACCTGTGATCGTCCCTCTGGAGCTAGTGTCCAGTAGCCTAAGAAGCAAATCCATCCTGCACGCAGGTGAGTTCACTTCTTCTCCCCTAGGTCCCTCGTTGCAGTGAGCCTGTTGCCAGCAGGACTCACTGAAAATAATAAAACTATCAAAACTTTTACTCTAAGCAGCTCTTTATGAGAGCCACCTAGATTGCACCCTGCTCGGACGGGCACAAAAACCTAACTGAGGCTTGGAGGAGGGTCATAGGGGGAGGAGCCAGTACACACCACCTAGTGGTCAAACTTTTAAATTTTGTGCCCTGTCTCCTGCGGAGCCGCTATTCCCCATGGTCCTGACGGAGTCCCCAGCATCCACTAGGACGTCAGAGAAATCTTGTTTAACCTTTTTAGCAAATGAGGTACAAGATGATAAAGATGGTGAAAATATCAGTGGAGTAGTAAGGGATACCAAATTGTCTCTCGTGACCAAGCCCACCCAGGTGAAACGTACGTCGAGAAAGACGTCCTTTGGTGACGTCATCGCGGCAACGCCCAGTCCGGAAGCGGGCGACCGCGTCCCTCACTGTCAGCGGGTGAACGTCGGGGGATCCCTGGAGAACACTGGCCTTACGTATTGCGGCCGCGGTAATACACCGTAGATTACCCAGGACTTGATTCACTTTCTCTCCCCCCCTCTATACAACCTGCTCTCTGCAGCTAAAATTATATAGCAAAACGAGCAATTTAAATAGAACTAATAGGATTGTTTATTTCATCTTATTTACTTCCCCGCCTATGCCTTTATGGATATCAATTATAGCCTTGCCATTTACTTTGTACATTAGTGTATCATTATTACTTTTTTGTACTTTTCTATTTTTATGGTCTTTATGAATAGCAGCATCTAAGTGCAAAAGACTCTCTATTATTCTGCATTTGTCATGTCAGTCCTCAAGAGGATGCAACTATGTATTTATTTGTGAGCCAGCCCTGAGCTCTAAAATCTATATTCATTTACTTTACTTATTTTTGTTCTCCCAGAAGCAAGTAATTTTGCACATTTGGTGTTTAAAAATTATGTGAGCCAGCCTTGAGCTCGTAATTTGCATTGTGGATCTTCCCCACTCAGCAAACAACCCTGCACTTGGAACAAGCAATACTGCACATTCTGTGTTTAAAAATTTTCAGTGAGCCAGCCTTGAGCTCATAAAATTGTATTGTGGGTCTCTCCTATTTAGCAAATAACCCTGCACATCCATTACTGTGCATCTCCCCCCTTTTTTTTTTTTTTTTTTTTTCTGTTTACCACACAAAAAAATGTTTTCTCCTTAATACTCTTTTCTGAAAATACCACTCCATACCATTTTTGTGCTGAGTTATGTGAAATACAGTAAGGAGAGTGTGACCCTCTGTTCCCCCTTATTGGCGGCCCACGGCCATACTACCCTGAATACGCCCGATCCTGTCCAATCTCGGAAGCTAAGCAGGTATGGCCTGGTCAGTATTTGGAAGGGGAACCTCCTGAGAATACCAGGTGCAGTGGGCCATTTTTAAGGGAGAAACTTACATCCTATAAACCCCCATACACACTCTCTAATCTGGAAAAACTGTCTCAGACCATCATGGTATTGACTCATTAGAGTACAGAAAATAGAAGTGTTTCTCCCTCTCTTTTTCCATTTCTTTATTGATAACGGCCCACTGCCTTACTACCCCGAATACGCCCGATTCCATTTGATCTCGGAAGCCAAATAGGTATGGCCTGGCCAGTACCAGGACAGGAAACCTCCTGAGAATACCAGGTGCAGTGGGCCCAGTGTTATTCACCCCACCACATTTAATCCCCTAACAACCTCTCCCCCTTCCATTAAGGGAAGTTTGATCACATTCCTTGCTCCACCCTTTTCGCATTCCCCTTGAGATTTATCTTGACCCAATTCAGAATTTTGCCTATACTGCCTTCATCAGTGATATCCATAATTCAGGTTAGTACAGTGATTTTCTGGATACCCTGTATCTCAATGAGACAATTTGGTATCCCTTACTACTCCACTGATATTTTCACCATCTTTATCATCTTGTACCTCATTTGCTAAAAAGGTTAAACAAGATTTTTATACACACGAGTCCTAATTTTTTGTCCAACATTTCTTTCTTTTCTTTTTATTCAAGGATTAAAATAAAGGTTATGTCTTAATATCTTTTCACTATACATAATATCCTTATTTTTTTAAATGAGTGCTCCCAAACAAGGGTTTTTTGTCTTTTCCTCTTGTCCTTTCCAATTGTGGTACTGTAGCCATCCCAGGCACCACAGTGATCACAATATACAGTACTACAGTTTCCTACAGCTCTTGTTCACTAAGCTAAACAGCCGAATACACATTGCTGTTGGGGTGGGCAGAGCCAAGCATGTCAGCAAGTAACACAAAATAGTTCCAGGCACAATAAATATAACTTGTTTACAGTATAAACTGTTCAAAAATATTATATACTTGCAGCACTGTTACCCAGTGTATACCAAACAAAGAAACAGATAGTGAGGCTATCGCCAATGTATCAACTACAGTACGTATGTTTTTGTTTTTCCTGTGGGGGCCAAAGAAGAAAGTCTTTGCATTTTGTTCCTATCCATCATTTTTATAAAAAGTTCTGTATAAAGAGCAAAATCAAATCAACACCAACAAAGTACTGTCAATTGTGCTCTCAACAAACTGCCTGAAATATGTACTGTACCATGGATTAACTTCAGCAGCAAGTAGAGATTTGACCAAGCTAGTTGCAGTGTCACTGCATAAACTTGGCTCCAGAACATGTGCAGTGTGAAAACAGGGTTTCAGATAAATTATATTTTGACTAATCACATGCTGCAGAGAATCGCTTCATTCCCAGACCACTTTGGCAATAGCGCAACCTACTGGATTTATTGAAAAATGCAGAGGAAATATTTTTGTTGGGAGCCAATTAACCTACCAGTATATTTTTGGGAGAAATCCCATGCAAGCACGGAGATAATATAAACATTCTACACAGTTAGGGTCATGGTGGGAATTGAACCCATGACCTCGGTGCTGTGAGGCAGCACTGCTAACCATAACACCGTCCATACTGCCATAGTACACTTATTTATTTCAACTAGTAATTTTAAAATGTACATATCACTTACTAGTAAACTGAGTATTTTCCTTAACACATACTTGCCTACCCTCCCGCAATGGCCGTGAGGCTCCACAAAATCGGGTGACCCTCCCGGCCCCCCGGAAGAGCAGGCAAGTCTCTCGATTCTTCTGTTCCCCACCTGCCCGGCTGCCCACTTTGATAGTAAAGTGGGCGGTCCGGGCAGTCGATGACGCGATTCTTGTTGAATCGTGTCATCATAGCCACGCCCCCTTCAGTATAATGCCAGTAATATCAGCATTACCGAGCGGGGGCGTTGCTTAAACGTTATGCCGCTGTAACTCTACCCCTGTACTGCCTCCGCCACACCTCCACCCCGCCCCATTCTGCCTCCACCCTGCCCCCTCTGCTCGTCATTGTCCTGCCCCGCCCGCCTGCTGAGCCGAGCTGGCTGCTCTCTCCCGGAGAGAGCAGTCAAGAAGTAGGTAAGTATGCCTTAACATCTCAATCAACATGGTTAATAACTAGAGCATAGTAACTTAACTTATATTCTCCCTCAATGGCTGTCGTGGACACCCACAGAGGGAGATAAGCCTGTGCCGCCGGTATTCCGGCTCCGGCAATTGAACACGAACCGGGATCCCAGCGTCGGTGTTCTGACAGTCAGGATCTTGAGTAGCGGTATGCTAACTGCATCCCATACCAACACCCCGATTGTGAAAAAATCCTTTAGACACAGAAGAGAAATGACAGCGCAAAACTAAATACTTTCAAATTTATTCAACAGGGTGTATCTATAAATAGTAATCCATTAACTCAGGTGTAAATATTCATGAGTTCCAAACCCCAAATATATAATAACCATAAATGTAGTCACAAATAATTAACACACATACTGTATGGCATAAACTAACAATGGGGGTAATTCAGACCTGGTTGCACGCAGGCGGTTTTTTGCACTGCTGCGACCAGGTAATCGCAGCCCACAGGGGAGGGGGGATTCGCTGTGCAGGGCAGAAAACAAACAAAAAGTTTGTGCAGTCTCTGCACAGCTCAAGACTTACTCACCCGCTGCGATAATCCGGCCAGGAGCTAACGCCAGGATCCCTCCCTGGAAACGGCCGGGCACGCCTGCGTTTTCCTCGACACTCCCAGAAAACGGTGAGTTGACACCCCCAGACGGCCTTTTCCTGTCAATCTACTTGCGTTCGCCGCTGCAAATGCTTTCTTCTGTGTATTTCGTCGCTGCCCATCGTCGGGCAGTGACTCGCCTTCACAATGTGGCCCGCACGCATGCGCAGTTCAGACCCGATCGCACGGCTGCAAAAAACTGCAGCATGCGATCGGGTCTGAATGACCCCCAATGAACTAATATACCTGAACTGTAATATCACAACAAAATGATTGGCTCCATTCTCTCAAATATGCCGTCTAATATAAATGAGGCAGTCTCAGCAAACAGTGTCATAGGTAGAATGTGAAGATTTCAGCATGAATCACGTAGTACTGTATAATATTCACATAAAGGTTTCACATGAAACTGTTGTTTGATATAATGTAAATGTATCAGGTTTCACATGAAACTGTTGTTTGACTTTGATATAATGTAAATGTTTCAACGCACTTTTTGAGGAACTAAAATATCTTTTAAATTGCTGGCAACATACTGCAGCAAGCGCTGTAATTAAAGGAGCCTGCTCAAACAATGATGGCCCTCATTCCGAGTCGTTCGCTCGGTAATTTTCATCGCATCGCAGTGAAATTCCGCTTAGTACGCATGCGCAATAATCGCACTGCGACTGCGCCAAGTAATTTTACAATGAAGATAGTATTTTTACTCACGGCTTTTTCTTCGCTCCGGCGATCGTAGTGTGATTGACAGGAAATGGGTGTTACTGGGCGGAAACACGGCGTTTTCGGGGCGTGTGGATAAAAACGCTACCGTTTCCGGAAAAAACGCAGGAGTGGCCGGAGAAACGGAGGAGTGTCTGGGCGAACGCTGGGTGTGTTTATGACGTCAAGCCAGGAACGACAAGCACTGAACTGATCGCAGATGCCGAGTAAGTCTGAAGCTACTCTGAAACTGCTAAGTAGTTTGTAATCGCAATATTGCGAATACATCGGTCGCAATTTTAAGAAGCTAAGATACACTCCCAGTAGGCGTAGGCTTAGCGTGAGCAACTCTGCTAAATTCGCCTTGCGAGCGATCAACTCGGAATGAGGGCCGATATTGGGATAGCATCTGAATGACTCACAGCTTGTTGTGATTCCTCAGTCAGATACCAGCACGGGTCTGGGACTGAGGGTCGACAGCACAAAGGTCGACACATCTTAGGTCGACGTCAATTGGTCGACACACCTTAGGTCGACATGGACAAAAGGTCGACATGGTCTAAAGGTCGACAGGAACAAGGTCGACATGGAAAAAGGTCGACATGAGTTTTTTATGTTTTTTTGGTGTCGTTTTCTTCGTAGAGTGACCGGGAACCCCAATTAGTGCACCGCGTCCCCTCGCATGGCTCGCTTCGCTCGCCATGCTTCGGGCATGGTGCCTTCACTCCGCTACTGCTTCGCTCGGCACACTTTACCGTTCCAATCATAGTCCACGTGGAACGTTAAGTATGAAAAGGTTCAAAAAAAGAAAAAAATCGTGAAAAACTCATGTCGACCTTTTTCCATGTCAACCTTGTTCCTGTCGACCTTTTGTCCATGTCGACCTTTTGTCCATGACGACCTAATGTGTGTCGACCAATTGGCGTCGACCTAAGGTGTGTCGACATTTGTGCTGTCGACCTGGAGTCCGGATACCACCAGCACTGTATGATAGTAATGCTGTGTGGCAGTGGAGCAGTGAAGTTGATGGGTCTGACCTCTCAACTCTGTAGACACACAGAGACAGAGAGGGTCTGCAGTGCACACGGCCCCTGGTTCCAGTGGGGCCGACACCACACACTCTGCCCCCACCATTATACTAACCTCTCCAGAGTTCTGCATTGGTTGGCCAGAGAGGAGATAGCCCGCGTGGAGCCTGCACGTTGGCGCTCTCCTTTCTTAAACTACCGATGTATTTTAGTTCTGGGGCTGAAAACCAACGCATTCGCAGGAATAATCGCTAATCGTGGGTGTGCATGTGCAATGCAAATGCTGCACACGTGCAGTCGTTTGATAGTCGTCTTGATTGCGATTCTCAAATTTTGCGATCCCACCTGAATAGGGTCCAATGACCACATTAGGCATTATATCCATGTTAGCATTGTTCACTGTAGACATTTCAACAATGTCAACATTCACAACATATCGACATTCCGGTGTTGACATTCTGCTTGTCAACATAATGTCAACATAATGACTATGGGGGTCATTCCAAGTTGATCGCTCGCTAGCTGTTTTTAGCAGCCGTGCAAACGCATAGTCGCCGCCCACGGGGGAGTGTATTTTCGCTTTGCAGGAGTGCGACCGCCTGTGCAGCAGAGCGCCTGCAAACACATTTTGTGCAGAATAAGACCAGCCCTGTAGTTACTTATCCTGTCCAATAATTGCTGCGACGAATGACACGGTAATGATGTCAGATACCCGCCCAGCAAACGCCCAGCCACGCCTGCGTTTTTCCAAATACTCCCAGAAAACGGTCAGTTGACACCTAGAAACTCCCACTTCCTGTCAATCTTCTTGCAACCGCCAGTGCGACTGAAAGCGTCGCTAGAACCTGTGCAAAACCACGATGCTCGATGTACCCGTACGTCGCGCTTGCAGTTTTTTTAACTGATCGCTGCGCTGCGAAAAACGGCAGCGAGCGATCAACTCGGAATGAACCCCTATAAACCTACATACAGACAGGAGAACAATTTTGTCAAGTCCAATTTTTTATCTAGTTCACTTTATCGGTATCCGGTCTTTAGGACGACAAGACTTAGGTCGACAGTGTCTAGGTCGACCACTATTGGTCGACAGTAAGTAGGTCGACATGGTTTCTAGGTCGACATGACAATAGGTCTACATGAGTTTTTCAAAATTTTTGAACTTTTTCATACTTTACGATCCACGTGGACTACAATTGGGAACGGTAACCTGTGCAGCGGTAGCGGAGTGAGGCACCTTGCCTGAAGCATGGCGAGTGAAGTAAGCCATGCGAGGGGACGCGGTACACTAATTTGGGTTCCCGTTCACTGTACGGAGAAAACGACACAAAAAAAGGTGAAAAAACCCATGTCGACCTTATATCATGTTGACCTAGTACATGTCGACCTAGACTCCCTGTCAACCTAGAACCCATGTCGACCGACTTACTGTCGACCAATAGTGGTCGACCTAGACACTGTCGACCTAACTCTTGTTGACCCTCAATTAGTGATGTGCACCGGACATTTTTTTCGGGTTTTGTGTTTTGGTTTTGGATTCGGTTCCGCGGCCGTGTTTTGGATTCAGACGCGTTTTGGCAAAACCTCCCTGAAATTTTTTTTGTTGGATTCGGGTGTGTTTTGGATTCGGGTGTTTTTTTAAAAAAAAAACCTCAAAAAAAGCTTAAATCATAGAATTTAGGGGTCATTTTTATCCCATAGTATTATTAACCTCAATAACCATAATTTACACTCATTTTCAGTCTATTCTGAACACCTCACACCTCACAATATTATTTTTAGTCTTAAAATTTGCACCGAGGTCGCTGGATGGCTAAGCTAAGCGACCCAAGTGGCCGACACAAACACCTGGCCCATCTAGGAGTGGCACTGCAGTGTCAGGCAGGATGGCACTTCAAAAAAATTGTCCCCAAATAGCACATGATGCAAAGAAAAAAAGAGGCGCACCAAGGTCGATGTGTGACTAAGCTAAGCGACCCAAGTGGCCGACACAAACACCTGGCCCATCTAGGAGTGGCACTGCAGTGTCAGGCAGGATGGCATTTCAAAAAAATTGTCCCCAAACAGCACATGATGCAAAGAAAAAAAGAGGCGCACCAAGGTCGCTGTGTGACTAAGCTAAGCGACCCAAGTGGCCGACACAAACACCTGGCCCATCTAGGAGTGGCACTGCAGTGTCAGGCAGGATGGCACTTCAAAAAAATTGTCCCCAAACAGCACATGATGCAAAGAAAAAAAGAGGCGCACCAAGGTCGCTGTGTGACTAAGCTAAGCGACACAAGTGGCTGACACAAACACCTGGCCCATCTAGGAGTGGCACTGCAGTGTCAGGCAGGATGGCACTTCAAAAAAATTGTCCCCAAACAGCACATGATGCAAAGAAAAAAAGAGGCGCACCAAGGTCGCTGTGTGACTAAGCTAAGCGACACAAGTGGCCGACACAAACACCTGGCCCATCTAGGAGTGGCACTGCAGTGTCAGACAGGATGGCACTTCAATAAAATTGTCCCCAAACAGCACATGATGCAAAGAAAAAAAGAGGCGCACCAAGGTTGCTGTGTGACTAAGCTAAGTAACACAAGTGTCCGACACAAACACCTGGCCCATCTAGGAGTGGCACTGCAGTGTCAGGCAGGATGGCACTTCAAAAAAATTGTCCCTAAACAGCACATGATGCAAAGTAAAAAAGAGGCGCAGCAAGGTCGCTGTGTGACTAAGCTAAGCGACCCAAGTGGCCGACACAAACACCTGGCCCATCTAGGAGTGGCACTGCAGTGTCAGGCAGGATGGCACTTCAAAAAAATTGTCCCAAAACAGCACATGATGCAAAGAAAAAAAGAGGCGCACCAAGGTCGCTGTGTGACTAAGCTAAGCGACACAAGTGGCTGACACAAACACCTGGCCCATCTAGGAGTGGCACTGCAGTGTCAGGCAGGATGGCACTTCAAAAAAATTGTCTTCAAACAGCACATGATGCAAAGAAAAAAAGAGGCGCACCAAGGTTGCTGTGTGACTAAGCTAAGTGACACAAGTGGCCGACACAAACACCTGGCCCATCTAGGAGTGGCACTGCAGTGTCAGGCAGGATGGCACTTCAAAAAAATTGTCCCCAAACAGCACATGATGCAAAGAAAAAAAGAGGCACCCCAAGGTCGATGTGTGACTAAGCTAAGAGACACAAGTGGCCGACACAAACACCTGGCCCATCTAGGAGTGGCACTGCAGTGTCAGGCAGGATGGCACTTCAAAAAAATTGTCCCCAAATAGCACATGATGCAAAGAAAAAAAGAGGCGCACCAAGGTCGATGTGTGACTAAGCTAAGTGACCCAAGTGGCCGACACAAACACCTGGCCCATCTAGGAGTGGCACTGCAGTGTCAGGCAGGATGGCATTTCAAAAATATTGTCCCCAAACAGCACATGATGCAAAGAAAAAAAGAGGCGCACCAAGGTCGCTGTGTGACTAAGCTAAGCGACCCAAGTGGCCGACACAAACACCAGGCCCATCTAGGAGTGGCACTGCAGTGTCAGGCAGGATGGCATTTCAAAAAAATTGTCCCCAAACAGCACATGATGCAAAGAAAAAAAGAGGCGCACCAAGGTCGCTGTGTGACTAAGCTAAGCGACCCAAGTGGCCGACACAAACACCTGGCCCATCTAGGAGTGGCACTGCAGTGTCAGGCAGGATGGCACTTCAAAAAAATTGTCCCCAAACAGCACATGATGCAAAGAAAAAAAGAGGCGCACCAAGGTCGCTGTGTGACTAAGCTAAGCGACACAAGTGGCTGACACAAACACCTGGCCCATCTAGGAGTGGCACTGCAGTGTCAGGCAGGATGGCACTTCAAAAAAATTGTCCCCAAACAGCACATGATGCAAAGAAAAAAAGAGGCGCACCAAGGTCGCTGTGTGACTAAGCTAAGCGACACAAGTGGCCGACACAAACACCTGGCCCATCTAGGAGTGGCACTGCAGTGTCAGAGAGGATGGCACTTCAATAAAATTGTCCCCAAACAGCACATGATGCAAAGAAAAAAAGAGGCGCACCAAGGTTGCTGTGTGACTAAGCTAAGTGACACAAGTGGCCGACACAAACACCTGGCCCATCTAGGAGTGGCACTGCAGTGTCAGGCAGGATGGCACTTCAAAAAAATTGTCCCTAAACAGCACATGATGCAAAGTAAAAAAGAGGCGCACCAAGGTAGCTGTGTGACTAAGCTAAGCGACCCAAGTGGCCGACACAAACACCTGGCCCATCTAGGAGTGGCACTGCAGTGTCAGGCAGGATGGCACTTCAAAAAAATTGTCCCAAAACAGCACATGATGCAAAGAAAAAAAGAGGCGCACCAAGGTCGCTGTGTGACTAAGCTAAGCGACACAAGTGGCTGACACAAACACCTGGCCCATCTAGGAGTGGCACTGCAGTGTCAGGCAGGATGGCACTTCAAAAAAATTGTCTTCAAACAGCACATGATGCAAAGAAAAAAAGAGGCGCACCAAGGTCGCTGTGTGACTAAGCTAAGTGACACAAGTGGCCGACACAAACACCTGGCCCATCTAGGAGTGGCACTGCAGTGTCAGGCAGGATGGCACTTCAAAAAAATTGTCCCCAAACAGCACATGATGCAAAGAAAAAAAGAGGTGCACCAAGGTCGCTGTGTGACTAAGCTAAGCGACACAAGTGGCCGACACAAACACCTGGCCCTTCTAGGAGTGGCACTGCAGTGTCAGGCAGGATGGCACTTCAAAAAAATTGTCCCAAAACAGCACATGATGCAAAGAAAAAAAGAGGCGCACCAAGGTCGCTGTGTGACTAAGCTAAGTGACACAAGTGGCCGACACAAACACCTGGCCCATCTAGGAGTGGCACTGCAGTGTCAGGCAGGATGGCACTTCAAAAAAATTGTCCCCAAACAGCACATGATGCAAAGAAAAAAAGAGGTGCACCAAGGTCGCTGTGTGACTAAGCTAAGCGACACAAGTGGCCGACACAAACACCTGGCCCTTCTAGGAGTGGCACTGCAGTGTCAGGCAGGATGGCACTTCAAAAAAATTGTCCCCAAACAGCACATGATGAAAAGAAAAAAAGAGGCACCCCAAGGTCGATGTGTGACTAAGCTAAGAGACACAAGTGGCCGACACAAACACCTGGCCCATCTAGGAGTGGCACTGCAGTGTCAGGCAGGATGGCACTTCAAAAAAATTGTCCCCAAACAGCACATGATGCAAAGAAAAAAAGAGGCGCACCAAGGTCGCTGTGTGACTAAGCTAAGCGACCCAAGTGGCCGACACAAACACCTGGCCCATCTAGGAGTGGCACTGCAGTGTCAGGCAGGATGGCACTTCAAAAAAATTGTCCCCACACAGCACATGATGCAAAGAAAAAAAGAGGCGCACCAAGGTCGCTGTGTGACTAAGCTAAGCGACCCAAGTGGCCGACACAAACACCTGGCCCATCTAGGAGTGGCACTGCAGTGTCAGGCAGGATGGCACTTCAAAAAAATTGTCCCCAAACAGCACATGATGTAAAGAAAAAAAGAGGCGCACCAAGGTTGCTGTGTGACTAAGCTAAGTGACACAAGTGGCCGACACAAACACCTGGCCCATCTAGGAGTGGCACTGCAGTGTCAGGCAGGATGGCACTTCAAAAAAATTGTCCCCAAACAGCACATGATGCAAAGAAAAAAAGAGGCGCACCAAGGTCGCTGTGTGACTAAGCTAAGCGACACAAGTGGCCGACACAAACACCTGGCCCTTCTAGGAGTGGCACTGCAGTGTCAGGCAGGATGGCACTTCAAAAAAATTGTCCCCAAACAGCACATGATGCAAAGAAAAAAAGAGGCGCACCAAGGTCGCTGTGTGACTAAGCTAAGAGACACAAGTGGCCGACACAAACACCTGGCCCATCTAGGAGTGGCACTGCAGTGTCAGGCAGGATGGCACTTCAAAAAAATTGTCCCCAAACAGCACATGATGCAAAGAAAAAAAGAGGCGCACCAAGGTCGCTGTGTGACTAAGCTAAGCGACCCAAGTGGCCGACACAAACACCCGGCCCATCTAGGAGTGGCACTGCAGTGTCAGGCAGGATGGCACTTCATAAAAATTGTCCCCAAACAGCACATGATGGAAAGAAAAAAAGAGGCGCACCAAGGTTGCTGTGTGACTAAGCTAAGTGACACAAGTGGCCGACACAAACAACTGGCCCATCTAGGAGTGGCACTGTAGTGTCAGACAGGATGGCACTTAAAAAATTTGTCCCCAAACAGCACATGATGCAAATAATAAATAAAAAAAGAGGTGCAAGATGGAATTGTCCTTGGGCCTTCCCACCAACCCTTATGTTGTATAAACAGGACATGCACACTTTAACGAACCCATCATTTAAACGACAGGGTCTGTCACACGACTGTGACTGAATTGACTGGTGGGTTTGGGCCCCCACCAAAAAAAGAAGCAATCAATCTCTCCTTGCACAAACTGGCTCTACAGATTCAAGATGTCCACCTCATCATCATCCTCCGATTCCTCACCCCTTTCACTGTGTACATCCCCCTCCTCACAGATTATTAATTTGTCCCCACTGGAATCCACCATTTCAGGTCCCTGTGTACTTTCTGGAGGCAATTGCTGCTGGTGAATATCTCCACGGAGGAATTGATTATAATTAATTTTGATGAAAATCATCTTCTCCACATTTTCTGGAAGTAACCTCGTACGCCGATTGCTGACAAGGTGAGCGGCTGCACTAAACACTCTTTCGGAGTACACACTGGAGGGAGGGCAACTTAGGTAGAATAAAGCCAGTTTGTGCAAGGGCCTTTCAAATTGCCTCTTTTTCCTGCCAGTATACGTACGGACTGTCTGACGTGCCTACTTGGATGCGGTCACTCATATAATCCTCCACCATTCTTTCAATGGTGAGAGAATCATATGCAGTGACAGTAGACGACATGTTAGTAATCGTTGGCAGGTCCTTCAGTCCGGACTAGATGTCAGCACTCGCTCCAGACTGCCCTGCATCACCGCCAGCGGGTGGGCTCGGAATTCTTAGCCTTTTCCTCGCACCCCCAGTTGCGGGAGAATGTGAAGGAGGAGATGTTGACGGGTCACGTTCCGCTTGACTTGACAATTTTCTCACCAGCAGGTCTTTGAACCTCTGCAGACTTGTGTCTGCTGGAAAGAGAGATACAACGTAGGTTTTAAATCTAGGATCGAGCACTGTGGGCAAAATGTAGTGCTCTGATTTCAACAGATTGACCACCCGTGAATCCTGGTTAAGCGAATTAAGGGCTCCATCCACAAGTCCCACATGCCTAGCGGAATCGCTCTGTTTTAGCTCCTCCTTCAATGTCCCCAGCTTCTTCTGCAAAAGCCTGATGAGGGGAATGACCTGACTCAGGCTGGCAGTGTCTGAACTGACTTCACGTGTGTCAAGTTCAAAGGGTTGCAGAACCTTGCGCAACATTGAAATCATTCTCCACTGCGCTTGAGTCAGGTGCATTCCCCCTCTTTTGCCTATATCGTGGGCAGATGTATAGGCTTGAATGGCCTTTTGCTGCTCCTCCATCCTCTGAAGCATATAGAGGGTTGAATTCCACCTCGTTACCACCTCTTGCTTCAGATGATGGCAGAGCAGGTTCAGGAATGTTTGGTGGTGCTCCAGTCTTTGGTACGCGGTGGCTGAATGCCGAAAGTGGCCCGCAATTCTTCGGGCCACCGACAGCATCTCTTGCACGCCCCTGTCATTTTTTAAATAATTCTGCACCACCAAATTCAATGTATGTGCAAAACATGGGACGTGCTGGAATTTGCCCAGATGTAATGCACGCACAATATTGCTGGCGTTGTCCGATGCCACAAATCCCCAGGAGAGTCCAATTGGGGTAAGCCATTCTGCGATGATGTTCCTCAGTTTCCGTAAGAGGTTGTCAGCTGTGTACCTTTTCTGGAAAGCGGTGATACAAAGCGTAGCCTGCCTAGGAACGAGTTGGTGTTTGCGAGATGCTGCTACTGGTGGCGCCGCTGCTGTTCTTGCTGCGGGAGGCAATACATCTACCCAGTGGGCTGTCACAGTCATATAGTCCTGAGTCTGCCCTGCTCCACTGGTCCACAAGTCCGTGGTTAAGTGGACATTGGGTACAACTGCATTTTTTAGGACACTGGTGACTCTTTTTCTGAGGTCTGTGTACATTTTCGGTATCGCCTGCCTAGAGAAATGGAACCTAGATGGTATTTGGTACCGGGACACAGTACCTCAATCAAGTCTCTAGTTGCCTCTGAATTAACGGTGGATACCGGAACCACGTTTCTCACCGCCCAGGCTGCCAAGGCCTCAGTTATCCGCTTTGCAGCAGGATGACTGCTGTGATATTTCATCTTCCTCGCAAAGGACTGTTGGACAGTCAATTGCTTACTGGAAGTAGTACAAGTGGTCTTCCGACTTCCCTTCTGGGATGACGATCGACTCCCAGCAGCAACAACAGCAGCGCCAGCAGCAGTAGGCGTTACACTCAAGGATGCATCAGAGGAATCCCAGGCAGGAGAGGACTCGTCATACTTGCCAGTGACATGGCCTGCAGGACTATTGGCTTTCCTGTGTAAGGTGGAAATTCACACTGAGGGAGTTGGTGGTGAGGTTTGCAGGAGTTTGGTTACAAGAGGAAGGGATTTAGTGGTCAGTGGACTACTTCCGCTGTCATCCAAAGTTTTTGAACTTGTCACTGACTTATGATGAATGCGCTGCAGGTGACGTATAAGGGAGGATGTTCCTAGGTGGTTAACGTCCTTACCCCTACTTATTACAGCTTGACAAAGGCAACACACGGCTTGATACCTGTTGTCCGCATTTGTGTTGAAATAATTCCACACCGAAGAGCTGATTTTTTTTGTATTTTGACCAGGCATGTCAATGGCCATATTCGTCCCACGGACAACAGGTGTCTCGCCGGGTGCCTGACTTAAACAAACCACCTCACCATCAGAATCCTCCTTGTCAATTTCCTCCCCAGCACCAGCAACACCCATATCCTCATCCTGGTGTACTTCAAGAGTGACATCTTCAATTTGACTATCAGGAACTGGACCACGGGTGCTCCTTCCAGCACTTGCAGGGGGCGTGCAAATGGTGGAAGGCGTAAGCTCTTCCCGTCCAGTGTTGGGAATGTCAGGCATCGCAACCGACACAATTGGACTCTCCTTGGGGATTTGTGATTTAGAAGAACGCACAGTTCTTTGCAGTACTTTTGCCAGCTTAAGTCTTTTCATTTTTCTAGCGAGAGGATGAGTGCTTCCATCCTCATGTGAAGCTGAACCACTAGCCATGAACATAGGCCAGGGCCTCAGCCGTTCCTTGCCACTCCGTGTCGTAAATGGCATATTGGCAAGTTTACGCTTCTCCTCAGACGCTTTCAATTTAGATTTTTGGGGCATTTTACTGAGCTTTTGTTTTTTGGATTTTACATGCTCTCTACTATGACATTGGGCATCGGCCTTGGCAGACGACGTTGATGGCATTTCATCGTCTCGGCCATGACTAGTGGCAGCAGCTTCAGCACGAGGTGGAAGTGGATCTTGATCTTTCCCTATTTTACCCTCCACATTTTTGTTCTCCATTTTTTAATGTGTGGAATTATATGCCAGTATCAATAGCAATGGCCTACTACTATATATACTGCGCACAACTGAAATGCACCACAGGTATGGATGGATAGTATACTTGACGACACAGAGGTAGGTACAGCAGTGGCCTACTGTACCGTAATGCTATATATTATATACTGGTGGTCAGCAAACTGTGCAAAACTGAAATACACCACAGGTATGGATGGATAGTATACTTGACGACACAGAGGTAGGTACAGCAGTGGCCTACTGTACCATTATGCTATATATTATATACTGGTGGTCAGCAAACTGTGCAAAACTGAAATGCCCCACAGGTATGGATGGATAGTATACTTGACGACACAGAGGTAGGTACAGCAGTGGCCTACTGTACCGTAATGCTATATATTATATACTGGTGGTCAGCAAAATTATGCACTGTACTCCTACTATATACTACAATGCAGCACAGATATGGGGGTAAATTTACTAAGATTCGTATTTTCCCGTTTCAGGTCAAAGTTCAATCACGAATGACATCGAAAGTGTAAAACTGCAACTTTTTGAACTGATTACGACTAATTTACTAAGCTGTCGTATTCGGGTTTTTCTTTTGTTCCGATGTCGATGTCATTCGTGGTTTTTTTTCTATTTTTACGGCAGTGATTAGCAAAACACTGCCGACTTTTTTACAATGAATCTCGGCCGGATCTGTGTGATCCGTGCTGGGGTTCATTTTTTTTGTTTTTTTAAAATTTAACACTGTCAAATATTTAAAAAAAAATTGCGTGGGGTCCCCCCTCCTAAGCATAACCAGCCTCGGGCTCTTTGAGCCGATCCTGGTTGCCGAAATATGGGAAAAAAAATGACAGGGGTTCCCCCATATTTAAGCAACCAGCATCGGGCTCTGCGCCTGGTCCTGGTTCCAAAAATACGGGGGACAAAAAGAGTAGGGGTCCCCCGTATTTTTAAAACCAGCACCGGGCTCCACTAGCTGGACAGATAATGCCACAGCCGGGGGTCACTTTTATATAGTGCCCTGCGGCCGTGGCATCAAAAATCCAACTAGTCACCCCTGGCCGGGGTACCCTGGGGGAGTGGGAACCCCTTCAATCAAGGGGTTCCCCCCCCCAGCCACCCAAGGGCCAGGGGTGAAGCCCGAGGCTGCCCCCCCCATCCAATGGGCTGCGGATGGGGGGGCTGATAGCCTTTGTTGTAAAAGAAAAGATATTGTTTTTAGTAGCAGTACTACAAGTCCCAGCAAGCCTCCCCCGCATGCTGGTACTTGGAGAACCACAAGTACCAGCATGCGGCGGAAAAACGGGCCCGCTGGTACCTGTAGTAGTACTACTACTAAAAAAATACCCAAAAAAACACAAGACACACACACCGTGAAAGTATAATTTTATTACATACATACACACATACATACATACTTACCTTATGTTCCCACGCAGGTCGGTCCTCTTCTCCAGTAGAATCCAAGGGGTACCTGTTGAAGAAATTATACTCACGAGATCCAGGGGTCCAGGGTCCTCGGGGAATCCCGGTGTAATCCACGTACTTGAAAAAAATAACAAAACGGACACCCGAGCCACGCACTAAAAGGGGACCCATGTTTGCACATGGATCCCCTTTTCCCGACTGCCAGAAACCCACTCTGACTGATGTCTAAGTGGGTTTCTTCAGCCAATCAGGGAGTGCCACGTTGTAGCACTCTCCTGATCGGCTGTGTGCTCCTGTACTGAGTGACAGGCGGCACACGGCAGTGTTACAATGTAGCGCCTATGCGCTCCATTGTAACCAATGCTGGGAACTTTCTGCCCTGCGGTTGACCTAAAGTGACGTCACCGCTGAGCAGAAAATTCCCAGCATTGGTTACAATGGAGCGCATAGGCGCAACATTGTAACACTGCCGTGTGCCGCCTGTCACTCAGTACAGGAGCACACAGCCGATCAGGAGAGTGCTACAACGTGGCACTCCCTGATTGGCTGTAGAAACCCACTTAGACATCAGTCAGATTGGGTTTCTGGCAGTCGGGAAAAGGGGATCCATGTGCAAACATGGGTCCCCTTTTAGTGCGTGGCTCGGGTGTCCGTTTTGTTATTTTTTTCAAGTACGTGGATTACACCTGGATTCCCCGAGGACCCTGGACCCCTGGATCTCGTGAGTATAATTTCTTCAACAGGTACCCCTTGGATTCTACTGGAGAAGAGGACCGACCTGCGTGGGAACATAAGGTAAGTATGTATGTATGTGTGTATGTATGTAATAAAATTATACTTTCACGGTGTGTGTGTCTTGTGTTTTTTTGGGTATTTTTTTAGTAGTAGTACTACAGGTACCAGCGGGCCCGTTTTTCCGCCGCATGCTGGTACTTGTGGTTCTCCAAGTACCAGCATGCGGGGGAGGCTTGCTGGGACTTGTAGTACTGCTACTAAAAACAATATCTTTTCTTTTACAACAAAGGCTATCAGCCCCCCCATCCGCAGCCCATTGGATGGGGGGGGACAGCCTCGGGCTTCACCCCTGGCCCTTGGGTGGCTGGGGGGGGGGACTCCTTGATTGAAGGGGTCCCCACTCTCCCAGGGTACCCCGGCCAGGGGTGACTAGTTGGATTTTTGATGCCACGGCCGCAGGGCACTATATAAAAGTGACCCCCGGCTGTGGCATTATCTGTCCAGCTAGTGGAGCCCGGTGCTGGTTTTAAAAATACGGGGGACCCCTACTCTTTTTGTCCCCCGTATTTTTGGAACCAGGACCAGGCGCAGAGCCCGATGCTGGTTGCTTAAATATGGGGGAACCCCTGTCAATTTTTTCACCATATTTCTGCAACCAGGATCGGCTCAAAGAGCCCGAGGCTGGTTATGCTTAGGACGGGGGACCCCACGCAATTTTTTTTTAAAAAATAAGCACTTTCCCACCCCTTCCCACTGATATACATGCACGGATCTCATGGATCCGTGCATGCCTATCCAATCACGAATTAAAAAAAAAGGTCTGTTTTTTTTTAGCACTTTTTTACGAGTTGTAATTTTTCACGGCAGTGTTTGTTTTTTTTTGCTTTGCACTTCTTAGTAAATGACCGAGATTCATACTTAAACAGCCGCGTTTTGACCGATGGTGTATTCATTCGTGATTTTTTTCCTAGGACTTCAAAATATTACGAATGCCCTCATCACTGCCGTGATTATTGCTTAGTAAATTACCGAGATGACACTTTGATGAAAAAACGGCATCTCGGTCAAAATCGGGAGCTTAGTAAATTTACCCCATGGAGTGTTTTTCAGGCAGACAACGTATACTGGTGGTCACTAGTCAGCAAAACTCTGCACTGTACTCCTCCTATATAATACTGCTGCTCCCCAGTCCCCACAATTAAGCAGTGTGAGCACAGATATATGCAGCACACTGAGCACAGATATGGAGTGTTTTTCAGGCAGACAACGTATACTGGTGGTCACTGTCAGCAAAACTCTGCACTGTACTCCTCCTATATAATACTGCTGCTCCCCAGTCCCCACAATTAAGCAGTGTGAGCACAGATATATGCAGCACACTGAGCACAGATATGGAGTGTTTTTCAGGCAGACAACGTATACTGGTGGTCACTAGTCAGCAAAACTCTGCACTGTACTCCTCCTATATAATACTGCTGCTCCCCAGTCCCCACAATTAAGCAGTGTGAGCACAGATATATGCAGCACACTGAGCACAGATATGGAGTGTTTTTCAGGCAGACAACGTATACTGGTGGTCACTGTCAGCAAAACTCTGCACTGTACTCCTCCTATATAATACTGCTGCTCCCCAGTCCCCACAATTAAGCAGTGTGAGCACAGATATATGCAGCACACTAAGCACAGATAACGGATAAGGAGCGTTTTTTTCACGCAGAGAACGGATAAAACTGGTGGTCACTGATCAGCAAAACTCTGCACTGTACTCCTCCTATATTAATAATACAAAGCAAGCACAAATATTTGCATCAACAATGAATTAAAACGGAGAGGACGCCAGCCACGTCCTCTCCCTAACATTTCCAATGCACGAGTGAAAATGGCGGCGACGCGCGGCTGCTTATATAGAATCCGAAACTCGCGAGAATCCGACAGCGGGATGACGTTCGGGCGCGCTCGGGTTAACCCAGCCATACGGGAGAATCCGAGTATGCCTCGGACCCGTGTAAAATGGGTGAAGTTCGGGGGGGGGGGGGGGGTACGGTTTCCGAGGAACCGAACCCGCTCATCACTACCCTCCATACCACACCCACTTTATCTACAGAATTATTGAGCATTAGATTGAGATCAGATCATACGTAGATATAAGTGACAGCAGGATAACATAATTATCTCACCACTCTGGGGTACATTTACTAGAGATGAGCGGGTTCGGTTCCTCGGAATCCGAACCCGCCCGAACTTCATGTTTTTTTTCACGGGTCCGAGCGACTCGGATCTTCCCGCCTTGCTCGGTTAACCCGAGCGCGCCCCGAACGTCATCATGACGCTGTCGGATTCTCGCGAGGCTCGGATTCTATCGCGAGACTCGGATTCTATATAAGGAGCCGCGCGTCGCCGCCATTTTCACTCGTGCATTGAGATTGATAGGGAGAGGACGTGTCTGGCGTCCTCTCCATTAGAATAGAGATAGATTAGATAGAGAGAGAGAGATTGTGCAGAGTCGCAGACAGAGTTAGTTTACCACAGTCAGTGACCAGTGCAGTTGCTAGTTAACTTTTATTTAATATAATATATCCGTTCACTTCTCTCTGCTATATCCGTTCTCTGCCTGAAAAAAAAAACGATACACAGCACAGTCAGTCACACAGTGTGACTCAGTCTGTGTGCACTCAGCTCAGCCCAGTGTGCTGCACAGTCATCAATGTATAAATTAAAAGCTTATAATTAATTGTGGGGGAGACTGGGGAGCACTGCAGGTTGTTAGCAGGAGCCAGGAGTACAATTATATTAATTAACAGTGCACACTTTTGCTGCAGGAGTGGTGACCAGTGCCTGACCACCAGTATAGTATTGTTGTATACTACTAATATCTCTTTAAATATCAACCAGTCTATATTAGCAGCAGACACAGTACAGTGCGGTAGTTCACGGCTGTGGCTACCTCTGTGTCGGCACACGGCAGGCAGTCCGTCCGACCAGAATTGTATTATTTATTATTATATACCTACCACCTAACCGTGGTTTTTTTTTCATTCTTTATACCGTCATAGTGTCATCCTAATTGTTACGAGTATACTACTATCTCTTTATCAACCAGTGTACAGTGCGGTAGTTCACGGCTGTGGCTACCTCTGTGTCGGCACACGGCAGGCAGTCCGTCCGACCAGAATTGTATTATTTATTATTATATACCTACCACCTAACCGTGGTTTTTTTTTCATTCTTTATACCGTCATAGTGTCATCCTAATTGTTACGAGTATACTACTATCTCTTTATCAACCAGTGTACAGTGCGGTAGTTCACGGCTGTGGCTACCTCTGTGTCGGCACACGGCAGGCAGTCCGTCCGACCAGAATTGTATTATTTATTATTATATACCTACCACCTAACCGTGGTTTTTTTTTTCATTCTTTATACCGTCATAGTGTCATCCTAATTGTTACGAGTATACTACTATCTCTTTATCAACCAGTGTACAGTGCGGTAGTTCACGGCTGTGGCTACCTCTGTGTCGGCACACGGCAGGCAGTCCGTCCGACCAGAATTGTATTATTTATTATTATATACCTACCACCTAACCGTGGTTTTTTTTTTCATTCTTTATACCGTCATAGTGTCATCCTAATTGTTACGAGTATACTACTATCTCTTTATCAACCAGTGTACAGTGCGGTAGTTCACGGCTGTGGCTACCTCTGTGTCGGCACACGGCAGGCAGTCCGTCCGACCAGAATTGTATTATTTATTATTATATACCTACCACCTAACCGTGGTTTTTTTTTCATTCTTTATACCGTCATAGTGTCATCCTAATTGTTACGAGTATACTACTATCTCTTTATCAACCAGTGTACAGTGCGGTAGTTCACGGCTGTGGCTACCTCTGTGTCGGCACACGGCAGGCAGTCCGTCCGACCAGAATTGTATTATTTATTATTATATACCTACCACCTAACCGTGGTTTTTTTTTCATTCTTTATACCGTCATAGTGTCATCCTAATTGTTACGAGTATACTACTATCTCTTTATCAACCAGTGTACAGTGCGGTAGTTCACGGCTGTGGCTACCTCTGTGTCGGCACACGGCAGGCAGTCCGTCCGACCAGAATTGTATTATTTATTATTATATACCTACCACCTAACCGTGGTTTTTTTTTCATTCTTTATACCGTCATAGTGTCATCCTAATTGTTACGAGTATACTACTATCTCTTTATCAACCAGTGTACAGTGCGGTAGTTCACGGCTGTGGCTACCTCTGTGTCGGCACACGGCAGGCAGTCCGTCCGACCAGAATTGTATTATTTATTATTATATACCTACCACCTAACCGTGGTTTTTTTTTTCATTCTTTATACCGTCATAGTGTCATCCTAATTGTTACGAGTATACTACTATCTCTTTATCAACCAGTGTACAGTGCGGTAGTTCACGGCTGTGGCTACCTCTGTGTCGGCACATGGCAGGCAGTCCGTCCGACCAGAATTGTATTATTTATTATTATATACCTACCACCTAACCGTGGTTTTTTTTTCATTCTTTATACCGTCATAGTGTCATCCTAATTGTTACGAGTATACTACTATCTCTTTATCAACCAGTGTACAGTGCGGTAGTTCACGGCTGTGGCTACCTCTGTGTCGGCAGTCGGCAGGCAGTCCGTCCATCCATAATTGTATTATTATTATAATATATACCACCTAACCGTGGTTTTTTTATACCACCTAACCGTGGCAGTCCGTCCATAATTGTATACTAGTATCCAATCCATCCATCTCCATTGTTTACCTGAGGTGCCTTTTAGTTCTGCCTATAAAATATGGAGAACAAAAAAGTTGAGGTTCCAAAATTAGGGAAAGATCAAGATCCACTTCCACCTCGTGCTGAAGCTGCTGCCACTAGTCATGGCCGAGACGATGAAATGCCAACAACGTCGTCTGCCAAGGCCGATGCCCAATGTCATAGTACAGAGCATGTCAAATCCAAAACACCAAATATCAGAAAAAAAAGGACTCCAAAACCTAAAATAAAATTGTCGGAGGAGAAGCGTAAACTTGCCAATATGCCATTTACCACACGGAGTGGCAAGGAACGGCTGAGGCCCTGGCCTATGTTCATGGCTAGTGGTTCAGCTTCACATGAGGATGGAAGCACTCAGCCTCTCGCTAGAAAACTGAAAAGACTCAAGCTGGCAAAAGCACCGCAAAGAACTGTGCGTTCTTTGAAATCCCAAATCCACAAGGAGAGTCCAATTGTGTCGTTTGCGATGCCTGACCTTCCCAACACTGGACGTGAAGAGCATGCGCCTTCCACTATTTGCATGCCCCCTGCAAGTGCTGGAAGGAGCACCCGCAGTCCAGTTCCTGATAGTCAGATTGAAGATGTCAGTGTTGAAGTACACCAGGATGAGGAGGATATGGGTGTTGCTGGCGCTGGGGAGGAAATTGACCAGGAGGATTCTGATGGTGAGGTGGTTTGTTTAAGTCAGGCACCCGGGGAGACACCTGTTGTCCGTGGGAGGAATATGGCCGTTGACATGCCAGGTGAAAATACCAAAAAAATCAGCTCTTCGGTGTGGAGGTATTTCACCACAAATGCGGACAACAGGTGTCAAGCCGTGTGTTCCCTTTGTCAAGCTGTAATAAGTAGGGGTAAGGACGTTAACCACCTCGGAACATCCTCCCTTATACGTCACCTGCAGCGCATTCATAATAAGTCAGTGACAAGTTCAAAAACTTTGGGTGACAGCGGAAGCAGTCCACTGACCAGTAAATCCCTTCCTCTTGTAACCAAGCTCACGCAAACCACCCCACCAACTCCCTCAGTGTCAATTTCCTCCTTCCCCAGGAATGCCAATAGTCCTGCAGGCCATGTCACTGGCAAGTCTGACGAGTCCTCTCCTGCCTGGGATTCCTCCGATGCATCCTTGCGTGTAACGCCTACTGCTGCTGGCGCTGCTGTTGTTGCCGCTGGGAGTCGATGGTCATCCCAGAGGGGAAGTCGTAAGCCCACTTGTACTACTTCCAGTAAGCAATTGACTGTTCAACAGTCCTTTGCGAGGAAGATGAAATATCACAGCAGTCATCCTACTGCAAAGCGGATAACTGAGGCCTTGGCATCCTGGGTGGTGAGAAACGTGGTTCCGGTATCCATCATTACTGCAGAGCCAACTAGAGACTTGTTGGAGGTACTGTGTCCCCGGTACCAAATACCATCTAGGTTCCATTTCTCTAGGCAGGCGATACCGAAAATGTACACAGACCTCAGAAAAAGAGTCACCAGTGTCCTAAAAAATGCAGCTGTACCCAATGTCCACTTAACCACGGACATGTGGACAAGTGGAGCAGGGCAGGGTCAGGACTATATGACTGTGACAGCCCACTGGGTAGATGTATGGACTCCCGCCGCAAGAACAGCAGCGGCGGCACCAGTAGCAGCATCTCGCAAACGCCAACTCTTTCCTAGGCAGGCTACGCTTTGTATCACCGCTTTCCAGAATACGCACACAGCTGAAAACCTCTTACGGCAACTGAGGAAGATCATCGCGGAATGGCTTACCCCAATTGGACTCTCCTGTGGATTTGTGGCATCGGACAACGCCAGCAATATTGTGTGTGCATTAAATCTGGGCCAATTCCAGCACGTCCCATGTTTTGCACATACCTTGAATTTGGTGGTGCAGAATTTTTTAAAAAACGACAGGGCCGTGCAAGAGATGCTGTCGGTGGCCAGAAGAATTGCGGGACACTTTCGGCGTACAGGCACCACGTACAGAAAACTGGAGCACCACCAAAAACTACTGAACCTGCCCTGCCATCATCTGAAGCAAGAAGTGGTAACGAGGTGGAATTCAACCCTCTATATGCTTCAGAGGTTGGAGGAGCAGCAAAAGGCCATTCAAGCCTATACAATTGAGCACGATATAGTAGGTGGAATGCACCTGTCTCAAGTGCAGTGGAGAATGATTTCAACGTTGTGCAAGGTTCTGATGCCCTTTGAACTTGCCACACGTGAAGTCAGTTCAGACACTGCCAGCCTGAGTCAGGTCATTCCCCTCATCAGGCTTTTGCAGAAGAAGCTGGAGGCATTGAAGGAGGAGCTAACACGGAGCGATTCCGCTAGGCATGTGGGACTTGTGGATGCAGCCCTTAATTCGCTTAACAAGGATTCACGGGTGGTCAATCTGTTGAAATCAGAGCACTACATTTTGGCCACCGTGCTCGATCCTAGATTTAAAGCCTACCTTGGATCTCTCTTTCCGGCAGACACAGGTCTGCTGGGGTTGAAAGACCTGCTGGTGACAAAATTGTCAAGTCAAGCGGAACGCGACCTGTCAACATCTCCTCCTTCACATTCTCCCGCAACTGGGGGTGCGAGGAAAAGGCTCAGAATTCCGAGCCCACCCGCTGGCGGTGATGCAGGGCAGTCTGGAGCGACTGCTGATGCTGACATCTGGTCCGGACTGAAGGACCTGACAACGATTACGGACATGTCGTCTACTGTCACTGCATATGATTCTCTCAACATTGATAGAATGGTGGAGGATTATATGAGTGACCGCATCCAAGTAGGCACGTCACACAGTCCGTACTTATACTGGCAGGAAAAAGAGGCAATTTGGAGGCCCTTGCACAAACTGGCTTTATTCTACCTAAGTTGCCCTCCCACAAGTGTGTACTCCGAAAGAGTGTTTAGTGCCGCCGCTCACCTTGTCAGCAATCGGCGTACGAGGTTACATCCAGAAAATGTGGAGAAGATGATGTTCATTAAAATGAATTATAATCAATTCCTCCGCGGAGACATTGACCAGCAGCAATTGCCTCCACAAAGTACACAGGGAGCTGAGATGGTGGATTCCAGTGGGGACGAATTGATAATCTGTGAGGAGGGGGATGTACACGGTGATATATCGGAGGGTGAAGATGAGGTGGACATCTTGCCTCTGTAGAGCCAGTTTGTGCAAGGAGAGATTAATTGCTTCTTTTTTGGGGGGGGTCCAAACCAACCCGTCATATCAGTCACAGTCGTGTGGCAGACCCTGTCACTGAAATGATGGGTTGGTTAAAGTGTGCATGTCCTGTTTTGTTTATACAACATAAGGGTGGGTGGGAGGGCCCAAGGATAATTCCATCTTGCACCTCTTTTTTCTTTTCTTTTTCTTTGCATCATGTGCTGATTGGGGTGGGTTTTTTGGAAGGGACACCCTGCGTGACACTGCAGTGCCACTCCTAGATGGGCCCGGTGTTTGTGTCGGCCACTAGGGTCGCTAATCTTACTCACACAGCTACCTCATTGCGCCTCTTTTTTTCTTTGCGTCATGTGCTGTTTGGGGAGGGTTTTTTGGAAGGGACATCCTGCGTGACACTGCAGTGCCACTCCTAGATGTGCCCGGTGTTTGTGTCGGCCACTAGGGTCGCTAATCTTACTCACACAGTCAGCTACCTCATTGCGCCTCTTTTTTTCTTTGCGTCATGTGCTGTTTGGGGAGGGTTTTTTGGAAGGACCATCCTGCGTGACACTGCAGTGCCACTCCTAGATGGGCCCGGTGTTTGTGTCGGCCACTAGGGTCGCTAATCTTACTCACACAGCTACCTCATTGCGCCTCTTTTTTTCTTTGCGTCATGTGCTGTTTGGGGAGGGTTTTTTGGAAGGGACATCCTGCGTGACACTGCAGTGCCACTCCTAGATGGGCCCGGTGTTTGTGTCGGCCACTAGGGTCGCTTATCTTACTCACACAGCGACCTCGGTGCAAATTTTAGGACTAAAAATAATATTGTGAGGTGTGAGGTATTCAGAATAGACTGAAAATGAGTGTAAATTATGGTTTTTGAGGTTAATAATACTTTGGGATCAAAATGACCCCCAAATTCTATGATTTAAGCTGTTTTTTAGTGTTTTTTGAAAAAAACACCCGAATCCAAAACACACCCGAATCCGACAAAAAAAATTCGGTGAGGTTTTGCCAAAACGCGTTCGAACCCAAAACACGGCCGCGGAACCGAACCCAAAACCAAAACACAAAACCCGAAAAATTTCAGGCGCTCATCTCTAACATTTACTAAGATGGGAGTTCTAGTTAAGATTGGATGTTTCCCATAGCGACCAATCAGATTCCAGGTATTATCTTCTAGAAGGTGCTAGATAAATGAGAAGTAGAATCTGATTGGTTGCTATGGGCAACATCCCCTCTTAAATAGAACTCCCATCTTAGTAAATTTACCCCTCTGTCTCTGTTTTGTGGCATTGTGCTGTTTTGCAGCCTTTTCCTTTCTCTACGTGCACACATTCTTAGGAGGATGACATCACTGGTACACTATGATATATCTCACGTGTCACTCTTAACAGAGATCCAGGCGGTGCAGATTAAAGGACTGGTTTGGTTGGTGTTGTGTACAAAGGAACCAGGTCACCTCAGATTGCACAGGAAGCATTGTTACAACACAACAGAGCTTTCCGCTCAACAGCACATGAATATTCAGTAACAGCACAGCAATTATCTGGGATTTATAGGACACGTAGAGACCATGCATTCCAAGTTAAATGTTGAAGGTCACACTTGATAACAATTGGTGATGTAACAGAATTTACAGTATAAGAATAATCCCTTCACAATTGCAAAACATAAATAAATGTGCTAATTAATGCATCTAATTATTTATTACCAGTTTTTACGATAGCGCACACATATTCCGCAGTGCTTTACAGAGAATATTTGTCCATTCACATCAGCCCCTGCCCCAGTGGAGCTTACAATCTATATTCCCTACCACATGTACACGCAAACACATTCACACTAGGGTTAATTTTTATTGGGATTCAATTAAACTACCAGTATATTTTCAGATTGTTCGAGAAAACCAGAGTACCTGGGGGAAACCCACGCAAGTACGGGGAGAACATACAAACTCAACACAGTTAGGACCATGGTGGGAATCGAACCCATGATCTCAGTGCTGTGAGGTAGTAATGCTAACCATTACACCATCCGTGCAAGAGATTGCTGTATTCAATATTAGGGCAGGATATTAAAGTCAAGAAATTGAAAGTCTTTATTTTTGGGGTATGCAGTCAGATTGTTGACATTCACTATTTGCCGACAAATAGTGTTGAATGTTATGTCGACACAAGAATGTTGAATGTTTTATTGTCAGCATAATTAAAATAATGACATCTGACATGTTGATATTTTCAAAATGTTGACATATGATATACCGACATAGTGAAAATGTCAAAATAAGTATTAGGGTTAGTGTTTATGTTACCAGTAAGTACAGGGTTAGTTAGGGTTAGGCTGGGTACAAACTTGGCCGAAGAATTGCCCTAATGTCCGAACCAGGTAAGCATATACTGTACACACTTACCGATTGGCCATTCTATGTGTCGTCCTGATGTCACAACTGGATGGGCATTCGAATTTGCCCTGCAGCAAGTGTACGGGCAGTCTGTGGATTGCCCATACACACAGCCAGATGTGCTAATATATCTGTATATTGTAAAACCACCCTAACTTTCATATTCAAGTTAATGAGGCTTTTGGACAGCAAACAACGCCTAAATATACTATTGTATATATAATAATATGGGATTACTTTCCACAGGCAAGCCCATAATCCTGCAAATTGTTGACTTCAGAGGGGTTTTACAAAAAAACAGACCCCTATATAGACAAAATAGCAACAGTCTTGAGCAAAAGTGGGCTCAGGGATTGTGTAAGAGGGTCTCAGAGCCTAATTCAAACATCGCTGTTGTGCAATTTCACATGGTGGGTGATTATAGAACGACTGCGCATGCAGAGCTGGCCATAGGCATAGGCAAACTAGGCAATTGCCTAGGGCATTTGATATGCCTAGGGGCATCAGCAGCTTCTGCTGATTAAAATGATATGCAGCATGCCTATATTCTGTGTGTAGCATTTCATATGCAGATACAGCCACAGTCTCACACAGTATATAGGCATGCTGCATATCATTTTAATCAGCAGGAGCTGCTTGTGCATCCTAGCCACATAGCAATGCAAATAAGATGCATTTTCATAAAAAAAAGGTGCCCGACGTTAGCATTGAGGCAAAATTTATGAGGACACATCTGTATCCAAGCAGAGGCAGAGGTCACAGTGTTAGTGGCAGTGTGAGTGCTGTGTACATGTGAGTGGGTTGGTTGTGCAGTATTGTTCGGAATATGTGTAAGGAGCATTATGTGTGTCATGTAAAAATGATTTAATAATATGCAACATATGTGTAAGGGGCACTATGTGTGTCATTATGTGTATAAGGGCATTAATAATGTTAATACTACTGTGGGATGTAATGTGAATAATGGACATTATCGCATGATCAAATGTGAATAAAGTTTCAGTACTGTGTGCCGTAATTTGAATTGGGGTTAACATTGTGTGGCCATGCCCCTTGCCAGCAAAAACACACCCCTTTTTGGGCTGTGCGCCAAATAAGCGAACTGTTCCTATTTAAAATATTGGGGGTACAAACACCAAAATAAGGACTGTTATGGGTGAGGGGTGATGGTGCAGGGTCAGAGGCGGAACTAGTGGCGGTGCTAGGGGGCACCAGCCAAAATCTTGCCTAGGGCATCATATTGGTTAGGGCCGGCTCTGTGCGCATGCATATGGATCACAATGTGCGGGCGCAAGGCCAAACTGCGAAAGAATGGTACAAAAGTTTTGAACGCTAGGCATACGCAAGTTGATTGATAGGAAGCGGACGTTTGGGGATGGTAACTGGCCGTTTTCTGGGAGTGTCAGGAAAAACGCAGGGGTGCCCAAGCGTTTTCAGGGAGTGTTTGTGACGCCAGCTCCTGCCTGATCAGCCTGATTCTATTGCACTGTAGGAGTAAGTCCTGGGCTACGCACAGACTGGAAAAATCATTAGATGGTGAGCGAGTTGCGAACGGATTTGCAGCTGTCCGCTGTCTGGCGAAGTTTTCGCACGGTATACGCATGCATTCGCACACTTGCACGGGGTGAGTTTTCACTCTTTACGGGCGGTGGCTATCTGATCGCAGATCTCTGCAAAAATGCAGAGGAGCGATCAGGTCTTAAAAAAAATTGCTATGAGTATTACTATTTTTTTACTGAATATACTGTACTAATGTTTGTCAGTGGCTCATGCCAGCCAACCAGCTCCTAACTGTCATGTTACACAGGCTGTGTTTGAAAAATGACAGTTAGGAGCTAATTGGTTGGTACTTTATCACAGTGCAATTTATCACTCCCCAAGGCTTCATAAATCTGGCCCAAAGTATCAACCAACCAGCTCCTAACTGTTATTTTTCAAATACAGCCTGTAACATGGCAGTTAGGTGCTGATTGGCTGGTACTTTATATCTCTCAAGGGCTTAGTACATATACCCTAAAATCTGTAAATCATGCAGTGACCTATTTATCCGTGGAAAATTGAGAAGTTATTACCTTACCCTTTCTGCATAGTGACCTAAAAGCCAGCACGGAGGCATAATGTCCATTTTTAATCTATTCAGTTATTTCATACCACAACCTCATGTGCATAAATTGTCCCCATCAATAGAGGCAGAAGGCACAAATTTGAAGTAGCTGTCCTGGACTCCCTGTAGAGTAAGCCAGTCTCCCGATGATGTCATCATCATAACCCTGCACCCCGGATGCAAAAGTATTGTGCTGCATGGGCAGAGCAAGCATTATGCAAGTCATGTCATCACTCCCCACCCCCCTCCTTCCCACACACACACACACACACACACACACACACACACACACACACACACACACGCACACACGCACGCACACACACACACACACGAAAACACACTAATTTGCCTCCCCTTTGGGAAAGTTGAATGAGTACGAAAGTATGGCATAAATCTGACACTACTGATCTCTCATAGCAAATTTACATTGCTCCAGCTACATTAATGACAAAATAATAAAATACAACTTAATTTACCTTGTGCAGAGACAGCTTGGCACAGGACACCTGTAAGAGAATGTATGGAATTAATCACACAGGTAAGTTTAATGGACGTCCTACGACTGTTGTGATATTACAAAGAGTTTTGGGCCTGTCACCTACACACCTATACAAAGTGGAGGCAGCCATTTTGTGGGCCTTATTCTTCACTGAAGTTCCTATTGGTTTCCTATAAGCTGCATTATCATGGGTTAAAACAAAATGGCTGCCTAGTGCCTACAGTGTGAATACGCAAAGGCCAACTTCAATATTGCTGGTTGTGCCATGTTGAATTTATCTTCAATTGCATTAAACTGCTGTTTATTGTGTAATGTGTGGTTACTTTTGTTCTCTACAAGCACATCTTCTCTCATGTACTTCTCTTAAGCACGTCTCTTTATTTGAAACCTGCACACATAAATGGATATTTATCAAAGCTTGGGAAGAGAAAAACGAGAGAAAAAAAAACAATCAACTCCTAACTTTCATTTTTCAAACATAGGGGGACATTTACTAAGCAGTGATAAGAGCGGAGAAGTGAGCCAGTGGAAAACTGCCCATGGCAACCAATCAGCACTGAAGTAACATCTATAATTTGCATACTATAAAATTATACAGAGCTGCTGATTGGTTGATGGGGCAACTTCTCCACTGGCTCACTTCTCCGCTCTTATCACTGCTTAGTAAATGTCCCCCACAGTCTGTAAAATGACAGAGAGGATCTGATTGGTTGGTGCTAAATGTGTCTGTGAGTCTCGTTATGAAACGCAACAAATAAATAGATTTTTGCATGAGCTCAGAGCTGGCAGACATTGAGGCTTATCCTATATTTTAATTGGAGAAAAATATCTAGCCCCTTCCAATGTCTCTTCGCCAGAGAAGCCTCTTACTAGACCAATGCAAACCTAAGCTGCAAATACACAAACGTGCCACATACAGGGTGTTTAAAAAAAAGGTAACTGAAACTTGTATGTCTATCTTATGTATCTTATGTATTATAGTAGACATTGAGTGACAGCCGGTATACCACAGTATGCCATGCGGGAATGTGCATGGTGACTGGATCATTATTTTTCAATGTTACGGGACAGGACGGAATGGCATCCGTAATAACTGGGTTCCAGACAATTTCATTGAGTCTGTGTTGAAGGGACGGCTATAACTCCAAAACAGTTTGCTGCCATGGTTGCACGGATCATTGACCGCATGGAGTACGCAGTGAACAATGACGGACGCCATGTGAAGAATATACACTTGTGTGAGGATGGAAAAAAGTTTGTTACCTTTTTTTTTAAACACTGAATAATAAGAGCAGTCCCAATGTCCCCTAATTCTCACACTTCTAGTTTGTAGAGAATTCCCAGAGAGACTAGAGGCCAGATGTATTGAGCTTTGAAAAGTGATAAAGTGGAGTGTGATAAAGTACCAGCCAATCAGCTCCCAACTGCCATGTTACAGACTGTATTTCAAAAATGTCAGGAGCTGGTTGGTTGGCAGTTTATCACTCTCCACTTTATCACTTTTCAAGGCTTACTACTGTACATCAGACCCCTAGTGTACATAATGATGCGTGCTGGGTGGACTATGGGGCTAATTCAGGTTGGATCGCAAATCACGATCCAACCGGAAATTTTGCGGTCGGCCCGTGGGCGCATGCGCAGCACCCGTACTGCGCATGCACCCGCACTTTCTGCGGGTGGCCGTAGAAAATGCGATCGCCTCTGCCTGTCAATCAGGCAGAGGCGGTCACGGGGCGGGGGGGCAATACTCCGTTTCCAGGGAGGAGATGGGTGTGGAGCGACGCAAACGGTGGACAGTGCAGCACGAACAGGGGCATGTCGGGGGCATGATGACGTCACACGCAGCCGCCGTGATGGGTAAGATGGCGCCGGGTCTCCTGCGGCCGCAGCTAAGCTGCGCCGGCAGGAGGCATCAAGAATTTTTATGATGAAGCAGAAATTGTGAGGCGATCGCAATTTCTGCTTCATCAAGGGGGGGAGGCGCCGGTCAGCATGCTGGGCGTCCTTGCCCAGCAATGGGCGGCCCCCAGCATGCGATCCAAAGGATATCAAATTCTGCTGATTAGGTGCACAGGTACTGTACACACCAAAGTCTATAGCTATCACCATAGTGTGCACTCTGTTAATGAGCTTCTGTGATTTACAGTACCACTTAGTCTGTTCCACTCTATGTCATCTTGTTGTGTACTCACTAACATGATCACACACAATCCCAGGTCAATGCACACCACAGGTTCAGAACCACTGGCATTTTATAATAGGAGCACATGGGCCCCCAGGCTCCAGGGGGCCCACACCGCACAACCTGCGCCCATTTTTTTTTCAGTACCTACCATCTGGTGTCTCACTTCAGCAGCAGCTCTGCAGGGGGCAAACGCAGGATTTAGCCAGGGTGGTTACCATGTGGATGTATGTATGTATGTGTGCATGTGTGCTTGTGTATATATATATATATATATATATATACAAACATACATATATATGTGATGTAGTTATGTGACCGGCAGTCAGGAGAGCACTGGACACAATACCGACTCCTACATCCCGCCACTTCAAAATCCCAACAGTTGGCATGCCGACTAGCAGGGATTATTCCCACTCGTGGGAGTCCACGACACCCATAGAGTAGGAATAGAACCTGTGGAGAGTGCAGCTCGCCACCAAGCCCACAGCGTGGCGAGCTTCCAGGTACTCGGAAACCCCTCCTGCGTGCGTCACTGGCCACGTGATGTCACACGTGGCCGCTGTGAGGGGAAACCATGGCGCCGATGTTCCTGCTGCATGGGGGCTACCAATAATCCCAAAGGTCGCATTTTAGAATGTGATAGCAGTGCTGGGAGGCGTGCTTCTCATGCTGGGCAACCTCGCCCTGTTCTGGGGGCGGCCTCCAGCATGAAATGTATTCAGTAGCAGATTTTGCGATTTAGCAGAATCTGCTACTGAAGCTGAATAAGGGCCATGTGCCTCCTCCTCTCTTGATGCGCCCCTGGACAGAGCACTCATCTCTCGCACCCAGTTCTACTATGCTCACCTAAAATATCTACAGGTTGTACTACCTGACAGACATAAGGACATCCTGGATGAGCAGGAGATGTACATTGAATACAAAAAGACACTTAGATCATGGTCAAATGCATCTATTAAAAGTGGCCATAGAGTGTCATAAGCAAAAAAAAGAAATCATTTCCCCTGGCCTAGAAGTAATTTCCCCTGGCCTAGAAGTACTTTCCCCTGGCCTAGAAGTAATTTCCCCTGCCCTATAAGTCATTTCCCCTGCCCTATAAGTCATTTCCCCTGCCCTATAAGTCATTTCCCCTGCCCTAGAAGTCATTTCCCCTGCCCTATAAGTCATTTCCCCTGCCCTTTATGTAAATACTGTATGTTCTTTAGAATTTCATTGATCAAACTTTCATGTGGGTTATTACAGTATATAACACTTGTTAAAAGCACAGCTAGGTGGAAACAGATTACAGTGCTAAAAGCAGAAGTAATGGCTGCAATGAGCACACATACAGGTAGGTACATAATGGGTAAATGAGACTCTCTCCTTAACAAGTCACTTTAAAGTCATAATAATAGCAAATATTCAATATTAAGTATAAATGTTTCTTACCGACAAGGAGGATGCCAATTCCCCATCCTTTTGTGTTCATGGTGATGACAGAAGAGCTGTGTCCTATCAGGATGATAAAGTGTTTGTTCTTTAATGTATAAACAACACTGATGAGTGGCCTGGTCCCTCCCTGCTTAATACCAACGGAACAAGTCTAATATTCCACATAGCCTGGATCTGTGTCATATGCAAGACAGGCAAGACTTCATACATTGTAAATGATGTCATCTGCCTAGGAATGAGAGAAAGACATATCTATCTCTCTATCTATCTATCTATCTATCTATCTATCCATCCATCCATCTATCTTCTGTCTATCTAACTATCTAGACACGGGTGAGGATAAAACAGGCACCCAATAGTGTATTATATCAGACAAGATTGTAATACTGTATATATATACCTACCGGAAATACGCTTATAACAAGTGTATCTGTAGAGTAGAGTTGTTTTATCTACACCCAGGGGCAGATTGGGATGGAAAACCATCCCGGGAAGTTTATGGAAGCAGCCGTGATGGGGGAGCAGTCTGACAAGGAAGTGGGGTCTGTTGAGGGGGCGGGATCCCTCCTCATAGGGCCTGATTGTACGCAATTGCAACCTTCCTTACATCTTTCGCTGCAGTTGTGTCTGAGACTAGGGGCATATTGGGCCCTGTAAAATTTTGTAGAAGTGGGCTGACATGGGCAGCACAAGAGGTATAACATACCGTGTAGCCATGACAGCATCACTGGATGGCAGAGCTGTTGTTCTGCAGAGATGGAATAACAGAATGAATGGGGACAATGCAGTGTACTGAGTGCGTTGGGCTGCCTGTCATGTGGGTGGTGAGGCCACATGGCAACACACAAAACAGGCCCCACAGACACGTCAGGCTACCAGGAATCTTCCTGGTGAGCCCTGTGGCCAATCCACACCTGGGGAAGTGTCACAAACACTTCCAGTATAAGAGGAACAAAAGGAATAACAGATGGAGGAAGAGGAGAAAAGGGAGGATGAGAGGTAAGAGGAAGAAGAAAATGTAGAGGAACAAGAGGTAGAGGAAGAGGAGAATAAGGAGGAAGAGGGGGAAAAAGGAAGTTGAAAAAGAGGAAGAGGAAGAAGTGAAAGAAGAGAAAGAGGCCTCTTCCTCAGTTTATATTAATACAAGTATCATCTGGTCTGTGTGCATATCCATACATCTACTTGTGCATGAATCACTCCACTCACTGGTTTTCCATTCACAGCTGGAGCTCTTATCATGCTGGGTTCAAAAGATCTATCTGAAACAAGCATCCCATTTATTACCAGATACCTCAAACAAATACAGAAGTTGGGCTACATGCCCACTAGACACATCTGTTCCATGTGTCTGCGTGGTTGCCGAGAAGTGGCAATTTCATCAGCTCTCAGTGGTCCGGGCATCCTTGCCCACTCATTTGTGACACCATGACATCACATGTTCGGGGTCCAGCTGACACAGAGCGCATAGTCAACCTGCTATAGACCTTTTTTCTGATACCAATGTATGTAATTGCCAACAGATTACAGATCAATTTACACCTTTGGCCAATAATTATGAGAAGAACAATTTAACTTTATGTTACATTGCAGAGTTTATTATATTTGTTCTGATGGCCAATGTTCTTAGTGTTTAGAGTGTGTGCCTGCATTTCCCTTTTTTTCTGTGTGACAATTTACACTTTACACAAATTAACTAATTCAGGTATTTCCGGTCTCCTACGTAACCTAATTACAGGTATCTATCCTGGCTGAGTTACAAATCCAACTTGCTAAGCCACAATTTGTGCCAAAGAGATTGCGAATGTTCTCATTTATTCAGTTAAAAATTCCTGATCTAGTGTAATGAAGTGTTATTTACACAAGAGACAATGTTGTCATGACAGTTATTAATAAATTATGATGTTAAGTTTTCTATTTAGAATGTAAGTAAATACAAAATACAGAATCTTGTCGTGACAGTTAATTGTACATGATAAAGTTTCATTTTCTATATAAAATGTAATTAAATTCCAAATTCTAATCAATATACATGAAAACATTTGTTGTTTTCCCCCTTCCAGTAGGAATCTACTTTTCTGCAATTCTGCAGCTCAAACAGAAAGGTCAGTTAAATAATGTAAATATAGGCAGCCACCACATGATATGATATGGCTACATTGCTAATTATATAAATACGTCTAGAGGGGTAGCTATGCAATCAGCCAATCAGAAGAGGCTAGACAGCATTGCTGATAGTTATTTTTATCATCATTAATGCACCAGCACCCACATCTGCCTCCTAAGTTTTATGTGTAATGCTTTCTGTTCTAATTGTGTCACAACTATGTGAACCCAGTAGTGCCAAGAGAGGGGGGGGGAGGGTACAAATTACCCGGGCCCAGGTCTGATGGAGGGGCCCAGTGGGGGCCCTGGGTCCCCTCCTCCTTCCCAGGCAGCAGCAGCTCTTCTCCTCAGCACAACACATGCTGGTGTGTGCTGGGCTGCAGTGTGGCCAGGGGAGGTACTTAAAATACAATCTTTTCAGTATTTTTTCAAAGGGTGCATGTCCACGCCTCCTGTGATTAGGCCATGCCCCCTGAAAAGTACCTGGGCCCTGTGTGAACCCCCCTTGCTTTCAACACCTGCCCCAGGGTTTATTCCACCCCCTTCCACCACCACCACCACTACCACACTTACATAGCATACAATAGAGTTCTATAGAATAATGGCCCTCATTCCGAGTTGATCGCTCGCTAGCTGCTTTTAGCAGCATTGCACACGCTAAGCCGCCGCCCTCTGGGAGTGTATCTTAGCTTAGCAGAAGTGCGAACGAAAGATTAGCAGAACTGCTACTAAAAAATGTCATGCCGTTTCTGAGTAGCTCCAGACCTACTCCTATCTTGTGATCACTGCAGTCTGTTTAGTTCCTGGTTTGACGTCACAAACACGCCCTGCGTTCGGCCAGCCACTCCCCCGTTTCTCCAGCCACTCCTGCGTTTTTACCTGGCACACCTGCATTTTTTAGCACACTCCCTGAAAACGGACAGTTACCACCCAGAAACACCCACTTCCTGTCAATCACACTATGATCACTCGAGCGATGAAAAAACGTCGCTCGAGCTTGTGTAAATCTACAAAGTTGTGTGTGAAAGTACTTAGCGCATGCGCGCTGCGTACCATGCGCATTTTTGCCGGATTTTTACTTAATCGCTGCACTGCGAAAATCGACAGCGAGCGAACAACTCGGAATGACCACCAATAGCTTGGGCCACATTATCATGGGTATCTCTCTATGTTGCTCTATGTCCAGCCAGTGAGACATGTAAAGGACATCTGTAGAATTAGAATAGTGCAGAAAAAGTCCCCAGTAATAGGGGATCCGGCATGAGGGGAAAACTAGGCCCCCATGCTCTAAGCAAGGGTCTACTAGTTTTACCTGGGTGTGGTATGATATGTCGACAGTCACAATGCCAACTTCATAATATCAACATGGTAATGTCAACATAGTCATAATGTCAACATTGATCATGTTGGCATTCATCATGTGAATTAGAGTTTCCCAAACTCTACCATTATAGTGCAGATTTTAAGGCTATCCAGTTTGAGCACAGGTGACTTAATTATTACCTCAGTCAATTTGATTTAGCCTTCTGGACTCAAGCCTGGTTATCCTTAAATCCTGGACTGTAACAACTGTAACTGCACACAATGATAAAATGTTGACATGATAGAATGTCGCCATACTGTAACATCTCTAGAGGCCCAGTGGTGTTTTATCTCCCTTGCTTGTATCACATCTCCCAGCAGTAACATGTACAAATGAAAAAGAAGAGGCCCTAAAATTGATCCCTGTCAAACAACGTACAATGGGCCTAATTCAGACCTGATCGCTAGGGTGCGTTTTTTTGCCGCCTACAGGGGGAGGGGAAATCGCTGTGCAGGGGTGCGATCGCATGTGCAGGAGAGCTGAACAAACAGAAGTTTGTGTAGTCTATGCACAGCCCAGGATATACTCTTCCAGTGCGATGATTGGGGCCTGAGCTGACGTCAGAAACCCTCCCTCCAAACGCCTGGTCCCTCCTGCGTTTCTATGGACACGCCTTAAAAACGGTCAGCTGCCACCCACAAATGGCCTCCTCCTGTCAGTCACCTTGCAATCGCCCGTGCGATCGCTTTTTACGCCCATCCCGTTGGTATGCACCGATGCCCGGTGCAGTCTTCCGATGCAGCGGCGCATTGCGGTGCATATGCATTCGCAGTACAGACCCGATCGTTCGCTGTGCGAAAAGGCACACCAGCAATCGTGTCTGAATTAGGCTCAATATCTCAAAATTTCTACATGAAACATTTCCAGATGAAACACAAAAACATCTCTTTTTCATATATGTCCTAAACCACAGCAGACAGGACTTGTTAGGCTAACTCATTCTTAAAGTCTTGAAGTGTAGCTAAAAATATTTTACGTGCAATAAGAGATTTACAGAATTGATATCTAAGCTCATTCATTAGATTTAATAGTGCTCTCTCTCTGATATCATGAGCACAAAAACTTTATTGTACGTTTTTAAAAATATTATTTGCACTTGAATACTTATTTAACTGTATATATACTACATTTGCTAAAATGTTTACATTTTAAATCAAATTACAAATTAGAAATGTTCCTATAATTAATAATTATTAATGGATCCAGATTATTTTTTTTCAGTAATGGTTTTACTATTGCTTTTTTAAGACATTTGGAAAAATGCCAGTTTGTAGTGCAGTGCTGGCTATCTTCAAAACATAGGCCCTCATTCCGAGTTGTTCGCTCGGTATTTTTCATCGCATCGCAGTGAAAATCCGCTTAGTACGCATGCGCAATGTTCGCACTGCGACTGCGCCAAGTAACTTTACTATGATGAAAGTATTTTTACTCACGGCTTTTTCTTCGCTCCGGCGATCGTAATGTGATTGACAGGAAATGGGTGTTACTGGGCGGAAACACGGCGTTTCAGGGGCGTGTGGCTGAAAACGCTACCGTTTCCGGAAAAAACGCAGGAGTGGCCGGGGAAACGGTGGGAGTGCCTGGGCGAACGCTGGGTGTGTTTGTGACGTCAACCAGGAACGACAAGTACTGAAATGATCGCACAGGCAGAGTAAGTCTGGAGCTACTCTGAAACTGCTAAGTAGTTAGTAATCGCAATATTGCGAATACATCGGTCGCAATTTTAAGAAGCTAAGATTCACTCCCAGTAGGCGGCGGCTTAGCGTGTGTAACTCTGCTAAAATCGCCTTGCGACCGATCAACTCGGAATGAGGGCCATAGGGGGGAATGTAATAGGGTGTGAGAATCAGAAAGTTAGAGATTTTGGGAGAGTTCACCTGTCTTTTGTTTTTTTTTTAAAGTGGCAATCATTTACATAACAAAATGAGGTTGATTTTGCCATGAAAATGATTGCCAATTTAAAAAAAAAAAACAGGATAATTTTCCCAAAATCTCTCACTTTGTGATTCTCACACCCTATTACATTCCCCCCATAATCTTTAAAATGCTTATAGACCATTTTAAAATATGTTGACAGCAGGGGCTGGCTGGGCAGGGGGTCAGGGTGCTATCTCTCCCCCGAGCCAGTGCAATTTAAGTGTTCCAGGCCGGTCTGACTGCAGAGGTAGGTAGAGGATGCTCCTGCTTACCCTGGCCGCTGCTCAGCTAGAGACAGATATAGAGTAGCACAGGTGCAAGATTTTTGATAAACTTGCAGCTAATTGAATGTATATACAAACATAGGTACATCTCGTTATTTCATTAGCTATTTAAACCACACTAGTGATGTGCACCGGAAATTTTTCGGGCTTTGTGTTTTGGTTTTGGATTCGGTTCCGCGGCCGTGTTTTGGATTCGGACGCGTTTTGGCAAAACCTCCTAGAAATTTTTTTGTCGAGTTCGGGTGTGTTTTGGATTCGGGTGTTTTTTTACAAAAAACCCTAAAAAACATCTTAAATCATAGAATTTGGGGGTTATTTTGATCCCATAGTATTATTAACCTCAATAACCATCATTTCCACTCATTTCCAGTTTATTCTGAACACCTCACACCTCACAATATTATTTTTAGTCCTAAAATTTGCACCGAGGTCGCTGGATGGCTAAGCTAAGCGACCCAAGTGGCCGACACAAACACCTGGCCCATCTAGGAGTGGCATTGCAGTGTCAGACAGGATGGCAGATTTAAAACATAGTCCCCAAACAGCACATGATGCAAAGAAAAAAAGAGGTGCACCAAGGTCGCTGGATGGCTAAGCTAAGCTACCGAAGTGGCCGACACAAACACTTGGCCCATCTAGGAGTGGCACTGCAGTGTCAGACAGGATGGCAGATTTAAAAAATAGTCCCCAAACAGCACATGATGCAAAGAAAAATGAGGTGCAATGAGGTAGCTGTGTGACTAAGCTAAGCGACCCAAGTGGCCGACACAAACGCCTGGCCCATCTAGGAGTGGCACTGCAGTGTCAGACAGGATGGCAGATTTAATAAATAGTCCCCAAACAGCACATGATGCAAAGAAAAAAAGAGGTGCAATGAGGTAGCTGTGTGACTAAGCTAAGCGACCAAAGTGGCCGACACAAACACCTGGCCCATCTAGGAGTGGCACTGCAGTTTTCTAGCGAGAGGATGAGTGCTTCCATCCTCATGTGAATCTAAACCACTAGCCATGAACATAGGCCAGGGCCTCAGCCGTTCCTTGCCACTCCGTGTCGTAAATGGCATATTGGCAAGTTTACGCTTCTCATCAGACGCTTTTAATTTTGATTTTTGGGTAATTTTAATGAACTTTTGTAGTATACTTGACGACACAGAGGTAGAGCAGTGGACTACTGTACCGTACTGCTATATATATATACTGGTGGTCACAGCAAAATTCTGCACTGTCCCCTCCTACTATATACTGTGCACAACTAAAATGCAGCACAGGTATGGAATGGATGCATAGTATACTTGATGACACAGAGGTAAAGCAGTGGACTACTGTACCGAACTGCTATATATATACTGGTGGTCACAGCAACATTCTGCACTGTCCCCTCCTACTATATACTGCGCACAACTAAAATGCAGCACAAGTATGGAATGGATGCATAGTATACTTGATGACACAGAGGTAGAGCAGTGGACTACTGTACCGTACTGCTATATATATACTGGTGGTCACAGCAACATTCTGCACTGTCCCCTCCTACTATATACTGCGCACAACTAAAATGCAGCACAGGTATGGAATGGATGCATAGTATACTTGACGACACAGAGGTAGAGCAGTGGACTACTGTACCGTACTGCTATATATATATTGGTGGTCACAGCAACATTCTGCACTGTCCCCTCCTATTATATACTGCGCACAACTAAAATGCAGCACAGGTATGGATGCATAGTATACTTGACGACACAGAGGTAGAGCAGTGGACTACTGTACCGTACTGCTATATATATACTGGTGGTCACAGCAACATTCTGCACTGTCCCCTCCTACTATATACTGCGCACAACTAAAATACAGCACAGGTATGGATGCATAGTATACTTGACAACACAGAGGTAGAGCAGTGGACTACTGTACCGTACTGCTATATATATACTGGTGGTCAGCAAAATTCTGCACTGTCCTCCTACTATATATACTGCGCACAACTAAAATGCAGCACAGGTATGGATGGATAGTATACTTGACGACACAGAGGTAGAGCAGTGGACTACTGTACCGTACTGCTATATATATACTGGTGGTCAGCAAAATTCTGCACTGTCCTCCTACTATATACTACAATGCAGCACAGATATGGAGCATTTTTCAGGCAGAGAACGTAGATATTTTCAGCACACTGAGCACAGATATTTGCAAGCACACTGAGCACAGATATTTGCAGCACACTGAGCACAGATATTTGCAGCACACTGAACACAGATACTGAGAGAACGCTGCACGTCCTCTTGCTATCATCTCCAATGCACGAGCGAAAATGGCGGCAACGTGCGGCTCCTTATATAGAATACGAATCTCGCGAGAATCCGACAGTGGGATGATGACGTTTGGGCGCGCTCGGGTTAACCGAGCAAGGCGGGAAGATCCGAGTCTGCCTGGGAACCGTGTAAAATGGGTGAAGTTCGGGGGGGTTCGGATCTCGAGGAACCGAACCCGCTCATCATTAAACTACACCCACATTACACAAACCACACACCCCACATTATTGTCATGCCCATTTTTGTACTGGATTCCCTGTGAAAAGCTGGACCACTTGCTTGAGTGTGCCCCCAGGCTGAAAATTTCCAGCCAGCCCCTGGTTGTCTGTATTGAGTTCAATGAACAATTAGATACATTAAGCTTTATGACCACCACCTGTTATACTTTTTGATTAATGAAATTAAATTTTGCCATACAACTTTTAGTAATACATGTACTAACCAAAAGTATATCAGCAGAATCATTTTTACTTTTCTTTTCTCAGTTTGGGACCAAAAGTAATTTGTAAATTCCTCACATTTTGCAATGGCTATAAATTCAGATTGAAGAGTTATGGGTTTGTTGATTAAGCGATCAGTTGTTGAAAACAAAACCCTTGCGTTATACTTATCAGTATTTATAATATTTGAAAATTAAGACTTAAGGTCCATACACATTAGACGATGTCGCTCTGTGAGCGACATCGTCTAGTGTTTCCCCTCCCGGGCCGGCCAGTCGGCGGCAGCCCGTACACACTGAGCGATATGACCGCTCATATCGCTCAGTGACGTCACGCCTCCGCTGGCCGTGCATGCAGCTCCTGGACGACCGTCCAGATAGAGCATGCATGCACTGCCAACAGCGACGATCGCTGCTGACCCACAGGGGCCGCGCATCGGACGTCGCTGGTGGCATACACACTAGAGATGAGCGGGTTCGGTTTCTCTGAAACCGAACCCGCACGAACTTCATGTTTTTTTCACGGGTCCGAGCAGACTCGGATCCTCCCGCCTTGCTCGGTTAACCCGAGCGCGCCCGAACGTCATCATGACGCTGTCGGATTCTCGCGAGACTCGGATTCTATATAAGGAGCCGCGCGTCGCCGCCATTTTCACACGTGCATTGAGATTGATAGGGCGAGGACGTGGCTGGCGTCCTCTCCATTAGAAATTAGATTAGAAGAGAGAGAGAGATTGTGCAGAGTCAGACAGAGTTTACCACAGTGACCAGTGCAGTTGTTGTTAGTTAACTTTTATTTATTTTAATATATATCCGTTCTCTGCTATATCCGTTCTCTGCCTGAAAAAAAACGATACACAGCAGCAGCCAGTCACACAGTGTGACTCAGTCTGTGTGCACTCAGCTCAGCCCAGTGTGCTGCACATCAATGTATAAAAGGCAAAGCTTATAATAATTGTGGGGGAGACTGGGGAGCACTGCAGGTTGTTATAGCAGGAGCCCCCAGGAGTACATAATATTATATTAATTTAAAATTAAACAGTGCACACTTTTGCTGCAGGAGTGCCACTGCCAGTGTGACTAGCGGTGACCAGTGCCTGACCACCAGTATAGTAGTATATTGTTGTATGTATTGTATACTATCTCTTTATCAACCAGTCTATATTAGCAGCAGACACAGTACAGTGCGGTAGTTCACGGCTGTGGCTACCTCTGTGTCGGCAGTCGGAACTCGGCAGGCAGTCCGTCCATCCATAATTGTATTACAATATATACCACCTAACCGTGGTATTTTTTTTTCTTTCTTTATACCGTCATAGTGTCATACTAGTTGTTACGAGTATACTACTATCTCTTTATCAACCAGTGTACAGTGCGGTAGTTCACGGCTGTGGCTACCTCTGTGTCGGCAGTCGGCAGGCAGTCCGTCCATCCATAATTGTATTATTATTATAATATATACCACCTAACCGTGGTTTTTTTTTCATTCTTTATACCGTCGTCATAGTGTCATACTAGTTGTTACGAGTATACTACTATCTCTTTATCAACCAGTGTACAGTGCGGTAGTTCACGGCTGTGGCTACCTCTGTGTCGGCAGTCGGCAGGCAGTCCGTCCATCCATAATTGTATTATTATTATAATATATACCACCTAACCGTGGTTTTTTTTCCATTCTTTATACCGTCGTCATAGTGTCATACTAGTTGTTACGAGTATACTACTATCTCTTTATCAACCAGTGTACAGTGCGGTAGTTCACGGCTGTGGCTACCTCTGTGTCGGCAGTCGGCAGGCAGACCGTCCATCCATAATTGTATTATTATTATAATATATACCACCTAACCGTGGTTTTTTTTCCATTCTTTATACCGTCGTCATAGTGTCATACTAGTTGTTACGAGTATACTACTATCTCTTTATCAACCAGTGTACAGTGCGGTAGTTCACGGCTGTGGCTACCTCTGTGTCGGCAGTCGGCAGGCAGTCCGTCCATCCATAATTGTATTATTATTATAATATATACCACCTAACCGTGGTTTTTTTTTCATTCTTTATACCGTCGTCATAGTGTCATACTAGTTGTTACAAGTATACTACTATCTCTTTATCAACCAGTGTACAGTGCGGTAGTTCACGGCTGTGGCTACCTCTGTGTCGGCAGTCGGCAGGCAGTCCGTCCATCCATAATTGTATTATTATTATAATATATACCACCTAACCGTGGTTTTTTTTCCATTCTTTATACCGTCGTCATAGTGTCATACTAGTTGTTACGAGTATACTACTATCTCTTTATCAACCAGTGTACAGTGCGGTAGTTCACGGCTGTGGCTACCTCTGTGTCGGCAGTCGGCAGGCAGTCCGTCCATCCATAATTGTATTATTATTATAATATATACCACCTAACCGTGGTTTTTTTTTCATTCTTTATACCGTCGTTATAGTGTCATACTAGTTGTTACGAGTATACTACTATCTCTTTATCAACCAGTGTACAGTGCGGTAGTTCACGGCTGTGGCTACCTCTGTGTCGGAACTCGGCAGGCAGTCCGTCCATCCATAATTGTATTATTATTATAATATATACCACCTAACCGTGGTTTTTTTATTGCGCCTCATTGCGCCTCTTTTTTTCTTTGCGTCATGTGCTGTTTGGGGAGGGTTTTTTGGAAGGGCCATCCTGCGTGACACTGCAGTGCCACTCCTAGATGGGCCCGGTGTTTGTGTCGGCCACTAGGGTCGCTAATCTTACTCACACAGTTACCTCATTGCGCCTCTTTTTTTCTTTGCGTCATGTGCTGTTTGGGGAGGGTTTTTTGGAAGGGACATCCTGCGTGACACTGCAGTGCCACTCCTAGATGGGCCCGGTGTTTGTGTCGGCCACTAGGGTCGCTTATCTTACTCACACAGCGACCTCGGTGCAAATTTTAGGACTAAAAATAATATTGTGAGGTGTGATGTGTTCAGAATAGGCTGAAAATGAGTGTAAATTATGTTTTTTGAGGTTAATAATACTTTGGGATCAAAATTACCCCCAAATTCTATGATTTAAGCTGTTTTTTAGGGTTTTTTGAAAAAAACACCCGAATCCAAAACACACCCGAATCCGACAAAAATAATTCGGTGAGGTTTTGCCAAAACGCGTTCGAACCCAAAACACGGCCGCGGAACCGAACCCAAAACCAAAACACAAAACCCGAAAAATTTCAGGCGCTCATCTCTAATACACACTTGCCGATAAAACAAGCAACGTTGTTTAGGGAGGGGGAAAATGAGCGACGTCGCTCATTTTATCAGCAAGTTTGTATGGGTCTTTACTTGCTAAGTTTATTTGAGTGTCATTTGATACATTTTAAGATGCCCCTGTGGTTTTGTTTTTTTCCTATATGCTCTGCTTTTCATGTTTTAGTCAGCTGTTTTATATTACCAGAATTTCTCCAAGGTGCTTTCAGTTTTTATATATTTACTTTGGAGTGGGAAAACAGCACTTTTTACAATCTCATTTAGGGCCCGATGGCTGTTGTGCATATTTGCAGTGGTCTGCGATCAGACAACCGCCACCCATGGAGAGTGAAAACCCGCCCCGTGCAAGTGTGTGAATGCATGTGTACGGCGTGTAAAAATTCCACCAGACAATGGCCTGCATTCCGAGTTGTTCGCTCGCTAGCCGCTTTTAGCAGCATTGCACACGCTAGGCCGCCGCCCTCTGGGAGTGTATCTTAGCTTAGCAGAATAGCGAACGACAGAGTAGCAGAACTGCTACTAACTAATTCCTTGCAGTTTCTGAGTAGCTCCAGACCTACTCCTAGACAGGGCCGTCTTTTCGTATGGGCTCAATGGGCTCTTGCCCAAGGGCCCCAGGAGTAAAAGGGCCCTAGGCTGATAGCTGAGGGTCCCCTCTTTCCAGGGGTACCAGATTTTTGAAAATCAGCCCTGGGGAACCGGAGATATCCGACTTCCAAGCAGTGGTCCCCATCCAAGCCTGTTAATTGCTATTCCCAGACAGATATCTTGGGTTCTGTCTGACATAGAGTTTTTCTGAGGATATACTCCAAAAGTTGGGACTCTCCCCTTTCAGTGGACACTGGCATCTTGTCTCTACTATGCCCAGAACCAGAGATATCAGCCTTCAAGCAGCTGGTCCATGCTGCAGCTCCACACGCCTAATATGCAGTTTTATATTTTTGTTGGTGGCTTGCTCTGGCTCCTGAACGCTGATCCCCAAGTCCCCAGTACTGCCTGAAAGGTGTGACTCTCTAGTTTTTTTTATCCCATTAAAGCTAAGAAATCTATTTCCAGGATCTGGAGATATCTGCAGTAAATCAAGCTGCCCTGACCCACGGAAAATGATGAATATTAAGCCCACTCCACTGTCCTCCCCTCCCCTGTGTATTAAGCACCGCCTACCACCCTGGAAGTCATGTACCAGGGCCCCTTCTACAGTTTAGTGTTCTCCTTCCTGCCCCATTTGTGCAGTAAAGAAGTAATTAGCAGAAATTATTTCTCCAGGTCCTACATGCTGAGCGATAGATAGAACACCCCCTACCGCCCGCGGGACATCAAAGCTGCTGCTGATAGCACCCCCACCCCTACCGCTGATGGGTGGGTAGGGGCCCCAGTGCATTGCTGTGCCCAGGGGCCTACACTGCTGTTAAGACGGCTCTGCTCCTAGATTGCGATCAGCTCGGTCCGTTTAGTTCCTGGTTTGACGTCACAAACACGCCCTGCATTCGGCAAGCCACTACCCCGATTCTCCAGCCACTCCTGCATTTTTACCTGGCACGCCTGCGTTTTTTTAGCACACTCCCTGAAAACGGCCAGTTTCCACCCAGAAACACCCACTTCCTGTCAATCACACTACGATCACTCGAGTGTTGAAAAAAAGTCGCTCGAGCTTGTGTAAATCTACAAAGTTTTGTGTGAAAGTACTTAGCGCATGCGCGCTGCGTACCATGCGCATGCGCATTTTTGCAGTTTTTTTTCACTTAATCGCTGCACTGCGAAAATCGGCAGCGAGCGAACATCTCGGAATGACCACCAATTGACAACTGCAAATCCTTTTCAAGCTGTGCAGTCTGTGTGTAGCCCAGGACTTACTCCTACAGTGTGATACAAACAGGCTGATCGGGGCCAGAGCTGATGTCACACACCCGCCCTGAAAACGCTTGGGAACACTTGCATTTTTCCTGACACTCCCAGAAAACGGCCAGTTACCACCCACAAACGTCCGCTTCCTGTCAATCACATTGCGAACGCCTAGCGATCAAATTTTTCGCACCATCCTGTCGCTGTTTGGCGATGTGCCTGCGCATTGCGGTGCATACGCATATGGCCACTGTGCGATTTTGCACAACTGCGATCAGGTCTAAATCGAGCCCTTAGTTTGAAGAAAAAAATATTTCCAGATCATTACAGTTTAATGTTGCTGGCATTTCAAAATCCACAGCACTCCGACAATTATCAGCAGCTTTTGCATTTAAAATTACACTTAAATGCAAAACTACGGTAACTTTGTTAATATTAGCGCAACTCCTATATATCTATATTAAATGCAAAACTATACTATATTGAAAAAAATATATAATAATGATCAGAAATTGCTACGTCAGTAACTGAAGTAACAATAACTAAAAAAATCTTTTGTCATTACCAAATCTAATATATCGCCTCTATTATGGTTTGGCTTAACCACTTAACTGACGATTTATTTTGCCGAAAACCGCTCCAAAATGTTTTTTTTTTTAATGAGTGAATTAAGTAAAGAACATGACTTTAACCCTATCCCAAATGATTTTAGTTAAAAAAAAGGGAAAAAAATATTTTTTGGTGATCTTTTTAATATATTTTTTCAAACTTCGAAACATCGTTTGGAAAAATTGCGACCATCGGAACAACGGGAACATCGCAACTATCGCGGCTTTCATTTTGAAAGCCGGGACAGCCTACAGGTATGCAGGGGGGATCTGGGGGTGGCTTGGGAGGGTTAATTTACTCTCCCCAGCGGCTGCCATTGTCTGCAGCCACTGGAGGGGGGGATCCTGCCGTGCTGACCGATCAGCAGTGATCGGCAGCACGGCAGACACAGGGGGAGAGTGCAGGGAGGCAGAGGGACCTTCCGGTCCCTCTGACAGCAGTAGCGGAGGGAAGTTTATCTTTCCTGCCGCTGCTAACACTCTCTATCTGACTGGTCGCATCGAGGGCGGGATGTATTAAGATACATCGCTGCCCCTCGCTGCTTATCTCAGCGATGTTGATCGCATATGTACTAACATATGCGATCAATATCGCAATGCAGTGAAGGAGGCCCCCCACAATACCTGTGAGGTGGTCTGCGGGGGGTCTCCGTCATCTCCCTTGGCTCTCCAGACTGCATACACACCAGGAAGCAGTAGCAGGCTGCCCCCGGAGCATCCTCCTCCCCCCTGCAGCCGGAAGGACCTCCGGCGGCGTTGCTAGGGGGAGGAGGAGATTATCTTCCGGGTCCAGGGCAGCCTGGAGGAAGGTATGCCGGGGGGGGGAGGTGTCTGCGAGGGGGGCGGCGGAGGCGGTGGGTTGGGGAAGTTGGCGATAAGAAGCCCATGAGCTTCTATAGGGTACCGCCATCCAAAGATGTCGATACCCTGGACGGCAAAAACACGGCAGAAGGGTCTTAGTAAATTTGAAAATGCGGTATAACCCCCGTTTTCGGGGGTTTTACCACATTGTTCCTTTAGTACATCCTGCTCCCTGTGCGACCAGGTCAAATAGAGCACTTGCAGGCATGGTCGCATCTGATGCGACCATGCCAGGCAAGTGGTTAAACACATGCGGAATATAATAAACAAAACCTAATAGGTCAATAAATTCCTTTGCACACAAATCAGCAGGACTATCTACATATTATAGATTAAAATCCTCTAACTGCTCATATGTTGAGACTATGGGGTATATTTACTAAAGGTGGAATTTTTTTTTAAATGTACAAACCAACAGAATTCAATGACTGTCCAAATTAAATGTTTACTATTATATATATTTTTTGATTTCTAAATTGATGTCGATGTTTGTCAATTTTTAGTAGTGTAAAGTTTGTAAGTTTTTTTTAGTCCGATGCAAAACTAACAAAATATTGACCTATAACATCAATCCAAAAAAATACTCAATCTGACAAAAAAAAACGACAAACACTTCCTACTGGTTTTCTATTGGGCAAAACGTTCTACATGCAATGTAAACATCACAAACTACGCTGGGGGCACCTTCTCCACTGGTCCACTTTTTCACTCTTTCACTGCTTGATACAAAACCCTCTATGTTTACTATATGGGGCCTAATTCAGACTAGTGATGAGCGGGTTCGGTTCCTCGGGATCCGAACCCCCCCGAACTTCACCCATTTTACACGGTTCCGAGGCAGACTCGAATCTTCCCGCCTTGCTCGGTTAACCCGAGCGCGCCCGAACGTCATCATCCCGCTGTCAGATTCTCGCGAGATTCGTATTCTATATAAGGAGCCGCGCGTCGCCGCCATTTTCACTCGTGCTTTGGAGATGATAGCGAGAGGACGTGGCTGCGTTCTCTCAGTTTCTGTGTTCAGTGTGCTGCAAATATCTGCTCAGTGTGCTGCAAATATCTGTGATCAGTGTGCTTGCAAATATCTGTGCTCAGTGTGCTGAAAATATCTACGTTCTCTGCCTGAAAAACGCTCCATATCTGTGCTGCATTGTAGTATATAGTAGGAGGACAGTGCAGAATGTTGCTGTGACCACCAGTATATATATAGCAGTACGGTACAGTAGTCCACTGCTCTACCTCTGTGTCGTCAAGTATACTATGCATCCATACCTGTGCTGCATTTTAGTTGTGCGCAGTATATAGTAGGAGGGGGCAGTGCAGAATGTTGCTGTCACCACCAGTATATAAATAGCAGTACGGTACATTAGTCCACTGCTCTACCTCTGTGTCGTCAAGTATACTATGCATCCATACCTGTGCTGCATTTTAGTTGTGCGCAGTATATAGTGGGAGGGGACAGTGCAGAATGTTGCTGTGACCACCAGTATATATATAGCAGTACGGTACAGTAGTTCACTGCTCTACCTCTGTGTCGTCAAGTATACTATGCATCCATACCTGTGCTGCATTTTAGTTGTGCGCAGTATATAGCAGGAGGGGACAGTGCAGAATGTTGCTGTGACCACCAGTATATATATAGCAGTACGGTACAGTAGTACACTGCTGTACCTCTGTTTCGTCAAGTATACTACAAAAGTTCAGTAAAATTACCCAAAAATCAAAATTAAAAGCGCCTGATGAGAAGCGTAAACTTGCCAATATGCCATTTACGACACGGAGTGGCAGGGAACGGCTGAGGCCCTGGCCTATGTTCATGGCTAGTGGTTCAGATTCACATGAGGATGGAAGCACTCATCCTCTCACTAGAAAACTGTAGTGCCACTCCTAGATAGGCCAGGTTTTTGTGTCGGGCACTTGGGTCGCTTAGCTTAGCCACACAGCTACCTCATTGCACCTCTTTTTTTCTTTGCATCGTGTGCTGTTTGGGGACTATTTTTTAAATCTGCCATCCTGTCTGACACTGCAGTGCCACTCCTAGATGGGCCAGGTGTTTGTGTCGGCCACCTGGGTCGCTTAGCTTAGCCACACAGCTACCTCATTGCACCTCTTTTTTTCTTTGCATCATGTGCTGTTTGGGGACAATTTTTTAAATCTGCCATCCTGTCTGACACTGCAGTGCCACTCCTAGATGGGCCAGGTGTTTGTGTCGGCCACTTGGGTCGCTTAGCTTAGTCACACAGCTTCCTCATTGCACCTCTTTTTTTCTTTGCATCATGTGCTGTTTGGGGACTATTTTTTAAATCTGCCATCCTGTCTGACACTGCAGTGTCACTCCTAGATGGGCCAGGTGTTTGTGTCGGCCACTTGTGTCGCTTAGCTTAGTCACACAGCTACCCCATTGCACCTCTTTTTTTCTTTGCATCATGTGCTGTTTGGGGACTATTTTTTAAATCTGCCATCCTGTCTGACACTGCAGTGCCACTCCTAGATGGGCCAGGTGTTTGTGTCGGCCACTTGGGTTGCTTAGCTTAGCCATCCAGCGACCTCGGTGCAAATTTTAGGACTAAAAATAATATTGTGAGGTGTGAGGTGTTCAGAATAGACTGGAAATGAATGGAAATTATGGTTATTGAGGTTAATAATAATATGGGATCAAAATGACCCCCAAATTCTATGATTTAAGCTGTTTTTGAGGGGTTTTTGTAAAAAAAAACACCAGAATCCGACAAAAGTTTTTCAGGGGGGTTTTGCCAAAATGCGTCCGAATCCAGAACAAGGCCGTGGAACCGAATCCAAAACCAAAACACAAAACCCGAAAAATTTCCGGTGCACATCACTATTTGTTAGCACTGCAGGGGGTAAAGTGGGGGAGGGGGGGGGGGGGGGGGCGGAGATATAACATGTGCAATGAGAGTTAGATTTGTTTGGGTTATATTGTTTATGTGCAGAGTAAATACTGGCTGCTTTATTTTTACACTGCAATGTAGATTTCAGTTTGAACACACCCCACCCAAATCTAACTCTCTCTGCACATGTTATGTCTGACGCTGACCACCCCCTGCAGTGCACATGGTTTTGCCCATTAGCTAACAAATTTGCTGCTGCGATTAGGTCTGAATTAGGACTATAGTCTCCTATTACTGTTTATTTACAAAACAAACAACACTACATAAACCGCCAAAATACTAGTAGTTGGTAATAACTGACGGCCTAATCTACTTTCCACTGTCTGTGGTCACAGAGTCACTCATTGGCAACAATAGCCCTACTTGCTCATTGTCTATTGCATAATCTGTTGAGGAAGGTTGTTGCAATTCCAGATTATGCAATAGACAGCAGTAAAGCACAATGTTATATGGGTTATATAGCAAAATGTCACCAGATTTATCAAGACAGCGGAACCTAGATTTTAATAATAAAAACATGTGTTCTGTCTCTGATCTAGTGGTTGTACAGTATGTGCCTTATGAGTCTGCAGATATGATAATTAAGTCAAACGCCTGGAGCAAGATCCATAACCTAAATCCCCTGTTGGAGACAAAAGAAATCACATAATTATAATTAAAAAAATTAATTTACCTAGCAACAATCCTGCTGACATTTGTTTTGCCTCAATTTTTGCTGACAGGGATATAGGCATAGGCTATGCAGAGGATAAGGGCATCATAACATGGACCAGATTAACCACATAATGTACAACACTCACATTATTTATTTTGTATCACAGACCACCTGCACTTTCACTGAGTAAGTGTAATGTTAATAATATTTAAGAAGGCACTATTCCTTTGTTGTCTCAGCCCTATGTGTGTGTAATCTGTAGCTCCCAGAAAATTAGCCATTCCTGTAAGACTATATAAATCTACCCTGTCTTCATACCACTGTGACTCTTGGCTGGGAAAGAAGATGTAGGTATTGATGAGGAGGATGAGTGCTGCCATCACCTGGGTGAGGTGTCTGCTAAATGTAGGCTGCAATGTACCCTTCACTTTCCCAGACACTGACTGGAAGGAGCTAGTGGCAAAAAAATCTAGAGCAGGCCTACTATGGCAGATGACCATGCAGTGTCTGTCTCAAGCTCAATACACCCTCATTATGTTGGAATGGAATGGCTGAGGCGTAAGAGCTGTATGACTGCGCCAGAGGACAATGCATTGAAGTTTAACTGACCAAGGAAGAAACTAGGCCTGCATAGGCTCTGGGATATCTCAATAAGCTGCTATAGTTCCTCTAATTGTGCCTCCCAGGTCCCTTCAGTCAGATTTGCATACCACATGAAAGTGGACACAGCATTACATAGCCTTGACCAGCAATTATTCTTACAGCCAGGGAGCACCACATGCTTATGTCTCTTTTCATAGGCATTATAATGAAGTTTCAAGCAATAGAATGTTTTTTAGAAATGAAAATGCCAGTCATTAATTTGGATGGATTGTCTCTCTGTTTCTTGGCCGATTTTAAATCTGACCATAAGTAAATCTAGAGATTCTATAATCATTTATGTAAAAGTATTGATGTTTGTCCAATGTTCGAATGTGGCCAGAAGATTTTTTTGTCGGTTTTGACTTTAGTCAGTCTCCAATTTGCAAAACGGATGGACAATTGAACAAAAACACAAAATTGACCAGAATCAACCTGTATTAAATATACCTCTATGAGAGAGATGAAAGAGCACTTTTAAAAATGGATGCATGAAGCAGCCACCTGGGCCATGTTAAGAAAAATGTTGGGTAATTCAGCTTTAAGTCTGATGGGATGGAAATGCCAGTATTACTTCAAGGGTAACTTTGGGGGAAATTAAGTTGGGAGTGAGGTACAGTATAGTGAGGTAAACAATTGAATACCCCTATTTGTCTTGCAATATATAAGTTCTCATTACAAGGAGGACCAGCACTAACTCTGCTTCACAACCCATGAGTCCATTGGCTGGTTAGATCCCACTGTGATGATGACCATTGCAAGAGACCAGGATAAACCTCTAATGGCTGACAAAGGCCTTTAGAGACAGACTGAAGCAGGAACTAGTTGCTGAAGCCTTTTATGTTGAATCACGCTGCCAGGGCATCAAAGGACGCAGCCACTGGTTTCAGCATGCATATGTTTTCTGGAACGTTTTCTGTTGCTGCCCCGTGCCACTCCCAAACACCAACAGCATGTCAATCATGATGCAATAATTGAGACACTGCGAGTCACATTACATCCCCAGATCTGTACATGCGCAATGAGACTGTCGCAATCAGATCAAAAACATTTGGAAAATTGTGAAAAATATCAATATAGTATCCTCCTCTTAATCAGCTCATAAGGAAATGTGAATGCTTCAAGAAACTAAAGGACATACATCTCCAATACTGTAGGTTCGTTTACCTTTTTCCTTCCTTTTTACTCTCTTTAGTGTTAATCTAGATATTTGATAATAATAAACAACATATAGCAGCATCAAACACCTTTATGTAATGGAAAAGTTATCAAACAACCACCATCGACATCTACGTTGATAAGACAGTATTTTATTATACACTAATTAAAATCATAATACAATGCAAATTGAATAACGCCATTAAATGATTATTCATGAATGCTTCATTCTAAAACTGTATACAAGCCCCAGTGTCACTCATCTGAATCACCTTTTTGATTATGGCCCTTATTGCAATAAATACTTTGCTTTATCAACTGAACTGAACAGTGAACATTTAAAGAGAATTTAACACTTTTATTATCTGATTTGTGTGCACAAGAAGAAACTGGCCAGGCTTTATTTTGAACTATTTATTTTGCCTTAATTAATGTAATTATAATTTAAATGCAGTTACTACTCCAATTATTGTCAACTGATTTTAATGAGTTTATTAGCATGATAACCGTGCAGGTTTTCAGTAAAGAGTGGCTACTCACACTTTGCAAATACTTTGAATGCCTTATGAAATATTTGACATGGTTTCACCATTAGCAGATTGCTGAAGGTAAGCAGCACATGAGAGAAGAGGAGCAGCTGTAGAGGAGCTTATGAGAAAGGTGAGCTGGATAGGACAGAGGAGAAGAGTGGAGTTGATGACCAGTTGAACATGAGTAGAGTGCATTATGAGAGGGGTAAAGGAGGAAAGGAAATATGATGCACAAGGTGCACAGAGAAAGAGATGACATATTGGAGTAGCCACTGGTGGGTGGTTTTGGTGCTCTTCACACATGCACCTACCTCTCAGTCTCTGTTGTGTCGCCTTGGCACATACAAATGTGAAAACCAGTTTGACTGTTAAATAACACAGATTTAGTGGTGCAGCACACATCACAGTTGGTAGAACAATGAGTGTATCACTTATCAGGAATAAAGTGATCACCACTGAGGAATGCAGAGAAATATTGTAAAACAGAATACATCTAGGAGAGGTGATAATTGGGGAGGGATATACTATGTTTAAATAAAAGTGGAAAAATCAGAAGGAAAGGAACTGAAAGCTCACCTTTTTGCAGATTTAGTTAAAAACATAATGCCATCTCAGGGTGGTTGCTTACTTGAAGGCTTTCAATGTCCAATCACATAATCATCCTCTTTTGAGCACATGCACAGACTGAAAAAAACAACTGTTGCTTCACATCAGCAATTTTCTGATGTTGGGTGGTCGAAACTGCCTAGCCGGGAAGGTAGTTGCATACAGGGTCTCTCTGGCGGGTGCTAATTTTTTATAACACAGTCGGTATGTGCCAATAATGTATTAAAAAAATTAATTTGTTAATAAGTAGACTCCTAAGCCCTATACATTAGTGGGACAGAAGATAAAGCTATGATTTTATATATGGTGACTTAATGATCTTGTATTAATGGATAATACTGCCATATACTGGGTTGGGTTTGGGAGTAGTTAAGATGTCGGAGGTCTAAATACCAACCCCGGCATTCCGAATGTTCTCAATCCCGACAGGGGCTCCCCACTAAAGGAATCTTAATCCTAACTCTCCCCCTAACCCGAACTCTCCATCCCCGTAGTCTAAACCTAACCCTCCCCCCCGCAGCCTGACCCTAACCCTCCCTGGCATACTTACATTCGGGATCCCGATGGCTAGATTTCTGGCGTCGGCATTCCGACAGTTGTTGGGATTCTGGCACTGGCATTTAGATAGTTGGGATCACAAACGCCCGCATGCTGACTACATCCCCTTATACATTATGCATCTTTACAATAATATCCAACATTAAGAGCGCAATAAGGGGTCTATTCATCATTCAAATATAGACACAGAAATCTAACTTTCCATGTAAATTACATACATTGGAGTAAGGGGTTTATTCATTGTGTAGGTAACTTAGTAGACTTCACTGAAACCTCCTGCTTAACTAACATTCCTAAAGATGAATGAAGGGTATCTGGATGATAGATCGACAATACAGTATATTGGTCAACAGTCAATAGGCTGACACCATATTGTCAACATGCATTACAGATGTGCCCATATATGTCTTTGCTGCATATTGCAGTGTTTCACATGCATTGCAACATGCCACACTCATTCGCATTGTATTGTAAATGGACTGTGGGTGCGTGCGCACGCGTGCTCCTGCTACCCTGTGCCCTACATGCCGTCATATGAACACATCTGAAGGTCAACAGGTACAAAAGCTCAACAGATGAAAGGTCATTAGTCCTTACAGTCAACAAGTACAAAATGTTGAGAGGATCAAAAGGTCGACATGGCAATGGTCGACACACACATGGTTAACAAAGGTTTTGGGGGATTTCACATGTTTTCCCAACATTTGCTTGATTTACTATCCATGTGGACATCTACTGGGAAACTGTGGTGAGTGAGCGAGCCACCTTGACCAAAGCATGGCAAGTGAAGTTTGCCCGCGAGGGTACACATTTGTACTGATGGTGGTCACATAACATGGAATATACAAGATTGGGCTTAAAAAAATAAAAAACCTTGTGTCAACCATTTTTATGTTCACCATTGTCATGTTGACCTTTTCACCCTGTCAACCTTCACCACTGTCGACCTTTCATTTGTAGAGCTTTTGTACCTAACGACCTTTTGCTCCTGTCAACCTATGTCGATCATATTTTGTTGACCTACTGACTGTCTACCTAGACATTGTAGATCTATTATGCCACACCCGAACGATGTCCCCATACAATAGTAATTCATGATGCTCCAAAAACTGTCAGTATTTAAATTTGATTGTGGGAATTGATGCCATCTTCATATGGCGTTAGTTTCCAGAGCCCCACTTCTTACCATGGGAAGGGGGTCTGTGTTGCTAAGAGCGATCCTTCCGGCCTCTGTGCTCATTCACAAACTTCACGTATATTCAGTAACAGTGATGGGTCAAACCTGGCAATGTAAACTTTCAATACTACTAACTAGTGGTGGGAGTTGTAGTAATAGGGCTTATAGGTACAACTGCTTTTTGGATCAGATGTCTCCGCATCAGAACATACCTTTGGTTGTTTGGTATATGCGCCGCAACTTGAGGTGAGTCAGATCATGAAATTGTGAGTGGCCATGGCTATTAATAATGAATAGACCCTTAAAGCATATTTGCCTACTCTCTCAAAATGTCTGGGAGACTCACAATTGTCTGGCCTTCTTTCATACTCCCAGGAGATTACACCAGCTCAGTGGCGTCAGAAGTCGGGTGCGGCCCGCACCCGGGTGTCCCCCTCGGAAGGGGTGACACCAAAGTACCAGCTCTTCTGTAGTGACAGGAGCCTAGTTCTGCAGTGAGATAAACTCCTACAGCACTCAGCTCCTGTCACAGAGAAGAGCCGGCACTGCACGCTGAGCAGTCTCCGGGGGCAGCCAGCATCTTCGGGGAAGCTGGACATGCCCCTGGAGTGAAGAAGAAAAAAAGATATGAGAGGCCACGCCCCTTTTGGATTAGGCCATGCCCCCTTTTCAGGCGCCCGTGGCTCCGGCAGGAAGGGGGAGGGGGGGGTGATAATACAGAGTGCGCTCCGGGGGTCACCACACCCGGTGACGCCTCTGCACCAGCTTCCCAGATCTTGTTCAAAAATCACAGTGAATCACATCAATGAGCCCATGCTGCACAATGCCACAAAATATGGTATTGCATACCTCCCAACTGTCCCGATTTCCGCGGGACAGTCCTGTTTTTTGGGGTCTGTCCCGCTGTCCCTCCCGTGGGCCGTAGTGGAGGGGGGGGCAGTTGGGAGGCTCCAGACACTCGCTGCTCTGCTCAGTTCAGAGCAGAGCAGCGGTGAACAGACACTGTTCGCATGCGCACAGCGTCTATTCCTGGGAGGCAGAGGGACTGGGGGCATGGCCAGCAGCTCACAGAGCACTAGCAATGCCCCCAGTGTGACTAAAATGGGAGGCGTGGCCCACGATTGCTGCATCCCCCAAAGCCACGCCCCCTTTATAACAGGCCACCCCCCTTTTCGGCGCTGTGCAGAATGTCCCTCTATGCCTCCACTGAATGTTGGTCGGTATGGTACAGTACAGTGAGGACAGGACTGTGATAACCTGTTTCACAGCTTCATGCCACCTCACATCTCCCACCTAGACCTCCCCATCCAAGATCTTTTGTAGTGGATCATTAAAAATAGTTAATTATACTCTATTTTATGGTACCCTAGCCTGTGTCTAGATGAATACCAAGAAACTACGATGAAAAGACATTTGTGTTATAGAGCTTCAGCTGGTTTCTGCATTTTTATGGTGCCTTTGGGGGTCATTCCGAGTTGATCGTAGATTTAGCACAGCTACGATCAGGAACACAGAGATGAGGGGGGATGCCCAGCACAGGGCTAGCCCGCCCCGCATATCAGTCGCTGCCCCGTATCTGAAGTACAAAAGTATCGCACAGCGGCGATGCTTTTGTACTTCAGGAGTAGCTCCCGGCCAGCGCAGCTTTTGCGCGCTGGCCGGGAGCTACGGCTTGCAGTGGCTGCGTGTGACGTCACGCAGCCGCTGAGGCCCGCCCCGCGCAAGGTCCGGCCATGCCTGCGTTGGCCAGGCCGCGCCCACAAAATGGCGGGCAAACGCTGCCGTACCACCCCCTCCCGCCCAGCGACCGCCTCTGCCTGTCAATCAAGCAGAGGCGATCACTAGGCAACGACAGCCATCGGCTGTCAGCCATGCGCCGGGGCACTGCGGTGCCGGCGCATGTGCAGTTCTGACCTGATTGCGCACTGCGATAAACTGCAGCGAGCGATCAGGTCAGAATGACCCACTTTATCTCCTACTTATTTTCTGTGAATCTTATTGAGATGTGTGATCTAATGGACACACTGGGCTAAATGTAATCGCCTGCACGAAGCAGGAAGTACGGGATTTTGTGCGAGTCTGGACAGATTTTTAAAGCGCCAATCATCTACACAGCAAAACCAACCTGGTTTTGATGTGTAAATGATTGGCGCTTAAAAAATCCGCCCACACTCGGAGGAAATTGGGCACTTCCTGCTTCTCGCAGGCAATTACATTTAGCCCAGTATATGTGATTTGAGTGAAGACAATTCATGGCATACAGTAAGAGATCATGGTCAGTAATACAAAATAATGGAAATATGACCGAGAGCAGGTAAATAGGCGACAGACACAACCTCCTGAGTTTCCAGGTAGCCGAGACAGAGTGATAACATTAATCTTATCACAATATTCCCACAGCACATACATTTCCCTGTGATAGTAGGCACGAGTAATAAAAAAAAAAATGTTTGAGGCTACAGTAAATGACATTACATGACCTGAAGCTGAATATAATCATGTACAATTTAGAAATAAAAACTTTTATTGGTATAATGAATTTTAATTGTGCAGTACACTAATGATAATTACCTTTTTCATACAGTCATTAAGAGTCCATTAAAACCAAAATCCAACATGCGTTACATTGAAGTGCTTCAAGCTGTGTACAAATGTAAAGAATAAATGAGTGTTTTACATGAGTTAGTGTGCCTTTATGAGTCATTTCTATAACATTCACTTGTGATCACAATTGCATTCATTAGACTAATTTGGAATGTGCTAATAATTAATACAAAACCCAGCGCTTATAAAACCACCAAAAACCGTTGAATATTAACTGTATACCAGATTCCAGCAACTCCCACAGGTAGTACTGTTCTACCAAACAATTAATCTAAACACAGAAATGGAGATAGTGGAGGTCATTCCGAGTTGTTCGCTCGCAAGCGGATTTTAGCAGATTTGCTCATGCTAAGCCGCCGCCTACTGGGAGTGAATCTTAGCATCTTAAAATTGCGAACAATGTATTCGCAATATTGCGATTACACACCTCGTAGCAGTTTCTGAGTAGCTCCAGACTTACTCGGCATCTGCGATCATTTCACTGCTTGTCGTTCCTGGTTTGACGTCACAAACACACCCAGCGTTCGCCCAGACACTCCCCCGTTTCTCCGGCCACTCCTGCGTTTTTTCCGGAAACGGTAGCGTTTTTTCCCACACGCCCATAAAACGGCCTGTTTCCGCCCAGTAACACCCATTTCCTGTCAATCACATTACGATCGCCAGAACGATGAAAAAGCCGTGAGTAAAATTACTAAGTGCATAGCAAATTTACTTGGCGCAGTCGCAGTGCGAACATTGCGCATGCGCATTAAGCGGAAAATCGCTGCGATGCGAAGATTTTTACCGAGCGAACAACTCGGAATGAGGGCCAGTAACCACTATCAAGGGATCGCTGGAAACTTGGTAATATAGGCCCTCATTCCGAGTTGTTCGCTCGGTATTTTTCATCGCATCGCAATGAAAATCCGCTTAGTACGCATGCGCAATGTTCGCACTGCGACTGCGCCAAGTAACTTTGCTATGTAGAAAGTAATTTTACTCACGGCTTTTTCATCGCTCCGGCGATCGTAATGTGATTGACAGGAAATGGGTGTTACTGGGCGGAAACACGGCGTTTCAGGGGCGTGTGGCTGAAAACGCTACCGTTTCCGGAAAAAACGCAGGAGTGGCCGGAGAAACGGTGGGAGTGCCTGGGCGAATGCTGGGTGTGTTTGTGACGTCAAACAGGAACGACAAGCACTGAACTGATCGCACAGGCAGAGTAAGTCTGAAGCTACTCTGAAACTGCTAAGTAGTTAGTAATCGCAATATTGCGAATACATCGGTCGCAATTTTAAGAAGCTAAGATTCACTCCCAGTAGGCGGCGGCTTAGCGTGTGTAACTCTGCTAAATTCGCCTTGCGACCGATTAACTCGGAATGAGGGCCATAGTTCAAAACACATCTCCTATATATTAGCCCAAGTCTGTGATTCTGGGGCAGATGTATTAACCTGGAGAAGGCATAAGGAAGTGATAAACCAGTGATATGTGCAAGGTGATAAAGGCACTAGCCAATCAGATCCTAATTGTTAATTTACATTTTGGAGCTGATTGGCTGGTGCCTTTATCACCTTGCACATATCACTGGTTTATCACTTCCTTATGCCTTCTCCAGGTTAATACATCTGCCCCTCTGTGCCTGGCCGTAACGCTGGGCGGAGTCACAGGGCTGGGTGGAGTCAGCAGCCTCTGCCCTGTGTCAGCATAACACTAGGGAGGCGGACGCCGGACACACTCACCAGGGAAAACGCCACTGGACGGACGCCCCACTGTGCCCGGTCAACATTATACATCCAGAGCCGGATTACTGGGGGGTCACTACCCCGGGACCCCCTATCTTAAATGGCCCCTCAGCTGGAGCTCTGTCCCCATTCAGGTTGCCGGGCCAGGGGGGATCCACGCTGCCGCTGGAGGAGTGCGGGCTGTGCATGCGGCTTCCTCCTCTCGGGCAGCACGGTCGAGCAAACGCCAGCCTCCGCCGCAACCAGGAGATACGCTGCTGCCGGCGGAGGCTGAAGATTGCTCGACCGTGCTGCCCGAGAGGAGGAAGCCGCATGCACAGCCCACACTCCGCCCCCGCCAGCGTGGATCCCTCCTGCCCCGGCAACCTGTTGTCCTCTCTCCCTGCTGCCGCGCTCCCGTTGCCTGTGTGACTGGGCCAGGTGAGCCGCGCGAGCAGCGGGGGGGGGGGGGGGGGGTTGGGCTTGAGAGTGCTGGTGATCGCTGGGGTGAGCTACCCCATACCCAGTGCCAGCAGAAGTCAGGTACAAGACCCTACCTTACAGTATAGGCCTAGGGAGGTGAGGATGGCCACCAGTAGCAAAAGTACACCACGGCCACTGACACCTGCAGGGAGGGGAACAGCGCTGATATGGAGGGTACTTGCAGGCAGCGAATCAGCGCCCGCAGCTTCTCTCCCGCCTACACACCATACCTGCCGCCTGACATCCACACCCCAGGGAGAGGCCGCTAGCTCAGGCACCGCTATATCAGCATCGGCAGCATACAGACAAGGGCTGCCATGCTCAGCGGCAAGCGGTGCGGAGCATGTGCAGCAGAACAGCGCCAGGACGGGACCCGCACTGATTAACATTGCTGCTGGCCCGGAGCTCCCTCCGTCTGCAGCCTAAGGCCGCGCGCCGCACCTCTCCGGGGAAACACCATGCCTGCCCGCCTACAGGGCTCCAGACGCTTACCCATGCTCCGCGATCACAGCAGCTGACGCTGCCAGGCAGGATGGAAGAATGACGCCCATCAGACGGGGCGGACAGTGTGCGGTGGAACGGCGCCAGGAAGGAATGCTGACCACGACCCATTGCTGCTGGGTCGGAGCTCCCTACCTCTGCTGTCACCATCTCACAGCAGCAGCCAGGAGGTTAGTGGCCACCACGACCCACACATCCTTATGTCACACATGAGAGCAAAGGTACACACACTGACATCACACCTGTACCCCACCCCTATATCTGCTAAGTACTCCCCATCACTATGCCCTGTCACCCTCATCCTGCTCTCTAACTGCCTGTCTGTGTACTGGCCCTCACCCCTCTTACACCATCAGCAACCCTCACTAACTACCACAGAGAATATGTGCACTGATATCTGCTGTAAAACCTACAGCGACACCCGCCCCTCCACCACCTGCAGCGCCCCTGGACCCCTCCCCATCCCCCGCAAACCCCCGCACCTGCCCCTCCACCACCCGTGGCACCCCCACCCACTGCGCCTTCGGACCCCCCACCCCACCCGCAGTGCCTCCCAAACCCCTCCCCCATCTGCAGCAGCCCCTCCCCAATCCGCTGCACCCCCGGACCCATCCCCTGCACCCCCACCCCTCCTGCAACCGCAACACCTTCGGAACCACTACCCCACCCGCAGCACCTACCCCACCACCACCCACTCCACCTGCGGACCCCCTACACCACCTGCTCCTCCACCACCTACGGCCCCTCCCGATCCACCGCACCCTCGCCCCCCTCCCTCCCCCACCCGCACCGCCTCCAGGCCCCCTACCTCACCCGCAACACCTGCACCCTTCTCCACCAGCATCGCCTCCGGAACCCCTCCCCCATCCGCAACAGCCCCTCACCCGCAGCACCCCTCCCGCATCCCCTGACCCCCTCCCCCATCCGCTGAAACCCCGCACCCACCACTCCCCCATCCGCTGCACCCACGGACCCAACCCCTACACCCCCACCCCTCCAGCAACCGCAACACCTTCGGACCCACTACCCCACCCTCAGCACCAACCCCTCCACCACCCACTGCACCTCCGGACCCCCTACAACACCCGCTCCTCCACCACCTGCAGCCCCTCCCCATCCACCGCACACCCACCCGCAGCGCCTCCGGGCCCCCTACCTCATCCGCAACACCTGCACCCTTCCCCACCTGCAGCGCCTCCGGAACCCCTCCCCCATCCGATACAGTCCCTCACCCGCCTCTCCCCCACCAACAGCACCTCACCTCTCCCACACTCCCGGACCACCTCCACCATCAGCTGCACCCCCGCACCCACCCCCTATCCCACCCGCGCACACACCCCTCCACCACCTCCAGACTCCCTCCCCCATCCGCCACAAATCCACGCACCTGTCCCTCCACCACCCGTGGCACCCCACCCACTGCACCTACGGACCCCACACCTCCACACACACGGACCCTCCCTCATCCGGACCCCTAACCCCATTCACTGCACCCCCCCCTCCCCCACCCGCAACGCCTCCACACCTCCTACCCACCCGCCACACCCTCCCCACCCGCAGTACCTCTGGAACCCCTCCCCCATCCAGCCCAGCATCTGCCCCTCCCCCACCTGCCCCTCCCCCACACACAACGCCCCCCCGGCCCCCTCCCCCGGCACCCACCCCTCCCCCACCCGCGGCGCCTCCAGACCCCCTACGCCACCCGCCCCTCCACCACCTGCAGCACCTCCAGACCCCCTCCCTCATCCGCCACACCCCACATCTGGCTCTCCCCCGCCCGCTGCACCTTTGGATCACCTACCCCACCCACGCAGCAGGCCCTTCCCCATCCGCATCGCCTCCACCATTCGCAACAGCCCCGCACCCGCCACTACCCCACCCACGGCACCCCCGCACCCACCCCTCCCCCACCCACCGTGCCCCCTGGACACCTCCCCCATCCACTGCACACCCGCACCCACCCCTTCCCCATCTGCAGCGCCTTCGGAACCCCTCCTCCATCCGCAACAGCCCCGCACCTGCCATCCCCCACCAGCGACACCCCCGCTCCTACCCCACCCACAGCGCCTTCATACCCCCTCCCCCATCCGCGGTCCCCACTCCCCAAACCTCTCCCCGTTGCAAGGGACTACGCCCCCTTCACCATCGGACGCCCTTTCATTGTGCAATATTTAAACACTAACAAAACTAGGAATGCAGGTAATACTCCATATAATACATATATTGAACCCCAGAAAGGCGTGCAGGGGTTAAGGGGGCGTAGCCCCTTCCGACGGTGTGAAGAGCGCCCATAGGGCGCGATGAAGCACCTAGGGGTATATTTACTAAGCTCCCGATTTTGACCGAGATGCCGTTTTTTCATCAAAGTGTCATCTCGGTCAATCTCGGTCATTTACTAAACACTAATCACGGCAGTGATGAGGGCATTCGTAATTTTTTTCTAGTTCAGGTAAAAAATTACGAATGAATACACCATCGGTCAAATTACGCCTGTTTAAGTATGAATCTCGGTCATTTACTAAGAAGTGCAAAGCAAAAAAACCCAAAACACTGCCGTGAAAAATTACAATTCGTAAAAAAGTCCTAAAAAAAAACAGACCTGCTTTTTTTATTCGTGATTTGAGATGCATGCAGGGATCCATGAGATCCGTGCATGTATATCAGTGGGAAGGGGTTGGAAAGTGCTTTTTTTTGCCAAAAAAAATTGCGTGGGGTCCCCCCTCCTAAGCATAACCAGCCTCGGGCTCTTTGAGCCGATCCTGGTTGCAGAAATATGGGAAAAAAAATGACAGGGGTTCCCCCATATTTAAGCAACCAGCATCGGGCTCTGCGCCTGGTCCTGGTCCCAAAAATACGGGGGACAAAAAGAGTAGGGGTCCCCCGTATTTTTAAAACCAGCACCGGGCTCCACTAGCTGGACAGATAATGCCACAGCCGGGGGTCACTTTTATACAGCGCCCTGCGGCCGTGGCATCAAAAATCCAACTAGTCACCCCTGGCCGGGGTACCCTGGGGGAGTGGGGACCCCTTCAATCAAGGGGTCCCCCCCCCCCAGCCACCCAAGGGCCAGGGGTGAAGCCCGAGGCTGTCCCCCCCCCATCCAATGGGCTGCGGATGGGAGGGCTGATAGCCTTTGTTGTAAAATAAAAGATATTGTTTTTAGTAGCAGTACTACAAGTCCCAGCAAGCCTCCCCCGCATGCTTGTACTTGGAGAACCACAAGTACCAGCATGCGGCGGAAAAACGGGCCCGCTGGTACCTGTAGTACTACCACTAAAAAAATACCCAAAAAAACACAAGACACACACACCGTGAAAGTATAATTTTATTACATACATACACACATACATACATACATACATACATACTTACCTTATGTTCCCACGCAGGTCGGTCCTCTTCTCCAGTAGAATCCAAGGGGTACCTGTTGAAGAAATTCTACTCACCAGATCCAGTGGTCCAGGCTCCTCGGCAAATCCAGGGATAATCCACGTACTTGAATAAAACAAAAAAACGGCTGCCCGACCACGAACTGAAAGGTGACCCATGTTTGCACATGGGTCACCTTTCCACGAATGCCAGAAACCCACTTTCCCTTCTGGCTAAGTGGGTTTCTTCAGCCAATCAGGGAGTGCCACGTTGTAGCACTCTCCTGATCAGCTGTGTGCTGCTGTCCTCACTGACAGGCAGCACGCGGCAGTGTTACAATGTAGCGCCTATGCGCTACATTGTAACCAATGATGGGAACTTTCTGCCCTGCGGTTGACCTAAAGTGACGTCACCGCTGAGCAGAAAGTTCCCATCATTGGTTACAATGTAGCGCATAGGCGCTACATTGTAACACTGCCGCGTGCTGCCTGTCAGTGAGGACAGCAGCACACAGCTGATCAGGAGAGTGCTACAACGTGGCACTCCCTGATTGGCTGAAGAAACCCACTTAGCCAGAAGGCAAAGTGGGTTTCTGGCATTCGTGGAAAGGTGACCCATGTGCAAACATGGGTCACCTTTCAGTTCGTGGTCGGGCAGCCGTTTTTTTGTTTTATTCAAGTACGTGGATTATCCCTGGATTTGCCGAGGAGCCTGGACCACTGGATCTGGTGAGTAGAATTTCTTCAACAGGTACCCCTTGGATTCTACTGGAGAAGAGGACCGACCTGCGTGGGAACATAAGGTAAGTATGTATGTATGTGTGTATGTATGTAATAAAATTATACTTTCACGGTGTGTGTGTCTTGTGTTTTTTTGGGTATTTTTTTAGTGGTAGTACTACAGGTACCAGCGGGCCCGTTTTTCCGCCGCATGCTGGTACTTGTGGTTCTCCAAGTACAAGCATGCGGGGGAGGCTTGCTGGGACTTGTAGTACTGCTACTAAAAACAATATCTTTTATTTTACAACAAAGGCTATCAGCCCTCCCATCCGCAGCCCATTGGATGGGGGGGGACAGCCTCGGGCTTCACCCCTGGCCCTTGGGTGGCTGGGGGGGGGGGACCCCTTGATTGAAGGGGTCCCCACTCCCCCAGGGTACCCCGGCCAGGGGTGACTAGTTGGATTTTTGATGCCACGGCCGCAGGGCACTGTATAAAAGTGACCCCCGGCTGTGGCATTATCTGTCCAGCTAGTGGAGCCCGGTGCTGGTTTTAAAAATACGGGGGACCCCTACTCTTTTTGTCCCCCGTATTTTTGGGACCAGGACCAGGCGCAGAGCCCGATGCTGGTTGCTTAAATATGGGGGAACCCCTGTCATTTTTTTCCCCATATTTCTGCAACCAGGATCGGCTCAAAGAGCCCGAGGCTGGTTATGCTTAGGAGGGGGGACCCCACGCAATTTTTTTTAGGATTTTACTTTGTTTAATTTAAAAAAAAAAAAAATACGAACCCCAGCACGGATCACATAGATCCGGCCGAGATTGATTGTAAAAAAAAACGGCAGTGTTTTGCTAATCACTGCCGTCAAATTAGGTAAAAAAACACGAATGACATCGACATCGGAAGCAAAGAAAAATACGAATACGACAGCTTAGTAAATTAGTCGTAATCAATTCAAAAAGTTGCAGTTTTACACTGCCGATGTCATTCGTGATTGAACTTTGACCTATTTTCGGAAATTACGAATCTTAGTAAATATACCCCCTAGTTTAATAATAAAAACTCCACATAAACAATGGTCAATACTTCAATACATGCAAATATACATATACACTTATAAAACTTTGGCCCTCATTCCGAGTTGATCGGTCGCAAGGCGAATTTAGCAGAGTTACACACGCTAAGCCGCCGCCTACTGGGAGTGAATCTTAGCTTCTTAAAATTGCGAACGATGTATTCGCAATATTGCGATTACTAACTACTTAGCAGTTTCTGAGTAGCTCCAGACTTACTCTGCCTGTGCGATCAGTTCAGTGCTTGTCGTTCCTGGTTGACGTCACAAACACACCCAGCGTTCGCCCAGGCACTCCCACCGTTTCTCCGGCCACTCCTGCGTTTTTTCCGGAAACGGTAGCGTTTTCAGCCACACGCCCCTGAAACGCCGTGTTTCCGCCCAGTAACACCCATTTCCTGTCAATCACATTACGATCGCCGGAGCGAAGAAAAAGCCGTGAGTAAAAATACTTTCTTCATAGTAAAGTTACTTGGCGCAGTCGCAGTGCGAACTTTGCGCATGCGTACTAAGCGGATTTTCACTGCGATGCGATGAAAAAGAACGAGCGAACAACTCGGAATGAGGGCCTTTATCTTTAAAACTGCACGTGCAATTACTCCTCAATGGAATGCCCTTATCTCCATATAAAATAATAGTAGTCGCTCTGAACTTCCTTTGGTAAATAAGATCAGTTAGTTTATAAACTATTGTAACCAACTGCTGTTCTTTAGACACTAATGTCTCTTTCAGCCGGAATATTGATATATTAGTTGCAGTCTCTGTTGAAGCACTTTGAATTGATTAGGAGCCTGTATCTGGACGTTGCTGCCCGTTTTTATTTCCACCGCTACCTCTGCCCGCCGGCGTGCCAAAGACGAGGGGACAAAGCTTACGTGAGACCCGGCTAAGGAGGTCCGTACCCTGCAAATTAAAAACTGTCACGGCTGTGAGTACCTGCCACTAATTGCGGCTGTTATCAGCAGGGGTCGTAGCATACCGCTGTGTTTAGCTGGCCAGCACAGCGCTCTCCCTCTGCCAGCACTAATCAATTCAAAGTGCTTCAACAGAGACTGCAACTAATATATCAATATTCCGGCTGAAAGAGACATTAGTGTCTAAAGAACAGCAGTTGGTTACAAGAGCACTACGTCCACCTCTCCTCTCTTACTAGACCTTCACTGGCTCCCCTTCCCTTTCAGAATCCATTTCAAGCTTCTCACACTCGCTTACAAAGCCCTCACCCACTCCTTTCCCCTCTACATTTCTGACCTTATCTCCCTTTACACTCCCACCCGTCCTCTTCGCTCTGCTAATGCACGCCGACTCTCCTGCCTACGGATTACTTCCTCCCACTCCTACCTCCAAGATTTTTCACGTGCTGCACCACTTCTTTGGAATTCCCTACCTCTCCCCCTCAGACTCTCCACCTCTCTACAAAACTTCAAACGATCTCTCAAGACCCACTTCTTCACCAAACCCAGCCAAATCTCATCCTAACCCTCTGTTCTACGCTCTCTATGTACCCCATCTGTGTCACCCCTGTCTGTCTACCCCTCCCCTTTAGAATGTAAGCTCTCACGAGCAGGGCCCTCTTCCCTCATGTGCTTATCCTTTCTTACTTTAATAATCTTCAACTGCACCACATCCAGCAGTCTTCTGCCACCTGATACTTATTCCAGTGTCATCTGCTGATGTAACTATGTTTATTTACCCTGTACTTGTCCTATACTGTCATCAACTGTAAAGGCCCATACACATTAGACGATGTCGCTCTGTGAGCGACATCGTCTAACGTTTCCCCCTCCCGGGCCGGCCGGTCGGCGGCCGCCTGTACGCACTGAGCGATATGACCGCTCATATCGCTCAGTGACGTCACGCCCCCGCCAGCCCTGCATGAAGGTCGTGGACGACAGTCCACATCCTTCATGCATGCCCTACCGACAGCGACGATCGTTGCCGACCCGCGGGGCCGCGCATCGGTCGTCGCTGGCGGCATACACACTTAACGATAAAATGAGCGACGTCGCTCAAGGAGGGGGAAAATGAGCGACGTCGCTCATTTTATCGTTAAGTGTGTATGGACCTTTAGTTGCTGTTTTCCTGTTTGATTACTTGTTTATGTATTCTGTAATTGGGCGCTGCGGAACCCTTGTGGCGCCATATAAATAAAGGATAATAATAATAATAGTTTATAAACTAACTGATCTTATTTACCAAAGGAAGTTCAGAGGGACTACTATTATTTTATATGGAGATAAGGGCATTCCATTGAGGAGTAATTGCACGTGCAGTTTTAAAGATAAAGTTTTATAAGTGTATATGTATATTTGCATGTATTGAAGTATTGACCATTGTTTATGTGGACTTTTTATTATTAAATGTGTTTTGAACTATATTACCAAGTTTCCAGCGCTCCCTTGATAGTGGTTACTATCTCCATTTCTGTGTTTAATTTGGAATGTGTCTCAGTAGCTGGATCTTTCATACCTACCTTTCTTTTTCCCTCTCTGGGAGAAGCCTGAGAGAGGAAATGCAGGTGGGCAGTGACGGGAGGAAGAGCTGGACTAGTTGCCTCATTAGTTCCTGCCCCCTCATGGGAAAATTGCTCCAATTGGCTCCTATTTGCATAGGGGCAGAGATAGGGATGTACTGTAAGTTCATCCCAGTCGTCCGGATGTAAGCTGGAGTTTGGTGTCCGCCCCAACCTTAAAAAAAAGGATATCAAATAGACAGTGTGTGAATGTGTGGCAACGGCCGGTGGGTCACGGTCAAACTCACGAGGTTCAGCCATCTGCAGCATGCAGAATCAGTGGTCACCGGTAAATCCTGTCTCACAGTTCAGCAACAGCAGTGGGTGCACTGTCGCTTGCTGCAGTCAGGGTGAGCAGTACAAGGCAGGAGCCATCCTGTCTCCTATTACAGGTGTTAGCAGGGCTCCTCGGACACAGCCGCATAGCTCAGCAGCATAAGCAGGTGCGCTGCAGAGCTGCATTGGAAGAGCAGCGGTCACACTTGGATCCTGCTGTGAACCACACAGGTGCTGCTGTACATGCAGGTGCCCCTTCAGGGATTGGAGCCCGGAGGCAGGTGTCTCCATTGCCTCTGGGAGTTACGCCCCTGGGCAGGGTCAACATTATGCATTTTCATATAATTGTGTCACTAGGCCCCATCCCCTCCTCGAAGGCCCTGGGATTCCCTATATTAATATCCACATTCTGCACAGTTCACTAGGATGTGGGCAGGATGCGGGAGGGTTACCCACTCTTCCGGGGCTGTGGGGGTTTCTGCAACAGGTTCAGGGAGAGTAGTCGAGTACAGTCTGAGTGAATAGTGCTGTATAGCTTTCATTTCTGCTACACCTGTACAGTCTACTTCAGTAAGCTATAAACATGAGTGGAAATGCACCTAGTGGAATACTGAAAAAGTCAGTGTAAAATCCATCCCATTGTGCCCCTTTAGAACACACCCACTAATTAATTTCAACTTTTGGGTATATAGTTCAGCTCTGTCCACTGTCATTTGTATCTGAAAGAATGCATGAGGGTGATGTCAGGACTGTCTGTATTACCTGTGTGACATTTGTGTATTTCACAGCTTTTATTACATTGACCGAAATGAATCATCCAATTAAAGGTATAGGACAATTTCGGGATTATTTTGTTTATTCCTGAAATCAAAATTCACCCTTTATTAATCAATAGAGTCTGTACACAAGTTACAATCTAAACACAATAATTACCTGATCCCGAGTTGAAGGTCTATGGGACACAAGTTATACTAAAAAAAGGGCAGACTTAAAAATACTATTTCTCTTACGTCCTAGAGGATGCTGGGGTCCACATTAGTACCATGGGGTATAGACTGGTCCACCAGGAGCCATTGGCACGCGTGTGTGTGTGTGTGTGTGTGTGTTTGTGTGTGTGTGTGTGTGTGTGTGTGTGTGTGTGTGTGTGTGTGTGTGGAGTGTTTGATGGTCTCCTTTAGCTATGTCCAGGGACACTGTGTCATATGCTGCAGAGGATTTATCCTCCCAGGATGATCCCATTCCATGTAATCAGGATAGCAGCAGTTTAGCACAGATACCAGCAAGGGAACCAGAGTGGTTTTCCTCAATCAAATCTTGGATTTCTCAGATTTCTGACAGGGTTGCAAGTAATGAATCTGCAACCCGGGTATTACAGAGCTCTATGGCAGTATGGCCTGGTTCTGGTACCTCAGGACGCCCCGTTATATACCCCCACAAACGTGCGCTTGTGCATGTCACGCAAGACGACACGGATACTGATTCTGACACCACAGATGGTGATGGGGATGTGTTGCGGGGGTCCACATCTCTTGCAAAGGGGGTGCAGTTGTTGATAGAGGCTATCAGGGATGTGTTAAATGTTAATGATACCACACCTGAGCAGGTTGAGGAGGCTTTTTTCACTGAAAATAAAAAAGCCTTGCTAACCTTCCCTGCGTCAAAGGAATTGAATGCTATATTTGAAAAAGCATGGGTAAACCCTGAGAAAAAATTCCAGATCCCTAAAAGGGTCCAGGTGGCATTTCCTTTCCCTGAGGAGGATAGGAAAAATGGGAAAACCCGCCAATTGTTAATGCCTCTGTGTCCAGACTCTCAAAGAAGGTGGTTTTACCTGTTCCAGGACCTACCGCCTTAAAGGAGCCGGCTGATAGGAAAATTGTTACCACGCTTAAATCAATGTATACTGCTTCAGGGGCCACATTACGTCCCACTATTGCTACTGCATGGATTGCAAAGGCAATAGTAAAGTGGTCGGCTACCTTACTTGAGGATTTGGATACGATGGATAGGGATGACGTTGCATTGTATTTACGCAACATACATGATTCTGCAGGTTTTATGGTAGAATCCATGAAAGGCCTGGGTTCCATGGCTGCGGGAATATCTTCCATGTCTGTTTCAACTCGTCAGGGACTGTGGCTGCGCCAGTGGTCGGCCGACGCAGAATCCAGAAGAAGTGTGGAGTCCCTACCCTATACAGGTCTGGCTCTCTTTGGGGAAGCTCTAGATGCGTGGATATCCACCGCTACAGCGAGTAAGTCTCCGTTTCTTCCCTCACCTGCTCCAAAGAAATCTTTCTCTTCATCTGCAACGCAGTCCTTTCGGCCTAACAAGCCTAGAAAGGCCAGAACTTCCAATACTTTCTTTAGGGGAGGTCGGGTTAAGTCCAAGAAACCTGCCGCTGCAGGTTCCCAGGAACAAAAGCCTGCTTTGGGTACGCCAAAGTCCTCCGCATGATGGTGGACTGCACGCCCCGGTGGTGGGGCCAGTGGGAGCGAGACTCAGACACTTCAGTCATGACTGCGTATCGTCCGGCCTGAATCCCTGGGTGGTAGATGTTGTGTCTCAGGGATACAGGCTGGTAATTTCAAAGTCTCCCTCCTCATCGCTTTTTCAAGTCAGGCTTGCCAACTCTGTTGGAGGACAGCACTGTACTACAAGACGCTGTCCAAAAGCTGGTAGAGGCACAGGTCATTGTGCCAGTACCACCTCACATGCTGAACAATGGTTACTATTCGAACCTTTTCGTGGTACCAAAACCGGATGGTTCGGTCAGGCCCATTCTGAACCTAAAATCATTGAACCCCTTTCTAAAGGAGTTCAAGTTCAAGATGGAGTATCTCAGGGTGGTGATATCAGGTCTGGAAGAAGGGGAATTCCTGGTGTCCCTGGATATCAAGGATGCGTACCTCCACATTCCGATCTGGCTGCTGCATCAGGCTGATCTCCACTTCGCATTGCTGGACTGTCATTTCCAGTTCCAGGTACTGCCATTCGGCCTCTCCACAACACCGGGGGTGTTTACCAAGGTGATGGCGGAAATTATGATTCTCCTCCGCAAGCAGGGTGTGAACATCAATCCATATCTGGATGACCTTCTGATAAAGGCATCGTCCAAGGAGAGGCTGCGGCAGTCCATTGTCCTCACAACGCTCCTGAGTCACGGTTGGATTCTGAACCTTCCAAAGTCACATTTGGAACCAATCCAGAGGTTGTCATTTCTGGGAATGATCCTGTATGCGGAAGTGCAGAGGGTGTTTCTTCCGCAGGAAAAGGCGTTGGTGATACAAGCCATGGTCCGGGATGTCCTGAAGCCACCTCGGGTGTCGGTTCATCAATGCATTCGCCTATTAGGAAAAATGGTGGCCTCTTACTAGGCTCTCCGATACGGGAGATTCCACGCTCGGACCTTCCAACTGGATCTCCGGGACAAGTGGTCGGGATCTCACCTCCACATGCACCAGAGAATTTGTCTGTCGCCAAAGGCCAGGATTTCACTCCTCTGGTGGCTCCAATTGCCTCACCTTCTGGAGGAACGCAGGTTCGGGATTCAGGGCTGGGTCCTTCTAACCACGGATGCGAGCCTTCAGGGCTGGGGAGCAGTCACTCAAGGAGTAACCTTCCAAGGAAGGTGGTCAAGCCTGGAATCCGGCCTGTCCATCAACATCCTGGAACTAAGAGCCGTCTACAACGGTCTTCTTCAGGCGGCCCCTCTTCTAAGAAATCGGGCTATTCAAGTGCAGGCGGACAACTTAACAACAGTGGCTTACATAAACCGACAAGGCGGAACGAAGAGCAGAGCGGCAATGTCAGAGGTGACAAGAATACTCCTCTGGACAGAAAAGCACGCGTTAGCGCTGTCAGCCATCTTCATTCCAGGAGTAGACAACTGGGAAGCAGACTTCCTCAGCAGACACGATCTCCATCCAGGAGAGTGGGGACTCCATCCGGAGGTGTTCAAGGAAATAACAGATCTTTGGGGTTTACCCCAAATAGACATGATGGCCTCTCGTCTCAACAAGAAGCTTTGATGTTATTGTTCCTGGTCGAGGGACCCATAGGCAGTGGCAGTGGACGCCCTGGTGTCTCCGTGGGTGTTCCAGTCAGTGTATGTGTTTCCACCACTCCCACTCATCCCAAGAATCCTAAAGCTCATAAGGAGAACAAGGTTTCAAGCGATCCTCATTGCCCCAGACTGGCCAAGAAGGGCTTGGTACGCGGACCTTCTGAATCTACTGCAAGAAGAGCCGAGGCCTCTTCCTTTTCGAGAAGACCTGCTACAGCAGGGGCAATTCGCCTATCAAGACTTACCGCTACGTTTGACGGCTTGAAAGTTGAGCTCCTGATTCTTGCTCGGAAGGGCATTCCGATGAAGGTTATTCCTACCCTCATACAGGCTAGGAAAGGGGTAACGTCTAAACATTACCATTGTGTTTGGAAGAAATATGTCTCTTGGTGTGAGTCCAAGAAGTTTCCTACGGTGGAGTTTCAACTGGGACGTTTCCTCCTCTTCCTGCAAGCAGGAGTGGATATGGGCCTGAGTTTGCGTTCTGTGAAGGTCCAGATTTCAGCCCTATCCATTTTCTTTCAGAAACAATTGGCTGCCGTCCCTGAGGTTCAGACGTTTTTAAAGGAGGTTCTGCATATCCAACCTCCCTTTATACCACCTACAGCACCTTGGGACCATAACGTGGTGTTGCAATTCCTCCAGTCGGAATGGTTTGAACCTCTACAGGAGGTAGAGGTCAAATTTCTTACATGGAAGGCGGTTATTTTGTTGGCCTTGGCTTCTGCTAGACGTGTGTCCGAGCTGGGGGTTTTATCCTGTAAAAGCCCTTACTTGATCTTCCACGAAGATAGAGCTGAGCTCCGGACTCGTCAGCAGTTTCTTCCGAAGGTTGTGTCGGCATTTCAAATCAACCAAACTATTGTGGTGCCAGTGGCTACTGACTCCTCAATTACATCAAAGTCCTTGGATGTCGCAAGGGCTCTGAAGATATATGTGAAGAGAACTTCTCGTCACAGAAAGTCGGACTCTCTGTTTGTCCTCTATGATCCCAAGAAAATTGGGTGTCCTGCTTCTAAGCAGACTATTTCTTGCTGGATTTAGGTTCACTATCCAGCACGCTTATTCTATGGCAGGGCTGCCGTGTCCAAAATCTGTTAAGTCCCACTCTACTCGTAAGGTGGGGTCTTCCTGGACAGCTGCCCGGGGTGTCTCGGCAGTGCAACTTTGCCGAGCTGCAACTTGGTCTGGGTCGAACACGTTTGCAAAGTTTTGCAAGTTCGATACTTTGGCCTCTGATGATCTGAAGTTCAGTCAATCAGTTCTGCAGGAGCCTCAGCATTCTCTCTCCCGTTCTGGGAGCTTTGGTACATCCCCATGGTACTAATGTGGACCCCAACATCCTCTAGGACATAAGAGAAAATAGGATTTTGGTTACCTACCGGTAAATCCTTTTCTCGTGGTCCGTAGAGGATGCTGGGTGCCCACCCAGCGCTTCGTTCTCCTGCAAATGTTATTTGGTTCAGTACAACTTCGTTTTAGTTGAGTACTGCATTGTTACTTGGTAAGTAATGTTTCAGCTGTTGCTGAGTAGTTCAAGCTAGTTGACTTGACGTGCCTGTATGTGTGAGCTGGTATGAATCTCACCACTATCTGTGTATAATCCTTCTCTCGAAGTATGTCGTCTCCTCGGGCACAGTTTCTAGACTGAGTCTGTTGGGAGGGGCATAGAGGGAGGAGCCAGCCCACACTCTCAAACTCTTAAAGTGCCAATGGCTCCTGGTGGACCCATCTATACCCCATGGTACTAATGTGGACCCCAGCATCCTCTACGGACTACGAGAAAAGGATTTACCGGTAGGTATCCAAAATCCTATTATTTTATGCTAAGGTGTATGCATTGGTTATTGATCAATGGGTCGGGAGTGTCTAGGTCGATCCCAAAAAGTCAACAGGCACATGGTTGACATAGGAAAAAGGTCGACATTGACAAAAGGTCGACATATTAAAGGTTGACACATGAATAGGTCGACATGGATTATTTATTTATAATTTTGGTGTCATTTTCTCTGTAAAATGACTGGGAACTCCATCTAGTGCACCGCGTCCCCTCGCTCTGTTACTGCTGCGCTCGGCACAGGTTATTATTACCAATCATACTGTAGTCCACAGTTATGGTAGAATATGAAAAAGTTGAAAATTAATAAAAAATTGTAAAAAAAACTCATGTTGGCATTTTCTTGTGTAGACCTTTGCCACGTCGACCTTTTGTCAATGTCCACCTTTGTCCATGTCGACCTAATGCATGTCGACCAATAGTCTCATACACTTACACCCATATTATTACTAGCAAATTGTTTTGCTTGCAAAATATGCACTATATAATTTCAATAAACCTTACAAAGAACCTTCTCTACTGCAGCAGGTACAAGACTTAGGGGTCTATTTACTAGGCCTTGGATGGAGATAAAGTACCAACCAATCAGTTCCTAACTGTCATTTTTCAAACCCAGCCTGTAGCATGGCAGTTAGGAGTTGATTGACTGGTATTTTATCTCCGTCCACTTTATCTCCATCCAAGACTTAGTAAATAGACCCCTAAAACATACAAACATAATATAGCTAGGTGCAACAAAGAAGGTACAGTACCTGTCATCTTCATAGATGAATTTGTAAGCAACCAATCAGAAGAGATTAGGGGGTAATTTTATTGCCAGCGAATCAGCACAGCAATAGCCACACTGTATATAGCCTGATATCGTACAAACATTTTTGCTGCCTCATAACCGCCGAAGCGAACACTTTTGTACGAATTTGGCATTTGAGCAGCCCGGCAATTGACTTCCCCCCTAGGTGTATATCCTCATCATCAGTGTGTATTTGTACAGTACCTCCCTTTATCCACTCCTAAATTATATGGCTTATACAGGCATGCAGTAGTTACATCTCTGCCAGTCTGCTTCTGATCACAATCACATCCTCTGTCCATTCTCTTCTGGTACTAGTGAACCTAAGTGTCAGAATAAAGTAAATCTGAATACTGTACATGCACCTGTGTCAACCTGGGCATTCAATTAATGCTTTTGCTCTTGCAAACTGGGGTAACTCTGCATCAACCGATACATGTTTAACACTCTAGTAGACTAAAATTATGGTATATATGGGCCTAAGATGACTAACATCTTATCAACATCAGCTCTGGATCAATCTGATCTATAACTTAGTGAACTATGGTTAGATGATGGATATTCGGGTGTGGATCGTTGGGTCGACAGAAACTAGGTCGACAGCCATTAGGTTGACCACTACTGGACAGTGGCTAGGTTGACACCTGAAATAGGTTGACATGGTCATTAGGTCGACATGGAAAAGGTCAACATGAGGTTTATTTTATTTTATTGGTGTAGTTTTCTTTTTAAAGTGGCGGGAACCCCAATTAGTACACCGAGTCCCCTCACATGGCGAGCAAAGGCAAGGTGCCTCGCTCCACTACCTCTGCGTTTGGCACAGGTTGCTATTCCCAGTTGTAGTCCACGTGGATCGTAAAGTATGAAAAAGTTCAAAGAATGAAAAAAAAGTGAAAAACTCTTGTCAACCTTTTCATGTGTTGACCTTTGCCATGGGTCGACCTAGTGACCATGTCGACCTAATGACCATGTCAACCTAATGCATGTTGACCAAAAGTGGTCGACCTAATGAGTGTTGATCTAAGTGTTGTTGACCTAAAGACCGGATACCGGATATTCAATCTTCTAGTGCTCAGAAATAAACATGTGTGTACTCAAGTTGTACATAGTTTAGGTTACTCACCTTTAGAATTAGCTACTAGAGGCACCTTGACATGGCTGATTGGACATACTTGCCTCCTCTCCCAGAATGTCTGGGAGACCTTTGTCTTTCATTGGGTTCCCCCCATGAGCTGCTCACCCTCCGTGATGTTGTGATTCATGGTGAAGCTCATCATTATAAAGAGGTTCCATGCTGCATGATGGTGCATATCACAGATGATCATGATGATACAGTGTCCATTACCACACACCTTCCTACCAGCACCCTGTACCTTCCCTCTAGGATCTCCTGCTGCACATGGCACCATTTTGGTTCCCCAAATGCCTGCATCTCATGGCAGTCATTAAAATTGGGCGTGACAGAACTTGCTGAGACCGGTAGTGTGACAGTTAATAAAATATTATACCTATGATACCAGCTGCAATGGTGTTAGAAGGAACTGTACTGTTAACAGCATGGAGCTGGATCTTCTGGGATGGTGGCCTATACTGACCAGCCTAGGGTTGGTTGGCACTATAACAGAGGAACCACACACTATGTACCTTGCCTGCTATAAAGGCACTAGCCCTTGCTAGTAAAGTCTATTGCTGATATTGTTCCCACTCATTTTTCAACTACCAACCCATACTTAAAGGTTCACACCTGCTTTCGTTTTTATAAGGTACTGTACAAAGGGGGGCATTCAGACCCATTCACACTCTGTCTTTTTTCGCAGCCGTGCGATCGGGTCTGAACAGCGCATGCGCATGCACCACAATGCGCAGGCGCATCGGCCGCCGGCGACAGGGATTGGCAGGCAGCGACAGAATTTACGAAGAAAGTGATCGCACCGGCGATCGCAAGAAGATTGACAGGAAGGAGGCGTTCGTGGGCGGCAACTCACCATTTTCAGGGAGTGTCCGGAAAAACGCAGGTGTGCCCAGCCGTTCGGGAGGAGGATTCCTGACGTCAGCTCCGGGCCGGAACGTCGCAGCGGCTGAGTAAGTCCTGGGCTGTGCAGAAACTGCACAAACTTTTGTTTGTGCAGCTCACTGCACAGCCGATCGCACCCCTGCACAGCGAATACCCCCTCCCCTGTAGGCGGTGATTACCTAGTCGCAGCAGAGCAAAAAACCGCCTGCGTGCGATCAGGTCTGAATGACCCCAATAGCTTTTTTTTTATTTATTTTTTTACAAAAAAAAAGAAAAAAAATGTCTATCATGCTGATATTTACCCAACACCCCTCTCAGGGGTGACACATATTTTGGGGAGTTTTTGCATCCATTTTTCATCATTTTGAAAAGCAATTGTTTAATAATTCTGGTGGTCTTTTATACCTGTGATGGGCAAAAATTGGGATGTTGTTTTTCAATCATAAGTGTGGTTTTGCTGCATTTTTGTGTTTGTCATGACATTATTAAATCAGCTGGATGCAAAGCTGGAAAAATGCAGAAATCTCAGTGGTCTTACACTCTCACTGCTAAGTAAATTTCTCCTCTAGCCTTGAGACTCTACAATTCCAAAATCACTGATAGACTCATTTATTTCTTGTCAAACTCTCTGGCACCATCCTGTGGTGACAAAGTAGAACTTAGAGAATGAAGTACAAGATTTCTGATTGGAAAAAGAGTTAATGGGGGTCATTCCGAGTTGTTCGCTAGTTATTTTTTCTCGCAATGGAGCGATTAGTCGCTAATGCGCTTGCGCAATGTCCGCAGTGCGACTGCGCCAAGTAAATTTGCTATGCAGTTAGGTATTTTACTCACGGCATTACGAGGTTTTTTCTTCGTTCTGGTGATCGTAATGTGATTGACAGGAAGTGGGTGTTTCTGGGCGGAAAGTGGCCGTTTTATGGGTGTGTGTGTAAAAATGCTACCGTTTCTGGGGAAAATGCAGGAGTGGCTGGAGAAACGGAGGAGTGTCTGGGCGAACGCTGGGTGTGTTTGTGACGTCAAACCAGGAACGAAACTGACTGAACTGATCGCAGATGCCGAGTAAGTGTGGAGCTACTCAGAAACTGCTAAGAAGTGTCTATTCGCAATTCTGCTAATCTTTCGTTCGCAATTTTGATAAGCTAAGATTCACTCCCAGTAGGCGGCGGCTTAGCGTGTGCAAAGCTGCTAAAAGCAGCTAGCGAGTGAACAACTCGGAATGACCCCCATTGTTCCCAAGGTCGGCAGATGCTGGGACAAAAACACCACTTTCATGTCATTGATGAGAACTACTATATACTCTGAAAGAGATTTGTAGCTGCAAAAGTTGAAACTATTATCATACATGCTTTGGTCTACTTTTTTCCCCACCCATCAGGCTCACAGTGGGCAGTGGCGTAACTAGAAATTTTTCTCCCCCAAGCCAAAAAATTCTTCGGCGCCCCCCCCCCCCCATAATTGGCACTATAAAAGGGACAAATGTACGCGCGTCGCAAAGTAGGGTGTGTGGCTTCGTTGAGATGGGCGTGGCTTCACATAAAGTGGCGTGGCATTGCAGGAAAAGACTACGTTATACCCTAGTTTTCCAACCTGCACGCCCAGACGTTGGCCACCACGGGAAAGAAAAATAATCCTGATTCATGCCCCTTACATTATTTGTCATTTTTCCTCCTTATAGTAATGCCCAGTATACATTATGCCACATACTGCAATGGCCCTTACACATTAATGCCACACACAATAATGCACATGACACAATATGCACACACTGTAATGCCCCAGACACATTATGCCACACACCGTAATGCCTGTGACACATTATGACAGGAATCGCAATGCCCGTTATACATTATGCTACACACTGCAATGCCCCTGATACATTATACCACATACCACAATGCCCGTGATATAGTATACAACACACCGTAATGCCTGACACATACCGCAATGCCCGTTATACCCTATGCCACACACCGCAATGCCCGTTATACATTATGCCACACTGCAATGACCCTGAGACATTATACCACATACCACAATGCCCGTGATATAGTATGCCACACACCGTAATGCCTGTGACACATTATGACACACACCGCAATGTCCGTGATACATTATGCCACACACCGTAATGCCCATTACACATTAAGTTCTACAGTAAGGCTTCTAATTACTTTTAAATTACCTGCTCATTGCCAGGGGTTTCATGCTCTTGGTTCCATGCACGGTGCCAGGGGTTTCATGCACTGGGTGTCATGCTCGTTGCCAGGGGTTTCATGCTCTTGGTTCCATGCACGGTGCCAGGGGTTTTCATGCTCAGGGTGTCATGCTCGTTGCCAGGGGTATCATGCACTGGGTGTCATGCTCGTTGCTAGGGGGTAGTGCTTGTTGCTAGGGCTGTGCTCCCAGTGCCACATATGTCCCCAGTGCCAGATATTACCCCACGTTGCCAGGTACTCACATGACCCCAGTGCACAATATAGCCCTTCCACCCTATGTGCCAGGTACACATATACCCCCCCCCCCAGTGCCACATATGCCTCCAGTGCCAGAGATTTCCCCTCAGTGCCACATATGCCCCCAGTGCCAGATATCCCCCCCCAGTGCCAGATATTCCCCCCCAGTGCCAGATATGCTCCCAGTGCCAGATTCCCCCCCCCAGTGCCACATATGCCCCCAGTGCCACATATGCCCCCAGTGCCAGATATCCCCCCCCAGTGCCAGATATGCTCCCAGTGCCACATATGCCCCCAGTGCCAGATATTCCCCCCCCAGTGCCAGATATGCTCCCAGTGCCAGATACCCCCATTCCCCCTCAGTGCCACATATGCCCCCAGTGCCAGATACCCCCCCCCCAGTGCCAGATATTCCCCCCCAGTGCGAGATATGCTCCCAGTGCCAGATTTCCCCCCCCCCCAGTGCCACATATGCCCCCAGTGCCAGATATTCCCCCCAGTGCCACATATGCCCCCAGTGCCAGATATTCCCCCCCCCCCCCAGTGCCAGATATGTTCCCGGTGCCAGATCCCCCCCCAGTGTCACATATGTCCCCAGTGCCAGATATCCCCCCCCCAGTGCCAGATATGCTCCCAGTGCCAGATTCCCCCACCCCCCCAGTGCCACATATGCCCCCGGTGCCAGATATTCCCACCCCCCCAGTGCCAGATATGCTCCCAGTGCCAGATTCCCCCACCCCCCCCAGTGCCACATATGCCCCCAGTGCCAGATATTCCCCCCCCAGTGCCAGATATGCTCCCAGTGCCAGATTCCCCCACCCCCCCAGTGCCACATATGCCCCCAGTGCCAGATATTCCCCCCCAGTGCCATATATGCCCCCTCCCCCCTCCTCCGCCGCCGCCGCCGCTCCCCCCGCTGGTTTGTGTTGGAGGGACACGGAGGGCACAGCGCGCGCCTCTCCTGTGTCCCTCCTGCATCATCTCCGGCGGCCGCGGGTCTAATAAACGAAGTGCCGGTTCGTGAGCCAATCAGAGCTCACGAACGGCACTTCGTTTATTAGACCCGCGGCCGCCGGAGATGATGCAGGAGGGACACAGGAGAGGCGCGCGCTGTGCCCTCAGTGTCCCTCCAACACAGCAGGGAGGGTTAGCAGGAGCAGATTGACATGCGGACGCTCGTCCGCATGTCAATCTGCACTAAATCAGTGGCGCCCCCGCATCCCCTCGCCCCCAAGCCACCGCGAGGGCTGCGGGGGCAGTAGTTACGCCACTGACAGTGGGGTATATTTACTAAGCACCCGATTTTGACCGATTTTTTCTTTTTTTTCAAAGTGTCATTTTGGAAACTTACTAAACAGAAATCTCGGCAGTTATGAGGGCATTCGTATTTGTTTTAACGGCAGAGTTCACAAATACGAATGAATACACCATCGGTCAAACACGCCTGTTATTTTATACAACTCGGTAATTTACTATGAATTCGTATTCACAATCACTGCCGACAATAGCCAGACACTGACGGTAATTGTTACGATTCGTAAAAAAAGCAGTTTTCAAATAGACCTGCTTTTTTAATCCGTATTCTGATAGGCATGCACGGATCAGTGAGATCCGTGCATGCTTATCTGTGGGAAGGGGTGTGAAAGGGTTAAAAATCTCCAGAAAAAATTGCGTGGGGTCCCCCCTCCTAAGCATAATCAGCCTCAGACTCTTTGAGCCGATCCTGGTTGGGATCACCCACAAGAGTGACCCCAATTGACTTAGCGGTCTACCGCAGACCGCAAAGTTCCCATCATTGGCTATAATGGAGCTGCGCTAAGCTACATTGTAACCAGTGCGCTCCTCCTGATTGACAGTGCAGGAGAGCACAGCCAATCAGGAGAGTGCCATGACGTGGCGCTCCCTGATTGGCTGGCGGGACTTTCACTGACAGAAGTAACGGGGGGTCCCACCAGTTGGGGAAAGGGGTTCCATGTGCAAACATGGAACCCCTTTAGTAGCGTGGACCGGGTTTTCCATTTTTTTTATTTTAAACAAGTCCCTGGATTACAAAGTTAATGAAGAGGACAGAACGACCCTGTGGATTCTACGTGGACAAGGGGACCGAGGTGCTCCGTGTCAACATAGGTAAGTATGTGTGTGTGTAAGTGTGCATGTATGTCAATTAAAGTTATACTATCACGGTGTGCGTGTTGTGTATTTTATTGAGTATTTTTTTAGTAGTAGAACTACAGGTACCAGTGGGTCCTTTATTTCCCCGCATGCTGGTACTTGTGGTTCTCCAAGTACTAGCTTGCGGGGGATGCTTGCTGGGACTTGTAGTTCTACTACAAAAAACAATATTCTTTCTTTTTACACAAAGGCTATCAGCCTCCCATCCACCGCCCACGGATGGGGGGACAGCCTTGGGCTTCACCCCTGGTCCTTGGGTGCCTGGAAGCGGGGACCCCTTGATTTAAGGGGTCTCCACTCCTCCAGGGCACCCCGGCCAGGGGTGACTAGTAGTGATGAGCGAGGTTCGGTTTTACTCGGTTTTACTCGGTTTTACTCGGTTCTCAAAACGGCATCTTATTGGCTATCCAAAACACGTGACATCCGTGAGCCAATAAGATGCCGTTTTGAGAACCGAGTAAAACCGAGTAAAACCGAGTAAAACCGAATCCGCTCATCACTAGTGACTAGTTGGAGGGATAATGCCACGGCCGCAGGGACCAGTATAACAGTGTCCCCCGGCTGCGGCATTATCTCTCTGGCTAGTGGAGCCAGGTGCTGGTTTAAAAAATACGGGGGACCCCTACATCTTTTGTCCCCCGTATTTTTTGAACCAGGACCGGACGCAGAGCCCGATGCTGGTTGTTTAAATATGGGGGGACCCCACGTTATTTTTCCCCTGTATTTTTTCAACAAGGACCGGCTCAAAGAGCCAGAGGCTGGTTATGCTTAGGAGGGGTACCCCACGCAATTTTTTTTTACATTTTTTAACCCTTTAAACACTTCTAATCATGCACACAAAGAAGTCCTGCACGGATCTCACTAATCCGGCTAGGATTCATTGTGTTATGTCCGGCAGTGTTTTACTAATCACTCCCGTAAAACACTGCCCGACAATACGAATCACAGTGACATCGGAAAATACGAAAGAAGACAACTCGGCAGCATAGTAAATTACATGCAATTTAGTCAAAAAGTTGCAAAAAAACATGACCGATACAATTCGAGATGAAACTCCCACCAAATCGACACAAATACGATTCTTAGTAAATATACCCCAGTGTGTTACTTTTAACACATTCATTCCAAAATTCATAAACTCACAATATGTTTGCTAAAATGATGCAATTCAGGGCATATACATATAATATAAACTTTACCAGAATAGTGGGAACTCTTATAGAGCCAAAAGCCAGTTTGTGACGTGAGGGGTCCGGATGACTGATAACATGATTCGCATTGAATCATGTCACAGTTACCCCATCACAATGCCGGTAATTGTTGTGCAAGCCCATTATGATGCAATTGTGCCATCACGCCCCCCCCCCCCTCCCCCCCCACCGCAGAACTGACCTGGCTGCCACCTCCATCCCGCACCCTTGACATCCCAATAGTTTCCATGCCGACTAACAGGAACTATTCCCACTCGTGGGTGTCCATGACACCCATAGAGTGGGAATTGATCCTGTGGCGAGCATAGCGAGCCACCGAACCCACATCGTGGCGAGCACAGCAAGCCCGCAAGGGGCTTCATTGTGCTTGCCCCCCTTCCCCCATGACGGGATCCCGGCATTGGGATGCTGACCGCCGGTGAAACAGCCCCAGCACAGTTGGCAAGTATGCTTTAAGGTTTGCACCTGTAGCAATACATTAGGCTAAACATCAGATGCCCTTATGCACATATTTTAAACATTTATTTGTAAAGTACACATTCAAAAGCCTAATACAGCAGGTATAATTCTAGATTTAACTCCTCCCACCACAGCACTATTCACTGCAGTGACATACTTTGGGGTGAGCCAGAGCCTTTCCTGTTATACTCCAGTAGATGCCAGAGTTTTGACTCTATAAATGATCCTTGCATTATATCGGGCCCCTTCGGCACAGGTTAGAATTAATGGACTGCTCTCTGACCCAGTTACCATATCAAACGGGACCCGACAGTGCTGCCCGCTATCACCTCTGATATTTGTCATCTGCATGGAGGCCCTAGCTAGAGCCATTAGAAAGACCCCTGACATTACTGGACTCAAAGTAGGTAATACCGAACATTGCATAGCCATCTTTGCAGATGACCTCTTGGCAGTTATAACAAACCCTACGATAACAATAGTAAGCAGGAGGCAAGTTTCAGTATGGTTGATAATCCCATTGTACCTGTAATGTATATCCTCCCGAAAGTTCACAAAAGCCTCGTAGACCCCCTGGGGCAACCAATAATATCGGGAGTGGATTCCATTACGGCAAATTTGTCGCAAGTTATTGACCATATTCTCCAACCGTTAGTTTTACTAAATAAATCCCTTTTTAAAGACACTAAGGATTTTTTGTTGGCTTTAGAAACTATCGAATGGGAGGAGGGAAACTATCTTGTCACTGCAGATGTCACCTCCCTCTACACTATCATTGACCATAAACAGGGCGTGGAGGAAGTTAGACACTTCTTGGATATAGCTGATCTTACAGATGATGTAAAGGAGTTCACTGTAGATGGGATAACTTTTATCTTGGAGAATAATTTTTTTCTGTTTAAGGATCAGTTTTATCTTCAGAGAACAGGAACGGCGATGGGCACCAGGTTCGCCCCAAGCTATGCCAACCTATTTATGGGGCAGTGGGAGACCGATGTAATCTGGTCTGATCACGCGCTTGGGGTGAGCCTGGTGTCATATCTCCGCTATATAGACGATATCTTTTTCGTTTGGCGGGGTGATGCTGACTCTTTGAGTGCTTTTTGCGAAAGTCTCAATTCTAATAATAGAAATATTAAATTGTCTTTCAATATTGACCAATGTACAGTTAACTTCCTAGATATAACAGTCTACATAGAAAATGGAAAGATAAATATTAAGACTTTTTCCAAACCCACAGACTCGGGGGCGTATATCCCTATAGATAGTTGCCATCACCAGGTTTGGCTAAATTCTATTCCAGTGGGCCAATTAAAACGGCTAAAGAGGAACTGTAGTGATAATATGGTCTTTAAAGAACAAGCCATTGCTCTGTCTAAGAAATTTGAGAACTGTGGCTCCAAGAGTACCAACATAACTAAGGCCATGGAAGACATCAATATAGTAGAACGTAAGGATCTTTTAAAGAAAAGTAATGTGGAAAAACAAGAAATATGAATGGGCGTTCATAACAGATTATACTACACAGCATAAGTCCATTGAAAAAATTCTTAATAAACACTGGAATCTTGTGAGGAATGACCCTGTGATTTGATCCCTTGTTCCAGTCAAACCTATACATATCTATCGAAGGGCCCCTAATTGAAAGTCTAAACTAGTATCAAGTGCCCTCCACACTAAAGCTTCCACGTCTGGAATAACCTCAAAAGGTTTTTTCAGGTGTGGGAGCTGTATGGGTTGTAGAAATGTGAAAAGTGGCGGCTGTAGCAAGATTGATAGAATATCTATCAATGGGAAAGCCATTGAAATAAGAGATTTTATCACTTGCGACACGAAAAATATAGTATATGCTATTACATGTAAGTGCAATCTAACGTACATAGGACGCACATAAAGACCTTTCAAAATAAGGCTAGGAGAACACATCAGAAATATTAAAAAAGGAATGGAGACCCATTCACTTTCTGCCCATTTCAAGCTAAAACATAACTGCTGTACTTCAGATATTAGTTCTTTCTGTGGTCTGAGGCATATTAAAAGTACTCAGCGTAATAACAACACAGTAACTAATTTGGCTAAAATGGAAATGAGTTGCATATTCAATTACAACACATTACACCCTGCAGGCTTGAATAGCGACTTTGAACTTAAGTGGTTTATGTGAACAGTCTTTTCCTGGTCCCGTGATTTCCTCACATTACTATGTATATGATATGTCAAAAACGTTATATTTATGTTATTTTATTGATAACTTGCATAGCTGATAGCTGATTAGTACACTTTCTGTTTATTTTTAGGTGTCATGACTATTATACTAACTAATTCTAATTTTGAAGTCCGGGACTCTTCCATCAATAAATATTTGATAAACTACGTTTCCCAGAAATCTTGGGAACGGACATCGCTTTGAGGACTTCCGTGCATGAGATACTAAAAACGGACTGATAGAACTACGTATCCCATGAACACTGTTACCGGAAATACGAGACTTCCGGGTCTGACGATTTCCGCACGGAATAAGGGAGAAAAGCACTGGCGGACTACGTCTCCCACAAGCCCCGGGAGCGGATGTTGAGCCGAGGACTTCCGCTTATGGGACACTGAAAACGGACTTCATTACCCATAATGCCTATGTCCGTGACTTCCGGTCGGCGTAAACGCCGTTTTCAAACAAACTATTAGAATTATATGTTTAATTTATGCTGTACTAGACTTCGGATGGCTGTGCTTATATTCTTGGATGTATTGTATCCTTTGCAGAGGCAGCAAAGAGTACTAAATTAATTTGGTAATATTAAATAACCCAATTATGGTGTCACTTCCTGCGTATTTCTGATTGGACAATTGTCCTTTAAATATCAAGCAACTACCACACTCCATTATGTCTTGATAAAGGCCCAGGCCAGGGCTGAAGCGCGTTGACAAGCAGGAGTGTGAGTAGTTACTACCATTTTTCGGATTTTAAATTTTTTTCTTTTTTTATATCTTTTATTTTATTTTTTCATTGGACTTTTATTCCCTTTGCTGGTTCCGCTGAGGAATTTTTTTTTATCTTGTATATGTCTTTTCTCTGTGGACGGATTTTACACAGTATGTTTATGCCTGTTACTTCCAAATAAATTTGTGTACCCCCCTGCCTCCATTTTGAGGGGACTGAGTTCTTTCTGGGGACGTGAAGCTCATAAGGAACAGAGTGCTGGGAACTGAATTTAAGGATATCTGTGTGGGAGTATTGCCGCATTGAAAATTAAGATCTCTCTGGAGATACCAAGCTGTTACTACAAGGAACGCAGCATGGGGAAGTGAACCTAAAGATACCTTTATGAGAGTACAGCCGCTTTGAGAAACTGTGAGTTCGGGTACGCATAAGCTGACCCACAGATCATCCTTTGATTTTGAAAGATACCTTGATGTGCTTATTACCCACCTCGCTAGTGTGAGTCTTGGGGTACGCTCCATCTATATACTACAAATTTACAAAGATACCTTGATGCGTTTATCACCCATCTCGCGAGTGTGAGTTTTGGGGTACGCTCTATCTATATACTGTAAGTCGCATCCTTTCTGCCAGGCGTATTTCAAGTGGACAAAGCCTTGACATTGGAAAAGAAACCTTGATGGGTTTGAATTATTTGATTAAAGTGTGAGTGGGGTACGCTTTAGAACCACCACTAGATTCTGAGAAAGTAATTGAGATATACCTGACATACTTCAGGAATTTACTACACATTGGTTCTTTGTTTTTTGTTTCCCTATACGCAGCGATATTCTGGAGAAATCACATCAGATAATACACATTGAAGACTCCACTTCAGGAACCTCTAATAAGGGATGTAATGGTGATATCTTCCTATGTTTTTCTTGTGATAGCGCTGTTGGTATAAAACAGATCTCTATCTTCTGGTAGTTATTTCGTGGCTTTTTGAGATGTGGTGATATCTCTTGAGGTTTGTTATATCATAGCTGCTGGGCGCCAGTTCCTGATCACTCCCAAAAAATAACCTGTTTCCACCTACGATAACATTGCCCAATCTGATGATGGAATTCTCACGTTTCCGGTCGTTTTCTAACTTTAAGATCAACTACGCTAAATCAATGGCTCTAAACATTTCACTTTCTAGTGAATTAACTGCATCTTTAAAGAATATGTTTCCTTTTACTTGGCATGCTACTCACATCAATACCTAGGCATTCTCATAGCATCTTCTCTTTTTCTACGACTGTGAATATTAACCATGTTCCCTTGTTACGGAAGTTATGTAAGTAAATAACACAGTGGCTTACACAGAAATTATCCTGGCTAGGCCGAATGAAAATCGTTAAAATGAACATATTACCCAGGTTGTTATATTTATTTCAGACCATTCCATTAAAACTCCCCCCCCCCCCCCCAGTTTTTGGCCGAAGCACATAAGGCAATCAGTCATTTTGTTTGGGGAGGCAGGAAGCCTAGATTTAAGCATTGCAATTTATTTCGTAGTAGAGCTCAGGGAGGCCAACAGTTACCTATGATCTCAGCTTATTACTGGGCAACAATCCTTCATAGGATCTTGGACTGGTCAAGACCGGATTCTAACTCAAAACAATGGGTGGACTTGGAGATGTGGTCCTCGGGTCTATGTCTACAAGCCGTACCCTGATGTAAGTCCGTAAGCCGCTCATCACATTTGACGGTTGGTCCTACCTTAGCTCTCTGGTCACTACTACGTTACAAAATGGGAATTTCCTCCATAAAAACCCTGCTTCTTCTGTTTCTTAATAATCCGTTGTTTTTGCCAGGAAGCAAGGGATTAGTAGCTTCCAGGTGGAGACTGGCAGGCATGACCAGATTAGTCCATTGGGTTTCGGGTTTGAAGATTAAATCTTTCCGGGATCTCTATAAACTTAAAGATATTCCAACGTCAGACTTTTGTTTTTTTCTCCAGATTCCGCACTTCATATCTGCTCATCAAAATATTGTAGATATAACGAGAGACATCACACCCTTCGAGAGTATGTGCTCCCAATCTTCAGCGCCAACTCATGTTATATCCGGTATTTATAAGATCTTAATACATGGTCATTTTTTTGACATGACATCTTTTTGCAAGGCATGGGACGCCGACCTTAATCCTCGAGGGATTTATATCAATTGGGATAATTATTGTGAGGTTATGGCGCGCTGTTCCACTAGCATAGAAGTGGTAGAAACTCAATACAAACTTCTCACTAGGTGGTATCGCTGTCCTTCCCTTCTGCACAAGTTTTTCCCCTCTGTTTCTCCCTTATGTTGGCGATGTGGTAGAGAAACAATTATCCTAGTTCACATTTGGTGGGACTGCCCATTAATCGCTACATTTTTGGATAAAATCATTAAAATTTCTACTGACATCCTGGGATTTCAAGCTCCTACTGAACTAGATTTCTGGCCACAATTCCGATCACAAAGTATAAACAATCTCTCATAACACATCTCATAAATGCATCGAGAGCTGTGATTCCTGTACACTGGAGATCCCAAGACCCACCTACGATTTGGGAATGGTTTCAAAGAATAGAGTTTTATCTTCTCTATATACTATTATATACTAGCTTCTCTATATACTATTCAGCTATAGAGAAGCAGTCAGACTATATTGCTACATGGTTTTCCTGGCTAGAATTTAAGACTACCTCATCCTATAAGGATCTGATAAGACTAAACTGAACCTAATACTGGTTTCCTTCCTCAGTAAAGATATTGCCCGACGGAAGTGCCTGTTAATTGATACTATTGGATTGTCCACCTTCTTCCCTAACTTCCCTTCTTTTCCTAGCTTTTCCCTTCCCCTAACCCCCGTCACGTCATACGTTTTTCTTTTCTTTTGCCCATGTATTTGTTGTTTTTTCTTTTATTATATGTTATATTTGAATTTATACTGACTACTCAAGTGTGTAGTTTTAATGAAGATCTACTGGACCATTATAACAAACTATGTTTTTCTTTGTACGTTCAACTGCTCACTGCCAGATTGTACAGATATTGTCACTTCGGTATATTATACTTTTTTCTTTTGTTTGTACACCATTTCAACTTAAATGTATGTCTGTAATAACCATACCTTTCTTTGAAAAAACTAAAAGAATATATAAAAAAACATTATCTGAAAAATTCAAAGAATATGTTAAAAATATATTTTTGGTATTATTCTAACCATTTTATAGTTAAACCTCTGGAGCAAAAAGTCTATGACAGGTGAGATAGTGCCTCCCCTGCGTACCTTGTCTGCACATCTCTGATCAAAACTCACCAAATTTCCAGCAGTATATACTGACGCACAAAATTTTACACACGTGATTTCTTAGTTTTTTATTTTTAATAAATTTACAAAAATCTAAAAAAAACTTTTTTCATGTTGTCATTATGGGGTATTGTGTGTAGAAGATGGAATAAGTCTGTAACATAACAAAATGTAGAAAAGGTTAAGCGCTGTAAATACTTTCCAGATGCACTGTACCTCACCACACGTCACTGGTTCATTGCACCCTTCCTATGCTAAGATGCACATAAAAAAATCATATACAGTAATACATACGCAAGGAAGAAAGCATGTTCAATGGTGAATCCTCAGACAGCCAATCAAAAGTGGCTACATATTGTGACATTATGGGGTATTTTGCTCCATTAGTGTTCTGTATTAGTGTGTTTGGGTGCTCAATAAGGACCTCACACCAGCAAATCAGGGTAAAACAATTAAATGGTCCTTTGTTGTCAGCAATAATGGAAAACAAAAAAACAAAAAGACTAGCTCCTAGCAGGGTACTGACTGACTTCTAGAACCCTCTCTATCACATGGGCAGCTAGCCTGCAGTTTCAGTCTCATCTCTAGCCTCTGGCTTGGCTCTCAATGATCTCAAAGAACAAGAGCCAGCCCTAGGCATAGGCAAGTTAGGCAAATGCCTAATGAATTTGGAATGCCTATGGGGATTCAAGCCTGCCTAGAGCAAGTAGAGGGCCTGCTTTAATCTGGCTACTGCAATCGGAGTTCTCAGCTCCTATCAAGTAGCTCTGCCGGAAACCGTCAACAGCGGGAGCTGATGAGCAAGGAGTAAGGGCAGAGGGGAGCATTAGAAATGGCCATGGGAGGAGGGCTGCTGTGCATGACCAGAATTAGCAGCTCCTCTTCCCATGGGCTTTTGTGGAGACACTATCTCCATGCAGTCATGGGCCGCCCCGCCTCCCACCCTCACTCCAGAAATCGCAGTTAAGGATTCACAGAGCTGCAGGGGCAGACACAGTGCACACTGACTGACAGCAAGCAAAATGAGTTTAATAAGAAAAATGCTACTAGCATTACTAATTTGGTGCATATGTCTAAGTGGGACATATGTGTAAGGTGCATGACTGTGTGGCATTATTTATATGAGAGCATTACTAATGTGCAGTGTATGTGTAAGAGACATTAATGTGTGGCATTATGCGTATAAGGGGCACTATTACTGTGTGGCGTAACATGTATAAAGAGCACTACCGAGTGGTGTAATGTGAATAAGGAGCCATACCGTGTGGTGTAATGTCAACAAGTCGGATTTGGCCACTCATTGAATACTGACCTGTCGGATCCTTTCCGTCGGAAAGGATCCGACAGGTATTGAATACACCCCTAAGGGTGAGTGGGAGGCACCTAGGACAATTTCATCTTGCACCGCTTTTAATTTCTGCCACTGCTGGATGGCAATGTTTTATAGATGTGCTATAAATTGCTGTGCGTATGTGCTGCTGCTCTGTCGCTTAGCAACCAACCAGATCGCTGTAGCCTTTGGCCTAAACTGGATGAAAACAAAATTGGGAGCTACTGTATGACTGGAAATGACTGGAAATTTGTGTTATTGAGGTTAATAATACTGTAGGAACAAACAAAAAAAGCCCAAATTATGTGATTTTAGCTTTTTTATCATTTTGGAGGAAAAAAAATACAAAACCAAAACAGGTCACGGCATTTAGGCACAGCCAAAACCAAAGTCAAAACTGAATGATGATTTACAACCAAAACTATCAAAAATGGTCCAGCGCACATCTCTAATTTGAACCTAAACGCATTGTCTGATGTTGAGGTCATACAGGTTTTCCAGATGAACCATAACAACTTACTGAGAGTCAGGCCAATTACAGCCAATCAGCAGCCTGTTACCATGGTAGCTGGTGGCTATACAAGTGGCAGAATTCACATGGGTTCTGCCACTTGCACGAGCAGCGCTGTATATACAGCATGTACATATAGCTTGGCTGTGTCTGGAGGGACCAGGACATTCAGCTTGTTTGTTTTTAAGCCCTGGATGCCTACATGGAGAAGGGGACCGACCAGTGGCCATGGTTAGGCGAGTATGTATTTATTTTTTATCCATGTAGCCAGGATACTACTGGAGAAGGGGACAGACCGGCGCCAAGGTAAGTATAAGTGAATGTGAGTGAGTGTATTAAAGTCTTACTTTCTAAGGTGTGTAAGTACTGTGTTCATGTTGATATTTCTTTTACCCGCGTGCAGCCTCCGTTGCGGGTCCCCTCTTCTTATTCCTGGGGACATCTTTAGTGCGCATGTGCAAATCACTCGGAAATGCCGGTAGCGACCATTTTCTGAGTGATTTTGGGTCCGCAATGCAGGGACGCCACTGTGGGACTCCAGAGGGGTAAGTATAATATATGGGTGCAGTGTGTTTGCAGTGTGGGCCCCTCAGACCTTGAGGCCCGGGTGCACTGCACACACTCCACCCATTATAGAAACGCCTATGGTGGTGAGTTTTGACTACAAAATTGATTAGAATAATACAAAGATGATTTGAAGAATACAAATATGATATATTGACATTATAAATATCTTCTTTGTATATGCTAATAATTTTTATAGTCAAAACTCTGGAGATTACTGGAGTATGACAGGAGAGGCTCTGCCGCACATCTCTGGTGGAAATGCAAATCTGCATGTTCTCGCAGCCTATGACTTGTACGAGTTTGCAAGTTTAGCGCTAAATTCGCATCTTGTACAAACCCGCACTCTATTGCATTTCGCCCAAGGTGTTGCAGTTCATTAGTTCATTAATAGTCCTCTTCTTTATTGGAGCCGAATGGAAAAAGTAATTTCATAACCTATAACCTTTCCAATATTTCTCAGTGGAATGAAATTGTGTAACAAAAGGCCAAAATAATTTTTCTTTTTCCATAACATGTAGATCTTTATTTAGTTTTTAGGGTAGCAGGGACTTACGCTCAATAGTCTTTGCCCTTAGCAGAATTTTATATGCTACTACTGATGGACTTCAACATTCTAGAATCTGAGCCTTACAGACTTCATCTTAAAGCTCAAATGCCTGAATCATACTTGCCGACAGGTCAGCACAGCAGGGGGAGTAGCGCGGCAGAGGGGGGCGTGACGTGGGATAATATGATCCTCTTTGGGGCTGATCAGGGGCTTAGCTGCAATATCACATCAACGTGACCCCGCCCCCGCTACACTATGCCGAGATTACTGGCATAGTGGAGCAGGAGGCGGGACCACGATGACATTATGCAGCCCGAATTGCATCATTGACACCCCACTGCGAGGGAGCGGTAGTATATGTGTGTTGCTCCTGGGGGGGTGCAGGGGCTTGGCTGCCAGCCGGGAGACTTGGTAACTTTTTTGGGTGGCCAGGAGTGTCACCCGATATTTGTGAGCCTCCCAGCCATTCCAGGAGAGGATGCAAGTACTGCATGAATGGACGAACCATTTCTTCAAAGGGGCTACATACATTTTACCAGTGGACGGGATGCCGGCTGTCAATATCCCAACAGCGGCATACCATCCTCCAGAATGCCAGCAACGGGGCAAGTGTTAAGACACCAATGGGTGTCATGGACACCCATGAGTGAGAATAGCCCTGGTGCACCGGGATTCCATCTGTCGGCATTGTTGGCTGCCAGGATTTCAGCGTCGGTATCCTGAATACCGGGAACACAACAGTCAACATTTTAATTGCAACCGCTTTAAAGTAGAGATGAGCGGGTTCGGTTCGCCGAGAACCGAACCCTACCGAACTTCACGTGTCAAACACGGTTCCGAGCCCGGCTCGGTTATTCCCGCCTGACTCGGAAAACCCGAACGAGGCAAAACGTCATCATCCCGCTGTCGGATTCTCGCGGGATTCGGATTCCATATAAAGAGCCGCGCGTCACCTCCATTTTTACTCGGGCATTGTAGAGAGTACAGAGAGGACGTGGCTACGTTCTCTGTGTCAGTTCTCAGTATCAGTGCTCAGTATCAGTGCTCATTGTCTTGTGCTGCATCGTGCTGCTGTAGGGTGCTGTGGTAGTAGTGTCCTGTGACTGTGCATCGGTCATCATCATTCCAGTCACAGTGGTATATGGTGGTTTTTGTGCTGCTCACTAATACTAATACTAGTACAGTGTCTTGTGCTGCTCAGTGTCAGTTCTCAGTAGTATCATCAGTGCTCTGTATTACTGCTCAGTAGTATCATCAGTGCTCAGTATCACTGGTCAGTGCTCAGTGTCTTGTGCTGCATCGTGCTGCTCAGTGTCAGTTCTCAGTATCACTGCTCATTAGTATCATCAGTGCTCAGTATCACTGCTCAGTGGTATCATCAGTGCTCAGTATCAGTGCTCAGTAGTATCATCAGTGCTCAGTATCACTGGTCAGTGCTCAGTGTCTTGTGCTGCATCGTGCTGCTCAGTGTCAATTCTCAGTAGTATCATCAGTGCTCAGTATCACTGCTCATTGTCTTGTGCTGCATCGTGCTGCTCAGTAATACATTACTTATACTAGTACAGTGTCTTGTGCTGCATCTTGCTGCTGTAGGGTGCTGTGGTAGTGTCCTGTGACTGTGCATAGGTCATCATCATTCCAGTCACAGTGGTATCTGGTATCTATCTAGTGGTATCTAATTCCAGACATTACTGCCGTCTAATTCCAGATATATTACTGGCATATAATTCCACACATTAAAAAATGGAGAACAAAAATTTGGAGGGTCAAATAGGGAAAGATCAAGATCCACTTCCACCTAGTGCTGAAGCTGCTGCCACTAGTCATGGCAGAGATGATGAAATGCGATCAACGTCGTCTGCCAAGGCCGATGCCCAATGTGATAGTAGAGAGCATGTAAAATCCAAAAAGCAAAAGTTCAGTAAAATGACCCAAAAATAAAAATTAAAATCGTCTGAGGAGAAGCGTAAACTTGCCAATATGCCATTTACGACACGGAGTGGAAAGGAACGGCTAAGGCCCTCTCCTATGTTACTCAATACTAGTGGTTCAGCTTCACATGACCATGGAAGCACTCATCCTCCCACTAGAAAAATGAAAAGATTTAAGCTGGCAAAAGCACAGCAAAGAACTGTGCTTTCTAAATCACAAATACCCAAGGAGAGTCCAAATGTGTCGGTGGGTGCGATGCCTGACCTTCCCAACACTGGACGGGAAGAGGTGGCTCCTTCCACCATTTGCACGCCCCCTGCAAGTGCTGGAAGGAGCACCCACAGTCCAGTTCCTGATATTCAAATAGAAGATGTCACTGTTGAAGTACACCAGGATGAGGATATGGGTGTTGCTGGCGCTGAGGAGGAAGTTGACGATGAGGATTCTGATGGTAATGTGGTTTGTTTAAAAAATCAGGCACCCGGGGAGACAGTTGTTGTCCATAGGATGAATAAGGCCATTGACATGCCTGGTCAAAATATAAAAAAAATCACCTCTTCGGTATGGAATTATTTCAACAGAAATGCGGACAACAGGTGTCAAGCCGTGTGTTGCCTTTGTCAAGCCGTAATAAGTAGGGGTAAGGATGTTAACCACCTAGGAACATCCTCCCTTATACGTCACCTGGAGCGCATTCATCAGAAGTCATTGACAAGTTCAAAAACTTTGGGTAACAGCGGAAGCAGTCCACTGACAACTAAATCCCTTCTGCCTCTTGTACCCAAGCTCCTGCAAACCACACCACCAACTCACTCAATGTCAATTTCCTCCTTAGACAGGAACGCCAATAGTCCTGCAGGCCATGTCACTGGCAAGACAGACGAGTCCTCTCCTAACTGGGATTCCTCCGATGGATCCTTGAGTGGAACGCCTACTGCTGCTGTTGCTGCTGGCGCTGCTGTTGTTGCTGCTGGGAGTCGATCGTCATCCCAGAGGGGAAGTCGGAAGACCACTTGTACTACTTCCATTAAGCAATTGACTGTCCAACAGTGACAGTCCTTTGCGAGGAAGATGAAATATCACAGCAGTCATCCTGTTGCAAAGCGGATAATTCAGGCCTTGACAACTCTGTTGGTGTTAGACGTGCATCCAGTATTCACTGTTAGTTCACAGGGACTTAGAGAATTGCTTGAGGTAGTGTGTCCCCGGTACAAAGCCCATCTAGGTTCCACTTCAGTAGGCAGGCGATACCGAGAATGTACAGGGACGTCAGAAAAAGTGTCCTCAGTGTCCTAAAAAATGCAGTTGTACCCACTATCCACTTAACCACGGACATGTGGACAAGTGGAGCAGGGCAGACTAAGGACTATATGACTGTGACAGCCCACTGGGTAGATGTATTGCCTCCCGCAGCAACAACAGCGGCGGCAACAGTAGCAGCATCTCGCAAACACCAACTCGTTCCTAGGCAGGCTACACTATGTATCACCGCTTTCCATAAGAGGCACACAGCTGACAACATCTTACGGAAACTGAGGAACATCATCGCAGAATGGGTTACCCCAATTGGACTCTCCAGGCGATTTGTGACAACGGACAACGCCACCAATATTGTGTGTGCATTACATGTGGGCAAATTCCAGCACGTCCCATGTTTTGCACATACAATTAATTTGGTGGTGCAGAATTTTTTGAAAAACGACAGGGGCGTGCAGGAGATGCTGTCGGTGGCCCGAAAAATTGCGGGCCACTTTTCGGCATTCAGCCACCACGTGCCGAAGACTGGAGCGCCAGCAAACACTCCTTAACCTGCCCTGCCATCACCTGAAGCAAGAGGTGGTAACAAGGTGGAATTCAACCCTCTATATGCTTCAGAGGATGGAGGAGCAGCAAAAGGCCATTCAAGCATATACATCCGCCTACAATACAAGCAAAGGAGGGGGAATGCACCTGACTCAAGCGCAGTGGAGAATGATTTCCATGTTGTGCAAGGTTCTGCTGCCCTTTGAACTTGCCACACGTAAAGTCAATTCCGACACTGCCAGCCTAAGTCAGGTCATTCCCCTCATCAGGCTTTTGCAGAAGCAGCTGGAGAGACTGAAGGAGGAGCAAAGATGGAGCAATTCCGCTAGGCATGTGGGACTTGTGGATGGAGCCCTTCATTCGCTTAACCAGGATACACGGGTGGTCAATCTGTTGAAATCAGAGCACTACATTTTGGCCACCGTGCTTGATCCTAGGTTTAAAGCCTACATTGTATCTCTCTTTCCAGCAGACACAAGTCTGCAGATGTTCAAAGACCTCTGGTGAGACAGTTGTCAAGTCAAGCGGAACGTGACCCGTCAACAGCTCCTCCTTCATTTTCTACCGCAACTGGAGCTGCCAGGAAAAGGATAAAATTTCCAAACCCACCTGCTGGCGGTGATGCAGGGCAGTCAGGAGCAAGTGCTGACATCTTGTCCGGACTGAAGGACCTGCCATCGATTACTGACATGTCGTCTACTGTCACTGCATATGATTCTGTCGCCATTGAACGAATGGTGGAGGATTATATGAGTGACAGCATCACTGTAGGCATGTCAGACAGTCCGTATGTATACTGGCAGGAAAAAGAGGCAATTTGGAGGCCCTTGCACAAACTGGCTTTATTTTACCTAAGTTGCCCCCCCTCCAGTGTGTACTCCGAAAGAGTGTTTAGTGCAGCCGGTCACCTTGTCAGCGATCGGCGTAGGAGGTTACTTCCAGAAAATGTGGAGAAGATGATGTTCATCAAAATTAATTATAAATTCCTCCGTGGAGACATTTACCAGCAATTGCCTCCAGAAAGTACACAGGGACCTGTGATGGTGGATTCCAGTGGGGACAAATTAATAATCTGTGATGAGGAGGAGGAGGATCTACACCCTGAAAGGGGTGAGGAATCTGAGGGTGAGGATGAGGACGACATACTGCCTCTGTAGAGCCAGGTTGTGCTAGGAGAGATGAATTGCTTCTTTTTTTGGTGGGGTGATTATTTTTTTCTTTTTTTGTGGGGGCCCAAACAAACCAATCATTTCAGCCACAGTCGTGTGGCAGACCCTATCGCTGAAATGATTAGTTTGTTAAAATGTGCATGTCCTGTTTATACAACATAAGGGTTGGTGGGAAGGCCCAAGGAGAATTCCATCTTGCACCTCTTTTTTATTTATTATTTGCATCATGTGCTGTTTGGGGACAATTGTTTTAAGTGCCATCCTGTCTGACACTGCAGTGCCACTCCTAGATGGGCCAGGTGTTTGTGCCACCCACTTGGGTCGCTTAGCTTAGTCATCCAGCGACCTCGGTGCAAATTTTAGGACTAAAAATAATATTGTGAGGTGTGAGGTGTTCAGAATAGACTGGAAATGAGTGGAAAATATTGTTATTGAGGTTAATAATACTATAGGATCAAAATTACTCCAAAATTCTATGATTTTAGCTGTTTTTGAGTTTTTTTTTTAAATGACCCGAATCCAAAACACTTCCGAATCCAAAACCCGAAAGGGTAGTTTTGCCAAAACGTGTCCGAATCCAAAACACGACCGCGGACCCGAATCCAAAACCAAAACACAAAACACGAAAAATGCCCGCTGCACATCTCTACTTCAAAGTAGGATGAACTGAGAACAGGTTAAATTATTGCATAAATGGCAACTAGAATGGTCCAATTAGCTGTAAGTACCAAAACTTTCTAATGAATGAATATATTCCTTTTATATCTTCCTCTATAAAAGTGTAATATTTAAAATGATGTGTAAAATCTTAACTGCTGTTAGAGCTTGTAAATTCCGGCAATACATCTGTAGGTAACAACTGATTAAAGAAGTCTTGCCATGGCGTATTGACATACTGTATGTAGACATTTGGAAAGCATTATTAATTATTATTTTATTTCTTAAAGTGAATTAAGCCAACAAAATGTATGGATCCCTACCAGTGGTGCCGAGAGAGAGGGGGGGGGGGGGGTTACAAATTACCCGTGCCCAGGTCTGATGGAGGGGCCCAGTGAGGGTCCAGTAGGGGCCCAGGCTCCCTCCCCCTTACCTAACAGCAGCAGCTCTTTTCCCCAGTGCAGCACACGCTGGTGTGTACCGGGCTGCAGTGTGGCCATGGAGGTGGTTAAAATACTATTTTTTTCAGTATTGTCTTCTAAGGGTACATGATCACACCTCCTGTGATTAGGCCACGCCCCTTGAAAAGTACCTCTGCCTATCCCGGCTCTCAACTGCCCTGATCCCAACATGCAAGGAAACAAAAGCCTTTTACATATCTTAGTTCATTTTTATTTCTTAAGTACAATATTAAAGCTTCCTTTTTTAACCATATGTTGTCAATGCTTTAAATAAATATAGTTAACATGCGCAATGCAATTTTAATTTACAAACTTCCATATTGGTATAAAAATAAAAAAGTTCCGAACAGAGGTAAAATAAATATACAGATCATTAAAACAGTGTTTATATACAAGTAAGGGTACACCAGCACTGCTGGTCTGTATAATAGATCATAGGAAAGACTTATTAGAGGGGTGTTTATGGTAGCAACCAATGGGAACGCATTCATTTTATACATTTTATTGTATAAGGAGCTGACTAAATTACAATGAAATTATAACAATTGAAGTAATTTAATTTTACATGAAAATTATTTCTTTCTTAGTGGATGTTTTCTTTGGTCATTCTTAAAATGAATGTTACAGTGTTGAAAGTATGATGTTCTGCCGATTCTGCAGTAGCCAATAGAGGAATATTCTGATTCATCGATATTTAAATGACAATCAGCTTATGTAGGGTACAGAAAATGTAAAAGCTGAGCAACATTTTTTTAATACTTGAAATCCTTGCAGTACCCATTGGTAGTGATGGTAGTGTACAAGGGCATATAAGAATAAGGTAGGAGAAGGGGATATGGGAAGAGAATCTACTGTACTGTAGGGATAAGCAAGTCACGAGATAGGAAAGAATATTAAGACTTTCCATATGGTAACCAGGGCCACATGGGCATATGGCTGAAAATGATCATGTGCCTATTGTGAGAAGGGGAGGAGCTGTGACCGATGTCATGTGGGTGTGGCCAGTGCCTTGTGGGCATTTACATGCCCTACACTATCAGCCAAACTATCTCCCTAAAAACATAAAAATAGAAAAGTTCCATCATTTTGTGAGAAAGCTAGAACAAATATTTTAATACTTATAGTTTATGGCCAACTGTGCTAGGCAGCTGGTCGTCATGATGCTGCCATGATGACAGGCTTTTAAATATTGATGCCTGGAGCTGTAGCTCCATCTGCCCCATTACTAACCTAGCCCTGGTGATATCCCTTCATAATGTCAGCACCTTAATAAGGTGGTGGGATCGTATAGCAATAGGGGTGAAGGCCCTTTATAAATGTGGGGCATCTACGTAAGCTACCGGACTGGACATTGCACCACTGAGCAAATCCAGTGGTGTTCAAACAGAAGGTTTGTTGAGTAATACTGCTCTGAATAAACGGAAAAAAAAAAAAAATACTTAAGCCATAATTAATTTTTACATAAAATAATAATTTAAAGCAATATTTAGGCTCATACTCCAGAATTGCCCCTTCCTCCATTATAATTTGGTGGCGTAGAAATGCCCATATTTATGTGACTCGGGTGGTGATGCAGATGGTGATGTGGGTGGTGAATTTCTCTTCGAGGCTCCTCATGATGTGGTGGTTGCCGAGGTGGCTGTCGCGGTGGCTGCCGTGGTGTTTCCCGAGGTTCCACATGAAAGTGAGGGGCCTCAGGTGGATTGTGAGGAATGTATGGACGATAATAAACGGCACTATTTGCAAAACTTGTGGTACCAGGCAGAACACTTGTGGTGGCAGGTACGACACTCGTGAAACTTGCCATAAAACCAAATGGGTTTATGAAAGCCAAGATCTGCAGGGATGAGAAACAGTTTAAATACCAAACATCTTTCTAAATCTACATTATATTGTTGTTTTATCTATTCTAATATAATAACATAGAAACATAGAATTTAACGGCAGATAAGAAACTTTTTGAAAATGTAGGTAACCTCAACCCTATTTGATCGTTACTAAGGATATCCATATGCCTATCCCAAGCATGTTTAAATTGCTTTACTATATTGTATTATTTCTTGGGAAAAACAATGGTCCAAAACTTTGAGTAAGGAGTCTGTGGCTGATATTTCAAAGTATATTGGATAAGAAGACAATTTGAAATTTCCCAAGCATGGTTCTAAATATTTTCTGTAGAAAAATAAATAATTCTGTTGAATATATATTGCTTATCTATACTACATCGCAATCATTGCCTGCAGACAGTGGAGGCACCTATTTTGGTGGCTAACCCAATATTCATGTGATGGGTGTCTAATGACTTGATAGGTTGCACTTACAGGAATATTTTATTTGCCAACATTTTAAAATAATTTCTAGGGAAAGTTTGTTGCTGAGCAGAAAATCTAAGTAAATCATTGGCCTTGGTTTATTATAATCCCCATGATGTCATGCTTAATAAATATTATTAGAATGCACTTTTTGGCATTTAAATAACGTTAGGCTCATAATACAGATGTGTTCTCCTACAAGTAGCCTCAATACGCCATGTGATGCGAGACACAAGGCACGAGTGAGACGCCAGGTCCCATGAGACTCTGTTAGCACTGTTCATCTTTTTTGTGTTGTTTTACCCCAAAATTAGTCTTAGTCACAATGTGATGCATCTAGATTCACCACAAAATTGTGCTTATTCACTTCATATGCGACACTTGTATATCTTTATGTCTGACTGAGTCTGTATACAAAGCACAATGGACCTTGGCATGGAAAAAAGACAAAGCTGCTGCATTGTAGCACTTCACATACAGATGCAGAGACTCAGTCACACACAGATATACAAGTGTCACCTATCAAATGAATCATCGCAGTCTCCTGGTGCATCCTAATTATATAACATTATGTCTCAGATGCATTTTGAGGTAAAAAGTTGCAAAAAAGGTGCCCAGTGCTAGCAGAATCGCATGGGACCTGGTGCACCAAGAGGCGGTGTTTGGTGCGGATACAGCCATAAGGTATGAGAACACATCTGTGGGCCAGATGTACTAAACCTTGAAAAGTGATAAAGTGGAGAGTGATAATGTACCAGCCAATCAGCTCTTAACTGTAATTTTTAAACACAGCCTGCAACATGGCAGTTAGGAGCTGATTGGCTTATACTTTATCACTCTACACTTTTCAAGGCTTAGTACATCTCCTCCAATAATTTCTAATTGAGTCAGATGGACAGTATTGGTCTTTTCTTCCCTTATGGCTCTTATTTTACCTTTCATCCCAACATTTACTATTCCTAAATTGGTACATGTGACACGTACTCCTTCAGAAGTGGGTTGTGGCAAGGGCATAGCTACCATAGGTGCAGGGAGTGCAGCTGCTATGGGACCCAGAGCTGAGAGGGGCCACCTTCCCTGGTAAGTTACATGTGTTATATACATTTTTCTCCATTGGGTGGTACGTAGGGGTCCTTTCAACCTTTATCCTTGGACCCTGCAATATCTCTAGGTATGCCCCTTGACTTGCTCATTGTAGTGTGGTATAAAATGAACTGGCGGGCATTTTAATGTTATATAATACAGTATGAACTAGGGCACTATAAAGAGGCACAATATAAATAGGGAGCACTATGTATCATAGTGTGAATTGGGGGTACTGTGCAGCATAATGTGTACTGACAGCTCTGAAATGTGACATAGGCTGAACAAAAGCACTACTACGATTCATAAAAGAAACTAGGGCACTACTATGGGGCAGAAAATTAAATAAGGCTCTACTGTGGTACAGAAAATGAACTAGGGCACTATTATAGGGCATAAAATTAACAACTGCTGCAGAGAAGTGTCTCTTTAGAAGCATTGGGATGGGGTCCCCTTAAAAAAAATGTTGCTATGAGGCCCACAAAGTTCTGACTACGCCCCTGGGTTGTGGGCACGTTATGTTAGGGTATCTGCCCATTGTAATGGCCCATGTGGATTTTTATATAAGCATCTGAAGTTCTCAGCCATCCCCAGCTTCCGCTCCTCTTCATTAATAAAAACCTTGAACTGTACACACTGACTAGAGTCATCTGCCGATGATGTGGATGGGACCTATAAACCATGGTGCCACATTACTACTACCTTCCTGCAACTCAGGACAAATGTTTCACAAGACGGCATATTTCATTAAACCTGAACCTCCGAAATAGGAACATTTGTATGCATGTCACTAGTGGCGTCGCTAGGTGGGTGCACCAGGTGACACCATCCGAAGGGGTGTCACTGAGCACCAGTAATGGATGATGCATGCATGTGTTATCAACTCTGTGTTGGGAGAGGCTGGGAGCTGCTTTGCAAGCTCCCAGCATGATGAAGACAGGGGCGTGACATGTGGTCATACACCAGGGCCGTGGCTTCTCAGGCATGACCCCATGACCCATTTGTAGCGTATCATAGTTAAAAATTGTATGTGCTCAATTTAATTCAGAAGTGTCTACTTTTTATTGCCCGTAATCTGTAACCAATTTTTTTTATATTTTTATCATGTACAGTAAATTAATAAACCCACATTGACAAGACCTTTCTTATACCTATTGTACATTAGTTTGTATGTAATATGAGGTATTGGGTGTATTTTCTGCCCTAAACTACCTCCAAGTCACATGGGTGTCTGGGCTGTCATTTTTGAAATGACAAGAGTCATAAAATCATAGATGTAGGGCCTAATTCAAGGTTGATTGCAAAACGACATTTACCTCTAATGGGCAAAACCATGTGCACGGCAGATGTAACATGTGCAGAGAGAGTTAGATTTGGGTGGCCTATATTGTTTCTGTGCAGGGTAAATACTGGCTGCTTTATTTTTAGACTGCAATTTAGATTTCAGTTTGAACACACCCCACCCAAATCTAACTCTCTCTGCACATGTTATATCTGCCCCACCTGCAGGGCACATGCTTTTGCCCATTAGAGGAAAATGTTGTTTTGCAATAAACCTTGAATTAGGCTCATAATTCACTCCTAACATAAAAAGAAGAACATTCTAAAATAAAAACCATTGAAGAAATTTGCTTTAGGATTTCATAAGTGTGACAGCAGCTTAATAGACAAATTGTATTTATATAGTAGTAGATGAATAAATATTTTATTGGTTTATAAAATGACACATCTTTAAATTTTAACTTACCCCAAATATGGCTGCTAAAATTAAAATGGTACCAATAGCAACAGCCAGTGTAATAAGAATAATTTTCCAATATGCCAGACTGTTAACTGAAAAACAAATGTCAGCGTTATTTCAATGTCAGTATATTATATAAACTGAGCACAGTCTAGTAAAATGACAGTAAAGGAAGATGAGCAAGAATACAGATTGAAAATACAGTACAATTTTATCATTTAGAAATGGGCCCATTTCATTGTCTGAGTTGTTAGATAGCTGTACTAGAGCCTCTATTATAAGTTCGGCATCCAATGTATAACCCAGGACCAGGAGCATATGAACCATGTGCAGTCTCCATCTGGGCTGCCTCCTCTCTAGCCGGGGGAACAAGTCAGTAGACTTTTTATCATACGTGAGTTTCTGGGGAAATGGTGCAGCGGCCATTTTCCCAGCCATTTTTCTACTGCACCTGCATAAATAAAAAGGGCCATTTTCCCGGTGACTTGTGCAACGTTACAGATCCGGACAGGTAAATACTGAAGAACATGGGTACAGGCTGAGCAGTGTGGGCCCCATGGAACCAGGGGCCCATTTGCGCCACAAACCCTGTACTCATTATAGATATACTACTGCTCAGGACAGAGGGGTCTATTTACTAAGGCTAGAGATAAAGTGGACGGAGATAAAGTACCAGCCAATCAGCTCCTGTAATTTTTCAAACACAGCTTGTGACATGACAGTTAGGAGCTGATTGGTTGGTACTTTATCGGTGTCCACTTTATCTCCACCCAAACCTTTGGGTGGAGATAAAGTGTCTATTGTCTCAGAGTCTATTGGAGTGTACAGTATTTTAAATGCCAAAAGTTGCCAGTTTTAGTCAATGCCAGTGATCAGAAATAAGTGGTGTCTCTAATCTTCCAAACTTATAACGTTGGCATTACTACGAATCTGTATACACTGCTAAAAACACTGTTAAAAAATGTATCTTTTATAGAAGAGGTCTTCCCATTCCTGTGATATCTCCTTGAAAAATGATTGTTTTGTCATACTGTATTTGTAATCAGTACAACTGTCCCAGCATGCGGCGACTGGAACCTGTATTTGGGCCTAATTCAGAGTTGATTGCAGCAGCAAATTTGTTAGCAGTTGAGCAAAACCATGTGCACTGCAGGGGGGGGCAGATATAACATGTGCAGAGAGAGTTAGATTTGGGTGGGTTATTTTATTTCTGTGCAGGGTAAATACTGGCTGCTTTATTTTTACACTGCAATTTAGATTTGAGTTTGAACACACCCCACCCAAATCTAACTCTCTCTGCACATGTTATATCTGCCCCCCTGCAGTGCACATGGTTTTGCCCAACTGCTAACAAAGGTGGTCATTCCGACCCGTTCACACGCAGCGGTCCTTCACTGCGGTACGAATGGGTCGGAAATGCGCCTGCACGGCTTACTTGCCTACTTTTGAAAAAGCATTTCAGGGAGACTGTGAAAGTAACACCTATCAGTGCGGACGTGTACTGCTACATCTGAGAGGTGTGTCATGAAAATGACTTACATCCAAATGTAAATGAGCCCCAAAGTCAGTAAGATCTACTTGTTGAAGAAAAGACTCTTCTATTTTGCAGGATTTGTTTGGTGTATTGTGCTTTACAAGAGGTTCCATATACTGTAAGTGGCCATGAGAAACTTTATTTAAAATGCATGTAGCCATAGGGATCATTGTGTCTTATAACCAATGCAGGGAAATGGCACTGATGTTCCAATTTGAATGTATGTATCTCTGATTTATTTTTTTCTCCAAGAATGTAACAGCTGCATAATGGGGGTAAGGTACAATGAGGGAGATTGCTGGTCTATTCAGGGAGTCAGGGAGATTGCTGCTATTTCAGGGAGTCTCCTGCAGAATGAGGGAGGGTAGGCAACTATGATGCACGGTGGATGCATTGCACATGCGCGTCATTGCCTGGCGACAATCGTTGTCGGGCAACGACGCCGCCAGCGAGAAATGTGATCGCAGCGGCGATCGCAAGAAGACAGACAGGTGGGAGACGTTCCGGGGTGGATACTCACCGTTTTCCAGGCGTGGTGAGTCCAATGCAGGCGGTTCCAGGTGTTTGGAGGGTGGATGTCTGACGTCAAGACCGGGACCTTCATCACTAGATCTGTCACACTGGGTGAGTAACTGCAGCCCTGGTCCTGTTTTACTTGAAACTTTTTTAGCATAGCAGGGCTGCACAAGCGTTCGCAGCCCTGCTATGCTAAAATACACTCCCCCATAGGCGGCATCAGGTTGTTCGCGCGAGCAGAAAAAAGTTGCTATGTGCGATCAACTCGGAATCACCCCCAAATTTGCTGCTGCGATCAACTCTGAATTACCCCCTTTGTCTCCTGTATTTTATTAAACTGTAGTTTATTTAACTGCTCTGTACATGGCGGTATAACACTAAAAATATTAATATACGTGCAATTATTTATTAATGATAAAGTATACAGTCAAACATTTCAATAAAAATATACTTCAGGCAATCCAAAAATATTCGCTCTAATCTAAAATAAATCATCCAAAAGAATATGAAGCAGGTTATATTTCACTGTACTGTACATTTTTTTTAAGTTAAACAGATTTAACCCATTTGTCTCAATGATCTTATTTTTTTTTCCATCGTTTGGAAAAAAAATGGTTTATTGCTATTTGCTCCTATATACCAGATTTTTGTTCCCACCAGACAGGTTGGACAAATAAATCTATAGGTGCGTACCCAGTTTATGCCTCCATATACACAAAAAGAATTTAAAATCATTTGTCTTTTTCAAAGCATTGTATAATTTGGCCTTATGGTGGTCAATCTGAGTTGATCGCAGCCAGCAACTTTTTGCTGCTGCTGCGATCAACTAGTCCACGCCTATGGGGGAGTGTATTTTAGCTTCGCAGGACTGCGATCGCTTGTGCAGCCCTGCTATGCTAAAAAAATTTCAAGCAGATCATGACTAGCCCTGGACACAGGGCCGGTTCTGGGGCTCTGTGCGCCCCGGGCGGAAATAGGGGGCGTGAGTCATCGCGCACCGAACAGCAAAGGTCCTCTCCACGAAGGGAAACTAGACGCGTAGCATCTAGTTCCCTTCGTGGAGAGGTCCACGAAGGGAAACTAGACGCATAGCGTCTAGTTCCCTTCGTGGAGAGGACCTTTGCTGTGCGGTGCGCGATGACGTCATCGCGCACTGCACAGTAAAGGACCTCTCCACGAAGGGAAACTAGACGTTTCCCTTCACAGCAGCCAGCGGCAGCGGGGGGCACAGCAGCAGCGGATCTTGCCATGGTGTGGCGCCCTCCTGATGGCGCCCTGCGCCCTCTGGGAGGCGGTGCCCCGGGCAAAAGTCCTGCTTGCCCGTGGCAAGATCCGCTACTGCCTGGACATACTTATCCTGTGCGACGATCTCTGCAATGCTGGAGCCGGTTTTGACGTCAGACATCCGCCCTCCGTTCTCCTGGACATGCCTGCATTTTCCTTACCACTCCCTGAAAACGGCAGCCAACGGTCCGGATCCACCCAGGAACGCCTTCTTTCTGTCAATCTTCTTGCGGTCGGCTCTGCGACCGCTTTCTTCGTAGGATGCGACGTAACCCGGCGACCCCTGCCGCCGGGCAACAACGCGTGTGCGCAGTGCGCATGCCATGCATGCGCATTCCAGACCCGTTCGCACCGCAGCGAGAAACCGCTGCGTGCGAACGAGTCGGAATGACCCCCTATGTTCCAATATGTCTCAATGCTATAGTATATGAGTTATGTCAGTGTGATAAAGGCCCTCATTCCGAGTTGATCGCACCAAGCAACTTTTTGCTGCTGGTGCGATCAACTAATCTCTGCCTACGGGGGAGTGTACTTTAGCATAGCAGGGCTGCGAACGCTTGTGCAGCCCTGCTATGCTAAAAAAGTTTCCTGCAAAACAAGACCAGCCCTGGACATACTTACCCTGTGCGACGGATCCAGCGATGATGGCCTCGGCTTTGACGTTCGCCTGGACACGCCTGCGTTTTTCTTACTACTCCCCGAAAACGGCCTCCAACAGTCAGTTGACGCCCCGGAATGCCTTCCTGCAGTCAATCTTCTTGCAATCGCCGCTGCAACTGCTTTTTCCTCTGTCACCGTTGTTGCCCGGCAACGGCTGTCACAGGGCAACGACGCAAGTGCGCAATGCGCATTCCAGACCCGATCGCACTGCTGCGAGGAAGTGCGAATGAGGCCCATAGTCAATGAATGATGCGGTACTGGGCCTTTTCCACATTAGGAAAGCAAAAACAAAATGACTGTACTGTGGGGTTATTCAGAGATGTTTGCAGATTTTGCTCTTGCAGCAAATTCTGCAACCATACTACTCACCTGCTGAGGACCACACAGCACAGGGTAAGGCCGCTCAGCATGTGTGGCGCCGCTCCACGATTGCAATTGCACCGCAGTGAGGTTGACCACTGCCTTATTTCCTATCACAGGAAACACAGGTGATGTCATCGGCAGGCTCCGTAAATGTCCATGACACGTCTGCGTGTCCATGCCTCCCAATGCTGCGTCGCCACCCCCCCCAGACGCCTGTCACCTTTCAATCATGACGCCTTCACGGATGCGACTTCGCGACTTCATGACGCCTTCACGGATATCTTAACCCTAGATAGGTCTCTTCTACTACCCTGCACAGCTCGCGCTGACAACTGCTACAATGATAAACATCTACTCTCCATCATTACATTTATATACATTGTTTATTTTTAGTTGTTTTATTTATTTGTTTTTGGTTTATTTACTTTTATTTTTACTCATATATTTATTATTATTATTATTATTATTATTATTATTATTATTATTATTGTTGTTACTTTATTCTTTTTTATAAATTTTGTATTCGTTTCATTTCTGCCTTTTTTATTTTGTTGCTATTACACTTACTAATAACATTATACTTACTGATGTCAAGAACATGTCGACCTAGTAACCAAGTCAACCTAGAAACCATGTTGACCTAATGCATGTCGACCAATAGTGGTCGACCTAATGCATGTCGACCTAAGTGTGGCCGACCTAGAGACCGGATATTCTTACGGGTGTGGTTCATAGGGTCGACCACACTTAGGTCGACAGTGTCTAGGTCGGCCACCATTGGTCGACAGTAACTAAGTCAACACCTAAAATAGGTCAACACAAGTATTAGGTCAACACGAGCAAGGTCAACATGATAAAAGGTCGACATGAGGTTTTTTAAAAAAAAATTGTGTTGTTTTCTTCGTAGAGTGACTGGAAACCCCAATTAGTGCACCGTGTCCCCTCGCATGGCTCGCTTCGCTCGCCATGCTTCGGGCAAAGGTGCCTCACTCCGCTACCGCTGCACTCGGCGCAGGTTACCATTCCCAATTGTAGTCCACGTGCATTGTAAAGTAAGAAAAAGTTTAAAAAATGAAATAAATTGTGAAAAACTCATGTCCACCTAGTAACCATGTTGACCTAGAAACCTTGTTGACCTAATGCATGTCGACCAATAGTGGTCGACCTAATGCACGTCGACCTAAGGGTGGTGGACCTAGAGACCGGATACCCTTACTAATACACTAGTGCTTTTTACCATTGTACTCTATTTTAGACCTTCGTTGGAAAGGTCATAGAAAAGCTGCTTTTCATTTGTTGGGAGCACTTGAAATTATTGTTTGAATGGTATAATTACTGCTCAATATTTAGTATGACTTTAAAGGTGAGATGTATCAAGCCTTGGGGAGAGAAAGCGGAGAAGCTGGCCAAAGTAACCAATAAGCGACTAACTTTAAATTTAAAAACTGTGCTAGATAAATGACAGTTACAAGCTAATTGGTTGCTTTGGGCAACTTTGCCTCTTTATCTCTCTCCAAGGCTTGATGTATATCCCTCTAAGTGCCACATACTATGCAACAATGGGGGTCATTCCAAGTTGTTCGCTCGTTATTTTTTTCTCGCAACGGAGCGATTAGTAGCTAATGTAAATTTGCTATGCAGGTAGGTATTTTACTCACGGCATTACAAGGTTTTTTCTTCGTTCTGGTGATCGTAATATGATTGACAGGAAGTGGGTGTTTCTGGGCGGAAACTGGCCGTTTTATGGGAGTGTGTGAAAAAACGCTACCGTTTCTGGGAAAAATGCGGGAGTGGCTGGAGAAACGGAGGAGTGTCTGGGCGAACGCTGGGTGTGTTTGTGACGTCAAACCAGGAACGACAAGCACTGAACTGATCGCACTGGCAGAGTAAGTCTCGAGCTACTCAGAAACTGCACAGAGAAGTCTTTTCGCAATATTGCGAATCTTTCATTCGCAATTTTGATAAGCTAAGATTCACTCCCAGTAGGCGGCGGCTTAGCGTGTGCAAAGCTGCTAAAAGCAGCTTGCGAGCGAACAACTCGGAATGACCCCCAATATCCAAAGCTTCTGGGCTGCCAATAATCAATATTGTTAATAATATCACTATATTTTACTCATGAACAGCCTGTAATAGTTACTGACTTGTAATTAGTTTTTGGATATTTTTATAAGAATTACTAATACTTGCAGCACAAAGCTTAAAATCTACTAAAACACATTTGGAGCTACAGTATGCTGCCCACAAAATCCCCTCCCTTTTGTGTAACTGACGGTATATAGCAGTGCTCCTCACAGTGGCCCTCATTCCGAGTCGTTCGCTCGGTAATTTTCTTCGCATTGCAGCGTTTTTCAGCTTAGTGCGCATGCGCAATGTTCGCACTGCGACTGCGCCAAGTAATTTTGCTATGAAGATAGTTTTTTTACTCACGGCTTTTTCTTCGCTCCGGCGATCGTAGTGTGATTGACAGGAAATGGGTGTTACTGGGCGGAAACACAGCGTTTTATGGGCGTGTGGATAAAAACGCTACCGTTTCCGGAAAAAACGCGGGAGTGGCTGGAGAAACGGAGGAGTGTCTGGGCGAACGCTGGATGTGTTTATGACGTCAAACCAGGAACGACAAGCACTGAACTGATCGCAGATGCCGAGTAAGTCTGAAGCTACTCTGAAACTGCTAAGTAGTTTGTAATCGCAATATTGCGAATACATCGTTCGCAATTTTAAGAAGCTAAGATTCACTCCCAGTAGGCGGTGGCTTAGCGTGTGTAACTCTGCTAAAATCGCCTTGCGAGCTCGGAATGAGGGCCAGTGACAAAGGAGGCACTTGGAGATTTCATAAGCATGCACATAATTCACATCCTCATTGCTTGCACTATTACCTGGTGCAGGAACAACAGTGGTAGCTGCTGTAGTAGTGGAAAGCGTGGAAGCTGTATTAGTTTGTTCCCCAATAACAACTGGTGCTGCAGTATTAGTGGTTAGCTTGGTAGCGGTTGGTTCTGCAGAAGTACTTGAAGCAGATGATCCTGTTGGTGGCATAGAAGTGGTAGTTTTTTTCATAGTTTGTGCAGTTGTAATGGTGACAGTTCCTGTAGCTGGTTTAGTAGAAGAAGATGCAGCAGTAGTGGAAACTGCACTAGTAGAGACTGTTGCAGTTGTACTGGGCGTCAGAGTTTTACTGGAAGATGAAGTAGTAGTAGTTGCTGCTGCAGTAGCAGTGCGTGGTGTGGTAGTAGTGGAAGCTGCAGTAGTAGTTTGTGATGTGGTAATAGTGGGTGCTGTAGTAGTTGCTGTGGTAGAAGTGGGTGCTGCAGTGGTTGTCATGGATGCAGTAGTAGGGGAAGTTGCAGTGGCTAAGGCAGCAGCAGTAACTGTGAAAGCTGCTGTAGTAGTAGTTGCTGCTGTGGCAGTAGTAGGTGCTACAGTAGTAGTGCCTGTTGTAGTACTAGTAGGTGCTGTGGTAGTAGTAGTTGCTGTGGTAGTAGTGGGTTCTGCAGTAGTAGTAGTTGCTGTGGCAGTAGTGGGTGCTGTAGTAGTTGCTGTAGTAGAAGTGGGTGCTGCAGTGGTTGTCATGGATGCAGTAGTAGGGGAAGTTGCAGTGGCTAAGGCAGCAGTAGTAACTGTAAAAGCTGCTGTAGTAGTAGTTGCTGCTGTGACAGTAGTAGGTGCTACAGTAGTAGTGCCTGTTGTAGTACTAGTAGGTGCTGTGGGAGTAGTAGGTGCTGCAGTAGTAGTAGTTGCTGTGGTAGTAGTGGGTTCTGCAGTATTAGTAGTTGCTGTGGTAGTAGTGGGTTCTGCAGTAGTAGTAGTTGCTGTGGCAGTAGTGGGTTCTGCAGTAGTAGTAGTTGCTGTGGCAGTAGTAGGTGCTACAGTAGTAGTGCCTGTTGTAGTACTAGTAGGTGCTGTGGTAGTAGTAGTTGCTGTGGTAGTAGTGGGTTCTGCAGTAGTAGTAGTTGCTGTGGCAGTAGTGGGTGCTGTAGTAGTTGCTGTGGTAGAAGTGGGTTCTGCAGTGGTTGTCATGGATGCAGTAGTAGGGGAAGTTGCAGTGGCTAAGGCAGCAGCAGTAACTGTGAAAGCTGCTGTAGTAGTAGTTGCTGCTGTGGCAGTAGTAGGTGCTACAGTAGTAGTGCCTGTTGTAGTACTAGTAGGTGCTGTGGTAGTAGTAGGTGCTGCAGTAGTAGTAGTTGCTGTGGTAGTAGTGGGTTCTGCAGTATTAGTAGTTGCTGTGGTAGTAGTGGGTTCTGCAGTAGTAGTAGTTGCTGTGGCAGTAGTGGGTGCTGTAGTAGTTGCTGTGGTAGAAGTGGGTGCTGCAGTGGTTGTCATGGATGCAGTAGTAGGGGAAGTTGCAGTGGCTAAGGCAGCAGCAGTAACTGTAAAAGCTGCTGTAGTAGTAGTTGCTGCTGTGACAGTAGTAAGTGCTACAGTAGTAGTGCCTGTTGTAGTACTAGTAGGTGCTGTGGTAGTAGTAGGTGCTGCTGCAGTAGTAGTAGCTGCTGTGGCAGTAGTGGGTTCTGCAGTATTAGTAGTTGCTGTGGTGGTAGTAGTGGGTTCTGCAGTAGTAGTAGTTGCTGTGGTAGTAGTGGGTGCTGTAGTAGTTGCTGTGGTAGAAGTGGGTGCTGCAGTGGTTGTCATGGATGCAGTAGTAGGGGAAGTTGCAGTGGCTAAGGCAGCAGCAGTAACTGTGAAAGCTGCTGTAGTAGTAGTTACTGCTGTGGCAGTAGTAGGTGCTACAGTAGTAGTGCCTGTTGTAGTACTAGTAGGTGCTGTGGTAGTAGTAGGTGCTGCAGTATTAGTAGTTGCTGTGGTAGTAGTGGGTTCTGCAGTATTAGTAGTTGCTGTGGTAGTAGTGGGTGCTGTAGTAGTTGCTGTGGTAGAAGTGGGTGCTACAGTAGTAATAGTTGCTGTGGCAATTATGGGTGCTGTAGTAGCAGTGGGTGTTGCAGAGGTAGTGGGTACTGCTGTAGTAGTGGATGTAGCAGTAAAAGTGGATTTCACAGTAGTGGTGGGTACTGCTGTAGTAGTGGATTCTGCAGTAGTAGTGGGCGTTGCAGTTGGAACTGCTGTAGTAGTGGATTCTGCACTAGTTGTGGGAGTTGCAGTAATAGTGGGAGCTGCAGTAGTAGTGGGCATTTCTGTAGAAGTGGGTGCTGCAGAAGTAGTGGTAGCTGCAGTAGTAGTTGGAGCTGCAGTAGTGGTGGGTGCTGCAGTTGTAGTGGGTGCTGCAGTAGTAGTGGATGCTGCTGTAGTTGTAGATGCTGCAGTTGTAGTGGGAGCTGCATTAGTAGTGGGTGACTCAGTAGTAGCTGTTGCTGCAGTAGTAGTTGTTGCTGCAGTAGTAGTGGGTGCTGCAGTAGTAGTGGGTGCTGCAGAAGTAGTGGGTGCTGCAGAAGTAGTTGGAGCTGCAGTAGTAGTTGGAGCTGCAGTAGTAGTGTGTGCTGCAGTAGTAGTAGTAGGTGCTGCAGTAGTAGTTGGAGCTGCAGTAGCAGTGGGTGCTGCAGTAGTAGGTGCTGCAGTAGTACTTGGAGCTGCAGTAGTAGTGGGTGCTGCAGTAGTAGTGGGTGCTGCAGTTGTAGTTGGAGCTGCAGTAGTAGTAGGTGCTGCAGTAGTAGTTGGAGCTGCAGTCGTAGTAGTGGGTGCTGCAGTAGTAGTGGGTGCTGCAGTAGTAGTGGTAGCTGAAGTTGTAGTTGGAGCTGCAGTAGTAGTAGGTGCTGCAGTAGTAGTGGGAGCTGTTGTAGTAGTTGGAGCTGCAGTAGTAGTGGGGACTGCTGTAGTAGTGGGAGCTGTTGTAGTAGTTGGAGCTGCAGTAGTAGTGGGGGCTGCTGTAGTAGTGGGAGCTGCAGTAGTAGTGGGAGCTGCAGTAGTAGTGGGAGCTGTTGTAGTAGTGGGAGCTGCAGTAGTAGTGGGGGCTGCTGTAGTAGTGGGAGCTGCAGTAGTAGTGGGAGCTGCTGTAGTAGTGGGAGCTGCAGTACTAGTGGGAGCTGCAGTAGTAGTGGGAGCTGCTGTAGTAGTGGGAGCTGCAGTAGTAGTGGGAGCTGCAGTAGTAGTTGGAGCTGCAGTAGTAGTGGGAGCTGCAGTAGTAGTAGTGGGTGCTGCAGTAGTAGTTGGAGCTGCAGTAGTAGTGGTACCTGAAGTTGTAGTTAGAGCTGCAGTAGTAGTGGGGGCTGCTGTAGTAGTGGGTGCTGCAGTAGTAGTGGGGGCTGCAGTAGTAGTGGGAGCTGCAGTAGTAGTGGGAGCTGCAGTAGTAGTTGGAGCTGCAGTAGTAGTGGGAGCTGCAGTAGTAGTAGTGGGTGCTGCAGTAGTAGTTGGAGCTGCAGTAGTAGTGGTACCTGAAGTTGTAGTTAGAGCTGCAGTAGTAGTGGGGGCTGCTGTAGTAGTGGGTGCTGCAGTAGTAGTGGGGGCTGCAGTAGTAGTTGGAGCTGCAGTAGTAGTGGGAGCTGCAGTAGTAGTAGTGGGTGCTGCAGTAGTAGTTGGAGCTGCAGTAGTAGTGGTACCTGAAGTTGTAGTTGGAGCTGCAGTAGTAGTAGGTGCTGCAGTAGTAGTGGGAGCTGTTGTAGTAGTTGGAGCTGCAGTAGTAGTTGGAGCTGCTGTAGTAGTGGGAGCTGTTGTAGTAGTAGTAGTGGGTGCTGCAGTAGTAGTGGTAGCTGAAGTTGTAGTTGGAGCTGCAGTAGTAGTAGGTGCTGCAGTAGTAGTGGGAGCTGTTGTAGTAGTTGGAGCAGCAATAGTAGTGGGAGCTGTTGTAGTAGTTGGAGCTGCAGTAGTAGTTGGAGCTGCTGTAGTAGTGGGAGCTGTTGTAGTAGTAGTGGGTGCTGCAGTAGTAGTGGGAGCTGCAGTAGTAGTGGGAGCTGCAGTAGTAGTTGGTGCTGCAGTCGTAGTAGTGGGTGCTGCAGTAGTAGTGGGGGCTGCAGTAGTAGTTGGAGCTGCAGTAGTAGTGGGAGCTGCAGTAGTAGTAGTGGGTGCTGCAGTAGTAGTTGGAGCTGCAGTTGTAGTTGGAGCTGCAGTAGTAGTAGGAGCTGTTGTAGTAGTTGGAGCTGCAGTAGTAGTGGGAGCTGCTGTAGTAGTTGGAGCTGCAGTAGTAGTGGGAGCTGCTGTAGTAGTTGGAGCTGCAGTAGTAGTGGGAGCTGTTGTAGTAGTTGGTGCTGCAGTAGTAGTGGGAGCTGTTGTAGTAGTTGGTGCTGCAGTAGTAGTGGGAGCTGTTGTAGTAGTTGGTGCTGCAGTCGTAGTAGTGGGTGCTGCAGTAGTAGTTGGAGCTGCAGTTGTAGTTGGAGCTGCAGTAGTAGTGGGAGCTGTTGTAGTAGTGGTAGCTGTAGTTGTAGTTGGAGCTGCAGTAGTAGTAGGAGCTGCAGTAGTAGTGGGAGCTGTTGTAGTAGTTGGAGCTGCAGTAGTAGTGGGTGCTGCAGTAGTAGTGGGAGCTGCAGTAGTAGTCTGAGCTGCAGTTGTAGTTGGAGCTGCAGTAGTAGTGGTAGCTGCAGTAGTAGTGGGAGCTGCAGTAGTAGTAGGAGCTGCAGTAGTAGTGGGAGCTGTTGTAGTAGTTGGAGCTGCAGTAGTAGTGGGAGCTGTTGTAGTAGTTGGTGCTGCAGTCGTAGTAGTGGGTGCTGCAGTCGTAGTAGTGGGTGCTGCAGTAGTAGTAGTGGGGGCTGCAGTAGTAGTAGTAGTGGGAGCTGCAGAAGTAGTGGGAGCTGCAGTAGTAGTGGGAGCTGCAGTAGTAGTTGGAGCTGCAGTTGTAGTTGGAGCTGCAGTAGTTGTAGTGGGAGCTGTTGTAGTAGTTGGAGCTGCAGTTGTAGTTGGAGCTGCAGTAGTTGTAGTGGGAGCTGTTGTAGTAGTTGGAGCTGCTGTAGTAGTTGGAGCTGCAGTAGTAGTAGGTGCTGCAGTAGTAGTGGGAGCTGTTGTAGTAGTGGGAGCTGCAGTAGTAGTGGGAGCTGTTGTAGTAGTTGGAGCTGCAGTAGTAGTGGGAGCTGTTGTAGTAGTTGGAGCTGTTGTAGTAGTTGGTGCTGCAGTCGTAGTAGTGGGTGCTGCAGTAGTAGTAGTGGGTGCTGCAGTAGTAGTAGTGGGGGCTGCAGTAGTAGTAGTAGTGGGAGCTGCAGAAGTAGTGGGAGCTGCAGTAGTAGTGGGAGCTGCAGTAGTAGTTGGAGCTGCAGTTGTAGTTGGAGCTGCAGTAGTTGTAGTGGGAGCTGTTGTAGTAGTTGGAGCTGCAGTTGTAGTTGGAGCTGCAGTAGTTGTAGTGGGAGCTGTTGTAGTAGTGGGAGCTGCAGTAGTAGTGGGAGCTGTTGTAGTAGTTGGAGCTGCAGTAGTAGTGGGAGCTGTTGTAGTAGTTGGAGCTGTTGTAGTAGTTGGTGCTGCAGTCGTAGTAGTGGGTGCTGCAGTCGTAGTAGTGGGTGCTGCAGTAGTAGTAGTGGGGGCTGCAGTAGTAGTAGTAGTGGGAGCTGCAGAAGTAGTGGGAGCTGCAGTAGTAGTGGGAGCTGCAGTAGTAGTTGGAGCTGCAGTTGTAGTTGGAGCTGCAGTAGTTGTAGTGGGAGCTGTTGTAGTAGTTGGAGCTGCAGTTGTAGTTGGAGCTGCAGTAGTTGTAGTGGGAGCTGTTGTAGTAGTTGGAGCTGCTGTAGTAGTTGGAGCTGCAGTAGTAGTAGGTGCTGCAGTAGTAGTGGGAGCTGTTGTAGTAGTGGGAGCTGCAGTAGTAGTGGGAGCTGTTGTAGTAGTTGGAGCTGCAGTAGTAGTGGGAGCTGTTGTAGTAGTTGGAGCTGTTGTAGTAGTTGGTGCTGCAGTCGTAGTAGTGGGTGCTGCAGTAGTAGTAGTGGGGGCTGCAGTATTAGTAGTAGTAGTGGGTGCTGCAGTAGTTGTGGAAGCTGCAGTAATAGTGGATGATATGGATACACCTATGGTTAAAGAAACAGAGGGAGAAGAAAATATCAGTGAAGTAATGACCACGTGATTTTATATGAGGAGATGCAGTAAGATAAATTTGGGAAGAAATCACTATACGGATATTGTAGATAATGACAATAAGTGAATGGTATGGTTATCAGAGGTGTGTTAATGTAATACATTTGTGAAGTAGAGCTGCAGCCATGCTTATACTCACGGCTTGTTGCATGGAATGCTGGACTGTGAACATTTGCAGCCGTCGATCGTTCTAATTCCTTATGGTATGAATGGAGCGAATAGTCACAGCCCAGCGCGCCGTGCAGCATCACAGCCAGATGAGCACGGCTACATCTGTAGCTAAACATAATGGATAGTAGTATTAAACAGTGACATTGTCTTTTCATACTGTATAGATAGTAGTATTAAACAGTGACATTGTCTTTTCATACTGTATAGATAGTAGTATTAAACAGTGACATTGTCTTTTCATACTGTATAGATAGTAGTATTAAACAGTGACATTGTCTTTTCATACTGTATAGTCTGAAATATAAAATAGTGATGTCACTGTAGAGCAGCAGTCTGCCTCTGAAGCGGTATACATTTAAGATCCCGGCTGTCGGGATCCCAGCAGACGAACTACTGATCTCAGAGTCCCGACATCCCTCACTGATGTTGGAACCCCGGCCAGGTCTGCAGACGTTGGAATACCAACAGCTGGGATCTGTAGGTAAGTATAGCTGGGAGGCTAAGGATTTGGCTGCGTATGATGGGGAGGGGGGTGGTGTTAGGTGTAGGCGCCACTCAGGGGGGTTAGGGTTAAACTGCAGTGCTGGGGGGAGGGGAGGGGTTAGGTTTAGGCTGTGGGGAGGGGAGAGGGGATTAGGGTTAGGCACCACCATGGGGGGGGGGGGGGGGTTTGGTTATTGGTTTAGGCACTAAGGGGGGTGGTTTAGGGTTAGGCTACATAAAGGGGGGGGGGTAGGTTTAGGCACTTAGGGGGAGCTAAGGGTTAGGCTGCGGTAAGAGTTGGGTTAGGATTAGGGGGGTGGGGGGGGATGCTGGTGTCAGTATTCTGACCGCTGGCATCCCATCCACCCGGATTGCATACCAATCCCTCTGAAGCTTGTTAAACAATCATAGTGCTGCATATGAGATTATACTGTATGTGTCCATGCCATTCTGCTGCAGCCCTGCTACACTGGAGGTCAGTGCCCTACAGTACATGTTGCCACCATCACAATGTGGCCAAACCACCTGACTGTTATTCATAGCCACAGCCAGTACTATGACATTTTATGCTAATATATATATATATATATATATATATATATATACTTTTTCATATGGAATGATGGGAAGAGGTCCCCATATGGTGTACAGTGAGAATTTAGACTGCATGGGTATGATGTATGAGTGCTTGGCACAGCCTGGTCCTGGTGGTGATGGGCTATACATACAGTAAGGCATGAGACTGTACATAAGAAAAGACTGTACTGTATATGGATTGTGAGTAAAGTTTTGTGCATACCTGTTGTGGTAGTCTGCGCTGTCACCGAACCTGCAAAAATAGAGAATAATAGACATTTAATTCGTTTAAATGTATGTTTTATTTAATAAGGCCCATTTAAATGACACAGCTAGGTTCCTATTCCTGAGTTGCTCCATAGGACGCTATAGAAGTAGTCTTTGAAAGTCCAAAATATTCTCTTATTTTTGTACAAATGTACCTATACAGCAGTCACATAGAAACATAGAATAAGACAGCAGATAAGAACCACTTGGCCCATCTAGTCTGTCGCTGTTTTTTAATCCTTTAGACAATCTCAAAGCCTTTTGAACCTTACTGTAGTTCTCTGTAAGTATATCCTTATGTCTTTCCCAAACAATTTTAAATTGCTCTACCGACTTAGCCTCTACCACCTCTGATGGGAGGCTATTCCTCTTATCCACTACCCTTTTATGTGAAGTAATTTTTACTTAAATTTCCCCTGAACCTGTTTTTTTTTAAATAAAGGATATACACTAGATTTGCAGATAGGAATCAAGACTGTACTAAATATTCAGGCCGAGATACAGACAGGAGGACTTACTGACCATGCCACATTGGTACAGCTCTTCTGGTCAATCATTCAAAGATGTGCCACTGAAGATGCCCTTGTCACAGTATGCTGGGGGGGCATTGCTGGGTCAATCTGGTTGGCCTGGAACCCTAGTACTTTTTATCAAACGAATCCCCCCCACCCCGATCCCCCAATTCCTTCACTCTTTGGTCCTCTGCTTATGCAGTGCGAGGGTAATTTATCCACAGAGCACTTATAGAATGCCTAAACTCTGCCTGTAAAACATTCAAATGTTTGTGTTTAAGTGCAAAACAAAGTGGATATTCCAGTGACCAGTTCTGAAAATCATACACACTGTAGATAGATGGTAGATAGATAGATAGATAGATAGATAGATAGATAGATAGATAGATAGATAGATAGATAGATAGATAGATAGATAGCACAGGGACTGATGTAGATAATTAAACATTCTCTGTACAGCACTATGTCATTTGGTGGTGCTAAATAAATACATAATTAGATTATATAATTACATTAGTATGTAAATAGGTGAACCCTACAGTGATTATAATCAGCTCTAGATAAGTGATCCAATTTCTGCCTTGATTAGAGGTAATCTTATAGCTGGCTATATTATCAGTGAGTGGAAGTGCTAATATTAATTACTATGTAGAAGTATATCAGTCCTGTTACGGTATCTGTGATTACCACTGCATGCTGGGCGTTTCTGAGGAAAGAAGATACATTCAGCCATTTACACTTACTTAACTTACTTACTTACACATCATTAATCACCGATTGTGCCACCCTAAATGACATAATGATAGGGTTTGTGCTGGTTTCACATGCAACAGAATAATAATGTCAGCAAGAAGATGCACTGTCTAAAAGGTATGGTACGTGGCTTTATAGTTTATTTGACTTTGTTACTTTGATTTTACCCTCTGAAACTTTCTCTTTTTCTCTTTGGGGTATATTTACTAAGCAGTAATAAGAGCGGAGAAGTGAGTCAGTGGAGATATTTCCCCATCAACCAATCAGTAACTCTGTATCATTTTATAGTATGCAAATTATAGATGCTACTTCAGTGCTGATTGGTTGCCATGGGCAACTTCTCCACTGGCTCACTTCTCCGCTCTTATCACTGCTTAGTAAATGTAACCTAATGTCTCTGTCTGTCTCCATTTCTTTCTTTCTGTCTGTCTGTCTGTCTGTCTGTCTGTCTGTCTGTCTATCTATCTATCTATCTATCTATCTCACGCTCTCTCACTCTACAGATCCGTCTTCTGTGTGTAAATGAAAGAACCTCAAGATCTCTGAAACAAAGAATATACTGTATGTATATATGTGCCAGCATATACATAAGCACGATTGCAAATCTACTGGTCTGGGTTAAGCCCAGTACTCACGGCCCGATGCTGGAGAGATGTGTGCTGAGCGAACCGCTCAGCACACATCTCTCCCGTCGCTCAGCACAGCGCGATCTGTGCTGAGCGTGCGGGGGGAGACGGGGGGGCCGCTCACTTCACCCAGCGGGTGAAGTGAGCGACCCGCTAGATTGGCCTGCATGCAGGCCAATCTAGCAGCAGCGATAGGGCTACACACGGAGCGATCTTGCTGAAAATCTAAGCAATCTAGTCAGATTGCTTAGATTATCGCTCCGTGTGTACCCCCCTTACGTGTACTGTATGTCAGGCAGGGCAGCTCCTGTAAGTGACCTCCTAGCCCCTGTAACACAAAGTGCACTCACTGCACACCTTCCTGAGTTTCCAATGTGTGCGGTCTCCAATAAATTAGAATCAGTACTATACAGATGGAATACTTTAAGTCACAGGTTCTCAAACTCGGTCCTCAGGACCCCACACAGTGCATGTTTTGTAGGTAACCCAGCAGGTGCACAGGTGTATTCATTACGCACTAACACATTGTAAAAGGTCCACAGGTGGAGCTAATTATTTCACTTGCGATTCTGTGAGGAGACCAGGAAAACATGCACTGTGTGGGGTCCTGAGGACCGAGTTTGAGAACATGTGCTTTAAGTTAAGGAAATATGTATGCAGATAAATGAAATAATTTTGAAAAAAAAAGTATTAAAAGAACAATTAAGACCTCAGGGGAGATTTATCAAAGCTTCGAGAGAGAGATAAAGTACCAACCAATCAACTCCTGTCATTTTTCAAACACAGCCTGTAAAGTGACAGAAGCTGATTGGTTAGCACTTTAGCCATACCTCCCAACTGTCCCGAATTTAGAGGGACAGTCCCGCTAATTGGACACTGTCCCACTGTCCCACCCACTGGCCTCAGTGTCCCGCGGGCAGGGGTGGGGGGCAGTTGGGAGAGCCAGTGATCACCGCTGCTCTGCTTTGCAAAGCAGCCGGAGATCACTGAATAGATGCCGTGCGCATTCACCCGGAATCTATCCGTACAAGGAGAGCCGGGAGCTGTCCAGCCTGTCATGGAGCACTGGGTACGCCCCCAAAATGACGAAAATGAGGATCGTGGCACAAGGCCCCGCCCCTTGCCTCGAAACCCTGCACCATCTACCTGAAGCCCTTTTCGGCTGCGTTCGCGCCTCCGGCGCAGCGTGTCCCTATTCAGAAGGGACAGAAGTTGGGAGGTATGCTTTATCTCTCTTCATGGTTTGATAAATCTCCCCCTGGGTATCTCATTCCACTTTATGTCTCTTAAAGCGTTTATATATCTCATCCAATTTATACAATTTAAACAACATCTAGTGCCCTGAAGCAAACAATATATAAATAACTCTGAGGAGGTTCTGTGCACATTAGAGCTACACTGGGGTAAGACCATCTAATTAGTTCCTATGGGCAACTTCTGTACTTGTCCTCCTAAGAAGGTTTGATACATATCCCCCTTTGTGTCTTCTTAAGAGTTGCACCAAGTTGATATACTGTAAGTGCTGGTCTTCACCTGTATTCAGAGTTGGACACATATCTGAGGTCACACCATCCCTATCCAAACAGCTGTGAAAGTATTAGTGCACATTTATGAGCGCACATTTGCACAAACACCATGAGATCCATCAAAAGTCAGAGGGATCTCTGCATATATCCACCTCTAAATATCCCACATGTACGCCTACATGCCTGCGGCATCACCTCAGTACACAGCCTTCATGCAGAGACCCTGTTGCCACCCAATAACACATACTCAGCCACAAATGGAGAATTGGATGAGATGCTTACATCTCTGAATCTCCAATGGTTGCTCAAAGTTGTGTATGTGTAGCACAAAATCGCCAGATCCAGCCACAGAACAGAGACGCAACTCTGAAAAAGCTCCTATATGTCTGTCTAATGTATCGTCTCCTGCTGCCTCTCAATCACCCTTAATTTGTACAGTATCTCTGTATCGCCCCCTCTTTCTTCCTCGCCCCCCTCTCTACTGTGCTTCCAACACTCCCTTTCAGTCCCTCTCTTTTTTTTCTCTCTCTCTCCCTCTTCCTCTTTCACCTTCTGTCTCCCTTATATTATCACTCTATTGATGAGATATAACAAAGTCCGATATTTCCAGAGGTGCCGGATGCGGACATTCTCAGACTTTTTTTTAAGTGATCCGAGATCGGCCGCCATCCCTCCTATGATCTCGGACTCCATTACATCCTGCCACATATGTCAGTAATAAATGGTCACTCCCAGCCTCTGTCATCTATGACTACTCCCTCAGTCCATCTCTTTATCTCTTTTCTTCTCCATCTCTTGTTTTATTAATCTACATGTTTTATTAATGTACAGTATATCAGTCATGATTTATCTTTATCTAACCCCTCTTCCTATCTACTGTACGTCTATATCCATCACACACCCTCTCCCAATATCTCATCCTCTCTCTCTCATTTTCAGTATGTAGTTGTAATACATATACGGTACTTCCACTGCCTCTCTTTATCATCGATCTCTCTCTCTCTCTCTCTCTGCCCCTCTCTCCTCCTTCTTTCTCTCTTTTCCTCTATAAACATTCAATAAATTATTATATCCAGTATGTCAATATAGTTTATTTTTAGGATATTTTGTGTGTTTGTTAAAGCCTAGTGAAAACAACAGGTTTTTTTTTCCCACTTATCTCTATCTCAGTGTTATTTCCATGAGACTTGAGTTTTTACAGTAAATAGATACAATTCTACATTTACTGTATGTTTCAATGTGGATACATTTTTGTTACCAGTTTACTTATTAAAAATATTTTTACCTGTAGTAGTTTCAGATGTCATTATGACATTAAAACATTTGGGCTTTATATGTATGTTTCTTTGATAAACACATGACCCCAAATTAAAATTTCAGCAATTTCAATTATGTGAGTAAAAGGGCTGTAAAACTGATGTAAACCTTTTCAAAGCTTGAACCATAAAATTAAGATTGTTATCTACATCTTATCTCTGGCATGCAATATTCTGGGAGTTCTAAATACCTCAATTTGGATATTTAAATGATAGGAGCCGTAATATACAGCAGGTACTGTCCTAGAATACAACAACCAATGAGTGGAGAACTCTAGCTCCCCCCTGATGGTTAGATTTGGTATTGCAATATATACAGTATATTTATTTCTCATTATGTTGGGGTAAAATGTATTATAGCCTGGGAGAGCTGAAGTGTGAAACCCCAAATTGTGACCCTAATCATGTTTTTGCAGTTACCATAAATGTAATATAATATATTAAGCAATAATTATAGCAATGGCGCACGGACACACTGGGTCAACAAAAAATTGTTCAATTGCTTTTATAATCTCAGCAACAAAAAATAAGATACAAAAAAAAACCTACAACTTTAAGAACCACTAGTCTAGAGGACAGAAATATTTTTTCTCTACGTTTCTCTATTTAGTAATTTTACTTATGTCTGTCTATCATTAAAAAAATGGATTGAGTACAGTTATACTGTATTATATTATTGTTAAAAATATGGCTACCCCATTAAGGACATTGGTTATTGTGATAAAATTTTACATGTTATCCTCTTTAGAAAATATTTATTTTTTATTGCTGATTATAAAGTTACTAGATCAGGGGTTCCCAAACTGGGTGTCACTGCACCGTGGGGTGATTCGGGGGACACATTCAGGGGTTGGTGGTCTTGTAACAATTAAAATTATTTATCTTCAATGTAATAGGCAAAACCAGTGTTTGTGGCTTCTAATTATAAAATATGTGGACAAACAGATGTAAGTCCTGCCCCTCACTATATAACTGAACCTAAGGTTAATATATAAACACAATTGACTTAATTTAATATTGTGTTTCTGAATTTCTCAATAAGAAACTTTTGATGCTGTAGGGTGCAGTGATTGAAAAAGGTTTGGGAACCACTGTGCTAGGCAATGGTTTACGTGCAGCAATTTTCCTTGTTAAAGATTAAATAAACATGTCAATCATCTTAGCATATTTAGTAATTGCTTATAAACGATGTCATATTTAATGGCTTTATAACATTAAAATAAACTTAAGAGGAAAACAATTAGTGCACCATATATTAGTAATTAGAATTATGTCTCTCTAACTGCTATATATCACAAATGTGTTATTCTTTCACAGTGAAATACAGTAGTTTAACTTGGGGGGTATCCAACTATCAGTGGTAAATGACTGCAGGTAATTGTATCGCCAGGGGCTATCCTAGCACGCTGCTCTTCCCTATGCTGGAAGTTATCGGGGAATATGCTTTGCCTGCCTCAGGCCACGCCAAGCATAATCCGCAATAATGGCCCATCGGAGCCACACAAACACATGGGATTAGGGATTTAGCCCCAATTCCATGTGTTTTCGTGCAATCATGGGTCCAATTTTGCCCAACAAAAATGGTCTCTAATTGGGTACCATGATAATGACCATAGGTCATTAATCATTATATCTAGCCATTTTTATCATCCGAAATTGCATTGGGGCTAGTAGGATACCCCCCCCCCTACCCCCATGAAGCTGATTCTCTATAAACAAATAGATTTATAAACAGAATATTTATGCTACTACTACAACTACTATTGCTGCTGCTACTACTATTACTACTACTACTACTACTACTATTACTACTATTGCTGCTGCTACTACTACTACTACTACTACTACTACAACTACTACTACTACTACTACTATTGCTGCTGCTACTACTACTACTGCTACTACTACTACAACTACTACTACTAATACTGCTGCTGCTGCTACTACTACTACTACTACTACTACTACTACTACTACTACTGTTACTACTACTACTGCTGCTGCTGCTGCTGCTACTACTACTACTACTACTACTACTACTACTACTGATACTACTACTACTACTACTACTACTACTACTACTACTACTACTACTGCTGCTACTACTACTACTACTACTACTACTACTACTACTACTACTACTACTACTGCTGCTACTACTGTTACTACTACTACTACTACTACTACTACTACTACTACTACTACTACTACTACTACTGTTACTACTGTTACTTCTACTACTACTACTACTACTACTGTTACTACTGTTACTTCTTCTACTACTACTACTACTACTACTGTTACTACTACTACTACTGTTACTTCTTCTACTACTACTACTACTACTACTACTACTACTACTACTGTTACTACTACTACTACTGTTACTACTACTACTACTACTACTACTACTGTTGTTACTACTACTACTACTACTACTACTACCACCACCACCACCACCACCACCACCACCACCACCGCTGCTGTTGCTGCTACTATTACTACTGATACTACTACTACTACTACTACTACTACTACTACTACTACTGCTGCTGCCACTACTACTACTACTACTACTACTGTTACTACTACTACTACTACTCATAATAATAATAATAATAATAATAATAATAATAATATTTAAGCTTTTACTACCACTAGTAGGGATATATTGAATTAAAACTATATTTAATCCTACATATACATTATAGTACAGTAGAGTCCAAGGACCAAACTTACCTAGTTTCAACAAGAAAAGAAGTAGGAGACAAAGCCCCCCGGCCCTAACACCAGTGCCTCTCATCTTTGTGTAAATGATATAGTCCCCAGCATTCAGGATGTAGTTTAGCAATGTCCCAAACTCTTGTCTATAGCAAATGGCTTTCTTATATACCTGTTGTGGTCAGATGATGCACCTGATAAACAATGTTGGATGTGTCACGCTACAAAAATCGCAGTGTTGGAAATACCTTGGCATATCACGTTTATCAAATTGATCAAGAATTAATTTCAGATATTATGATTTGCATCTAGATTAGGTGTGACTCAGTCCATTATTCCAATAGATTCAACTGCATTCCATCCTCTCAGTAGGAATTATTTTAAGTAATTGTGTGAGGACCAAGCACGCCTAGCACAGGAACAGGTGTATATGAAGCATCTCTTTGTCAGACTGAATCTGATCTTGTGCTACATCTCCTACTGGAAAGTACAATCTCATTTGCCAATCTCCTTGTCTATATACAGTATAGTACAGACATTGGCAGATCTCAGTGAAGAGACTTATTTGTTATTTTATTTATTACCAGTTATTTATATAGCGCACACATATTCCGCAGCGCTTTACAGAGAATATTTGCCCATTCACATCAGTCCCTGCCCCAGTGGAGCTTACAACCTATATTCCCTACCTCATGTACACACACACACACATTCACACTAGGGTTAATCTTTGTTGGAAGCCAATTAACCTACCAGTATATTTTTGGATGGTGGGAGGAAACCGGAGTACCCGGAGGAAACCCACGCAAGTACGGGGAGAAAATACAAACTCCACACAGTTAGGGCCATGGTGGGAATCGAACCCATGACCTCAGTGCTGTGAGGCAGTAATGCTAACCATTACACCATTGCCCTTCCCAAATAAAGTACACTTATAATGGTATCGTTGTCTCCTTTAATTACACAAATAGTTTGGATATATGGAAGGTTATGGATATTATCGTTATAAGTGCTAAAACACATATAATCGTGTAAGTCAGGTACGCTACCTCTAATCCACAACACGAAGAATAACTGTGAATATCCAGTTAATTAATTCAGACCTATATCTTGATTAATTTTTTATTAGAGTTCACACACACCAGAATAACTAACTTGGGGTTTCTTTCTACACATGATCCCTTTTCCATTATGTTTTTTATGCACCTGTGAGCATGCAGTAACAACATAAAAGAAGATACCTACCAGACGAAGGATCCTGATATCCTAATATTCCAAACAATTTAGGATAAGTATAATATTTTTTGGGATATCCACTCCATTTCCACCCTTTTAGGCACAGTAGCACCATCTTCTTCACATTCCCCACAACCTTTAGTCACAACCAGGACTTAATTGGGACAAGTCCAACCATGAAGTTAAGAGGCAGCTACCCTGTCAAGTGAAGCGTCAAGAAAACTCCAAAATATCTTCTATCTAAAGTTTCATTTTGACGGTGAGCTGCTCCGCCATAGCGTGTTGGTCGGCCCTCACGCACCTTCATAGCCAACGTTCACCTCTCACATCAATGGCACGTGGTGCTCCGCAGTTTTCACATTGTTTATTCACAATGGTGCCATTTGTCCAGTCACAATACACCTTCACCACAGCAGCATGTGTACAGTTCACAACCTGCGCAGTTTCAGAAATACTGCCACCATTGGCCCGAAAGCTTATAATCATCCCGTTTTGCAACTCTAATAAATCGCCCCTTTTACCCATGACAGCAATGAGTGATATGTGTGTAGACAGCCTATCGCACACCTTATAAAGCCACCAAGCCAGCGCACGGCACGTGACTTACTTCATGGGCTATGCGCTGCCAATGTCACATGTAGGAGGTGGTCATAATAATGTGACTCGACCGTGTCTTAGTCAACTCATGGCAGCTGGAATAAAAAAATGGTGATATGTACATAGTAACCATTCAGATTCAGTTGTCTTTGTAATATAGTTTAGAAAATAAAAGTGATTGAGAGGTTTGCTATAAGTTGAAGTTCCTTTTTTCTTGGCACAATTTAGCAAATATGCCCAAACGGTATCCGGACTATAGATCTTTACTAAAAAGGTCTACAGTCAATAGGTCTACCAGTAATGGTAGACATGCATTAGGTCAACAGGGTCAAAAGGTTGACTTGTAAACGGTAGATAGTTCAACAGGTTGACGGGATCAAAAGGTCGACATGACAATGTTCGACACACATATGATAGACACAAGTTTTTTTATTTTTCATTTTTTTCAACTTTTTTATACTTTACCATACCATCCACATGGACTACAATTGGGAATAGTAACCTGTGCTGAGTGAAGCGGTAGCGGAGCGAGGCACCTTGCCCGAAGCTCGCTCGCCATGCGAGGGGCCACAGAACACTAATAGGGATTTTATTTGTGGCAGAAAAGTGTCAAAATTCCCCCTAAAAAAAAGGTGTCTACCTTTTTTGTGTCGACCATTTCCATGTAAAACTTTTGACCCTGTCGACCATTCCTACTGTCTACCTATTTTGTGTTGACTTTTTGACCCTATCGACCTTTTGACCCTGTCGACCTAATCCATGTCTACTATTAGTAGTAGACCTATTGACTGTAGACCTTTTTAGTGTAGATCTAATAAGCCACACCCACCCAAACAAGTACAGTACTGTAGAATTTAACAAAAAAAATGGAGTGTATCTATCTTTCTCTAGATTCACATGTAGCCAGTTTATTTTATGTAAGCCATATGCTGGGAAGACATATATACAATCATTGACCCGTTCTCCCATTCTGACTATTCTATAAGTGTGTATGAAGTTCTGATTCACGGCCCAAATGTATTAAGCCTTAAAAAGTGATAAAGTGGAGAGTGAATGATAAAGTACCAGCCAATCAGGTCCTACAGTAACTGTCATTTTACAAACACATCCTGTAACATGGCAGTTAGGAAGCTGATTGGCTGGTACTTAATTACTCTTTATCATGCTCCACTTTATTACTTTTTAAGGCTTAATACATTTGGGCCCAAAAGTACACCATATATGCACTATCGACCATTTCTGTCCATTCTTGCAAATCTATGCCAGTGGCAGTGGGCATAAACCTGTCAGTTTCTTGCTACATTGTCTCATATAAATCTTCCTCCATTACTATCAGTGTGTCATGGCCGGCCCCCTCTGCTGCTGTAGCCTGCCCCGCCGAGCGCTTCCTGCTATCTGTTATGAATCCAGTATTATGTGTCCATTGAAGCCCGGCCCCCTACTGGGCATATAGCCTAATTCAAGGTTGATTGCAAAACAACATTTTTTCTAATGGGCAAAACCATGTGCACTGCAGGTGGGGCAGATGTAACATGTGCAGAGAGAGTTAGATTTGGGAGGGTTATTTCTTTTCTGTGCAGGGTAAATACTGGCTGCTTTATTTTTACACTGCAGTTTAGATTTCAGTTTGAACACACCCCACCCAAATCTAACTCTCTCTCCACATGTTATACTGTATCTGCCCCACCTGCAGTGCACATGGTTTTACCCAAGGGCGTCAGAATGTTTTTAGGTTGGCGGGGAAAGATATAACCTGAGTTTGGCACCCCTAGCTTCCCAGCACACTGTGACAGTGGGTGACATGATAGGTATATGTGTCAGGGCATCATTATGATTATTACCATTACCAGCAAAATGATAAGCATAGAATCTGGTGAGTATCCCGGCGGTCAAAATACCAACGCCGAAATCCCAACACTGCTCGAAATGCTGGCATTGGCACCCCAAATAGGATCACAATCCCGGCGCCAGAATACCGACCGCCGGGATCCTGAACATCTGTGCGCTGGGCCACCGGAGAGATAAGCCACGGATGGTGGAAGTGGGGGGTTGGAGGATAGGTTTAGGCTGCAAGGGGGAGGGTTAGGTTTAGGCTGCAGGAAGGGGGGTAGGGTTAGGTTTAGGCTGCGGGAAAGGGGGATTAGTGTTAGGCACCTCCGGGGAGGGTTAGGTTGCGGGGAGGTTAGGTTAAGGCAAAACCGGGGTGGGATACAGTTAGGCTGCGGGGGGTTTGGGGGGAGAGGTTAGGACTAGGCTGCTAAAAGGGAGTGTTGGGAGGTAGGGTTAACATACTTACCTTCCCGTCAGGATTCTAACCATTGGGATGCCATGGTCGGTATTCTGACTGGATCATATGACAGGACGATGTGTGGGGGGCATTACTATTATTAGTATTGCTTGCAACATGGTGACTACATGACAGAGGTTCAGCAGGTAAATGATGTCTTGGTGGAAAATTTAAAGCTGATCTCCACACCAAACATCAGGCACAGCCCCACCAGAAGCAGCAGGTTCTTGTGCATGATATCCGGTCGGGCAGCATCTGCCTGCAGTTCCCTGTCCTCTGGCTTTCCACAGGTGATTTTCCTCAGAGACACCCTGTGGACAGGAAGGACGCTCACTCCGGTCCCTCAAACTCTGGTCCCCCATTGCCGGCCAGGCTCGCATCCACCCCTCCATACAGCCATCCCTTGGTCTGCAGCAAACCTCTGCTCCGCTGCCTCCTTCCTGGTGGAACATAAATGCATTACCCAGGTGTCTGAAGTCAGTCAGGCCAGGAGGGGGAGAATCCTGTGCGGCAGGGCCAGAGAAGAGAAGGAGAAAGATATGGAGATGTCCACACATGCGCAGCAGATATCCAACTGCAACGCTCCCAGTGCCGGCATAAGCGGGGGCAGAGGTGCTAGTACACAGGTGCGTCAGTGGTATTTCACCTAGCTGCCCCAATATTGGCGCCTCTGTCATGTTTGGGGGGAGTGAGCTGCCAACCCTAGATTTACCCATTAGAGGAAAATGTTGTTTCGCAATCAACCTTGAATTAGGCCCATAATGCCATGATTTGCTGGTGTATAGGGGAAGGGGCTGAGCCAAATGCAGTGAAGTGCCCACCTCCATCAGAGACCTGATGCTGTATTTTGGGACATGTGGTATCTCTCCCATTCACTTCCCTCCCTCTCTCTTCCCCCTCGCTCACTGACACCATCTCTCTCCCTTTCTCTCTTTCTCCACTTTCTCTCCCTTTGTATCTCCCTCTTTCTATGACCATCTCTCCCTCTTGCTCTTTACTCTCTCTCTTTCCCTCCCTGACACCCACTCTCTCCTCTTTCTCTCTTGTGCTCTTTCCTCTCTCTACCCCTCTATGTCTATAAGATATTCTCTCTCACTCACAGAGATTTCCCCATAGCTCGCTCCTCCTCCCTCATCCCCTCTGTCTCCATGACACATACTCTTCTGCTACCGTATCTCTATCCCTGACACCCTCTCTTTCTCTCTCTCTCTCTCTCTCTCCTGCTCCTCTCTCTCTCTCTCTCGGTTAAATTACTAAGGTTGGAGTTTTTATTAGAACTGGTGATGTTGTCCACAGCAACCAATCAGATTCTATGTATTAACTTCTAGAAGCAGCAAGATACTGTAAATGTTAAGAAGAATCTGATTTGTTGTTTTGAGCAACATCACCAGTTCTAAAAAAACTCCCAACTTAGTAAATTTACCCCTCTGTCACTCTCTTCCTTTCTTTGTCTCTCCCTGACATGCTCTTTCTTTCTTTCTTTCTTTCTTTCTTTCTTTCTTTCTTTCTTTCTTTCTTTCTTTCTTTCTTTCTTTCTTTCTTTCTTTCTTTCTTTCTCTCTTTCTTTCTTTCTTTCTTTCGTAACTTTTCTCTCTGTATCCCACTCGCACCACGACCCTCTCTCTGTCTCTCTCCCTGTCTCTCTCCGCTTCCTCCTTCTATCTCCTTCTATCTCCTTGACATGCTCTCTTTTGCTCCCCTCTCTCTCCCTATCTCTCTCTCTGACACCCTCTCTCTTTGTCTCTCTTGCTCCTCTTTGTCTCCCTGACACACACTCTCCCTCCCTGTCTTTTTTGCTACTCTCTCTCTCCCTGACACCCTCTCTCTCTTTCTCCTTCTCATTGTCTCTTCCTGACATGCTCTCTTGCTCTCTCTCTCTCTCCTTGACACCTTCTCTCTCCCTATTCCACTCATTCACCCTCCCTCTTCCTGTCTTTCTCCCTGTCTCTTTCTCTCTGATACTGTCTCTCTGTCTCTCTCTTGCTCCTCTCTCTCTCTCTCTCTCTCTGACACGCTCTCCCTGTCTTTCTTGCTCCTCTCTCTCTCTCTCTCTCTCTCTCTCTCTCGCTGACATGCTCTCCCTGTCTTTCTTGCTCATCTGTCTCTGACAATCCTTCTCTCACTCTTCTAACTTTCTCCTTGATAATCTCTCTCTTATTCTCTCCCCCTTTTTCTTCCATGTTCCCTCCCTCTCTCTATTTCTTTCTTCCTCTCTCCCTGACACCCTCTCTGTCTCTCACTCCACTCATTCTCTCCTCCTCTCTCTAAGACGTATTATAGTGGCAGCATCTGGGGAAAAGTAAATTTTATTGATCGGGGGCCCACAACTTAGTTGCCCTGGGGCCCCAGTAGCCTTAATCCAGCCGTGTCAGCAGTGCACTCCATGCTCAGTGTGCTGGGCTAGCTGCACTCCACATTTGCATTAGAACCTTTCACTCCTATCGTAGAGCTGTGGACTGCAAAGTGCAAACGAGTGGGTGCCAGACCAAATTGTTCATTTGTCACACACATACTGCTCACAACAGCATGGAGATGGGTGCTACTAGGCCCTTAACAGAACATCCCACAGAATAGCCCCTGCTTGAACACAGTTACCTGGACATTATTTGTAAGAGGAACTTGAGAGAGACACTGAGTTATTTGTTCAATGAATATTGAGTTGCTTTAAGGAGTAAAGGCTGAGTTATTTGTTCAAGGAATATTGATTTGCTTTAAGGAGTAAAGACTGAGTTATTTGTTCAGTAATAATTACTATAGAGAAAGCTGCATTGTTAGAGATCCTGAGATACCTTCGCTAATTACATTATGTTTGTAATACTAAAGAACTGTGACACTTCTGCTAAAAAACCCAGGATTAATAATGTTTTAAAAGTACCGTTACCCACTATTGCAATACTGTGGCACTGTAGTATCTCCATCCCTTGTGCAGCAAGAACGGTTGTACTGCAGCCCCATTGCAACACTGTGGTACTGTCGAATTTAAGCGCTCCAACGCAAAATTGCTGGTGAAGATTAAGACATTCTTATCAGGGATAGGTAGAAAAGTAGTAATTTCCATTGAAACAGTATTCTTAATCATTTTCTTCATTGTCCTCACTATTGTCTTATTTTCTTGGAATATGCATATATCTGTGATTAGATTGGCCGAACCACTGAATTATTGAATGTTCCTTTGTATTTTGAGCTGCGGTCAAATGTGATTTTCTTGTCTACTTTAATTCATCACTAATACTGTAATTGTCCAATTTTGCCAAATAATTAATCACCATCTTTTTTTTTTTTTTAAATCTGTTTATTTTGATTTTCATAGAATATAAGGTCAAACAGGAACAAATCGGTAGCATTTGATGAAGTAAACAATTACATCATGTAGGTAGGTACATCAAACTGTATCGAAAAGAAAACATACAATCTTATCTGAGCATGGGAACAAAAGTAGTAAAAAAGGCATATGTTCCCGTGTTTCAGGTATGCACTATTTGTACCATAATAACCCACAGGAAGATGTTCCCTAAAGCTAACCATTAAAACATCATTCAAAAATCTATTTGTTTTCACATGAAGATGAGAAAAAAAAGTACAGAGAGAGAAGAAAGAAGATGGGGTAGGGAAATACATTAGGGCAAATGGGGAAGGAGGGAAAGATGCTCTTGACAATTGAATCGAGGAAAAATAGCAGTGAATATATCAATCTCCTGGCAGGGTCTAGAGGAGGTCAACCCTAGGACTGAGCAGCCTAAACGGTATGAATGGTTATGAGGTAGATTCTTCTAACAGTTTCCTATGGAGAAACCATTCAGTTTGTTCAAAGACCTTAAATATCTGGGCTTGTGTGGACTGATCCCGTGACTCTATATAAAGACCCCACTTCTTGTAAAAAGTTTTAACCCCCACCTCTATATTGGCTTGGACCGATTTCCTATCATAGTACAGTATCTGTAGAAGTTTACCATGAACTTCCCCGAGTGTAGGGGGAGAGGGTGATAACCAGTGTGATAAAATAATTTTCTTTGAGACTGTTACCAAAATTGTGAGAAATGGTACAGTTCGCCGTTTCTCAGGTCCTAAATGCCATTCGGAGAAATTTGCACACAAACAAGATAGGGGTGTTGCTGTTACATGTATATTCAAAAGCTTATTAATGTAAGCCAGAAGTTTGTTCCAAAAACGTTTAATCAGACCACATTCCCAGAACATATGATAGAAGGAAGCCGTACGTATATGACATTTGGGACATTCCCCAGTTTCCGTGGGGTGAAACTTAGCATGTTGACTCGGGGAAATATAGGCTCTCTGTAGAGTACGGAGGTGGACCTCCTGTAAGTAAGGTGAAGCCAGGGCTTTCAAGCTAGAAACATAATGATCACTGAGTTGGTGGTGGGCAGTCAGGGTAGGTATATCTTTACTCCATTGGTGAAGTAGTCTTTCCCATCTACAGTCTGTTGTGCTAGATGTCAGAATAGAATATATTTGTCTAATGCGTGTCGGGCCTATTCTATGTGTTTTAAGCGAAAGCTGTAGTGGGTTAGTAGACAAGGGGGTTTCTTGTGAGGTAGTACTCCTGTGAGTAGCTAAGCCTAGATAGTGTCGCGTCTGTAGATACATGAAAAAATGAGAGTGGGGTAGGTCATATTTCTCTTGGAGCGATGAAAAGGAGTACATGGAGCCTCCCGGGTCAAATACTTTGGAAGAGTTTGAGAGTCCTTTCTCTTTCCAGAGTCGGTAATTTGAGTTAAGGAGGGACGGGGGGAAAGCTGGATTACCCCATAGTGGGATGCATATAGATTCCTCAGGATTGCATTTAAATTTCTTGTGTAAAGAGCGCCAGTTATAATAGATATCCCTAAAAAGGGGGTTAGCAAGGATGTGGGTCGGGATCAGTGAGGGTTTAGATAGGAGTAATGCCCCCGGGGAGTAAGGAGTGAATAGTGCCTCATCCAGAGCGGAGTCTGTATAGAGTTCCCTGTCAAACAGCCAGTCAGCAGCACATCTAAATAGGGACGCCATTGAGTAGGATGCGTAATCAGGAACACCAAATCCACCTGCGGACTTTGGTGCCATCAGTTTATCCAAAGCAATGAACGCCTTCTTGCCTTTCCATAAAAACCTTGACATAATTTTCCGTAGATATTGAATATCATGTTTAGAAAGGAGGACTGGGAGCATCTGCATGAGGTAAAATATCTTTGGGAAAACTATACTTTGTAACACAGCTATTCTCCCTATCAAGGATAGAGGTAACAATTTCCAACCATCCAGTAGTGCGGTAATACGTGCCAGAACAGGGGTAAAATTTTCTTCATAAAGCCTGGAAAGGTTTGCTGGGATTTGAATCCCTAGGTATGTGATCTTAGTGAGGGATATTTTGAATGAGAGATCTGGATGTAGTGTGGGAATAGTACGTGAGGAGGGGCCTAATGGTAAAAGTTCTGATTTGGCCACATTGATCCTATATCCCTTCCTAACTCCGAATGCCTGTATCATTCCAAGGATCTCTGGGATAGAGGTCGATGGATCTGAAACAAATAGTAGCATATCATCGGCAAAGAGGGCAAGGCGAAGGTCAATATCTCCTATTTGAATTCCCTTAATTACACTCGATTGGCGTAGGGCAATCGCCAGGGGTTCCAGTGCTACTGCAAATAGTAAGGGTGATAGTGGGCACCCCTGTCTGGTACCTCTCTGGATCTCAAAGGGAGAAGAGAGAACTCCATTGCAGGATATCTGGGTTTGTGGAGTCGTGTAGAGAAGTTTTAGAAGATTTACAAAATCTACTGGGAAGCCAAATTGTAGGAGTGTGGAAAAAAGATGTTCCCAGTTCACCATATCAAACGCTTTTTCCGCGTCGAGTGATAGAATAACTGGAAGGGAGGAAGGGGTATTTGAAGAGGAGGAGGAGGCATAAATGGCAGAAAGAACTCTCCTTACATTGATCTCCGAGTGTCTGCCCCAGATAAACCCAGCAATCACCATCTTTAATCCAGAGTTCACTGTGGCTCAATAAAATGAAACTTCCTGTTCGAAATTCCTGTCAGTGAATCACTGTTGCATATCAATCTATCCTACCTCTCTGAACAAGGTACAATGAACAAGGTACAGGGGAAAACATCTTAGGGAAAGCGTCTGTCACAAAGCCGCCGAACACCTGTGATACCTTTTCCCACCACTTAGACTCATCTGCCAACCCTGGGTTGAGACATACATTATGCCAAAAGCATGCTCTACCACTCGCCTTGCTCTAGACAATCTTCAATTGAAAATTTTCTTTTCACGATTGATGCCCTCATAAAGCATGGATCACATCTGTAAAGCTGCTTGCAGGCAGCCTTGCAAATGTGATCCTTAGCAATGCAAATGCAGTAGGGGGTGATACATACCTCCTTGATGCATTTGCAATTGCAGCACTGTGACTGGAGTCGCAGTCTGGGATTAAACATTGTGACAATCTGGACCACCTACGAGGCCAAGGAAACTGCATCTCACAATGCAGTCCTTGGCCTCTCTACTAACAGAAAATGGGGATAACATGCCCCTATTTCTGGCAATGGCAGCTGCGCCCACCCCCGTCCTTCCCCCCAAACACTGCCTCAATCAAGCAGAAGAATTTGCAATACTGCGATGCAATCACATGACCCATTCTGCACATTCACAAAACGTGTCCTAACAGTTCCCTGATTATTGTGATACTGCACTGAGGATCGCAGGAGCGGTCCATACTGAATAAGGTCTAAGTGTCCTATGTGGGTAGGGTTTAACTACATTAGCATGCAGTGCAAATGCCTCATCAGCCACAAATACACAATTTAGGCCATATGTATTTTGGGTACATTCTGATAAGTCAGTGCATTGGTTCTCAGCTTCTCACAGAACATGGGGGTTCATTCTGACTCGATTGCACGCTGCAGTTTATCGCAGCGGTGCGATTGGGTCAGAAATGCACATGCGCCGGTGCCGCAATGCACTAGTGCCGCAATTCGCTGGTGCATGCAAGATGGCCGAAGGCCGTCGGGCCGCTATGATCGCCTCTGCCTGATTGGCAGGCAGAGGCCATCGCTGGGAGTGGGGGGCAGAACGGCGGTATTTGGCCGCCGTTTCGTGGGCACGGTCCGGCCAACGCAGGCGTGGCCGGACCGAACGGGGGGTGGGCCACAGCGGCTGCGTGACGTCACAGGCAGCCGCTGCTGGCCGGGGAGCAATGAGTAGCTCCCAGCCAGCACGCTAAAGCTGCGCTGGTAGGGAGCTACTCTTGAAGTGCAAAGGCATCGCCGCTGTGCGATGCCTTTGCACTTCTGCGGGGGGCGGCAGTGACATGCCGGGTGGGATAGCCCTGTGCTGGGCGTCCTCCCGCATGTCAGTGTGAATGATCGTAGCTGTGCTAAATGATCATCTCGGAATGACCCCCATGGCCTGTTCCAATTCACCACCATCAAACACTTTACCATTTTTTCCAATGTCCACAAATATAAATTCATAACTGGCCTTGGCAATGGCCATTAGAAGACCTTATACTGTAATTGTAGAGAAAAGATTCACAATTAGCTGATCGCATAATACGGATGGCTCCTCCATAATTTAGGAAATTCCACTGTTCCTCTTTTGGAATAGCTTGCCACTCTTTTACCATTGTAGGAAACTGAAAGTAAAAAAAGTAGGACTTATCAGTCGCTAAACAAATTGACACTTTTTTCATATGTTTTTCTTTTTAACAGCCATCTCTATTTGAGGATGATGGAACATTGCCTACTATGGAGCAATTGGCTCCATCACCAGTTCTCTGTTCTACACCCATCACCAGTACCCAGCAAGCTTTGCAGCCGCCTGAACTAAACAGGAGGATAGAACGCAAAAGACATGACAAGGATGGGAGACATCAGAGCTAATGACTCAACAGACGAGGTTGCCAACAGGCACAGGGCAATGAATGAAGATTAGCAGGGCCATGTGGGGTGCACTATAGCCAGAAAGCAATGGAGCATGGACCCTGCACCAATGGCAGAGGCTGAGAGTATCCTGGGGGATTTATTTTACCAGTGTCAGTGTTGGCACACTAAACAAACACATACAGTTAACAAGTGACCCCCAGCCTATCTGCTATGCCCCATTGCCACAGCCAATGGCATACCAACCAGCCCAATATCCCCACTAACCCTATTTTGAAATTTGCCCACTGTCCCCGACTGTGCACACACACCCTCCACCACTAACGATGGTATCATTAACAGGCAGCACTGTCTTCATGAATTTTGGGGAGACCCCATCTCCCTCAAAACCACCTTCCCATGATAGTGTCCAGTATCAAAACCTTTAAAGGTTTTATACTTTTATATTTATTTTTAAAGTGCTCTATAGTTTTTAAGGTTACAGTTATATTTAAAATACTGTAAGTTAATATTTATAGCTATATTGAAATTTGATTAATATGTATATATATATATATATATATATATATATATATATTTATGTTTGTTTCTATTTTTATTTTGGAATATTTAATTTGTTAATTTAATAAAATAAATATTGACTACTGCATTGTTCATTTGTAGTTACTTTCATGTATTGCTCCAGCAGAACTTGAATGATGGCCTCACAGGTCTCAGGTGTGTCCTCTCCCAGGGCTTGTGAAGATATATCTGTGCTTTACTACTGTCAGTGTCCTCCAGTAGCTGGATAGTGTAGTGTAGCCACCAGTCTCTGCTCAGCAGAAATAGGCCTCCTAAAATAGGTGTCCTCCTTTTCTAAGAGCAGGGTGACCAGTTGGAGAAGCTCCTGGAATGTAGGCTCATCCATACACAAGAAGTTCCTGAAGTCTTCAGGGTTGTTCTCACGTATCTCCTGTAATGATAGCATATGGGAAAAGGTGTTTCGCCTCAGCAAATACGTTTCTTGCTCCTCTTGTGTTTTCCTAATAGCTTGTAGTGTTGTCGCCATAGCAGCAACAATATAAGTATGAACCTACTTTCTATTCAAACTCACGATGGTGGATTAAAATGAACAGACGTATTGTTTTGTTCTGTAATCATGCCCCTTTCCAGCCCAATAGGGTAATTATGTTTACTGTACATCTGCTGCAGCTGTAGCCTGACTCGGGAGAGTGTGTACAGTGGTACAATCAATTCTTTTGATATTTTGTATTGAGGGGGATCGAAGGTCGCAAGTAAAATTGTATAGGTGTGTATGCGCTAATCGATACTGTTGTTGGGTTGTACAGTATGATAGGGAGTGAGATCATTCAAACCATCGCATCGAAAAAGACTGATTGTATAAGTGTGTACCAATATTTAGAATAATGTAAGAATTGGTGTATTTTTGTATTGCTGACCCGCACCATATTATGGGACCACACTATGTTTTCTGAGAGGCTGTTCCTTTTTTCTCAGGTTTACTCTCATTTTCAAAGATTTATACAAGAAACTGAAACAAATTGTCAACTATAAACTTGTGAGTGTATTATCTAATTAGGTTTTGCAGCTACATATTTCCATTTATGTAAAGCTGCCTAATTCTTTACTGGATATAAAATAGAGAAGTTTCGGTATCAAATATGTGCATTTATAATCAACACGTGAGTCACACAATTAATTCACAATGACGAAATAATAGTTTCTCCACATGTGGTGGAGAATACGTTTGCCTGGTAAACTGGCAAGTTCATAGAGGAGTGAAATATTGTCTATCAAACAGATTGAACTACAAAGAGGAAGGTACTGTAACTCAACATTCTTATTTGCCTAGTTAGAAGATTGTGACTTCACACTTCATATTCTGAGAAGAACGCAAGACCCAAGTTATTTTCTTGTGTAAAGGTGCAACTCTTTGTTTTTAGTTATGAATCCTGGATATTCCATGATTAGTTTTTCTCAGCCACAGATCATACATGTTAGTAACAGGGCCATAACTAGGTATGTGCGGAGTGTTCTCCGCACATTTCGCTGCAGGGTAGGGGGCGCTGTTGGCTGCATTTGTCACTTATCAATTATCTACTTACTTTCACTTGCAGCTTCCCCCCTTTTTGGAGCCCAACATTTCTTGACTGCCCCTGTCTTCTACCCCACCCCTTTTTGTTGCTAATACCTATACAGCATTCATGGACTTGACTTGATAGGTCTTTGTTGTTCTGACGCACTGTCCTTTATTACATTTTGGGATGCTGATGTGCCTAGGATTCTAACCCATTGCCTATAACACTGCAGTCGGATACTGTTAGGGTCTCCTGCCCTGTGCTGCCACGTCGTCATGGCAACCGGGAGACAAGTGCTAGCGGAGTAACCTGAGCGCAGCTGATACTCCGGTTCGGGTCTTTTGCTGTGCAGTGGTTACAGGCTCTGTGCACGGCAGGGGATCCGGTGCTGGTTTTTGTGCTCACAGTCGGTGAGGTCTGAGTGGGGCGTGGACAGCACCTGCTTTATAAGGCCTCTTCTCAGGTTAAGCAGATGCTGCTGAATCTTTGTTGGTTAGTCAGTTCCTGAAAGTTAGCCAGTACTGTGTAGCTTTGTATTTGTTGTTGCTTACAGCAAATAGGCCGGGGAATTTGGTACTACGCTCTGCCAATCCAGACCTAGCAGTAAGACTGGAGTCAGTCGTTTAACCTGCTGGGGTTCTTTTGCTACTCGGTGAACTTAGCAGGTTTGCGGCTGTATTCGCAGACTGCCTGCCTAAATCCTGTCTCACTGTGCAAGGTGTTCAGGTATTCAGTTTAGTGGCAGTAAGCTGAACCTGTGCACTGCAAGTGAGGATTAGGATTGTGGAGACTCTCCTTGTGTCTATCATTCCATCTCTGACCAAGGAGTTTACTGCCACACCCGTTGGTAACCCTTTAGGGTTTTGCTGTTGCCCTTAGCAACAGCATTTCGGGTTCTCTACGTATTAAAACACAACATCTTGCTTTTTTCATCTGAGCATTCCTAATAATAGGGAGACACCCAGTTTCTTAGCCTCTGGGCTTCTCTGTTCACTTTGTGTTTATTTTGTTACCCTATCACCTTCTGTGTACGTAATGTCATATTCCCCAGTCTGTCTGTGAGTTCATTTGTTTTGCATCCCTATCCGTTCAGACACCAGTACATTCCTGCAGGCACTGGTGTGCATAACAGTGCAGACACCAGTACATTCCTGCAGGCACTGGTGTGCGTAACATATTCAGCAGCCTAATACTCCTGTTGAAATTTTGTGGGAATATGGAGCATACCCCTCAAAATACGTTGCAACAGGTGGTCGATCAGGTGCAGGTCCTGACTCGACAATTTAATGATTTGTCCATTAAAATGCACACCTCCCAGGCCGCTGGCGGAACTCCCGCAGCAGCAGAACCTTCAGGGGTTAAGGAGCCGACAGAAAATCTCCAGGATCGTTTTTCTGGAGATCGCTCGCAGTTCTTTTGTTTCAAGGAGAGCTGCAAGCTGTACTTCCGGCTTAGGCCTCAGTCTTCAGGGTCGGAGATTCAGCGGGTGGGCATAGTGATTTCCTTGCTACAAGGAGACCCACAGGTCTGGGCATATGGGTTGCAGCCTGACTGTCCGTCGCTTAAAAGTGTTGATGCTTTTTTTACGGCACTGGGCATGTTGTATGATGACCCTGACAAGACGGCCTCAGCCGAGGCTCAGATTTCGATCCTTAAGCAAGGGCGAAGGCCAGTTGAGGTTTACTGTACGGAGTTTCGGAGGTTGGCCCATCATACCCAGTGGAATGACCCAGCCCTGAGACACCAGTACCGAAGAGGTCTTTCTAACCAGATAAAAGACCAACTGGTACAATATCCCTTGCCTGATAGCTTGGATCAGCTCATGCAGTTATCCATCCGGGTGGATAGACGGCTGAGAGAGCGTAGGCTTGAAAGGGAGACCGAGGTTTCCTTCTTTCCCAAGGGAACCTCAGACTCTGAGGAATTTTCCGAGGAGCCTATGCAGATTGGGGCTAACCGCCTCTCCTCGCGTGAGAAGACGCGGAGGAGACAGCAGGGGTTGTGTTTGTACTGTGGGAATAAAGGTCATGTGGTAGTATCATGCCCAGAAAAGCCGGAAAACTTCAGGGCCTGAGGGTGATGGGAAATATCCTGTCAGGCCAGAAGTCAGAATTTCCCAAGAAGACTTTTATCATTCCGGTGACCTTGAAGATCCTCGGTCAAACTGTCAAGACTGAGGCCTTTGTGGACAGTGGGGCCGACGGGGTTTTTATGGACCGCCAATTCGCCCTGAAACACTCTGTTCCCTTAGTACCCTTGGCATCGGAAATTGAGATTTGTGGGTTAAACGGGGAACCATTATCCCAAGGTAAAATTACCTCTTGCACTAGCCAGATTTCTTTGTTTATTGGAGCCACACACTCTGAAAAATTGTCCTTTTATGTGACTGTCTGTACTTTTGCCCCATTGGTGTTGGGGTTACCCTGGTTAAAGGCCCACAATCCTCAATTTGACTGGGTCTCTGGGGAGATTCTTAGTTGGGGTACTGATTGTTTCAGGAGTTGCTTGAGCCTTCCAGTCAGGCTCTCGCAGCTAAGTTTGCCAGGATTGCCAGGGTGTTATGCAGAGTTTGCGGACGTGTTCTCCAAAAAAGTTGCAGAGGTACTACCTCCCCATCGCCCCTATGACTGTGCCATTGATTTGTTGCCAAATGCTAAGCTTCCCAAGAGCTGGTTGTACTCCCTGTCACGTCCTGAGACTCAGGCTATGGCAGAGTACATTCAGGAGAACTTGGCTAAGGGATTTATCAGACCTTCACAGTCTCCAGTTGGGTCGGGGTTCTTCTTCGTGGGTAAAAAGGACGGTTCGTTGCGACCCTGCATCGACTTCAGGGAATTGAACCGTATCACGATTAAAAACTCATACCCACTGCCTCTCATTTCGGTCTTGTTTGACCAGCTTCGTACTGCCACCATTTTTTCTAAGATTGACCTACGCGGGGCGTACAATCTAATCCGAATAAGAGAGGGGGATGAATGGAAGACTGCCTTTAATACCCACTCAGGGCATTATGAATATTTGGTGATGCCTTTTGGGCTCTGTATTGCCCCGGCAGTCTTCCAGGATTTCATGAACGATGTACTCAGGGAATATTTGGATAGATTCTTAGTTGTATACTTAGATGACATCCTAATCTTCTCCCATTCCCTGGAGGAACATCGGAAGCATGTACGCTTAGTCCTCCAGAAACTCAGAGACCACCGGCTTGGGGCGAAGCTGGAGAAGTGCGAATTTGAAGTTCAGAAAATCGCATTTCTAGGATATATTATCTCCCCAGAAGGTTTCCAAATGGAGGGTTCCAAGGTACAGGCAGTCCTGGATTGGGTGCAGCCCACTAGTTTGAAGGCGCTTCAGCGTTTCCTGGGCTTTGCAAATTTTTATAGACGATTTATCGCTGGATTTTCGTCTATAGTGGCGCCCTTGGTGGCACTCACTAAGAAAGGGGCGGATGTTGCTCACTGGTCTTGTGATGCTAAAGCGGCTTTTGCCCATCTCAAAAGGGCATTTGTCTCGGCCAAGGTGCTGCGACACCCAGATCCAGAGCGTCCTTTTGTGGTGGAGGTGGATGCCTCTGAGATGGGTATTGGGGCAGTGCTCTCTCAGATGGGAGTGTCTGATAATCGCCTTCATCCCTGTGCTTACTTTTCCCGTAAATTTTCGCCTGCCGAGATGAATTATGACGTGGGTAACCGGGAATTGTTGGCTATTAAGGATGCACTCGAGGAGTGGAGACACTGGCTTGAGGGGGCTAAGTTTGTGGTCTCAATTCCCACCGACCATAAGAATCTGGCATATTTAGAGTCAGCGAAGTGTCTCAATGCCAGGCAGGCACGATGGGCTTTGTTTTTTGCTCGCTTTAATTTTTTGATAACATATCGCCGTGGGTCAAAAAACATTAAGGCTGATGCGCTCTCGCGGAGTTTTGCTCCAATCCAGGAGACCACCGAGGAGCCGTTGCCCATTGTGTCCCCATCATGTATTAAAGTGGGCATTACCCAGGACCTCTTGTCATTAGTCCTTAGAGCACAGGAGCAGGCTCCTTCAGACCTTCCGGTAGGTCTTTTGTTTGTGCCTCCTAGGTTAAGACAGCGAGTGTTCCTGGAATTCCATGCCAAGAAGTCGGCAGGTCACCCGGGTATTGCCAGAACTCGGGAGTTGCTATCAAGGGCGGTGTGGTGGCCCTCGGTGGCTAAGGATGTGGATCAGTGGGTTCGGGCATGTGACATCTGTGCCCGAAATAAGACTCCTAGAGGGGTTCCTGTTGGCCCATTACATCCACTCTCTATCCCATCTAAGCCATGGACCCACATTTCAATGGATTTTGTGGTGGACTTGCCCAAATCCTCGGGGATGACAGCCATCTGGGTTGTCGTTGACAGGTTTTCGAAGATGGCGCACTTCGTTCCACTGGTTGGGCTGCCATCGGCCAGACGCCTGTCTGAATTATTTATGCTGCATGTTGTGCGACTCCACGGGTTGCCACTTGATGTGGTCTCTGACCGCGGATCCCAGTTTGTGGCCAAATTCTGGAGGGCATTTTGTTCCGATCTCCAGATTTCTGTCAGCTTGTCGTCAGGCTACCATCCGCAGTCTAATGGGCAGACTGAAAGGGTGAACCAGTCCTTGGAGCAGTTCCTCAGGTGTTATGTCTCCAAGTGTCAGACTGACTGGGTTGCTCATCTGTCCATGGCGGAGTTTGCCTATAACAACGCGGCTCACTCTGCTACAGGGATCTCTCCCTTCCTTTGTGTGTATGGGCATCATCCTAAGGCCAATTCTTTTAACCCCCTGGACTCCACGCCTGGTGGTTCCTCTGTGGTTTCTGTCCTTAGAGGTATTTGGAGGAAAGTGAAGAAAGCCCTTGTGTCTGTGTCATTAGTGACCAAAAGGGTTTTTGATAAGCGGAAAAGACCCTGCAGCTTCAAATTAGGAGACTTCGTCTGGTTGTCTACCAAGAATTTGAAGTTGAGACAGCCATCTCATAAGTTAGGCCCCCGGTTCATCGGCCCTTATAAGATCACCAGGGTAATCAATCCGGTGGCATTTCAGTTAGACCTGTCCCGTTCTTTGGGTATCAATAAAACATTTCATTGTTCCCTTTTAAAACGGGCGATTAGTAATCCTTCTTCCAGTGGAAGACCTTCTCCTCTTCTGATACGTGGCCAGAAGGAGTTTGTTGTTGAAAGGATTCTTGACTCCAAGATGGTTCGGGGTCGGCTGTCATTTTTGGTGCACTGGAAGGGGTATGGCCCGGAGGAGCGGTCGTGGGTGCGCAGTTGTGATCTTCATGCCCCCAGACTGATACGCTCTTTCTTCTCGCAGTTCCCCGATAAACCCGGTGGTAGGGGTTCTTTGACGCCTCGTCAGAGGGGGGGTACTGTTAGGGTCTCCAGCCCTGTGCTGCCACGTCGTCATGGCAACCGGGAGACAAGTGCTAGCGGAGTAACCTGAGCGCAGCTGATACTCCGGTTCGGGTCTTTTGCTGTGCAGTGGTTACAGGCTCTGTGCACGGCAGGGGATCCGGTGCTGGTTTTTGTGCTCACAGTCTGTGAGGTCTGAGTGGGGCGTGGACAGCACCTGCTTTATAAGGCCTCTTCTCAGGTTAAGCAGATGCTGCTGAATCTTTGTTGGTTAGTCAGTTCCTGAAAGTTAGCCAGTACTGTGTAGCTTTGTATTTGTTGTTGCTTACTGCAAATAGGCCTGGGAATTTGGTACTACACTCTGCCAATCCAGACCTAGCAGTAAGACTGGAGTCAGTCGTTTAACCTGCTGGGGTTCTTTTGCTACTCGGTGAACTTAGCAGGTTTGCGGCTGTATTCTCAGACTGCCTGCCTAAATCCTGTCTCACTGTGCAAGGTGTTCAGGTATTCAGTTTAGTGGCAGTAAGCTGAACCTGTGCACTGCAAGTGAGGATTAGGATTGTGGAGACTCTCCTTGTGTCTATCATTCCATCTCTGACCAAGGAGTTTACTGCAACACCCGTTGGTAACCCTTTAGGGTTTTGCTGTTGCCCTTAGCAACAGCATTTCGGGTTCTCTACGTATTAAAACACAACATCTTGCTTTTTTCATCTGAGCATTCCTAATAATAGGGAGACACCCAGTTTCTTAGCCTCTGGGCTGCTCTGTTCACTTTGTGTTTATTTTGTTACCCTATCACCTTCTGTGTACATAATGTCATATTCCCCAGTCTGTCTGTAAGTTCATTTGTTTTGCATCCCTATCCGTTCAGACACCAGTACATTCCTGCAGGCACTGGTGTGCATAACAGTGCAGACACCAGTACATTCCTGCAGGCACTGGTGTGCATAACAGATACTCTATTCATTGAGCTATCTGCCCTTGCATAGAAAGCTAGAGAATTCCAAGCTGGAAAGTTCTAACTATTTGAAGCTCACCTTGTACTTTGTGAAGGGGTAATCAGCGTTGTGGCTGGGCAGATCTATGTAGTATGTGGCTACAAAAGATTGGATGTGTGGCTGCACACTACATAGGTCTGCTTGATTATACATATAGGGGCATCATAGCATGGGCTTTCTCTGGGGTCAATTTTGTCATGCCTCTTACCCGAGAGCATGCGCCTTATGTCCCTATTGGAAAATGGGGGGAGGCATCAATTCTCTTTCTGGCACAGGGCACCAAAAAGTCTAGTTACGGATCTGGTTAGCAGAGAATACTAATGAGTTTCTGTCTACTGCAACTCATTATAGAAAGTTTTACGTAAGTCATTTGCTGCATAGTGAGTCCACCTCCATCTTATGTTGAAGTGGAAAAAAGTTGACTTTCTCAAATGTAGAGAAGGGAGGGGGGGAGGCTGTTGCACCGGAAATCTAATCTTTACTTGTAAATAAGAATTGTTAATTAAATAGCCCAAATTATGATATTGTTAGAATAATGATGATCAATTAATGGGGTGCTACCACAGATCAAGGTATATTGATAAGAAAGAAGAGGAGAGGATCTATTCCTGGTGAACTTATAAGTTAAAATATAACCCTTATTAATTTGTAGTTAATTTTTATTAAATTGTGTTGTGTATTTTTTCAAGGCATATGCAAAATATTTAAATACATATACTGAAGAGAAAGTATCTGACAATGTGAACAACAAGAAAAAGAATAATAAATTAAATTAAAAAAGCTGTTTGTCTTTTTTTGTCTATTATGTTCCTCTTTGGTATTACAATGTAGAATAAATTGATTCTACTTCAATGAATGTTCCAATTTGTTCTGAAGCCTTACCAGAAATGATTCTGTTAGCTCATCTAGACACAATTTTCCCTGCAAGATTCTACAGTATGTGTTTAAATTCTTGGCAGGTTGCCAAAGGACCGGATTTACCAGTTGATACAGTTTAATAGAATATGTTTATTTAGTAACAATTGCCAGACTATAGTTGTCTGTATATTTTTAGTGCGTTGTTTCCATTTTCTTTATCTCTTACTTGATGTGTCCGATAGGGAAGATTATTGAAATTATATGTACCATATCAAACCCCACCTCTCACATATAGGGGGTCATTCCGAGTTGATCGTAGCTGTGCTAAATTTAGCACAGCTACGATCATTCACACTGACATGCGGGGGGACACCCAGCACAGGCCTAGTCCGCCCCGCATGTCAGTCCCCCCCCCTCAACAAGTACAAAAGCATCGCACAGCGGCGTACTTGTTGAGTAACTCCCGGCCAGCGCAGCTCCTGTGGCTAGCCGGGAGATGGTCGTCGCTGCCCCTGGTCGCTGCGGCTGCGTGTGACGTCACGCAGCTGCTGCGGCCCACCCCCCGCACGGTCCGGCCACACCTGCATTGGCTGGAACGCGCCCCCTTCGGCCGTCTGGCATGCGTCGGCACACTGCGGCGCCGGCGCATGCGCAGTTCCGACCCGATCGCTGTGCTGCGATTAACTGCAGTGAGCGATCGTGTCGGAATGACCCCCATAGTGTCAGGTGAAAAAATATAAAGTCAGAGAGTATTGTGGTGCGTTTTCCTCAAAAATGTTTGGTACAGAAAGGAGATTTAATAGCTTTACTAAGTAATGCACTATCTCTCACTTTTAAATGTCAGATATAAGTAAGATTTAATAAATTAGTTCTTATATCCAAGCAGGTTCAATACCTCTTGTCCTTGTCTCTCAGGAAATTGTGCCAGACAAGCTAAATACTTAAATAATTTGATGTCAGATATCTCTGAACAGCATTTGTACATGTGATACATTGATATATTCAAACTGATTCAAACTCCTGTCCTTATCTCTCTAGGAGATGGGTTAAATTATGTTATTAGGCATAGAATCTAAATTGTATGTATTGTATCTGTTGTCACCTCTTATATATAATATCAGGTATATGCAGAAGGAGTGTGACATTTAAGTATTGTGCTGCTTTACTCTGAAATATTCATTTCAGAGAGGTGGTTTAGTGGCTCCCTTATGATGCAATGTCTCTCACTTTTAAGTGTCAGACATAACAGGATTTCATTAGATCGGTCTTGCGTGTAAGCAGATTCAATATCTCCTGTGCGTGTCCCTCACTATATAGTGTCAGACAGGCTGTTGATCAGAATAATATGATATCAGGTGTCTGTGACCACCATTTATATATGAATAATATCTATGGACAGATTTTTAGTCCCTTCTATGTCTCTCACCATAATGTGTCAGACCAAAATAGTTGGTAAGAGTAACAATAAACAGTGTTCTATTTCTAATGAGTAGTCTTGCTTTATTACATATGTTGCCCTAATAAGTTGTATATCCAGGGGCGCTTAAACAGAGGAGGGGGCCCGTGTGCACCTCCGGGTGGGCCCCCTTCTCTGCATGGCGCAGTAGTCTCCAGCAATGTGCTGGAGTCTACTGCACATGCACAGGTCTCTGGAAAAATGGCGTCTGCCATGTTCTGGAGACCAATTTGGCTACTGCGCATGCACGGTGGCCATTTTGGCTGCGATTTTTGCCGCAAAAGCAGCGCCCGACGCTGGACTCCGGAAAGGTGAGTACTAAAATAAGGGTGTAGTGTGTGCAGTGTGGGCCCCCCTAGACCCAGGGGCCCGTGTTCACAGCACACATTGCACTCATTATAGACACATCAATGTGTATAACTGTTACTCATTCTAAGGTTCAACGCAGCAAGGTTGTGCATCTAAATGGAATAGGATGATAATTAAATTACACAAAGTGTATCATGTATATTATGTATGTGCTATTTTAACATTATCTCTTTAATAGGTGGACATGTAAACCAGGTCCCATAATATGTATATGTAGTTATTATAAGTATACAAAAACATCCACACCATGAGGCTCCAGTAGGGGCTTTGTTGGAGATGAGACCAGCACTCCATTTAGACAAATTTAATGTCATTTAAATCATATGTGCAAAATCAGCATAATAGGCAGAGACAGTTCATCAAATAGAGCATAACATGTCTGTGTTTCTCACAACTTCTGGGGTCCTCTGATCAACCCAGTCACAGCTGCCACCACGTTGGAAGCAGTGACTTTCTGCTACCTAAAAGGACTCTTAGCCTGCCGGTGAAAAGCTCTGGAGCCCTACGGGATGTCACCTAGGACACACCCTATTTTTAACACCTCGTGGCTCCATCTTCAAGTACCGGGTACGCCTTCATCAAAACAGATTAATTCTGTTTTGTTATTGTCTATTTTACAATATAACCCTACCCCACATGCTCGCTGCCTAGGTGTCATCCTTGACTCTGATCTGTCCTTTGTTCCCCACATTCAATCTGTCTCAAGATCATGTTACATGCATCTAAAAAACATATCCAAAATACGGCCATACCTTACACAAGATACTGCTAAAACTCTAATCCACGCTCTCATTATCTCCCGCATTGATTATTGCAATAGTCTCCTAACTGGTCTTCCCAAAACAAGACTCTCACCACTACAATCCATTCTGAATGCAGCGGCGAAGCTAATCTTCCTCGCTAGACGTTCATCGTCTGCAGATTCACTCTGTCAGTCCCTCCATTTGTTACCTGTATTCTACCGCATTCAATATAAAATACTTTTACTCACACACAAGGCCATTAACCAAACTACACAAACGTACATCACTTCGCTCATCTCAAAATATCTCCCAACCCGACCTATTCGCTCTTCATAAGACCTGCGTCTCTCATCCACACTCATAACTCGCTCCCACTCATGATTGCAGGACTTTCATCGGGCTGCACCCACTCTGTGGAATGCCCTACCACGCACAATAAGACTCTCCTCTAGTCTCCAAACCTTCGAGTGTTCCCTGAAAACTCACCTCTTTAGGCAAGCATATCAAATTCCAGAACCGCCCACATAACTTTCATAAACCTTCCTATCAAATTGCATCCACTCTGTACAGTCCACACATATCCTCACATGTCTTTTCATTCTTCACTTTCCCTTCCTCTCAAACCCGGTTCATCATTGCTGTATGACCATATCATACAGCCCACCAAGGACCTTTGCAACCTGGCGGACAACTATGCAATAGATAGCACCTTTCCTTGTGTATACATGCCTATTTCCCTATAGATTGTAAGCTTGCGAGCAGAGCCTTCCTACCTCTATGACTGTTTGTTATCACCCAGTTTGTTATATCATTATTTCCAATTGGAAAGTGCAACGGAATTTGCTGCGCTATATAAGAAACTGTTAATAAATAAATAAATAAATAAATAAATAATATCCCATTGCCTCTGTATAAACTACCATTGTTTATTTGGGTGTCTTGCTGTACAACCCTATTGTCTTATGTTTCATATGTTTGTATGCTGTATTTTACATAATTATATCTTATAAAATTCACTTTTATTATCCTAATTACGTATATTCTAATTTTACCCAGCGCCCAGTGGGTCAAGAAACACTCACACTCTTTCACAAATTCTACTAGGGATTACAGGAAAATTCCAGTTTCTAACCCCAGGCAGCCAAAAGGGTACGGAGTGCTTTGGATTCATACAAAACCACATTCATCATCTGTACCTCATTGTAAATCTCTATTGAATATGCCCACTAGTGATCTTTAGTTTTATTTATGTGTTGCCCACATAGTATATAACATAGATTCTATATAGCTATCCTGAGCCCTTCTTTGGCTACATACATATGTAGTACCATGCCGGCTAATTCTAGCGGGTCTCAGGCTATGTTGCTGCTTAAATTGTTAACCCCTATCCTCACTCCAACTACATTCATAAGTGGCATGTAATGCGTCCCTTGCTGCACTGCTGTTAATACATTGTGTAGGGCATAACGGACTCAGCTGTGTCCTAGGTACGTTTCGCATCCTACTGTAGCTTTGTCAAGGTCAAACCTTGACAAGCTTTGAGGCCCTTGTCCATCTTGGGTGTGGATTAATGGATCGACAATGTTATGGTCGGAAGTCAATAGATTGATAACAAATAGTCAACATGCATTAGGTTGAAATGTACAAAGGTCGACAGATAAAAGGTTGACAGGTACAAAAAGTCGATAAGTTCAAAAGGTTAACATGATAATGGTCAACATACAGATGGTCAACACATGAGTTTTCTTTTTTTGGGGCCAAAACTAGTATATTGCATTTTATATGACCTCCATCGGTACAAACGTATATCATCGCAGGCTCACTTCACAAGCCACATTTCGGGCAAGGGTGGCATGGTTTGTTCATCACAGGTTACTATTCCCAATAGATGTTCATGTGGATAGTAAATCAAGCAAATGTTGAGAAAACATGCTTAGAAACTTAAAAACATGTGTTGACCATTTGTGTGTCAACCATTGTCATATCAACCTTTTGAACCTTTCCACCTTTTGTACCTGTCCACCTTAAGCAATGTCAACTTTTCCTCTGTCGACCTTTTGTTCCAGTCGACCTTTTGAACTTGTCGACCTAATGCATGTTGACCATTTGGTGTCAACCTATTGACTGTCGACCAATACATAGTTGATCTATCACCCGGATACCATTCATCTTGACACAATTTTGTGTATACTTCTCATGTGTGAACAACTAGCACTAATAGAAATATAGAGACTTATTTAATACTACGTTCTTAAGACTGACATCATTTTTTTAAATGGGGTGAACCTAGGGCCTTACACACCGCTGGAGGAACTGTCCACCTGTCTGCATCTGTCAGCATGCTCTAGAAGCAATGAGTGAATACTTGTCCTAAGCAACTCTCTGCAGCCGCTCCTTCTGACAGTCTCTGCAGCGGCATTTCAAACTCTCTGTGCAGTGTTGCCTTTCAGTCTTTTTGGCCCCTGGTTGACAGGCAACTGTCAACCAGCCCAACCACCAGGCTTCAGACCATCCAGCTGCTGATGTGGCTCTTTCCTTAGACAGCTCTCTCCTTAACAGATCGCTGTGGTAGTTTGCTCTGATAGGTGGCAGTTAGCTCTCCTTTTGGGGTTGGGTATGCGTGAGGTCAGCATACCTCTGCCGGAATGCCAGTAGGGGCGAACGCAACAAGCCCCTTGCGGGCTCGCTGCGCTCAGCACAGGTTCTATTCCCACTCTACGGGTATCGTGGACACCTACGAGTGGGATTAGTCCCTGCTAGTCAGCATGCCGACTGTCTGGATTCTAAGGGGAGGGGATGTAGGGGGAGGTATTGTGACCACCGGTCACATTACTGCATCCCCTCCTTTAGCTGTTACTGCCTCCTGTCACTGGTGTACAGAGCTTCCTGAAATTCATAGAAGGATGATGGCTCAAACACACTTCTCCCATATATTTTACATTAGAATTTGTCGCTTCGCAACGCCAAAACCGTTGCCCCAATCTAATTTTTCTCTTCAACTGGCACATCTACATTGTAAGGCCATTATTTTGATACCTCTAGTGGTAGAGCAAATGTTTAGATTGTTCAAGCATGCTTCTCTCATAGGCTTTACATGGGAACTCTGCTGCTCCACGCCCCCTGAACCGTGCCCCAATCTCATTTTTCTCTTTGACCATCAAATGTTAAGACCTTTATTTTGATGCCTCAACCATATTTTTTTTGTTCAGCCAGTCTCTCACAATAGGTCTCAGAGTAAAAAACCTTATAGAATTAATATATAGATACAACCCCATAGAAAGTAACCAAGAATGTTTTCATTCATTAACTAGATCAGAAGGGAGGAAGGTTTGATTTTTAAGTTACTTTAATTTACTTATTTTATTCTGAAAATTATATTCAATGGGGGCATTGGGATGGTATCTAAAGTTCTTCTTTTATTGCATTTTTTCACCTCAGTAGATGTAAAACAAGCTACAGCTATCAATCTAGGCCTCACACATGCTAATTTTAATTAATAAAGTTCTGGTGTTCTTTTATGGCCTTTTCTCTCCTCGTCCTTAGTTGCTGCAAAAAAAAAAAAAAAAAAAAACATGCACAGTTTAATCAACCAAGCACTTCAGTGACAGGAACTGCCACTTTTGTGGCTGAAGTGTTTTTTTTGGGCCCCCACACAACTAAATATCAATTAACATCTTACAGTGCTGTTAATGATGGGATTAAGGAAGCTAACAGCAATAATGAAAACCTCTACTAACTATGGCCTCACAAATGGAGCAGGTGCCTTCACAAACGTTGTCAGGATTTGGGTAAAAATAATCCCATACCCAAGAAGTGGCTCTTGTGGTTTTGTGCCCAGGCATCACAATGAATTTCTTTTTATCATGGGCAAGAACTGCTGCCACTGATGGCTGACATACTATACCCAAACAACATCATCAACATCCTTATCCTTATCATCCTCAGTAGTATCACATTGTACACAAATATCTCCCTCATTCTGTTGCACTTCCACGGTAGCATCCACAATTTCTATTATGTCATCATCATCATCATCATCATCATCACTATCTTTACTTGTACTGCTCATCCCCACATTTGCAGATGGTGCAGAAATGGTGGAAGGAGGCAAAGGAGGCTTCTCTGTGAGTATGTTAACACCCCTAGACTCTCCTCAGGGATTTGTGAACACACAGTTTGATCTTCAGCCATAGTGTTCTTTTATTTGGGCAATGATTTGTCATTTTTTACTGTGATACCGCTACCCTTTTTTTTTTAGCAGTGAAATATTTTAATTTCAGGTGTCCTTTACTAATCTTTCTGCCCCCTGGACCACATTTACTAGATGTAGTACTGTCATGACTGGCAGCAGCGACATCACTAGGACTTGGTCCATATCAAATTAGTGCTAATATTTATGTGAACACAGTTGGTTTCAGCACCTGTAGCACACACAAGTTGTTAAAAAAAATAACTATAGTATTTATTTATTTGAACTTTTTTTGCAAATGACAACTCACACTGCAAACTCACAGTGCTTATATTTATGTGAACACAGTGGGCCACGGCACCTACACAACACACAGCATTGGGATGGAGCTGCACTGCGGGCAGTGAGAAGAAAAATACACCAGTGTGACACATAGGGTTACGCATCAGCACCAGTGTGACACACTTAGACAATAGATATAACTAAGTTCTTGCACTATAAAAAAGGATAAATAATAACTTGCAAACTGCTTATACTGCAATCTAGCTCAGCCAATATTAACAACACTAAGGAGCCAGAGTGGACTGGAGTAGATAGGTAGGTCATCTCAGCACTGGAATGGATGAACATTGGTCAGATAGTTCAGCTCAGCAGCACTGGTATGGATTGACACTGGACAGATAGGTCAACTCAGCTGCACTGGAGTGGATGGACACTGGACAGAGAGGTCAGCTTAGCACTGGAGTGTAGGGACATTGGATAGATAGGTCAACTCAGCAGCACTGGAGTGGATGGACACTGGGCAGATAGATCAGCTATATCGAATGCAAATACCTGTGAGATCCAGAAAAAGGAAGGTGATGTTTTGCCTTGCTTAGGAATCTGAGCTTGCCATAAACAACCTGAGCCGGGTGCTCAGATTCCCTTTGATCCTTGAAGTTCGAGTGGGCTCGGTTTTCTGAAATCTGAGCCCGCACATCTCTAAATATAATGAAATGTTTTTAAATATAATGTATTGTTGCCATATTTAAGTAACACCATAATTAATCAGTAAAATCTATGAGCTATTTATTAGTTTGAGAAAGTACATATTCAGATCTATTTGTGCATTTCTTTCTCCCACATACCCCTTAGGCCAGGCCAGAGCTGGATTATTTGGGGGCAATGGACATGGAGACAGTTCCGCAGCTAAGTCACCTCACTGCCATGCCATGCGGCTGATCGCCACATCTGCCTGCATTCTCCTCCTGCCTCCTGCTCTGCACTGTTTACTATTACAAACTTTGTGAGTTAGCATGCAATAAGTACTGCTTAACCTTATGTATCAAATTTCTATTTCCCTATACTGTAGACTGTAAGTTTGTGGGCAGGGCTCACTTACCTATCCACTTCCTAACTCACAAGGGTAGAACAAACTGCTTCTTAAGATCCTGTTTTATATACACTGACATTCTAGAGATGGTACAAAGATATAGTGGGAGAGGATAAAATAACAATAAAGCACATATGACAATAATATAACTGTGTATAGTACTCTAGAGATCAGTTGCTACAAAATGACTGTAAATATCTGCTTATTGTTCAAGGCTTCATTTTTCTACTCAATGTAAAAAAATTTACATCTGGAATTGTCAAAGCTGCCATTTTACAGGTATCTGGTTGATGACTTAGTGATGTGCACCGGACATTTTTCGGGTTTTGTGTTTTGGTTTTGGTTCCACGGCCGTGTTTTGGATGCGGACGCGTTTTGGCAAAACCTCCCTGAAATTTTTTTGTCGGATTCGGGTGTGTTTTGGATTCGGGTGTTTTTTTTTACAAAAAACCCTCAAAAACAGTTTAAATCATAGAATTTGGGGGTAATTTTGATCCCATAGTATTATTAACCTCAATAACCATAATTTCCACTCATTTCCAGTCTATTCTGAACACCTCACACCTCACAATATTATTTTTAGTCCTAAAATTTGCACCAAGGTCGCTGGATGACTAAGCTAAGCGACCTAAGTGGCCGACACAAACACCTGGCTCATCTAGGAGTGGCATTGCAGTGTCAGACAGGATGGCAGATTAAAAAAATTGTCCCCAAACAGCTCATGATGCAAAGAAAAAAAGAGGCGCAATGAGGTAGCTGTGTGACTAAGCTAAGCGACCCAAGTGTCCGACACAAACACCTGGCCCATCTAGGAGTGGCACTGCAGTGTCAGACAGGATGGATTCGGGTGTTTTTTTTTACAAAAAACCCTCAAAAACAGCTTAAATCATAGAATTTGGGGGTCATTTTGATCCCATAGTATCAATATTATTTTTAGTCCTAAAATTTGCACCAAGGTCGCTGGATGACTAAGCTAAGCGACCCAAGTGGCCGACACAAACACCTGGCCCATCTAGGAGTGGCACTGCAGTGTCAGACAGGATGGCACTTCAAAAAGTAGTCCCCAAACAGCACATGATGCAAAGAAAAAAAGAGGTGCACCAAGGTCGCTGGATGGCTAAGCTAAGCGACCCAAGTGGCCGACACAAACACATGGCCCATCTAGGAGTGGCACTGCAGTTTTCTAGCGAGAGGATGAGTGCTTCCATCCTCATGTGAAGCTGAACCACTAGCCATGAACATAGGCCAGACCCTCAGCCGTTCCTTGCCACTCCATGTCGTAAATGGCACATTGGCAAGTTTACGCTTCTCAGATGATTTTGATTTAGATTTTTGGGTCATTTTACTGAACTTTATTTTTTTGGATTTTACATGCTCTCTACTATGACATTGGTCATCGGCCTTGGCAGACGACGTTGATGGCATTTCATTGTCTCGGCCATGACTAGTGGCAGCAGCTTCAGCATGAGGTGGAAGTGGATCTTGATCTTTCCCTATTTTACCCTCCACATTTTTGTTCTCCATTTTTTAATGTGTGGAATTATATGCCAGTAATATATCAATAGCAATGGCCTACTACTATATATACTGCGCACAACTTAAATGCACCACAGGTATGGATGGATAGTATACTTGACGACACAGAGGTAGGTAGAGCAGTGGCCTACTGTACCGTACTGCTATATATTATATACTGGTGGTCAGCAAAATTATGCACTGTCCTACTACTATATATATACTGCGCACAACTTAAATGCACCACAGGTATGGATGGATAATATACTTGACGACACAGAGGTAGGTAGAGCAGTGGCCTACTGTACCGTACTGCTATATATTATATACTGGTGGTCATCAAAATTATGCACTGTACTCCTTCTATATATACTGCGCACAACTTAAATGCACCACAGGTATGGATGGATAGTATACTTGACGACAAAGAGGTAGGTAGAGCAGTGGCCTACTGTAACGTACTGCTATATATTATATACTGGTGGTCAGCAAAATTATGCACTGTATTCCTACTATGTATACTGCGCACAACTTAAATGCACCACAGGTATGGATGGATAGTATACTTGACGACACAGAGGTAGGTAGAGCAGTGGCCTACTGTACCGTACTGCTATATATTATATACTGGTGGTCAGCAAAATTATGCACTGTACTCCTACTATATATACTGCGCACAACTGAAATGCACCACAGGTATGGATGGAAAGTATAATTGACGACACAGAGGTAGAGTAGAGCAGTGGCCTACTGTACCGTACTGCTATATATTATATACTGGTGGTCAGCAAAATTATGCACTGTACTCCTACTATATATACTGCGCACAACTTAAATGCACCACAGGTATGGATGGATAGTATACTTGATGACACAGAGGTAGGTAGAGCAGTGGCCTACTGTACCGTACTGCTATATATTATATACTGGTGGTCAGCAAAATTATGCACTGTACTCCTACTATATATACTGCGCACAACTTAAATGCACCACAGGTATGGATGGATAGTATAATTGATGACACAGAGATAGGTAGAGCAGTGGCCTACTGTACCGTACTGCTATATATTATATACTGGTGGTCAGCAAAATTATGCACTGTCCTACTACTATATATATACTGCGCACAACTTAAATGCACCACAGGTTTGGATGGATAGTATACTTGACGACACAGAGGTAGGTAGAGCAGTGGCCTATTGTACCGTACTGCTATATATTATATACTGGTGGTCAGCAAAATGATGCACTGTACTCCTACTATACATACTACAATGCAGCACAGATATGGAGCATTTTTCAGGCAGAGAACGTATAATACTGGTGGTCACTGGTCACTGGTCAGCAAAACTCTGCACTGTACTCCTCCTATATAATACTGCTGGTCCCCAGTCCCCACTATAAAGCAGTGTGAGCACAGATATTTGCAGCACACTGAGCACAGATGTGGAGCGTTTTTCAGGCAGAGAACGTATAATACTGGTGGTCACTGGTCAGCAAAACTCTGCACTGTACTCCTCCTATATAATATACTGGTGGTCCCCAGTCCCCACAATAAAGCAGTGTGAGCACAGATATATGCAGCACACTGAGCACAGATATGGAGCGTTTTTCAGGCAGAGAACGTATAATACTGGTGGTCACTGGTCAGCAAAACTCTGCACTGTCCTCCTACTATATAATACTGCTGGTCCCCAGTCCCCACAATAAAGCAATTAGCACACTGAGCACAGATATTTGCAGCACACTGAGCACAGATATGGAGCGTTTTTCAGGCAGAGAACGTAGATATTTGCAGCACACTGAGCACAGATATTTGCAGCACACTGAGCACAGATATTTGCAGCACACTGAGCACAGATATTTGCAGCACACTGAGCATGGAAACAGAGAGGACGCCAGCCACGTCCTCTCACGATCATGTCCAATGCACGAGTGAAAAATGTCGGCGACGCGCGGCTCCTTATATAGAATACGAATCTCGCGAGAATCCGACCGCGGGATGAGGACGTTCGGGCGCGCTCGGGTTAACCGAGCAAGGCGGAAGGATCCGAGTCTGCTCGGAACCGTGCAAAAAAGGGTGAAGTTCGGGCGGGTTCGGATCCCGAGGAACCAAACCCGCTCATCACTAGTTGATGTACAGTAAAAAGATAGACAGTCAAATGTCAATAGATCAATCTTTTTACTGTAGATTTAAAGTATTACCATATTATTATCACTGATCCTATATTGTCTAAAGAACTAACACTCTCCCATACTCTCTGTTACAGATGGGAGGCAGTCACGAGACTTTCTAGCACTCGCCCCGCTACCGGCATACTGACTGCCGATAAATAGTATGAATTCCGTTACAGACATACAAGTCTATTGGATACAGTAAATTGGTCGCTACAAACAGGATGCTACATAAATCAGTGCACTGAAGATGCTGGCTTGGCTGTACTATAGGATGCAATTATGAACACTATTGGACAGTGTTGAGTCTTACAGATCTAGCCACTCTGATCGCAGCTATTCACAGGTGTGACTAGTTTTTGCTGTGTGTGAAGTTCGTGGATGACTGCAGTGTATTCAACTGTACATAATAATGAATGCAAAATAAAAAGAAAAAACGGCTGCGCTCATAGGAGTGAAAAAATACAGAATAAATTGTAGGAGAGGAGAGCTGACGTTACTAAAAGAGTTTATGAGTATAATACATTTAAAAGTAGCATCAAAAAGATACACAATATTGAGATATATAAATATGTATAAGTTTACAACACTATAGCACCGTATATAAGATTATGGTGGTCATTCCGAGTTGTTCGCTCACTGCCGTTTTTCGCTATGCTGCGATCAGGTGGAAAATGCGCATGCGCGTGGTTTGCAGAGTGCATGCGCTAAGTTATTTAACACAAAACTTAGTAGATTTGCTGTTGCTCGAGCGGTGCTTTTCAGTCTCTCTGCTGATCGGAGAGTGATTGACAGGAAAGGGGCATTTCTGGGAGGTAACTGAGCGTTTTCCGGGAGTGTGCTAAAAAATGCAGGCGTGTCAGGCTAAAACGCAGGAGTGGCTGGAGAAACGGGGGAGTGGCTGGCCGAACGCAGGACATGCTTGTGACGTCAAACCAGGAACTAAACGGATTGAGGTGATCGCAATCGAGGAGTAGGTCTGGAGCTACTCAGAAACTGCAGGAAAATATTTAATAGCAATTCTGCTACTTTTTCGTCCGCAATTCTGCTAAGCTAAGATACACTCCCAGAGGGTGGCGGCCTAGCATGTCCATTGCTGCTAAAAGCAGCTAGCGAGCGAACAACTCGGAATGACCACCTATATCATCAGTATCCACCCGAGTTGGTGAAAATCCACCAGGAATTGCTGTCCTGAAGTGCTCAAGCTGATGGAATATGTTGCTGTGAGTCTAGCAGCTGTAACAATATTAGTAATTGGGCTGTAGCTAGGTCATCATAGTAATTTAACCATGGTACTTGCTGTATAGATGATGGTAGTGTGAATAGTTCAACTCTCTCAATGCAGAGTGGATACAATGTTTCTATGCCACAAGGTTGTAGCAATATGCCCTGCAGCCGTCTGTCAGTATCGTATTGTGTGTAGTCACTTTACCTTCTCCCGTGGGCTGGTAACACCGAGCGTCCTCGGTTGTGAATTCCTGCAGTGCCTACTCTAATGGCTTAGCGGGAGAGGATGGTGTGGCTGTTGCACTCAAACGGCCGTCCCGTTGCAGATATACACGGTCTCCAAGCTGGCAAGGGCGACCAATGTGATGCAGACAGGGAACCGATGGCCGTAGTCAGCTGTTCGGGGAGCAAACGGTGAGAAGTGTATGAAGGAAAGAGGACGCTTGGTGTTACCAGCCCACGGGAGAAGGTAAAGTGACTACACACAATACGATACTGACAGACGGCAACGGGGCATATTGCTACAAACTTGTGTCATAGAAACATTGTATCCACTCTGCATTGAGAGAGTTGAACTATTCACACTACCATCGTCTATACAGCAAGTACCATGGTTAAGCTACTATGATGACCTATCTACAGCCCAATTACCAATACTATTACACCTTAAGTGCCTTTACGGTTGCGCACAGGGGAAGTGTAATACCTTTTTTCTATTCTACTTAGGTGCTATTAGGCAGTATTGTGGGTTCTTTTTTTACATAATAATGAATACCTGCTTTTATTTCCTTCCACTCAATGTGGCTGATTTGCATGCAATCCAGAAATTACCTCTTTAAATTCTGCAAACATCAGATTTTAGTGCTGAATAGTATCCTGCAAGATGGTGATTCTGGGTTGCGTGCAAAGTGGCTGGGAAGCCGTAGAAGCATGCATGTGGGAACCAGTGCCACTCATTGATTTTACATCATCCGATGCAACTGCCATCATCAGTGCCTGCCCTATGCTTGGTGCAAGAGATATGTCAGAAACAGGCTTCCCTTCCCCCGACCCGGAATTACATAAAGCTTTTGATACAGCCCCACAAGTCAGGACAGTTATGTGCAATCGCTTTGCCAGTGTGCACTTCACACCTAGAAATGTCCTATCAGTGGCGCACGCAGGGGGGGTTTCCAAGTACCCAGAAACCCCCCTCGACCAATTTTTTTTTTTTTGCTGCATGAGTATTATTAATGGCTGTCTAGCGTCCTCTGCAGAATGCTGTCTTTCTGGTGGCACTTGTAAGTGCTTAATAAAAGTTTACTTTATTTTAATTATAGTACATATATATCCATGTGCATACATATATACACATGTATATACATACTAGTGATGAGAGAGTTCGGTTCCTCGGAATCCGAACCCCCCAAACTTCACCCATTTTACACGGGTGCGAAGCAGACTCGGATCTTCCCGCCTTGCTCGGTTAACCCGAGCGCGCCCGAACGTCATCATCCCGCTGTTGTATTCTCGCGAGATTCGTATTCTATATAAGGAGCCGCGCATCGCCGCCATTTTCACTCGTGCATTGGAGATGATAGGGAGAGGACGTGCAGCGTTCTCTCAGTTGTGTTCAGTGTGCTGCAAATATCTGTGCTCAGTGTGCTGCAAATATCTGTGCTCAGTGTGCTTGCAAATATCTGTGCTCTGTGCTTTATTGTGAGGACTGGGGACCACCAGTATTATATAGTAGGAGGACAGTGCAGAGTTTTGCTGACAAGTGACCTCCAGTATTATACATTCTCTGCCTGAAAAACGCACCATATCTGTGCTACATTGTAGTATATAGTACATTGTAGTATATAGTAGGAGGACAGTGCAGAATTTTGCTGACCAGTGACCACCAGTACTGTGCTGAAAATATCTAAGATCTCTGCATGAAAAATGCTCCATATCTGTGCTCAGTGTGCTGCAAATATCTGTGCTCTGTGCTTTATTGTGAGGACTGGGGACCACCAGTATTATATAGTAGGAGGACAGTGCAGAGTTTTGCTGACAAGTGACCTCCAGTATTATACATTCTCTGCCTGAAAAACGCACCATATCTGTGCTACATTGTAGTATATAGTAGGAGGACAGTGCAGAATTTTGCTGACCAGTGACCACCAGTATTATATCAGTATGGTACAGTACTCTACTGCTCTACCTACCTCTGTGTCATCAAGTATACTATCCATCCATACCTGTGGTGCATTTAAGTTGTGCGCAGTAAATATAGCAGGAGGACAGTGCATAAGTTTGTTGACCACCAGTATATAATATATAGCAGTACGGTACAGTAGTCCACTGCTCTACCTACCTCTGTGTCGTCAAGTATACTATCCATCCATACCTGTGGTGCATTTAAGTTGTGCGCAGTATATATAATAGGAGGACAGTGCATAATTTTGCTGACCAGCATTATATAATATATAGCAGTACGGTACAGTAGTCCACTGCTCTACCAACCTGTGTGTCGTCAAGTATACTATCCATCCATACCTGTGGTGCATTTAAGTTGTGCGCAGTATATATAGTAGGAGGACAGTGCATAATTTTGCTGACCACAAGTATATAATATATAGCAGTACGGTACAGTAGTCCACTGCTCTACCTACCTCTGTGTCATCAAGTATACTATCCATCCATACCTGTGGTGCATTTAAGTTGTTTGCAGTATATATAGTAGGAGGACAGTGCATAATTTTGCTGACCACAAGTATATAATATATAGCAGTACGGTACAGTAGTCCACTGCTCTACCTACCTCTGTGTCATCAAGTATACTATCCATCCATACCTGTGGTGCATTTAAGTTGTGTGCAGTATATATAGTAGGAGGACAGTGCATAATTTTGCTGACCACCAGTATATAATATATAGCAGTACGGTACAGTAGTCCACTGCTCTACCTACCTCTGTGTCATCAAGTATACTATCCATCCATACCTGTGGTGCATTTAAGTTGTGCGCAGTATATATAGTAGGAGGACAGTGCATAATTTTGCTGACCACCAGTATATAATATATAGCAGTACGGTACAGTAGTCCACTGCTCTACCTACCTCTGTGTCGTCAAGTATACTATCCATACATACCTGTGGTGCATTTAAGTTGTGCGCAGTATATATAGTAGGAGGACAGTGCATAATTTTGCTGACCACCAGTATATAATATATAGCAGTACGGTACAGTAGTCCACTGCTCTACCTACCTCTGTGTCGTCAAGTATACTATCCATCCATACCTGTGGTGCATTTAAGTTGTGCGCAGTATATGTAGTAGGAGGACAGTGCATAATTTTGCTGACCACCAGTATATAATATATAGCAGTACGGTACAGTAGGCCATTGCTATTGATATATTACTGGCATATAATTCCACACATTAAAAAATGGAGAACAAAAATGTGGAGGGTAAAATAGGGAAATATCAAGATCCACTTCCACCTCGTGCTGAAGCTGCTGCCACTAGTCATGGCCGAGACGATGAAATGCCATCAACATCGTCTGCCAAGGCCGATGCCCAATGTCATAGTAGAGAGCATGTAAAATCCAAAAAACAAAAGTTCAGTAAAATGACCCAAAAATCAAAATTAAAAGCGTCTGATGAGAAGCGTAAACTTGCCAATATGCCATTTACGACACTGAGTATCAAGGAACGGCTGAGGCCCTGTCCTATGTTCATGGCTAGTGGTTCAGCTTCACAAGAGGATGGAAGCACTCATCCTCTCGCTAGAAAAATGAAAAGACTTTAGCCGGCAAAAGCACAGCAAAGAACTGTGCGTTCTTCTAAATTTACAAATCCCCAAAGAGAGTCCAATTGTGTCGGTTGCGATGCCTGACCTTCCCAACACTGGACGGGAAGAGGTGGCGCCTTCCACCATTTGCACGCCCCCTGCAAGTGCTGGAAGGAGCACCTTCAGTCTAGTTCCTGATAGTCAAATTGAAGATGTCACTGTTGAAGTACACCAAGATGAGGATATGGGTGTTGCTGGCGCTGAGGAGGAAATTGACAAGGAGGATTCTGATGGTGAGGTGGTTTGTTTAAGTCAGGCACCCGGGGAGACACCTGTTGTCCGTGGGACGAATATGGCCATTGACATGCCTGGTCAAATTACAAAAAAAAAAATCACCTCTTTGGTGTGGAATTATTTTAACAGAAATGCGGACAACAGGTGTCAAGCCGTGTGTTGCCTTTGTCAAGCTGTAATAAGTAGGGGTAAGGACGTTAACCACCTAGGAACATCCTCCCTTATACGTCACCTGGAGCGCATTCATCAGAAGTCATTGACAAGTTTAATAACTTTGGGTGACAGCGGAAGCAGTCCACTGACAACTAAATCCCTTCCTCTTGTAACCAAGCTCCTGCAAACCACACCACCAACTCCCTCAGTGTCAATTTCCTCCTTAGACAGGAAAGCCAATAGTCCGGCAGGCCATGTCACTGGCAAGTCTGACGATCGACTCCCAGCAGCAACAACAGCAGCGCCAGCAGCAATAGGCGTTACACTCAAGGATGCATCGGAGGAATCCCAGGCAGGAGGCCTGGGATTCCTCCGATGCATCCTTGAGTGTAACGCCTATTGCTGCTGGCGCTGCTGTTGTTGCTGCTGGGAGTCGATCGTCATCCCAGAGGGGAAGTCAGAAGACCACTTGTACTACTTCCAGTAAGCAATTAACTGTCCAACAGTCCTTTGCAAGGAAGATGAAATATCACAGCAGTCATCCTGCTGCAAAGCGGATAACTCAGGCCTTGGCAGCCTGGGAAGTGTTAAACGTGTTTCCGGTATCCACCGTTAATTCACAGGGAACTAGAGAATTGCTTGAGGTACTGTGTCCCCGGCACCAAATACCATCTAGGTTCCAATTCTCTAGGCAGGCGATACCGAGAATGTACACAGACGTCAGAAAAAGAGTCACCAGTGTCCTAAAAAATGCAGGTGTACCCAATGTCCACTTAACCACGGACATGTGGACAAGTGGAGCAGGGCAGACTCAGGACTATATGACTGTGACAGCCCACTGGGTAGATGTATTGCCTCCCGCAGCAAAAACAGCAGCGGCGGCACCAGTAGCAGCATCTCGCAAACGCCAACTCGTTCCTAGGCAGGCTACGCTTTGTATCACCGCTTTCCATAAGAGGCACACAGCTGACAACCTCTTACGGAAACTGAGGAACATCATCGCAGAATGGCTTACCCCAATTGGACTCTCCTGGGCATTTGTGACATCGGACAACGCCACCAATATTGCGCGTGCATTACATCTGTGCAAATTCCAGCACGTCCCATGTTTTGCACATACATTGAATTTGGTGGTGCAGAATTATTTAAAAAACGACAGGGGCGTGCAAGAGATGCTGTCGGTGTCCCAAAGAATTGCGGGCCACTTTCAGCATTCAGCCACCGCGTGTCGAAGACTGGAGCACCAGCAAACACTCCTGAACCTGCCCCGCCATCATCTGAAGCAAGAGGTGGTAACGAGGTGGAATTCAACCCTCTATATGCTTCAGAGGATGGAGGAGCAGCAAAAGGCCATTCAAGCCTATACAGCTACCTACGATATAGGCAAAGGAGGGGGAATGCACCTGACTCAAGCGCAGTGGAGAATGGTTTCAACGTTGTGCAAGGATCTGCAACCCTTTGAACTTGCCACACGTGAAGTCAGTTCAGACACTGCCAGCCTGAGTCAGGTCATTCCCCTCATCAGGCTTTTGCAGAAGAAGCTGGAGGGATTGAAGGAGGAGCTAAAATGGAGCGATTCCGCTAGGCATGTGGGACTTTTGGATGGAGCCCTTAATTCGCTTAACCAGGATTCACGGGTGGTCAATCTGTTGAAATCAGAGCACTACATTTTGGCCACCGTGCTCGATCCTAGGTTTAAAGCCTACATTGTATCTCTCTTTCCGGCAGACACAAGTCTGCAGAGGTTCAAAGACCTGCTGGTGAGACACTTGTCAAGTCAAGCGGAACGTGACCCGTCAACAGCTCCTCCTTCACATTCTCCCGCAACTGGGGCTGTGAGGAAAAGGCTAAGAATTCCGAGCCCATCCGCTGGCGGTGATGCAGGGCAGTCTAGAGTGAGTGCTGAGATCTGGTCCGGACTGAAGGACCTGACAACGATTACTGACATGTTGTCTACTGTCACTGCATATGATTCTGTCACCATTGAAAGAATGGTGGAGGATTATATGAGTGATCGCATCCAAGTAGGCACGTCAGACAGTCCGTACGTATACTGGCAGGAAAAAGAGCCAATTTGGAGGCCCTTGCAGAAACTGGCTTTATTCTACCTAAGTTGCCCCCCTCCAGTGTGTACTCCGAAACAGTGTTTAGTGCAGCCGCTCACCTTGTCAGCAATCGGCGTACGAGGTTACTTCCAGAAAATGTGGAGAAGATGATGTTCATCAAAATGAATTATAATCAATTCCTCCGTGGAGACATTCACCAGCAATTGCCTCCAGAAAGTACACAGGGACCTGAGATGATGGATTCCAGTGGGGACAAATTAATAATCTGTGAGGAGGGGGATGTACACAGTGAAAGGGGTGAGGAATCGGACGATGAGGAGGAGGTGGACATCTTGCCTCTGTAGAGCCAGTTTGTGCAAGGAGAGATTGATTGCTTCTTTTTTGGTGGGGGCCCAAACCAACCAGTCATTTCAGTCACAGTCGTATGGCAGACCCTGTCGCTGAAATGATGGGTTTGTTAAAGTGTGCGTGTCTTGTTTTTACAACATAAGGGTGGGAGGGCCCAAGGACAATTCCATCTTGCACCTCTTTTTTCTTTCATTTTTCTTTGCATCATGTGCTGTTTGGGGACTATTTTTTGAAGGGCCATCCTGTCTGACACTGCAGTGCCACTCCTAGATGGGCCAGGTGTTTGTGTCGGCCACTTGGGTCGCTTAGCTTAGTCACACAGCTACCTCATTGCACCTCTTTTTTTCGTTGCATCATGTGCTGTTTGGGGACTATTTTTTTAAATCTGCCATCCTGTCTGACACTGCAGTGCCACTCCTAGATGGGCCAGGTGTTTGTGTCGGCCACTTGGGTCGCTTAGCTTAGCCATCCAGCGACCTTGGTGCACCTCTTTTTTTCTTTGCATCATGTGCTGTTTGGGGACTATTTTTTAAATCTGCCATCCTGTCTGACACTGCAGTGCCACTCCTAGATGGGCCAGGTGTTTGTGTCGGCCACTTGGGTCGCTTAGCTTAGTCACACAGCTACCTCATTGCACCTCTTTTTTTCTTTGCGTCATGTGCTGTTTGGGGACTATTTTTTAAATCTGCCTTCCTGTCTGACACTGCAGTGCCACTCCTAGATGGGCCAGGTGTTTGCGTCGGCCACTTGGGTCACTTAGCTTAGTCATCCAGCAACCTCGGTGCAAATTTCAGGACTAAAAATAATATTGTGAGGTGTGAGGTGTTCAGAATAGACTGGAAATGAGTGGAAATTATGGTTATTGAGGTTAATAATACTATGGGATCAAAATGACCCCCAAATTCTATGATTTAAGCTGTTTTTGAGGGGTTTTTGTAAAAAAACACCCGAATCCAAAACACACCCGAATCCGACAAAAAATTTTCAGGGAGGTTTTGCCAAAACACGTCCGAATCCAAAACAGGGCCTCGGAACCGAATCCAAAACCAAAACACAAAACCCGAAAAATGTCCGGTGCACATCACTAATACATACATATAAACACACACACACATATATGATATATATACATGTGTTTATATACGTATACTGTATGTATATATATATATATATATATATATATATATTAGTGATGAGCGGGTTCGGTTCCTCGGGATCCGAACCCCCCCGAACTTCACCCATTTTACACGGTTCCGAGGCAGACTCGAATCTTCCCACCTTGCTCGGTTAACCAGAACGCCCCCGAACGTCATCATCCCACTGTCGGATTCTCGCGAGATTCATATTCTATATAAGGAGCCGCGCGTCGCCGCCATTTTCACTCGTGCTTTGGAGATGATAGCGAGAGGACGTGGCTGCGTTCTCTCAGTTTCTGTGTTCAGTGTGCTGCAAATATCTGTGCTCAGTGTGCTGCAAATATCTGTGCACAGTGTGCTTGCAAATATCTGTGCTCAGTGTGCTGAAAATATCTACGTTCTCTGCCTGAAAAACGCTCCATATCTGTGCTGCATTGTAGTATATAGTAGGAGGACAGTGCACAATGTTGCTGTGACCACCAGTATATATATAGCAGTATGGTACAGTAGTCCACTGCTCTACCTCTGTGTCATCAAGTATACTATGCATCCATAAATGTGCTGCATTTTAGTTGTGCGCAGTTTATAGTAGGAGGACAGTGCAGAATGTTGCTGTGACCACCAGTATATATATAGCAGTACGGTACAGTAGTCCACTGCTCTACCTCTGTGTCATCAAGTATACTATGCATCCATACCTGTGCTGCATTTTAGTTGTGCGCAGTATATAGTAGGAGGACAGTGCAGAATGTTGCTGTGACCACCAGTATATATATAGCAGTACGGTACAGTAGTCCACTGCTCTACCTATGTGTCGTCAAGTATACTATGCATCCATACCTGTGCTGCATTTTAGTTGTGCGCAGTACTATATAGTAGGAGGGGACAGTGCAGAATGTTGCTGTGACCACCAGTATATATATAGCAGTACGGTACAGTAGTCCACTGCTCTACCTCTGTGTCGTCAAGTATACTATGCATCCATACCTGTGCTGCATTTTAGTTGTGCGCAGTACTATATAGTAGGAGGGGACAGTGCGGAATGTTGCTGTGACCACCAGTATATATATAGCAGTACGGTACAGTAGTCCACTGCTCTACCTCTGTGTCGTCAAGTATACTATGCATCCATACCTGTGCTGCATTTTAGTTGTGCGCAGTATATAGTAGGAGGACAGTGCAGATTGTTGCTGTGACCACCAGTATATATATAGCAGTACGGTACAGTAGTCCACTGCTCTACCTCTGTGTCATCAAGTATACTATGCATCCATACCTGTGCTGCATTTAAGTTGTGCGCATTATATAGGAGGACAGTGCAGAATGTTGCTGTGCCCACCAGTATATATATAGCAGTACGGTACAATAGTCCACTGCTCTACCTCTGTGTCATCAAGTATACTATGCATCCATACCTGTGCTGCATTTTAGTTGTGCGCAGTACTATATAGTAAGAGGGGACAGTGCAGAATGTTGCTGTGACCACCAGTATATTTATAGCAGTACGGTACAGTAGTCCACTACTCTACCTCTGTGTCGCCAAGTATACTATGCATCCATACCTGTGCTGCATTTTAGTTGTGCGCAGTACTATATAGTAGGAGGGGACAGTGCAGAATGTTGCTGTGACCACCAGTATATATATAGCAGTACGGTACAGTAGTCCACTGCTCTACCTCTGTGTCGTCAAGTATACTATGCATCCATACATGTGCTGCATTTTAGTTGTGCGCAGTATATAGTAGGAGGACAGTGCAGAATGTTGCTGTGACCACCAGTATATATATAGCAGTATGGTACAGTAGTCCACTGCTCTACCTCTGTGTCGTCAAGTATACTATGCATCCATACCTGTGCTGCATTTTAGTTGTGCGCAGTACTATATAGTAGGAGGGGACAGTGCAGAATGTTGCTGTGACCACCAGTATATATATAACAGTACGGTTCAGTAGACCACTGCTCTACCTCTGTGTCGTCAAGTATACTATGCATCCATACCTGTGCTGCATTTTAGTTTGCGCAGTACTATATAGTAGGAGGACAGTCCAGAATGTTGCTGTGACCACCAGTATATATATAGCAGTACGGTACAGTAGTCCACTGCTCTACCTCTCTGTCGTCAAGTACACTATGCATCCATACCTGTGCTGCATTTTAGTTATGCGCAGTATATAGTAGGAGGACAGTGCAGAATGTTGCTGTGACCACCAGTATATATATACAGCAGTACGGTACAGTAGTCCACTGCTCTACCTCTGTGTCGTCAAGTATACTATGCATCCATACCTGTGCTGCATTTTAGTTGTGCGCAGCACTATATAGTAGGAGGGGACAGTGCAGAATGTTGCTGTGACCACCAGTATATATATAGCAGTACGGTACAGTAGTCCACTGCTCTACCTCTGTGTCGTCAAGTATACTATGCATCCATACCTGTGCTGCATTTTAGTTTGCGCAGTACTATATAGTAGGAGGACAGTCCAGAATGTTGCTGTGACCACCAGTATATATATAGCAGTACGGTACAGTAGTCCACTGCTCTACCTCTCTGTCGTCAAGTACACTATGCATCCATACCTGTGCTGCATTTTAGTTATGCGCAGTATATAGTAGGAGGACAGTGCAGAATGTTGCTGTGACCACCAGTATATATATACAGCAGTACGGTACAGTAGTCCACTGCTCTACCTCTGTGTCGTCAAGTATACTATGCATCCATACCTGTGCTGCATTTTAGTTGTGCGCAGCACTATATAGTAGGAGGGGACAGTGCAGAATGTTGCTGTGACCACCAGTATATATATAGCAGTACGGTACAGTAGTCCACTGCTCTACCTCTGTGTCGTCAAGTATTCTTCAAAAGTTCAGTAAAATGACCCAAAAATCAAAATTAAAAGCATCTGAGGAGAAGCGTAAACTTGCAAATATGCCATTTACGACACGGAGTGGCAAGGAACGGCTGAGGCCCTGGCCTATGTTCATGGCTAGTGATTCAGATTAACATGAGGATGGAAGCACTCATCCTCTCACTAGAAAATTGCAGTGCCACTCCTAGATGGCCCAGGTGTTTGTGTCGGCCACTTGGGTCGCTTAGCTTAGTCACACAGCTACCTCATTGCACCTCTTTTTTTCTTTGCATCATGTGCTGTTTGGGGACTATTTTTTAAATCTGCCGTCCTGTCTGACACTGCAGTGCCACTCCTAGATGGGCCAGGTGTTTGTATCGGCCACTTGGGTCGCTTAGCTTAGTCACAAAGCTACCTCATTGCCCCTCTTTTTTTCTTTGCATCATGTGCTGTTTGGGGACTATTTTTTAAATCTGCCATCCTGTCTGACACTGCAGTGACACTCCTAGATGGGCCAGGTGTTTGTGTCGGCCACTTGGGTCGCTTAGCTTAGTCACACAGCGACCTTGGTGCACCTCTTTTTTTCTTTGCATCATGTCCTGTTTGAGGACTATTATTTTAAATCTGCCATCCTGTCTGACACTGCAGTGCCACTCCTAGATGGGCCAGGTGTTTGTGTCGGCCACTTGGGTCGCTTAGCTTAGTCACACAGCTACCTCATTGCACCTCTTTTTTTCTTCGCATCATGTGCTGTATGGGGACAATTTTTTTAATCTGCCATCCTGTCTGACACTGCAGTGCCACTCCTAGATGGGCCAGGTGTTTGTGTCGGCCAATTGGGTCGCTAAGCTTAGTCACATAGCGACCTTGGTGCACCTCTTTTTTTCTTTGCATCATGTGCTGTTTGGGGACTATTTTTTTTAAGTGCCATCCTGTCTGACACTGCAGTGCCACTCCTAGATGGGCCAGGTGTTTGTGTCGGCCACTTGGGTCGCTTAGCTTAGTCACACATCTACCTCATTGCAACTCTTTTTTTCTTTGCATCATTTGCTGTTTGGGGACTATTTTTTAAATCTGCCATCCTGTCTGACACTGCAGTGACACTCCTAGATGGGCCAGGTGTTTGTGCCGGCCACTTGAGTCGCTTAGCTTAGTCATCCAGCGACCTTGGTGCACCTCTTTTTTTCTTTGCATCATGTGCTGTTTGGGGACTATTTTTTAAATCTGCCATCCTGTCTGACACTGCAGTGCCACTCCTAGATGAGCCAGGTGTTTGCGTCGGCCACTTGGGTCGCTTAGCTTAGTCATCCAGCGACCTCAGTGCAAATTTTAGGACTGAAAATAATATTGTGAGGTGTGAGGTGTACAGAATAGACTGGAAATGAGTGGAAATTATGGTTATTGAGGTTAATAATACTATGAGATCAAAATGACCACCAAATTCTATGATTTAAGCTGTTTTTGAGAGGTTTTTGTAAAAAAACACCCAAATTCAAAACACACCTGAATCCGACAAAAACATTTCAGGGAGGTTTTGCCAAAACGCGTCCGAATCCAAAACACGGCCGCGGAACCGAATCCAAAAACAAAACACAAAACCCGAAAAATTTCCGGTGCACATCACTTATATATATATATATATATATATATATATATGTATGTATGTTTAATATGCTATGTATATATATATATTTATATAGGTGTATATACGGTATATATATGTGTAGATATGTATATATATATATATATATATATATATATATAGGTGTATATACGGTATATATATGTGTAGATATGTATATATATATATATATATATATATATACATAAGCAAAAAATGCCGGCACTCACTTGCTAACTCGTAAACCTTGCCCAGGTGCCCTCCCGGGTCAGACAACCCCAATCCATTCACTATACAAGGTGGCACTCATGGGTCTTGATCAATGAAAATAAAAGACTGACAGAGTCCGTTCTATACGTTCAACGTTTCGGTTTGCACCTTTATCAAGGTGCACGTATGAACGTATAGAACGGACTCTGTCAGTGTTTTATTCTCATTGATCAAGACCCGTGAGTACCACCTTGTATAGTGAATGAATATATATATATATATATATATATATATATATACATACACAAAGACACAAAGACAGCATATACTGGGTCACCCCCGTGATTGGCTCCACCAAGTTCTGGAAACTCCCCCATGCAAATCGTGCGTTTGCCACTGCCTATTTCACTGAAAGATAAATCCAGTCAAGTGACCAATGGAAATGCAAAAAGTGTGTAAAATCACTTCTGTGCATGTGCTGTCTGCAAAACTCCCCATTTGTGTATCGTTTCTGCAAAATCTGATTTACAGTATGCTATTTTTTGCCATAACGTCTCTCAGGGCTGGATTGCCCATCTGACATATTTGGCCGATGGTCTGATGGGCCGATCCAGCCACACAGAGAGAGAGGGGTTGGCCGAGCAACACAGCCTCCTAGCGCTCTGCTTGGCTGGCCAACACTGTGATCATGGATACAGGGGCTGGCCAAGCAGCTCAGCCTCCCGGTTCTCTGCTCAGCTGCCTAGCATGCAGACACATGGGGATGTGCTTCAAGGCCACACCCACATGAATCATGTCCCCTTTTCATAACCACCAGCACGCATCAATGCCGCTCTAATATAGGCCCTCATTCCGAGTTGATCGCTCGCTAGCTACTTTTAGCAGCCGTGCAAACTCATAGTCGCCGCCCACGGGGGAGTGTATTTTTGCTTTGCAGGAGTGTGAACGCCTGTGCAGCAGAGCGGCAGCAAACACATTTTGTGCAAAACAAGACCAGCCCTGTAGTTACGTATTCTGTGCGATGATCGCTGCGACAAAGGGCCCGGAATTGACGTCAGATACCCGCCCTGCAAATGCCCGGACACACCTTCATTTTTCCAAACACTCCCAGAAAACGGTCAGTTGCCACCCATAAATTCCCACTTCCTGTCAATATCCTTGCGACCACCAGTGTGACTGGAAGCGTCGCTAGAACCTGTTCAAAACCACAAAGCTCTTTGTACTTGTACGATGCGCCTGCGCATTGCGGTACTTACGCATGTGCATATTAGCCCCGTTCTGCCATAATCGATGTGCTGCGAAAACCCGTAGCGAGCGATCAACTCGGAATGACCCCCATAGTCTCAGCCCATCTCTGACTTCTCTTGTCTGTACCTACAAGCTTCCACTCTTCCATTGTGGCTGCACCTAAAGGTTATCTCACTTGTTTTTATTACAGGAATAAACTTTGCCCATTCAGTAGACATGATAAGCAGAAAAAGTAACAGCTGTTTTACAGGGGATGCGGTCAATTTACCTGCAATCAAAATCCTGACGGTCAAAATCCCGAAAACCACTTACAGACGGTCAAAATCCCGACAAGGTCAAAATCCCGGCATTAAAAATGTTGACAGGTCAAAAAGTCGACATGAATTTTTCATGATTTTTTCATTAAAACCGACTTGTTCATACTTTACCATCCCAGTGGACGTGGAGGGGGAATATAATGGTGTGCCAAGCACAGCGAGGCACTGTGCCAGAAGCATGGCAAATGCAGCGAGCCATGCGATGGGATGCGGTACACTTATACGGTGTCCATGTCAACCTATGTCGACATACACACAAAACGAAAACCATGTGTCGACTTTTTGACCTGTCGACATTTTAAATATTGGAATGTTGACCTTGTCTGTATTTTAAATGTTGGTATTTTGACCTTGTCGGTATTTTGACCGTCGGTCAATTGTTGTCAGTATTTTGACTGTCGGAATTCTGATTGTAGGTATTTCATACTAAACCTGTTTTACAGTGTCTTTGGCCTTGGATTTTGGAAAGAACCTTAAAACCTTAAAGAACCCTAAAACAGAAGCATATAAAAAATAGAGACGAGTGGGTTCGGTTTCCTGAGAACCGACCCCCCCCCCCCCCCCTCCCGAACTTCACACTCCGAGCACGGATCCGAGCCTGGCTCGGGACTTTCCGCCAGATTCTGAAACAAGAATGAGGCAAAACGTCATCATCCCGCTGTCCAAATCTCGCAGGTTTTGGATCCCATATAAACAGCCGCACATCGCTACCATTTTCACTCCGGACTTGGAGAGTGAGGGACACAGACCTCTCTCTATCTTTGTGAGTGGTGGCGTCGGATGGGGCTAGTGTGTGATCTGTAGGGGTGTGCTGCAGTCACTGTTGTGTACCTGTGCTGCATTAGGGGTGCTATCCTGACTGTCACTGGTGTTTCATGTGCTGCAACTGTACATGGGTGTTGCTGTCCTGGCTGTCACTGTGTTGTACAGGGTGTAGGGGCACTGTCCTCCTGTATACTGGAAAATATAGGGGTGCTGCTGGCCCTGTATGTTGTAAAAATTCAGAGGTGCAGTTGTTAAAAATTAAAAGCACACTGCTCCTGTATGCTGTAAAATATAGGGGTGTTGCTGTTCAAATAACATTACACTGGCCCTGTATGCTATGAAAATTCAGGGGTGTAGTTGTTAAAAATTAAAAGCACATTGCTGTATGCTGTAAAATATAGGGGTGTTGCTGTTCAAATAACATTACACTGGCCCTGCATGTTGTAAAAATTCAGGGGTGCAGTTTTTAAAAATTAAAAGCACACTGCTGTATGCTGTAAAATATAGGGGTGTTGCTGGCCCTGTATGTTGTAAAAATTCAGAGGTGCAGTTGTTAAAAAATAAAAGCAGACTGCTCCTGTATGCTGTAAAATATTGGGGTGCTGCTGGCCCTGTATGTTACAAAAATTCAGGGGTGCAGTTGTTAATAATTAAAAGCACACTACTGTATGCTGTAAAATACAGGGGTGTTGCTTTTCAAATACCATTACACTGGCCCTGTATGTTGTAAAAATTCAGGGGTGCAGTTGTTAAAAGGACAATTCCATCTTGCATGTCTTTTCTTTGACACATCATTCCAGGGGTGCTACCCTATATGGGGTGCTGCCCCTCTGCCCTATCAGTCTAGGGGTGTTTCCCCACTGCCATTTAAGTCCAGGGTGCTGTTGCCTGTCTGCTGTGCTGTGTAATTCTCCAGGGGTGCTGCCTATGCTGTATAAGCCCTGCTGCTGTACTTGATCCTAGGTTTAAATGAAAGCCTAGAGCAGATACTGTATAAAACAAGCTTCAACATACCAACAGATTTGTGAAAACTAGCCGCATAAGATGGAAACGGAAATTGCAGAAGTGTTTTTAAATAAAGTGGCTCAGAAGAGACTGAATCATAATCCAGGGCAACTGCAAGAGAGGTTAACGTGATGTTTTCTGCTGGAGCATTAGAGAGAGGTTCTCAATTATTGTTACGCACACCAGTGCTAACAGGAGTATACCGGTGTATGAACAGAGAGGGAAGCGAAGCAAACGAACTCACAGACAGTATAACATAACATACACAGGAGGTGATGGAATAACTAATAAACACAAAGTGAACGGAGAAGCCCAAAGGCTCAGGAATTGGGTGTCTCCCTAGTGTCGGGAATGCTCAGATGGAATAGAGCGGACAATGAAGCGATGTGTAGTGATTTAACATGTGGAGCACCTGAAATGATGTTGCTAAGAGCAACAGAAAAAACCCCAAAGGGTTACCAACTGGTGTGGGAATAAACTCCTTGGTCAGAGATAGAAATATAGACACAAGGAGAGTATCCACAATCCTAACCCCCACTTGCAGGGCACAGGTTCAGCTTACTGCCACTAAACTGACACCTGGACGCCCTGCACAGTGAGGGAGGATTAAGCAAGCAGGTCTGAGAGTACAGCCGCAAACCTGCTGGGTTCACAGAATAGCAAAAGAACCCCAGCAGGTCAAACAACTGACTCCAGTCTTATTGCTAGGTCTGGATTGGCAGAATGAAGTACCGAATCCCAAGGCCTATTCACAGTAAGCAAGAAGTAAATACAAAGTCACACAGTACTAGCTAACTCTCTGGAACTGACTAACAAACAAAGATTCAGCAGCATTTGCCTAGCCTGAGAGGATGGTTTATATAGCAGGTGCTGTCCACGCCCCACTCAGACCTCACAGACTGTGAGCACAAAACCAGCGCCAGATTCCCTGCCGTGCACAGAGCCTGTAACCACTACACAGTAAAAACCCGGACCGGAGTATCAGCTGCGCTCAGGTTACTTCGCTAACACTTGCCTCCCGGTTGCCATGGCGACGTGGCAGCACAGAGCAGGAAATCCTAACAGTACCCTCCCTCTGACGAGGGGTCAAAGAACCCCTACCACCGGGTTTATCGGGGAACTGCGAGAAGAAAGAGCGTATCAGTCTGGGGGCATGAAGATCACAACTGCGCACCCACGACCGCTCCTCCGAGCCATACCCCTTCCAGTGCACCAAAAATGACAGCCGACCCCGAACCATCTTGGAGTCAAGAACCCTTTCAACCACAAACTCCCTCTGACCCCGTATCAGAAGAGGAGAAGGTCTTCCACTGGAAGAAGGATTACTAACCACCAGTTTTAAAAGGGAACAATGACATTTTTTATTGATACCCAATGAACGGGGCAGATCTAACTGAAATGCCACCAGATTGATAACCCTGGTGATCTTATAAGGGCCGATGAACCGGGGGCCAAACTTATGAGATGGCTGTCTCAAATTCAAATTCTTGGTGGACAACCAGACGAAGTCTCCTAATTTGAAGCTGCAGGGTCTTCTCCGCTTATCAAAAACCCTTTTGGTCACTAATGACACAGACACAAGGGCTTTCTTCACTTTCCTCCAAATACCCCTAAGGACCGAAACAACAGAGGAACCACCAGACGTGGAATCCAGGGGGTCAAAAGAATTGGCCTTAGGATGATGCCCATACACACAAAGGAAGGGAGAGATCCCTGTAGCAGAGTGAGACGCGTTGTTATAGGCAAACTCCGCCATGGACAGATGAGCAACCCAGTCAGTATGACACTTGGAGATATAACACCTGAGGAACTGCTCCAAGGACTGGTTCACCCTCTTAGTCTGCCCATTAGACTGTGGATGGTAGCCTGACGACAAGCTCACAGAAATCTGGAGATCAGAACAAAATGCCCTCCAGAATTTGGCAACAAACTGGGATCCACGGTCAGAGACCACATCAAGTGGCAACCCGTGGAGGCGCACAACATGCTGCGAAAATAACTCAGACAGGCGTCTGGCCGATGGCAACCCAACCAGTGGAACGAAATGCGCCATCTTCGAAAACCTGTCAACGACAACCCAAATGGCTGTCATCCCCGAGGATTTGGGCAAGTCCACCACAAAATCCATGGAAATGTGGGTCCATGGCTTAGACGGAATATAGAGTGGATGTAATGGGCCAACAGGAACCCCTCTAGGAGTTTTATTTCGGGCACAAACGTCACATGCCCGAACCCACTGATCCACATCCCTAGCCACCGAGGGCCACCACACCGCCCTAGACAGCAACTCCCGAGTTCTGGCAATACCCGGATGCCCTGCCGACCTCTTGGCATGGAATTCCAGGAACACTCGCTGTCTTAACCTAGGAGGCACAAACAAGAGACCTACCAGAAGGTCTGGAGGAGCCTGCTCCTGTGCTCTAAGGACTAATGACAAGAGGTCCTGGGTAATGCCCACTTTAATACATGATGGGGACACAATGGGCAATGGCTCCTCGGTGGTCTCTTGAACTGGAGCAAAACTCAGCGAGAGCGCATCAGCCTTGATGTTTTTGACCCAGGGCGATATGTTATCAAAAAATTAAAGCGAGCAAAAAACAAAGCCCATCGTGCCTGCCTGGCATTGAGCCGCTTCGCTGACTCTAAATATGCCAGATTCTTATGGTCGGTGAGAATTGAGACCACAAACTTAGCCCCCTCAAGCCAGTGTCTCCACTCCCCGAGTGCATCCTTTATAGCCAACAATTCCCGGTTACCCACATCATAATTCATCTCGGCAGACGAAAATTTACGGGAAAAGTAAGCACAGGGATGAAGGCGATTATCAGACACCCCCATCTGAGAGAGCACTGCCCCAATACCTATCTCAGAGGCATCCACTTCTACCACAAAAGGACGCTCTGGATCTGGGTGTCGCAGCACCTTGGCCGAGACAAATGCCCTTTTGAGACGGGCAAAGGCCGCTTTGGCCTCACAAGACCAGTGAGCAACATCCGCCCCTTTCTTAGTGAGTGCCACCAAGGGGGCCACTATAGACGAAAATCCAGCGATAAACCGTCTATAAAAATTCGCAAAGCCCAGAAAACGCTGAAGCGCCATCAAACTAGTGGGCTGCACCCAATCCAGGACTGCCTGTACCTTAGAACCCTCCATTTAGAAACCTTCTGAGGAGATAATATACCCTAGAAATGCGATTTGCTGGACTTCAAACTCGCACTTCTCCAGCTTCGCCCCAAGCTGGTGGTCTCTGAGTTTCTGGAGGACTAAGCGTACATGCTTCCGATGTTCCTCCAGGGAATGAGAGAAGATTAGGATGTCATCTAGATAAACAACTAAGAATATATCCAAATATTCCCTGAGCACATCGTTCATGAATTCCTGAAAGACTGCCGGGGCATTAGAGAGCCCAAAAGGCATCACCAAATATTCATAATGCCCTGAGTGGGTATTAAAGGCAGTCTTCCATTCATCCCCCTCTCTTATTCGGATTAGATTGTAAGCACCGCGTAGGTCAATGTTAGAAAAAATGGTGGCAGTACGAAGCTGGTCAAACAAAACCGAAATGAGAGGCAGTGGGTATGAGTTTTTAATCGTGATACGGTTCAATTCCCTGAAGTCGATGCAGGGTCGCAACGAAACGTCCTTTTTACCCACGAAAAAGAACCCTGACCCAACTGGGGACTGTGAGGGTCTGATAAATCCCTTAGCCAAGTTCTCCTGAATGTACTCTGCCATAGCCTGAGTCTCAGGACGTGACAGGGAGTACAACCTGCTCTTGGGAAGCTTAGCATCCGGCAACAAATCAATAGCACAGTCATAGGGGCAATGGGGAGGTAGTACCTCCGCAACTTTTTTGGAGAACACATCCGCAAAATCTGCATAACATCCTGGCAATCCTGGCAAACTTAGCTGCGAGAGCCTGACTGGAAGGCTCAAGCAACTCCTGAAACAATCAGTACCCCAACTAAGAATCTCCCCAGAGACCCAGTCAAATTGAGGGTTATGGGCCCTTAACCAGGGTAACCCCAAAACCAATGGGGCAAAAGAACAGACAGTCACATAAAAAGACAATTTTTCAGAGTGTGTGGCTCCAATAAACAAAGGAATTTGGCTGGTGCAGGAGGTAATTTTACCCTGGGACAATGGTTCCCCGTTTAACCCACAGATCTCAATCTCTGATGCCAAAGGTACTGAGGGAACAGAGTGTTCCAGGGCGAATTGACGGTCCATGAAAACCCCATCGGCCCCACTGTCAACAAAGGCCTCAGTCTTGACAGTTTGACCGAGGATCTCCAAAGTCACCGGAATGAGAAAAGTCTTTTTAGGAAATTCTAACTTCTGGCCTGACAGGATATTTCCCATCACCCTCAGGCCCTGAAGTTTTCCGGTTTTTCTGGGCATGATACTACAACATGACCTTTATTCCCACAGTACAAACACAAACCCTGCTTTCTCCTCCGCGTCTTCTCACGCGAGGAGAGGCGGGTAGCCCCAATCTGCTTAGGCTCCTCGGAATATTCCTCAGAGTCTGAGGTTCCCTTGGGAAAAAAGGAAACTGCGGTCTCCCTTTCAAGGCTACGCTCTCTCAGCCGTCTATCCACCCGGATGGATAACTGCATGAGCTGATCTAAGCTATCAGGCGAGGGATATTGTACCAGTTGGTCCTTTATCTGGTCAGAAAGGCCCCTTCGGTACTGGTTTCTCAGGGCTGGGTAATTCCACTGGGTATCATGAGCCAACCTCCGAAACTCCGTACTATAAGCCTCAGCTGGCCGTCGCCCTTGCTTAAGAACCGTAATCTGAGCCTCGGCCGAAGCCATCTTGTCAGGGTCATCATACAAAATGCCCAGTGCCGTAAAAAAAGCATCAACACTTTTAAGCGACGGACAGTCAGGCTGTAACCCATATGCCCAGACCTGTGGGTCTCCTTGTAGCAAGGAAATCACCATGCCCACCCGCTGAATCTCCGACCCAGAAGACTGGGGCCTAAGCCTGAAATATAGCTTACAGCTCTCCTTGAAACAAAAGAACTGCGAGCGATCTCCAGAAAAACGATCCGGGAGATTTACTTTCGGCTCCTTAACCCCTGAACTTGCCGCTGCTGCTGCGGGAGCTCCGCTAGCGGCCTGAGGGGTGTTCATTTTAATGGACATCTCATTAAATTGTCGAGTCAGGACCTGCACCTGATCGACCACCTGTTGCAAAGTATTTTGAGGGGTATGCTCCATATTCCCACAAAATTTCAACAGGAGTAGGGCTGCTGAATATGTTACGCACACCAGTGCTAACAGGAGTATACCGGTGTATGAACAGAGAGGGAAGCGAAGCAAACGAACTCACAGACAGTATAACATAACATACACAGGAGGTGATGGAATAACTAATAAACACAAAGTGAACGGAGAAGCCCAAAGGCTCAGGAATTGGGTGTCTCCCTAGTGTCAGGAATGCTCAGATGGAATAGAGCGGACAATGAAGCGATGTGTAGTGATTTAACATGTGGAGCACCTGAAATGATGTTGCTAAGAGCAACAGAAAAAACCCCAAAGGATTACCAACGGGTGTGGGAATAAACTCCTTGGTCAGAGATAGAAATATAGACACAAGGAGAGTATCCACAATCCTAACCCCCACTTGCAGGGCACAGGTTCAGCTTACTGCCACTAAACTGACACCTGGACGCCCTGCACAGTGAGGGAGGATTAAGCAAGCAGGTCTGAGACTACAGCCGCAAACCTGCTGGGTTCACAGAATAGCAAAAGAACCCCAGCAGGTCAAACAACTGACTCCAGTCTTATTGCTAGGTCCGGATTGGCAGAATGAAGTACCGAATCCCAAGGCCTATTCGCAGTAAGCAACAAGTAAATACAAAGTCACACAGTACTAGCTAACTCTCTTGAACTGACTAACAAACAAAGATTCAGCAGCATTTGCCTAGCCTGAGAGGATGGTTTATATAGCAGGTGCTGTCCACGTCCCACTTAGACCTCACAGACTGTGAGCACAAAACCAGCACCGGATTCCCTGCCGTGCACAGAGCCTGTAACCACTACACAGTAAAAACCCGGACCGGAGTATCAGCTGCGCTCAGGTTACTTCGCTAACACTTGCCTCCCGGTTGCCATGGCGACGTGGCAGCACAGAGCAGGAGATCCTAACAATTATTTCATGCTAGGGACTCACTCAAATGAATGGCTCCAATTAGTCAAACTTAATTTTGATTTAGCATTGATGTGCCACATTTTTGGATTATTTATTTAGAAGATGTGTATTTGTTGTACAGGGATTTTCTTTTCCTAAGGGCTGCGTAGGGTTATTACAAGATGGTGTTAGAATAACAGAGTTTCAGTGATCTTGCATTGCATCAGCTTTCCATTGCACTGCAGCACTAGATGGGCCAGGAGCTCATGTGAGGCACAAACAGTTACTGAATAAAGCCCAGTATGGAGTTTCATGGTGGCTTGCCAGGATGAGGCATGCTGTGGGCATGGAGGTTAGCATTGCTTCCTCCCACATTCCTACTTATAATATGAAATTAATTTGGACTGTAGAGTGGTAAGCTCCACTAGGGCAGGGGCTTAATAACAAAAAAATGTATTGCACAGTCATGCTTAGTACTTTATCGAACCCACACAAACTGAACTTGCACCATCCGGGGCTGCTGTGGGGGCTCAGGAGGGGCTGCTAAAACATCTAAGGGATTTCTTTCTTTACAAATAAAATAGGAATAAAATAAACAAGACACACAGGTATGCTCACATGCGTGTAACTGGGACACACAGGTATGCTGACATGCGTTTAACTGGGAGCTGTGAAAAACAAAAATAAGGCATCTGCCACAAAAATATGTAAATAAAATTGCAATAAAAAATGGAAAAAAGAAACCCACGAGATTTTCACAAAATAAGTCTCCAGATTCCGTTGAGGGAGAAATATCCAATCTTGATCCTGTGATATACACCAATTTATTTGCATCCCAACATTAAATCCGAGATTATCTTAATCCCTGAAAATGGAGAAGGTGGTACAACTTTGGAGGCTTTGGCCCCTAGTTTTTCAGTTTGTCCAGTAATGTGGTAATTAATAATTATATATTTGCTTGGTTGAAGTCCTTTCAACCACATCAATATAGGAGTGGAATTGAAAGCCTGTGTGTTGTTCCTGATTGTGTGTGCCTCTCTAATTTTTAATAACCTTCTTGGCACTGTCCTCTTCCTCTTGCCTCTTCTCATAATGTGAAAAGTCATCAAATATGGAGGTGGTATGTTTGTAGCCAGCTATGATTAGGAGAACTTGGTGAGCTTTTCACTGAAATGATGGGTTTATGCCGCCCACTTGTGTCGCTTAGCTTAGCCATCGCTTAGCTTAGTCATCCAGCGACCTCGGTGCACCTCTTTTTTTTCTTTGCACTGTGTGCTCTTTGGGGCCTAGTTTTTAAAACTGCCATCCTGTCTGCCACTGCAGTGCCACTCCTAGATGGGCCAGGTATTTGTGCTGCCGACTTGTGTCGCTTAGCTTAGTCATCCAACGACCTCAGTGCACCTCTTTCTTTTCTTTGCATTATGTGCTCGCCGACTTGTGTCGCTTAGCTTAGTCATCCAACGACCTCAGTGCACCTCTTTCTTTTCTTTGCATTATGTGCTCTTTGGGGCCTATTTTTTAAAACTGCCTTCCTGTCTGCCACTGCAGTGCCACTCGTGGTTGGTCCAGGTGTTTGTGCTGCTCACTTGTGTCACTTAGCTTAGTTATCCAGCGACCTCGTTGCACCTCTTTTTTTTCTTTGCATTATGTGCCATGTGGGGCCTATTTTTTAAACTGCAGTGCCACTCCTAGATGGGCCAGGTGTTTGTGCCGCCCACTTGTGTCACTTAGCTTAGTCATCCAACGACCTCAGTGCACCTCTTTTTTTTTCTTTGTATTATGTGCTCTTTGGAGCCTATTTTTTAAAACTGCCATCCTGTCTGCCACTGCAGTGCCACTCCTAGATGGGCCAGGTGTTTGTGCTGCCCACTTGTGTCGCTAATTTTAGTGAACCAGTGACCTTGGTGCAACCTTTTAGCCTAAAAACAATATTGTGAGGTGTGAGGTGTTCAGAATAGACTGGAAAGGAAATAAGTGGAAGTGAATGTTATTGAGGTTAATAATACCGTAGGATCAAAATTACTCAAAAATTCTGTGATTTTAGCTGTTTTTATGTTTTTTTCAAAAATCATCCAGATCCAAAACCAAAACCAAAACACAAAATACAAAAAGTGTCCGCCGCACATCTCTAATAAAAAATAAATGTCCAGATCATCCTCCTACTGGCAATGCAGTTTAAACAGGCATACAGAACAGTCTACTTCATTACTTTTATTAAATAAGGTTTATTATTTATATTATTAAAAGGTAATCCAGCTCCTATTACAATTTTCCATTTTTTTTTACAGATTATTTTACTTCCACAGTAAGTGTCTGTCTCATATGAGCAATCACATCAATATTTTCATACAATTATTTTAATTTCATTTTAGAATTGCCTTAATTGTATTCTAATTATTTAAATGTCTGACAATTGATTAATTTAATTACTATACATTTAACTTATATAGGTTCAGTGCCAGTTTTTTAAGTAGGCGCTGTGCTGCCATAATTGTATAGTATGTGTCAATATTACGTAGATGAGTTGGTAACACTATTAGTATTTATTCTTCGGCTGCCCTGAAATAGTTTTAGTTCCTGTAGTTAAGAAGTTATGAAGGAGTCATGCACATACAGGCAGAAGTCACTGGGGGTCATCTACTGTAAACAGGTATTCAGAGCAAGGCCAAAAGGAAAATATACTAAGAAATAAAATACACCACCTCACAGCTCCCAATATTGTTTTAATCTGCTTTAGGCCAAAGCTTGCAGCGAGCCAGCTGGTTTCTAAAGCGAAAGTGCTGCGGCACAAACACACAGCAGTTTATATCACATTTACAGTATGAAACATTGCCACTCAGTAGTGGCAAAAAAAGAGAAGTGGTGCAAGATGGAATTGTCCTTGGGTCCTCCCTCCCATCTATGTTGGATAATAAAAAGGACATGCACATTTTAACAAACCAAGCACTTCAGAGACAGGGACTGACACTTTTGTGGCTGAAGTGCATGGTTTTTTTTAGGCCCCCACAAACCACTTTTTTGGAAGGACTACCTCTGATCACTAATGAGGATGTTGATGATGAGGATGTTGGGGGTGGAGTTTGTATGGGCTGGTCCAAACTGCTGATAGTTGATAATGGACTGCTTGTTATTATTTTTCGAATTATTAGAATTTTGTAAAATAAATTTCATGAACTCGCCACAAATGATGTAACATAGAGGAGGTGCCTAGATGGTTAATGTCCTTACAATCATGTTAACATCACAAATGGAGCAGATGCATTCACAAACTTTGTAAGGATTTGTGTAAAAATAATTCCACACCCAAGATGTGTCTTATGCCTAGGCATCACAGTGGCTCTCGTTTATCATGGGCAGTCTCTGGTAGCTGATTTCTACAAACATCATCAACATCCTCATCATCCTCATTGGTGTCAAATAGTGTGTAGTACACAAATATCCCCATCATCTTTTTTCACTTACACACTAGCATCCTCAATTTCTATTATGTCCTCATCACCATCTTTACTTGTACTCTCCCTACATGTGCAAATGGTGCAGAAATGGTGGAAGGAGGTAAAAGAGGCTTTTCTACTAGGACAGTGTAAAAAATGTCAGAATCAGACATAGCTAATGTGAATACTCTTAGACTCTCCTCAGGGATTTGTGAACACACAGCTTGAGACTTAGTGTTCTTCTTTTGGCCACTGATATGTCAATTCTAAGGTGGCACCTCTACCCAATTTTTGCAACATTTGAATGTCAGGTGCCCTTTTCCTAAACTTTCTGCTCCCTGGACCACCTTTAGTAGATGTTATACTATCATGACTTGTAGCAGCTGCAGCACTAATATTTGGTTTCTGCTCCTGCTTCTCTCTTGACTAATTGTTATCCATATCAATGAACATACACCAGTTGTACAAAGAAAAGATAATTTTTTCTTTTTTTTTTACATATTCACACAAATGACCACTCACCGTGGAGTCACAGCGCTTATATTTATGTGAAGTTGTGAACAGACGTATTGGGTTACAGTACAGCACACACCAGTTGTACAAATAAAAGAACACATTTTTTAACTTTTTTTTTGCAAATGACTACTTGTGTGGAGTCACATGGCTTATGCTGAATTTATGTGAACAATGTCACAGTAGGGTACGATGCACACAGGTTGTACAAAAAAAAGAACAATTATTTTGTACTCTTTTTGAAAATGACAACTCACAGCAGGGAATCCCACCGCTTATATTTATGTGAACAAAGTCGCAGTGGGGTACACCGCACACCGGAAAATGAAAACTCACAGAAGGGGGAATAACACTGCTTATATTTATGTGAAGTTGTGAACAAATGTAGTGGGGTACCATACAGCACTCACCAATTTTTAGTTGACTTTTTTTGAAAATTACTGAAGAGCCACTGTGGACTCAGTGCTTATATTTATGTGAAGTTGTGAAAACATAATGGTGTACAGCACCTACACATGTTGTACAAAAAATTAAAACAACTTTTTTTGTTTTGATTTTTGCACACTGCTGCCCTTATTTATTATAGTAATGGTGGCATGCACCAGTGTGCACCAATAAAGGTTTAATGCTGCACTGCGGTGACAAATAATAAAGGACACCAGTGTTCACCAAGGGTTAATGCTGCCCCAGTATTAGGAGCTCTGGACGGCACTATGGGCAGTGACAAAAAAAGAACACCAGTAAGGCTGCTTAGGGGCTCTGGTCTGAACTGTGGGTAGTTGCATCACCAGTGTGAATGTGCACCAATAAAGGTTTACAAATGCACTGTTTAATGGCAATAAATGAAAAATAAATAATGCTGCCTTTAATATTTTAATATTTTGGTGAGGAACTCTCGGCTTTGTAGTGCACCAGTAAAATTCCCCGGCAGTCTAGTGAATGTGGTTCCTGTCCATAACGCGTTGGCAGTATAGTGGATGTGATCCCAGTATGGCGCCAAGTCACCGCTGTAGGCACTTACTGTATATCGAATCCAAATTGCTTGATGTGGGAAGCAAGTGCCTCCTCCTCAGCCAACACCATCTTCCAGCAAGACCAGGCTAGAGTAATCAGTACCCTCCCCCTCGGAGCCAGTGATTCTACAAGTACGGCCAACATTCATATTATACCATCAAGAACTGAAACACTATTAAGTACTAGTAGTCATAGTTACTCTTTTAATGTGAATTTTTTATGATTTTTTTTATTAATATATATTTTCTATAGATTCTATACAATTATAGTCTCCTGGAAGGAGTGATTAATAATTCCAAAATGATTCTTAAAAATTTTGCTCATAGAAGTAATCATCTGTCTAGTTAACTGGCAATGTAAGATGCACTTTAGTTATGCTTAATGCCTATTAATATTTGTTATCATAATCACTATGAAAATAAATGTGATCACTTTACAATTGAGCTGCTTTGGTTCTTGTAATAAACTTAACAGGTTCTCAGTTCTATTCCAAAAATTAGTAATAATGAGGATAGACCTACTGTACTGTATACACGAAAAGATGTTGACCGCCTTTGTTATGTGACAAAACTCTATTAACCTTTGTTAATATTGTTCCTGTGATCTTTATCTGATCAATGTCTGAAAGAAATCGTTTTATCATTAAGCTCTTAATGAACAGTTAATTTCTAATGACAAGCAAATAGGAAAGTAATAGTTCCATAATGAGACTATGCAAATCATTATGCTGGACTCCTATAAAATGGCGACCAGAGCATATAACCACACACTCGTTGCAGGACTATAACAGAAAGCAGGAATCCATCAGGAATATGCTCTTATAGAAAAGTACAACAATTTGATTCAAGAGTTTATATTTTGCACATTACAAATAAATTGCTAATGGCAACATTACAAATGTTAATCATAGAACATAGGGCCTAATTCAGACCTGTTCACTCGCTAGGTTTTTTTTGCAGTCCTGCGTTCGCATAGTCGCCACCCATTGGGGAGTGTATTTTAGCTTTGCAAGTGTGCGAATGCATGTGTAGCAGAGCTGTACAAACAGATTGTGTGCAATCTCTGAATAGCCCAGGACTTACTCAGCAGCTGTGAACACTTCAGTCTGTCCGGGACCGGAATTGACGTCAGGAACCCTCCCTGCAAACGCTTGGACATGCCTGCGTTTTTCCAACCACTCCCAGAAAATGGTCAGTTGACACCCGCAAACGGCTTCTTCCTGTCAATTCCTTGCAAACGCCCGTGCGAATGGATTCTTCGCACAAACCCATCGCTGAGCGGCGATATGCTTTGTACCGGTGCGACACGCCTGCGCATTGCGGTGCATACTCATGCGCAATTTAGACCTGATCACCCGCTGCATGAAAACACAGCCTAGCGATCAGGTCTGAATTAGCCCCATAGAAACATAAAATGTGACAGCAGATAAGAACCACTTGGCCCATCTAGTCTGCCCCTTTTTTACCATATTTTTACCTCAAACCTTATTTGATCCTTATTTCTTTGTAAGGAGATCCTTATGTCTATCCCATGCATGTTTAAATTGCTCTGCTGTCTTAGCCTCTAACACCTCTGATGGGAGGCTATTCCACTTGTCCACTACTGTTTCTGAACCTACCTCCCCCCAGTTCCAGTGCATATCCGTCTGGACCTCTCTGTTGCCTTTGACACCGTAGATTAGGGGTGGGCAAAATACGGCCCGCGGGCCGGATGCGGCCCGCAAACCGATCCTACCCGGCCCACTGCTTCCCCCCAGTGCGCAATGACAAGCGGCCCGACAGGCTGAGCTGCTTGTCATTGCTCTGCAGTACCTACAACAAGCCGCCGGCGCCTGTCTCCCCTGCTGCTGCTGCACGGCGCCTGCCACACTATTATCTTCTTGCCTTGTAGCCTCCCCCTCCCGCCTCCAGTGACAACGGCAGTGTTCATGGTCAGCCACAAGGGGCGGAGCTATGCGATGATGAGGGGGCGGGGCTACACGGACCTCAGGGGGCGGAGCTACACGGGACAAGAGCAACTGCTACAGATCCATCCTTCCTGCCACTGCTAGCCAGCCAGCCAGATAAGTTAATGGAAAAAGTGAGTAAGAGAAAGAAAGTGTATTTGTGTGTGTGTGTGTGTGTGTGTGTGTGTGTGTGTGTGTGTGTGTGTGTATGTGAGAGTGTGTGTGTATATGTTTGTGTGTGCAGGCAGTGGCGTCAGACTGTTTTTAGGTTAGGGGGGAGATCTTTAACGCTCGCTGTACCACCCCTAAGCACCCCCCCGTGTTCTGTCACTGACTCAACCCCACATGTTCTGTCACCGTGTCACCCCCGTGTTCTGTCACTGTGTGTTAGGGTCTCCTGCCCTGTGCTGCCACGTCGTCATGGCAACCGGGAGACAAGTGCTAGTGGAGTAACCTGAGCGCAGCTGATACTCCGGTTCGGGTCTTTTGCTGTGCAGTGGTTATAGGCTCTGTGCACGGCAGGGGATCCGGTGCTGGTTTTTGTGCTCACAGTCTGTGAGGTCTGAGTGGGGCGTGGACAGCACCTGCTTTATAAGGCCTCTTTTCAGGGTAAGCAGATGCTGCTGAATCTCTGTTGGTTAGTCAGTTCATGAAAGTTAGCCAGTACTGTGTAGCTTTGTATTTGTTTGTTGCTTACTGCAAATAGGCCTGGGGATTTGGTATTACACTCTGCCAATCCAGACCTAGCAGTAAGACTGGAGTCAGTCGTTTAGCTTGCTGGGGTTCTGTTATTACTCTGTGAACTTAGCAAGTTTGCGGCTGTATTCTAACACTTGCCTGTCTAATCCTGTCTCACTGTGCTAGGTGTCAGGGGTCAGTTTAGTGGCAGTAAGCTTAAACCTGTGCACTGCAAGTGAGAATCAGGATTGTGGAGGCTCTCCTTGTGTCTATCATTCCATCTCTGACCAAGGAGTTTACTGCCACACCCGTTGGTAACCCTTTAGGGTTTTGCTGTTGCCCTTAGCAACAGCATTTCGGGTTCTCTACGTATTAAAACACAACATCTTGCTTTTTACATCTGAGCAGTTCTAATACAAGGGAGATACCCAGTTCCTTAGCCTCTGGGCTTCTCTGTTCACTGTGTGTGTACAATCTAATCCGAATAAGAGAGGGGGATGAATGGAAGACTGCCTTTAATACCCACTCAGGGCATTATGAATATTTGGTGATGCCTTTTGGGCTCTGTAATGCCCCGGCAGTCTTCCAGGATTTCATGAATGATGTGCTCAGGGAATATTTGGATAGATTCTTAGTTGTATACTTAGATGACATCCTAATCTTCTCCCATTCCCTGGAGGAACATCGGAAGCATGTACGCTTAGTCCTCCAGAAACTCAGAGACCACCGGCTTGGGGCGAAGCTGGAGAAGCGCGAATTTGAAGTTCAGCAAATCGCATTTCTAGGATATATTATCTCCCCAGAAGGTTTCCAAATGGAGGGTTCCAAGGTACAGGCAGTCCTGGATTGGGTGCAGCCCACTAGTTTGAAGGCGCTTCAGCGTTTCCTGGGCTTTGCGAATTTTTATAGACGATTTATCGCTGGATTTTCGTCTATAGTGGCGCCCTTGGTGGCACTCACTAAGAAAGGGGCGGATGTTGCTCACTGGTCTTGTGAGGTTAAAGCGGCTTTTGCCCGTCTCAAAAGGGCATTTGTTTCGGCCAAGGTGCTGCGACACCCAGATCCAGAGCGTCCTTTTGTGGTGGAGGTGGATGCCTCTGAGATGGGTATTGGGGCAGTGCTTTCTCAGATGGGAGTGTCTGATAATCGCCTTCATCCCTGTGCTTACTTTTCTCGTAAATTTTCGCCTGCCGAGATGAATTATGACGTGGGTAACCGGGAATTGTTGGCTATTAAGGATGCACTCGAGGAGTGGAGACACTGGCTTGAGGGGGCTAAGTTTGTGGTCTCAATTCTCACTGACCATAAGAATCTGGCATATTTAGAGTCAGCGAAGCGTCTCAATGCCAGGCAGGCACGATGGGCTTTGTTTTTTGCTCGCTTTAATTTTTTGATAACATATCGCCCTGGGTCAAAAAACATCAAGGCTGATGCGCTCTCGCGGAGTTTTGCTCCAATCCAGGAGACCACCGAGGAGCCGTTGCCCATTGTTTCCCCATCATGTATTAAAGTGGGCATTACCCAGGACCTCTTATCATTAGTCCTTAGAGCACAGGAGCAGGCTCCTCCAGACCTTCCGGTAGGTCTTTTGTTTGTGCCTCCTAGGTTAAGACAGCGAGTGTTCCTGGAATTCCATGCCAAGAAGTCGGCAGGTCACCCGGGTATTGCCAGAACTCGGGAGTTGCTATCTAGGGCGGTGTGGTGGCCCTCGGTGGCTAAGGATGTGGATCAGTGGGTTCGGGCATGTGACATCTGTGCCCGAAATAAGACTCCTAGAGGGGTTCCTGTTGGCCCATTACATCCACTCTCTATCCCATCTAAGCCATGGACCCACATTTCAATGGATTTTGTGGTGGACTTGCCCAAATCCTCGGGGATGACAGCCATCTGGGTTGTCGTTGACAGGTTTTCAAAGATGGCGCACTTCGTTCCACTGGTTGGGCTGCCATCAGCCAGACGCCTGTCTGAATTATTTATGCTGCATGTTGTGCGTCTCCACGGGTTGCCACTTGATGTGGTCTCTGACCGCGGATCCCAGTTTGTGGCCAAATTCTGGAGGGCATTTTGTTCCGATCTCCAGATTTCTGTCAGCTTGTCGTCAGGCTACCATCCGCAGTCTAATGGGCAGACTGAAAGGGTGAACCAGTCCTTGGAGCAGTTCCTCAGGTGTTATGTCTCCAAGTGTCAGACTGACTGGGTTGCTCATCTGTCCATGGCGGAGTTTGCCTATAACAACGCGGCTCACTCTGCTACAGGGATCTCTCCCTTCCTTTGTGTGTATGGGCATCATCCTAAGGCCAATTCTTTTGACCCCCTGGACTCCACGCCTGGTGGTTCCTCTGTGGTTTCGGTCCTTAGAGGTATTTGGCGGAAAGTGAAGAAAGCCCTTGTGTCTGTGTCATTAGTGACCAAAAGGGTTTTTGATAAGCGGAAAAGACCCTGCAGCTTCAAATTAGGAGACTTCGTCTGGTTGTCTACCAAGAATTTGAAGTTGAGACAGCCATCTCATAAGTTAGGGCCCCGGTTCATCGGCCCTTATAAGATCACCAGGGTTATCATTCCGGTGGCATTTCAGTTAGATCTGCCCCGTTCTTTGGGTATCAATAAAACATTTCATTGTTCCCTTTTAAAACGGGCGATTAGTAATCCTTCTTCCAGTGGAAGACCTTCCCCTCTTCTGATACGTGGCCAGAGGGAGTTTGTTGTTGAAAGGATTCTTGACTCCAAGGTGGTTCGGGGTCGGCTGTCATTTTTGGTGCACTGGAAGGGGTATGGCCCGGAGGAGCGGTCGTGGGTGCGCAGTTGTGATCTTCATGCCCCCAGACTGATACGCTCTTTCTTCTCGCAGTTCCCCGATAAACCCGGTGGTAGGGGTTCTTTGACCCCTCGTCAGAGGGGGGGTACTGTTAGGGTCTCCTGCCCTGTGCTGCCACGTCGTCATGGCAACCGGGAGACAAGTGCTAGTGGAGTAACCTGAGCGCAGCTGATACTCCGGTTCGGGTCTTTTGCTGTGCAGTGGTTATAGGCTCTGTGCACGGCAGGGGATCCGGTGCTGGTTTTTGTGCTCACAGTCTGTGAGGTCTGAGTGGGGCGTGGACAGCACCTGCTTTATAAGGCCTCTTTTCAGGGTAAGCAGATGCTGCTGAATCTCTGTTGGTTAGTCAGTTCATGAAAGTTAGCCAGTACTGTGTAGCTTTGTATTTGTTTGTTGCTTACTGCAAATAGGCCTGGGGATTTGGTATTACACTCTGCCAATCCAGACCTAGCAGTAAGACTGGAGTCAGTCGTTTAGCTTGCTGGGGTTCTGTTATTACTCTGTGAACTTAGCAAGTTTGCGGCTGTATTCTAACACTTGCCTGTCTAATCCTGTCTCACTGTGCTAGGTGTCAGGGGTCAGTTTAGTGGCAGTAAGCTTAAACCTGTGCACTGCAAGTGAGAATCAGGATTGTGGAGGCTCTCCTTGTGTCTATCATTCCATCTCTGACCAAGGAGTTTACTGCCACACCCGTTGGTAACCCTTTAGGGTTTTGCTGTTGCCCTTAGCAACAGCATTTCGGGTTCTCTACGTATTAAAACACAACATCTTGCTTTTTACATCTGAGCAGTTCTAATACAAGGGAGATACCCAGTTCCTTAGCCTCTGGGCTTCTCTGTTCACTGTGTGTGTATTTTGTTACCCTATCACCTTCTGTGTACGTTATGTCATATTCCCCAGTTTGTCTGTGAGTCCATTTGTTTTGCATAACAGTTCAAACACCAGTACATTCCTGCAGACACTGGAGTGCATAACAGGTTTGACACTAGTACTTTCCTGCAGGCACTGGTGTGCATAACACTGTGTCACACCCTGCATGTTCTGTCACCGTGTCACCCCCGCGTTCTGTCACTGACTTATCTCCACATGTTATGTCACGTGTCACCCCCCGTGTTCTGTCACCGCGTCACACCACCCGTGTTCTGTCACTGACTCAACCCCACATGTTCTGTCACCGTGTCACCCCCGTGTTCTGTCACCATGTCACACCCCCGTGTTCTGTCACTGTGTCACACCCAACGTGTTCTGTCACTGTGTCACCCCTGCGTTCTGTCACTGACTCAACTCCACATGTTCTGTCACCGTGTCACCCCCCGTGTTCTGTCACCGCGTCACACCACCCGTGTTCTGTCACTGTGTCACACCTTTCCCCAGGGGCCATAAGACACTGGATAATTTGCTTGCTGTGCAATGATTATCCCAAATAAAATGTTAATGTGTAAAAGGGGACTCTACCTGCCGTAATGTGTAAAAGGGGGCTCTACCTTCCGTACTGTGTAAAAAGGGTACTTTATCTTCCATACTGTGTAAAAGAGAGCTCTACCTGCCGTAATGTGTAAAAGGGGACTTTACCTGGCGTAATGTGTGACAGGGGCTCTACCTGGCGTAATGTGTGTAAGTGGCGCTACTGTGTGGCATAATTTGAATAATGGAGACTATTGTGCAGCCTAATATGTATCTATATTATTTTTTGGCCACACCCCTTCCCTATGAAGCCACGTCCCTATATTTTTGGCACGTGGGGGAGCTGCTATTTTGTGTGCAGCCCTCGGATACTGACAGGAAAGTGTCAAGTGGCCCTTCAGCTGAAATAATTGCCCACCCCTGCCGTAGATCATCCTCTTCTCCTCCGCACACTCCAAAATGCTGGCCTCTCTAGCACTGTCCTTGACTGGTTTTCTTCTTACCTCACTAACCGCTCCTTCTCTGTGTCTGCCTCCAGCACCACCTCACACCCTTCCATGCTTCCTGTTGGTGTCCCTCAGGGTTCTGTCCTTGGACCCCTTCTGTTCTCCCTGTACACCTCTTCCCTGGGTGCGCTCATTTACTCATTTGGCCTTCAATACCACCTCTATGCTGATGACACACAACTCTACCTCTCCTCTCCTGATCTGTCCCCCTCTGTCCTCTCTCAGGTTTCCAGCTGCCTCTCCGCAATCTCCTCCTGGATGTCTGAACGCTCTCTGAAGCTCAACATGGACAAAACTGAACTCATCATCTTCCCCCCATCCAAAGCAACACCCCCGACCAATATTTCCATCATTGTTGACAACACCACCATCTCCCCCGTTCCCCAACTCCGCTGCTTGGGCGTCACTCTTGACTCATCTCTCTCCTTTGCACACCACATACAAGCTCTGGCACAATCCTGTCATTTCAGCTACGCAACATTGCTCGTATCAGGCCATATCTCTCCCAGAGTGCAACTAAACTCATCATCCACTCACTGGTCATCTCACGACTTGACTACTGCAATGTTCTCCACACTGGCCTCGCTTGCTCCCATCTTGCTCCCCTCCAATCTGTCCTGAACTCCGCAGCTAGGCTTACCTTCCTCTCCCGCCGCACCACATCTGCCAGTCCCCTTCGACAAAATCTACACTGGCTCCCATTCCCCTACAGAATCCTCTTCAAACTCCTCACCCTCACATACAAGGCCATCTCTAATTCCACTGCTCCCTACATCTCCAACCTCCTTTCCCTTCATACTCCCTCCCGCCCCCTACGGTCGACCAATGAGCGTCGCCTCTCCACCGCCCTGGTCACTGCTTCCCATGCACGAGTTCAGGATTTTGCCTGTGCTGCACCCCTTCAGTGGAAAGCACTCCCCCGCTCCATTAGACTCTCCCCGACTTTGTAAAGCTTCAAACGGGCACTAAAAACCCACCTATTCATCAAAGCATGCCCTCCCGATGCATAACCCAGTTCTGAAGCCGCGCCTCCACCCCCCTGCCTCATGCCGTGAACATCTCAGCTTTGCTTGCATACTGGCATCAGGCTACCTCCCACTTGCCTGCACCTCTTGTCATCTGTCTGTCGCCCCTCCCCACTAGATTGTTAGCTCTTCAGAACAGGGCCCTCTTTCCTCTTGTTATCTAAGCCCTCGTCTCGACACATTTCACTCGCAGCTCTCCCCTACTCAACGACCATCTTTATTCTGCTAGTAAAGGCTCATCTCTATCTATGGCCATCAGCCTCTAGTAGTACGATGAGCACTCCATCAATACTTACATCTTAGCTTCATTATGTCTTGAGAACGTGTGGTGCTCTATTTTACCTGTACTCTATTTCTGTTATTTATTTACTGTAATGCTATGTTTGTCTCCCTGTACTGTCCTTTGTACGGCACTGCGAAACACATGTGGCGCCTTATAAATAAAATGTAATAATAATGTCCATGTGTTCTAATACTTCTCTTTATTTGAAAAATGTTTCCCTTCTGGACCTTGTTATAACCCTTGATATTTGAAAGTTTTAGTCTTTACATTATGGAAATACAAATAAAATATATCACTTCTAATTTTAAATGAGCTCTCTTATTGTCTCTACAGCCACTCTTCGGCTCAGTGTACCTTTGGTCAACTACCAAATAAGACGAGGACTATACTGCTGGGCTTGAATTTTGACCCAACCCTGATATACAGTAAATGGACAGAGTTGCAAAATCTTAGTTAAGGAAGTTCATCAGATTACTTCTGAAATATCTGGACTTCCATCTCTAGGTATCGCAAGATACAGTACTTATCCATTTCCTTATTATAGCCTACAACATCTTACTTCATGGGGGTAGAGCTATCAATCCTCTTGAGAATGGGGGCACCCACTGACAGTGTTTACCCAAAGGGTCTGAGAAGGTTTGATGTTTGTTGTCTCTCTTTTCCCCATCTCTGGCTCCATCTGGCTCTCCCTATATCTATCCTCTGATGTCTCCTTCCCACCCACCCCCCCTTCCCAGGTTCCCTCTTCTATACATACCCTGTGCTTCTGGTACTTCCTCATCTTTCCCTATTTCTGGTTGTCTTTACCTCTGGTGCTTTTCTAATTAACCCCATCCACCATGTTCTCTCCCATACCACTCTCCACAGCAGTTATCTTACCTTACTCTCATAGATAGGCTAGATGTTGGCTATTGGCTTAATAATGCCCACCCCCCACTTCCTTATTGTCATAAAAACACAAAATGAATGACATGATGTCACTCATTCAAAGCTTTAGGTACACACCCAAATTATTGTATGGTAGATAACTGGCTAGTTTGCTAAATGATAACGCAAGCCCTGAGAGGTCCTGCAGATTTGTGAAGGTATTGTGTACAGTACAATATGCTACTGTAGTACATTTAGAAATTTTAAAGAGGAGATTATCAGAATTCCCTGTGGGAATGTACTGTTTGTACAGCTGGAAATTCAGGTTTTCCAAGATCCACTTTACATGACTTTAAACAAACACAGACAGCTAAAGTCACTCACAGAGGAAATGAGGAAAAGAGGGATTGCCTACTGTACATGAAGGGCTTTTCCTTTACTTTAATTATTATTATTATTATTATTATCCTTTATTTATATGGCGCCACAAGGTTTCCGCAGCGCCCAATTACAGAGTACATAAACAAATAATCAAACAGGAAAACAGCAACTTACAGTTGATGACAATATAGTACAAGTACAGGGTGAATAAACTAGTGATGAGCGGGTTCGGTTTCTCGGAAACCGAACCCCCCCGAACTTCACCTTTTTACACGGGTCCAAGGCAGGTTCGAACCTTCCCGCCTTGCTCGGCTAACCCGAGCGCGCCCGAACGTCATCATCCCGCTGTCGGATTCTCGCGAGATTCGGATTCTATATAAGCAGCCGCGCGTCACCGCCATTTTCTCACTCGTGCATTGGAGATGATAGGGAGAGGACGTGGCTGGCGTCCTCTCCGTTTATTGTAGAACTAGAGAAGTTGATTGGTTTATTGCTTTTGCTTAATTGTGGGGAGGATTGGGGAGCAGCTGTTAGGAGGAGGAGTACAGTGCAGAGTTTTGCTGATAACTTAAGTGACCACCAGTTTTTTTATCCGTTCTCTGCCTGAAAAAAACGCTCCATACCATATCTGTGCTCAGTGTGCTGAATAATATATCTGTGATGAGTGCTCACACTGCTTAATTGTGGGGACTGGGAAGCAGCTATAGCAGGAGTACAGTGCAGAGTTTTGCTGACAGTGACCACCAGTATACGTTGTCTGCCTGAAAAACACTCCATATCTGTGCTCAGTGTGCTGCTTTATTGTGGGGACTGGGGACCACCAGTATAATTAATATTATATAGGAGGAGTACAGTGCAGAGTGCACTGCTGTACCTACCTCTGTGTCGTCATCCATTAAGTATACTATCCATCTACATTCTATACCTGTGGTGCATTTTAGACAGTTTTGCAGTTTGCTGACAGTGTCCACCAGTACACTATATATATATACTTATAGCAGTACGGTAGGCCACTGCTGTACTACCTACCTCTGTGTCGTCACTCGTCATCAATTAAGTATACTATCCATCTACATTCTATACCTGTGGTGCATTTTAGACAGTTTTGCAGTTAGCTGACAGTGTCCACCAGTATACTATATATATACTTATAGCAGTACGGTAGGCCACTGCTGTACTACCTACCTCTGTGTCGTCACTCGTCATCCATTAAGTATACTATCCATCTACATTTTATACCTGTGGTGCATTTTAGACAGTTTTGCAGTTTGCTGACAGTGTCCACCAGTATACTATATATATACTTATAGCAGTACGGTAGGCCACTGCTGTACTACCTACCTCTGTGTCGTCACTCGTCATCCATTAAGTATACTATCCATCTACATTCTATACCTGTGGTGCATTTTAGACAGTTTTGCAGTTTGCTGACAGTGTCCACCAGTATACTATATATATACTTATAGCAGTACGGTAGGCCACTGCTGTACTACCTACCTCTGTGTCGTCACTCGTCATCCATTAAGTATACTATCCATCTACATTCTATACCTGTGGTGCATTTTAGACAGTTTTGCAGTTTGCTGACAGTGTCCACCAGTATACTATATATATACTTATAGCAGTACGGTAGGCCACTGCTGTACTACATACCTCTGTGTCGTCACTCGTCATCCATTAAGTATACTATCCATATACATTCTATACCTGTGGTGCATTTTAGACAGTTTTACAGTTTGCTGACAGTGTCCACCAGTATACTATATATATACTTATAGCAGTACGGTAGGCCACTGCTGTAATACCTACCTCTGTGTCGTCACTCGTCATCCAGTAAGTATACTATCCATCTACATTCTATACCTGTGGTGCATTTTAGACAGTTTTGCAGTTTGCTGCCAGTGTCCACCAGTATACTATATATATACACTTATAGCAGTACGGTAGGCCACTGCTGTACTACCTACCTCTGTGTCATCACTCGTCATCCATTAAGTATACTATCCATCTACATTATATACCTGTGGTGCATTTTAGACAGTTTTGCAGTTTGCTGACAGTGTCCACCAGTATACTATATATATACTTATAGCAGTACGGTAGGCCACTGCTGTACTACCTACCTCTGTGTCGTCACTCGTCATCCATTAAGTATACTATCCATCTACATTCTATACCTGTGGTGCATTTTAGACAGTTTTGCAGTTTGCTGACAGTGTCCACCAGTATACTATATATATACTTATAGCAGTACGGTAGGCCACTGCTGTACTACCTACCTCTGTGTCATCATTCGTCATCCATTAAGTATACTATCCATCTACATTCTATACCTGTGGTGCATTTTAGACAGTTTTGCAGTTTGCTGACAGTGTCCACCAGTATACTATATATATACTAATAGCAGTACGGTAGGCCACTGCTGTACTACCTACCTCTGTGTCGTCACTCGTCATCCATTAAGTATACTATCCATATACATTCTATACCTGTGGTGCATTTTAGACAGTTTTACAGTTTGCTGACAGTGTCCACCAGTATACTATATATATACTTATAGCAGTACGGTAGGCAACTGCTGTACTACCTACCTCTGTGTCGTCACTCGTCATCCAGTAAGTATACTATCCATCTACATTCTATACCTGTGGTGCATTTTAGACAGTTTTTCAGTTTGCTGCCAGTGTCCACCAGTATACTATATATATACTTATAGCAGTACGGTAGGCCACTGCTGTACTACCTACCTCTGTGTCATCACTCGTCATCCATTAAGTATACTATCCATCTACATTATATACCTGTGGTGCATTTTAGACAGTTTTGCAGTTTGCTGACAGTGTCCACCAGTATACTATATATATACTTATAGCAGTACGGTAGGCCACTGCTGTACTACCTACCTCTGTGTCGTCACTCGTCATCCATTAAGTATACTATCCATCTACATTTTATACCTGTGGTGCATTTTAGACAGTTTTGCAGTTTGCTGACAGTGTCCACCAGTATACTATATATATACTTATAGCAGTACGGTAGGCCACTGCTGTACTACCTACCTCTGTGTCGTCACTCGTCATCCATTAAGTATACTATCCATATACATTCTATACCTGTGGTGCATTTTAGACAGTTTTGCAGTTTGCTGACAGTGTCCACCAGTATACTATATATATACTTATAGCAGTACGGTAGGCCACTGCTGTACTACCTACCTCTGTGTCGTCACTCGTCATCCATTAAGTATACTATCCATCTACATTCTATACCTGTGGTGCATTTTAGACAGTATTACAGTTTGCTGACAGTGTCCACCAGTATACTATATATATACTTATAGCAGTACGGTAGGCCACTGCTGTACTACCTACCTCTGTGTCGTCACTCGTCATCCAGTAAGTATACTATCCATCTACATTCTATACCTGTGGTGCATTTTAGACAGTTTTGCAGTTTGCTGCCAGTGTCCACCAGTATACTATATATATACTTATAGCAGTACGGTAGGCCACTGCTGTACTACCTACCTCTGTGTCATCACTCGTCATCCATTAAGTATACTATCCATATACATTCTATACCTGTGGTGCATTTTAGTTTTGCGCAGTAAATATAGTAGTAGGCCATTGCTATTGATACTGGCATATAATTCCACACATTAAAAAATGGAGAACAAAAATGTGGAGGTTAAAGGGAAAGATCAAGATCCACTTCCACCTCGTGCTGAAGCTGCTGCCACTAGTCATGGCCGAGACGATGAAATGCCATCAACGTCGTCTGCCAAGGCCGATGCCCAATGTCATAGTAGAGAGCATGTAAAATCCAAAACACAAAAGTTCAGTAAAATGACCCAAAAATCAAAATTAAAAGCGTCTGAGGAGAAGCGTAAACTTGCCAATATGCGATTTACGACACGGAGTGGCAAGGAACGGCTGAGGCCCTGGCCTATGTTCATGGCTAGTGGTTCAGCTTCACATGAGGATGGAAGCACTCATCCTCTCGCTAGAAAAAAGAAAAGACTTAAGCTGGCAAAAGCACAGCAAAGAACTGTGCATTCTTCAAAATCACAAATCCCCAAGGAGAGTCCAATTGTGTCGGTTGCGATGCCTGACCTTCCCAACACTGGACGGGAAGAGCTTGCGCCTTCCACCATTTGCACGCCCCCTGCAAGTGCTGGAAGGAGCACCCGCAGTCCAGTTCCTGATAGTCAAATTGAAGATGTCACTGTTGAAGTACACCAGGATGAGGATATGGGTGTTGCTGGCGCTGGGGAGGAAATTGACAAGGAGGATTCTGATGGTGAGGTGGTTTGTTTAAGTCAGGCACCCGGGGAGACACCTGTTGTCCGTGGGAGGAATATGGCCATTGACATGCCTGGTCAAAATACAAAAAAAATCAGCTCTTCGGTGTGGAATTATTTCAAGACAAATGCGGACAACAGGTGTCAAGCCGTGTGTTGCCTTTGTCAAGCTGTAATAAGTAGGGGTAAGGACGTTAACCACCTCGGAACATCCTCCCTTATACGTCACCTGCAGCGCATTCATCATAAGTCAGTGACAAGTTCAAAAACTTTGGGTGACAGCGGAAGCAGTCCACTGACCACTAAATCCCTTCCTCTTGTAACCAAGCTCCTGCAAACCACACCACCAACTCCCTCAGTGTCAATTTCCTCCTTACCCAGGAAAGCCAATAGTCCTGCAGGCCATGTCACTGTCAAGTCTGATGAGTACTCTCCTGCCTGGGATTCCTCCGATGCATCCTTGAGTGTAACGCCTACTGCTGCTGGCGCTGCTGTTGTTGCTGCTGGGAGTCGATCGTCATCCAAGAGGGGAAGTCGGAAGACCACTTGTACTACTTCCAGTAAGCAATTGACTGTCCAACAGTCCTTTGCGAGGAAGATGAAATATCACAGCAGTCATCCTGCTGCAAAGCAGATAACTCAGGCCTTGGCAGCCTGGGCGGTGAGAAACGTGGTTCCGGTATCCATCGTTAATTCAGAGGCAACTATAGACTTGATTGAGGTACTGTGTCCCCGGTACCAAATACCATCTAGGTTCCATTTCTCTAGGCAGGCGATACCGAAAATGTACACAGACCTCAGAAAAAGACTCGCCAGTGTCCTAAATAATGCAGTTGTACCCAATGTCCACTTAACCACGGACATGTGGACAAGTGGAGCAGGGCAGACTCAGGACTATATGACTGTGACAGCCCACTGGGTAGATGTATTGCCTCCCGCAGCAAGAACAGCAGCGGCGGCACCAGTAGCAGCATCTCGCAGACGCCAACTCGTTCCTAGGCAGGCTACGCTTTGTATCACCGCTTTCCAGAAGAGGCACACAGCTGACAACCTCTTACGGAAACTGAGGAAAATCATCGCAGAATGGCTTACCCCAATTGGACTCTCCTGGGGATTTGTGACATCGGACAACGCCAGCAATATTGTGCGTGCATTACATCTGGGCAAATTCCAGCACGTCCCATGTTTTGCACATACATTGAATTTGGTGGTGCAAATTATTTAAAAAACGACTGGGGCGTGCAAGAGATGCTGTCGGTGGCCCGAAGAATTGCGGGTCACTTTCGGCATTCAGGCACCGCGTACAGAAGACTGGAGCACCACCAAACATTCCTGAACTGCCCTGCCATCATCTGAAGCAAGAGGTGGTAACGAGGTGGAATTCAACCCTCTATATGCTTCAGAGGATGGCGGAGCAGCAAAAGGCCATTCAAGCCTATACATCTGCCCACGATATAGGCAAAGGAGGGGGAATGCACCTGACTCAAGCGCAGTGGAGAATGATTTCAACGTTGTGCAAGATTCTGCAACCCCCTGTGCTTGTGTGGGTTTCCTTCAGGTACTCCGGTTTCCTCTCACAGTCCAAAAATATACTGGTAGGTTATTTGAGTCCCCCCCAAAAAATGAACCCTAGCGTGAATGTGTGTGCGTGTACTTGTGGTAGGGAATATAGAGTGTAAGCTCCACTGGGGCAGGGACTCATGTGAATGGTCAAAATTTTCTCTGTAAAGCGCTGCGGAATATGTGTGCGCTCTATAAATAACTGGTAATGATTAAATAAATACCCTTGCTTATTATATCAACTGAAATTGTTCCCTTTTTGGTGAAAAAAAAATGCTGTCTGTTGATTTAGAGCCAAATACCTAGTTGAGAAATAGTGATGCTTCAACTTATATCCAAGAGCTACCTAAATAAGCAAACTGCCAAACCTAGATTTATTATTAATTTATTTATTTAAAGATGGGTTCTTGACTCATTTTGCACTAAAGGTGGGTACACACTAGGCGCTGTGCTCAGGGAGCAACATTGCCTACAGTTTCCCCTCCTGGGCCAGGTCGACGGCAGGCATACACACCGTGCAATATCACTAATGATATCGCACAGGGACGTCATGCCGGGGCCAGCTTTGGACGATGAGTCCAAATTGAGTTGCATGCACGGCCAAACCGAGGGTTGTTAGCGACCTGCGGGGCCAAGCATCACTCTTCGGCGGCGGCGATATGGTAAACTACAATGCTCAGGAGGGGGTAAATGAGCGATATACAGACGGATCCACGCTCATCTGAGGTGGCTCCATCACAGGCGTGCACTCCCGATGTGACTAGGTGATCCATTCGCCTAGTCACGACAGGAGTGCACAGAGACACTCCCATTCTGAGCGTCTCTGTCCTGGCGCGCGCACCCACCCGGACAGAGATGCTCTCCGTTCAAGTGAATAGGGCGCGCCTCCGTCACAGGCGCGCACACCCAGTTGGATGGAAACACTCTCGGTGTCAGGTGTGCCTAGTCACAGACGGAGCCACAACTAGCATGGCTCAATCTGTAGTTTACTATATCGCTAAGTGTGTACCCACCTTAAGACTGGAATCTGACTTATTTCTATTTGAGGATATCTGGTGCAAATTCTCAAAATTCTGCTTAATACAATAGAATTATGTAATTATTTTGTACCTTAATTCCTTGCAGTCTGTACAATACTGTTTCACCATATTTTCAGGGCTGATCCAAGGTTTCAAAATACCCTACGGAAAGCTTTAGCCAAATGCTTATTTTTCCACCAATACCCAAGCCCCAGCCCCTCACACAATTCATTTTTTGGAAAATGAAGACAAAATGTTTTCCTCTTATTCCTTCTACTGGCTGACTGGTAACAAAGGTTGTCTATGGGAGTTTGACAGTTAAAACATGGTCACTGTGAGGTCAAATCCAGGATGCCGACATGTACAGTACATAATGTAATTTATATAAGGGCGCTTCTAGAGAATAGGAGCCCGGTGTTCAGACTCCATCTGGGCCTCCACTTCTCTAGCCAGCAGTGCTGTAGACTCTGAGCACTAGGGTCAATAGGCGACCTTAGCGCTGTCTGAGAGTCTAGTGTGCAAGCGCAGATCTCCGGGAAAATGGCGCGGTGGTTATTTTCCCAGAGATGTTTGCTTACTGGCAATGCGCAAATCTCTGGAAAAATGGCCACCACACCATTTACTGGAGATTTGTTTAGCGATGCTGCTGCCGGAGGAGGACTCCGGAGAGGTGAGTATTTAAAAAATGGGTGCAGTGTGTGGTGTGCGCCCCCCCCCCCCCCTGGATCCTAGTGGCCCGTGTGCACCGCACGCACTGCACCCATTGTTAATACGCCAGTGAATTTATAGCATTTTATCATTGCCCGCTGTACAACTTCAAACATGGTAATTTGCCATTATGGCCTCAGATACAAACATATATTTTAAGAGAACAGACTCTGTCAAGAAAAAAGCAATCAAAATGTGATGTAAGAGCTTAAAGAAAAATATCAGTCTTTTGTGAAGCGCACCTTTGGCAAATTGACATGCAAATAGGCAAACATTTGAAATCTACCAGAAAATCTACCAGAAAATAGGATTTTAATTATCTACCGGTAAATCCTTTTCTCGTAGTCCGTAGAGGAGGGGTGGGGAACCTTTTTTCTACCGAGGGCCATTTGGATATTTATAAAATCCTTCGGGGGCCATACAAAAATTCTCAACTTAAAAAATTACCCTGCCCCCCAGTAGGTCTGCCCCTTAGAGATACTGTGTGTGCGCGCCGGAGGCGCGCTCGCCAAAAAAATGGGTGTGGCCAGTTAAAATGGGACGTGATACACATATGCCCCCAATAGTGCAGTGCCAGATCCACAATTGCCCCCACAGTGCCAGTTATACAAATGCCCCCACAGTGCCAGGTATACAGATGCCCCCACAGTGCCAGGTATACAAATGCCCCTCACAGTGCCAGGTATACAAATGCCCCTCACAGTGCCAGGTATACAAATGCCCCTCACAGTGCCAGGTATACAGATGTCCCCACAGTGGCAGGTATACAAATGCCCCTCACAGTGCCAGGTATATAGATGTCCCCACAGCAGGGCCGGCTCCAGGCCTACTAGCACCCTGAGCGAGAAAATTTAAAAGTGCCCCCCCCCCATGCGCGCGCCGAAGGCCCGCACGTTCCTGAAAAAGTGGGCGTGGCCTCCTGAAAAAGTGGGCGTGGTCTCGCCCCCCAGCAGTGCCAGCTACACATGACATGCCCTCCAGCAGTGCCAGCTACACGTGACATGACTCCCAGCAGTGCCAGCTACACATGATAGTGTTCACTTTTTAGGGCAAGTTGCTGATCACAGGGAGGGCACATTTTTAAGTTAGGTGGGCAAAATGATGTACATATTGTAATGCTTGTTGTTCCCATGTCCACACGCTAAAGCAAGGATGGACAGTGCGCGCCGAAGGCGCGCAGCAAAAATTTAGGGGAGTTACTTCGTGGGGAAGGTGCGTAGCCACATTATAGTGGCAATTCACATTACACCACACAGTAGTGCAGCTAATACACATTGCACCAGGTAGAACCTCCTATAAGAGCACGTTAGACACGTTGCGCCAGTCAGAGCACTGAGACACACTGCCCAGCCACAGACGCCTAGCGGGAACACTACATGATATGCCCCCCAGCAGTGCCAGCTACACATGACATGCCCCCCTGCAGTGCCAGCTACACGTGGCATGCCCCCCAGCAGTGCCAGCTACACGTGGCATGCCCCCCAGCAGTGCCAGCTACATAAATGGCCACACAGTTCCAGATGGATAAATGCCCCCACAGCGCAGATATGCCCCCACAGTGCCAGATACATTAATGCCCTCACAGTGCAAGATATGCCCCCACAGTGCAAGAAATGCCCCCACAGTGCCAGATACATAAATGCCCCCACAGTGCCAGATACATAAATGCCCCCACAGTGCCAGATACATAAATGCCCCCACGGTGCCTGATACATAAATGCCCCCACGGTGCCTGATACATAAATGCCCCCACAGTGCCAGATACATAAATGCCCCCACAGTGCCTGATACATAAATGCCCCCACAGTGCCTGATACATAAATGCCCCCACAGTGCCTGATACATAAATGCCCCCACAGTGCCTGATACATAAATGCCCCCACGGTGTCAGATATGTCCCCACAGTGCCAGATATGCCCCCACAGTGCCAGATATGCCCCCCACAGTGCCAGAAATGCCCCCCACAGTGCCAGAAATGCCCCCCACAGTGCCAGAAATGCCCCCCACAGAGCCAGATATGCCCCCACGGTGCCAGAAATGCCCCCACAGAGCCAGATATGCCCCCACAGAGCCAGAAATGCCCCCACAGAGACAGAAATGCCCCCACAGAGCCAGATAAATGCCCCCACAGAGCCAGATAAATGCCCCCACAGTGCCAGATAAATGCCCCCACAGTGCCAGATAAATGCCCCCACAGTGCAAGATAAATGCCCCCACAGTGCAATATATGCCCCCACAGTGCAATATATGCCCCCACAGTGCCAGATATGCCCCCCACAGTGCCAGATATGCACCCACAGTGCCAGAAATGCCCCCCACAGAGCCAGAAATGCCCCCAGTGTGCCAGAAATGCCCCCACAGTGCCAGAAATGCCCCCCACAGAGCCAAAAATTCCCCCAGTGTGCCAGAAATGCCCCCACAGTGCCAGATAAATGCCCCCACAGTGCGGATGCCCCCCCACCAAATACCTGCGGCGCTGGGGAGGAGTACTGCTGTCCGCCTGTCCGAGTGCGGGAGTCCTGGCGGGCAGGCGGGAGTGCTGGCGGGCGGGCGAGTGAGAGTGAGCCTGGGTCCGGGTCCGGGTGCGGGCGGGCGGCCACTTGTGTGCGCTATGCGCGTTGCGCGGCGCCGGCGTCTGACGTTAGACACCAGCGCCGTGCAGCGCGCATAGCGCACACACGGGCGGGACGGGCCAATGCTGCACACACAGGGCCGGCTCCAGCATCGAATATGGCGGCGCCCATTAAGGGTGGCGCCCTGCGCGGCCGCTCTATTCGAACATGCCTAGAGCCGGCCCTGCCCCACAGTGCCAGGTATACAGATGTCCCCATAGTGCCAGGTATACAGATGCCCCCACAGTGCCAGGTATACAGATGCCCCCACAGTGCCAGGTATACAAATGCCCCTCACAGTGGCAGGTATACAGATGTCCCCACAGTGCCAAGTATAAAGATGTCCCCACAGTGCCAGGTATACAGATGCCCCCCCCCCCCCCCCGTGCTGCTTACTGCTCCTTTTGGCGGGACACAGAGGAGAACGCGGCTATGTTGGGTGGCGGCGTGTATTACTTGAAACCAGCCGCCGGTTCGAGAGCAAATCAGAGCTCGTGGACCGGCAGCCGCGGCTCCTGATTGGCTGCCGGTCCGCGACCTGTGATTGGCTCATGAACCGGCGGCTGGTTTCAAGTCCTACAAGCCGCCGCTCCCACCCGACAGCCGCGCTCTCCTCCCTGTTCTGACAGCTGAGACACGCTGCCGCCGGAATGAGCGGCGGCGTGTCTCACTGAGAGAAGCGGGTGTGCCGGAGCAAACAGCTTCGCGGGCCGGAGGTTCCCCACCCCTACCGTGGAGAATGCTGGGGTCCACATTAGCACCATGGGGTATAGACGGGTCCACTAGGAGCCATTGGCACTTTAAGAGTTTGAGAATGGGGGCTGGCTCCTCCCTCTATGCCCCTCCTACCAGACTCAATCTAGATACTGTGCCCGAGGAGATGGACATATTCGAGAGAAGGATTTTACACAGATAGTGGCGAGATTCACACCAGCTCACACACAAGGCAAACCAAGCTACCTAGCTTGAAACATCAGCAATGGCTGAACAGTATTACTTACCAAGTAACAAAACAGTACTTAACCAAGAACTAAGCAGTACTGAACTAAGAAATCACTGCAGGATCACAAAGCGCTGGGCGGGAGCCCAGCATCCTCTACGGACTACGAGAAAAGGATTTACCGGTAGTTAATTAAAATCCTATTTTCTCTTACATCCTAGAGGATGCTGGGGTCCACATTAGTACCATGGGATGTACCAAAGCTCCCAGAACGGGAGGGAGAGAGCGGAGGCTCCTGCAGAACTGATTGACCAAACTTCAGGTCCTCAGAGGCCAAAGTATCAAACTTGTAGAACTTTGCAAACGTGTTCGACCCCGACCAAGTAGCCACTCAGCCAAGCTGTAAAGCCAAGACACCCAGTGCAGCCGCCCTGGAAGAACCCACCTTATGACTAGAGTGGGCCTTAACAGACGTAGGACACAGCAATCCTGCCGTAGAATACGCATGCTGGATAGTGATCCTGATCCAGCGAGAGATTGTCTGCTTAGAAGCAGGACACCAAAGTTTCTTGGGATCATACATGACAAACAGAGAGTACGATTTTCTGTGACAAGCAGTTCTCTTCACAAAGATTTTCAGAGCCCTTACAACATCCAAGGACTCTGATGAAATTGAGGAGTCAGTAGCAACTGGCACCACAATAGGCTGGTTCATATGAAATGCCGACACAACTTTTGGAAGGAACTGCGGACATGTCCTGATCCCAGCTCTATCTTCACGGAAGATCAAGTATGGGCTTTTACATGACACAGCCCCCAACTCCGACACAGATCTAGCAGAAGCCAAGGCCCTGTTAACAAAGTGACAGCCCTCCACGTGAGAAACGTGACCTCCACCCCCTGTAGAGGCTCAAACCAGTCTGACAGGAGGGACTGCAACACCACGTTAAGATCCCAAGGCCCCGTAGGTGGCACAAAGGGAGGTTGGATGTGCAGAACTCCCTTCAAAAAGGTCTGAACCTCAGGGAGGGAAGCCAACTGTTTCTGGAAGAAAATGGATAGGGCCGAAATCTGCACCTTTATGGAACCTAATCTCAGGCCCATATTCACAACTGCTTGCAGGAAGAGGAGAAATTGTCCAAGTTGAAACTCCACCGTAGGAAACTTCTTGGATTCACACCAAGACACATACTTTTTCCAAAGGCGATGGTAATGTTTTGACGTTACTCCTATCCTAGCATGTATCAGGGTAGGAATAACCTTGTTCGGAATACCCTTCCAAGCTAATATCTGGCATTCAACTTCCATGCTGTCAAATGTAGCTGTGGTAAGTCTTGATAGGCGAATGGCCCCTGCTGCAGCAGGTCCTCCCGAAGAGGAAGAGGCCTCAGTTCTTCTAGCAGTAGATCCAGAAGATCAGAGTACCAAGCCCTTCTTGGCCAGTCCGGAGCAATGAAGATTTCCTGAACTCTTGCTCTCCTTATGAGTTTGAGAACTCTTGGAATTAGTGTAAGTGGAGGAAACATGTACACCGACTGGAACACCCACGAAGTCACTAAGGCGTCCACCGCCACTGCTTGCGGGTTCCTCGACCTGGAACAATACCGCCGAAGCTTCTTGTTGAGACAAGAGGCCATCATGTCGATCTGGGGTATGCCCCAAAGATCTATTACCTCTTTGAACACCTCCGGATGGAGACTCCACTATCCTGGGTGGAGGTCCACTTCCCAGTTGTCTACTCCAGTAATGAAGATTGCAGACAGCGCCAACGAATGTTTTTCTGCCAAGAGGATGATTCTTGTTACCTCTGACATTGCAGCTCTGCTCTTCATTCCGCCCTGTCGGTTTATGTAAGCCACTGTCGTTACATTGTCCAACTGCACTTGAATGGCCCGATTTCTCAGAAGATGGGCCGCTTGGAGAAGACCGTTGTGGACGGCTCTTAGTTCCAGAATGTTTATCGGAAGGCCAACTTTCAGACTTGACCACCTTCCTTGGAAGGTTTCCCCTTGAGTGACCACGCCCCAGCCCCGGAGACTTGCATTCGTGGTTAGAAGGATCCAGTCCTGAATCCTGAACCTGCGGCCCTCCAGAAGGTGAGGTAATTGCAGCCACCAGAGGAATGAAATCCTGGCCTTTGGCGACAGATGTATTCTTTGGTGCATGTGAAGATGGGATCCCGACCACTTGTCCAGGAGATCCAGTTGGAAGGACCAAGCATGAAACCTCCATACTGTAGAGCCCCGCAAGAGGCCACCATTTCCCCCAGAAGGCGAATGCACAGATGAACCGACATCCGGGCCGGCTTCAGGACATCCAGGACCATTGTTTGAATCACCAAAGCTTTTTCCTCTGGAAGAAACACCCTCTGCACTTCGGTGTCGAGGATCATTCCCAGAAACGACAACCTCCTGGTTGGTTCCAAATGAGATTTTGGAAGATTCAGGATCCACCATGTTCCTTGAGAAGCTGAGTCATGAGAGTTATGGACCATAACAGCTTCTCCTTGGAAGATGCCTTTATCAGTAGATCGTCCAGATATGGAATTATGTTTACCCCCTGTCTGCGGAGGAGAACCATCATTTCCGCCATCACCTTGGTGAATACCGTCGGTGCTGTGGAGAGGCCGAATGGCAGAGCCTGGAACTGAAAATGACAGTCCAACAGTGCGAATCAGAGATAAGCTTGATGCGGCAGCAAAATCGGAATGTGGAGGTACGCATCCTTGATACCCAGGAATACCAGGAATTTCCCCTCCTCCAGACCTGATATCAACGCCCTTAGAGACTCCATTTTGAACTTGATCTCCCACAGAAAGGGGTTTAGTGATTTTAAGTTCAGAATGGGCCTGACCGAACCATCCGGTTTTGGTACCATGAAAAGGTTCGAATAGTAACCCGTGTTTTGCATTTGTGGAGGGACTTGTATAATGACCTGTGCCTCCACCAACTTCTGGATGGCTCCATGTAGGGTAGCCCTGTCTGCCGGCAGAGCTGGCAAGCCTGATTTGAAGAACCGATGAGGAGGGAGATCTTGATATCCCAGCCGGTACCCCTGGGACACATTATCTAGTACCCAGGGGTCCAGGCCGGATAACACCCAGACATGACTGAAATGTCTGAGTCTCGCCCCCACCGTCCCTACCTCCAGGCCGCGCTGTCCACCATCATGCGGAGGACTTTGGCGTTCCTGGGAACCCGGCGCAGCAGGTTTCCTGGATTTTGGACGGCCACCTCTGAACAAGGTGGTGGACGGTTTGGCCTTTCTCGGTTTATTAACCTGAAAGGATTGAGAAGCAGGTGAAGAAAAAGGTTTCTTCGTAGCAGGAGCTGCTAATGGAAGAAAAGGGGACTTACCCGCTGTAAACATGGAGATCCACGCATCCAACGCTTCCCCAAAAAGAGCCTGACCTGTGTAGGGTAGAGTCTCCACACCTCTCCTGGATTTCCGCTTGGGCAGACCACTGGCGCAGCCACAGTCCTCGATAAGCCGATACAGACATGGAAGAAATTCCTGCAGCCATTGAACCCAGGTCTTTCATGGATTACACCATAAATCCTGCAGAATCCTGAACGTTACGTAAAAACAATTCAACGTCACTTTTATCCATTGTATCCAAATCCTCAAGTAATGTGCCTGACCACTTTACTATAGCTTTAGAAATCCATGCACAGGCAATAGTAGGCCGTAGTATCGCCCCTGAAGCCGTGTATATGGATTTGAGCGTATTATCAATATTGCGATCAGCCGGTTCCTTTAAGGCGGTAGATCCTGGAATCGGTAAAACCACCTTTTTGGAGAGTCTGGATACAGACGCGTCCAGTGGCGCACCCAGGGGGGGTTTCCGAGCACCCAGAAACCCCCCTCCACTAAAATTTTTTTTTTTTTTTTTTTTTTAGCTGCATAAGTATTATTAATGGCTGTCTAGCGTCCTCTGCAGGCATCCTCTGCACTTGTAAGTGCAATAAAAGTTTACTTTATTTTAATTATAGTACATATATATCCATGTGCATACATATATACACATGTATATACATACATACATATAAACACACACACACACACACACACACACACACACGATATCTCCTATATATTTGCCTTAATCTGTGACTCTGTGCCCGTAACGCTGGGCGGAGTCACAGAGCTGGGCGGAGTCAACTGCATCTGCTGCAGGGAGCTACCCCATACCCAGCGCCAGCAGCAGTCAGGTGCAAGAAGACCCTACCTTACAGTATAGGAGGTGAGGATGGCCACTAGCTGCCAGCTGCTGTGCCTGTCCTGCCCCCCCCCCCCAATCACCTGTGACAGCGGGCTGTGTGCTGTGCAGTGCGGGTCCCGAAAAGGGGGCGGAGCTACGGCGTCACGAAGGGGAGGAGCTACACGGAATAGAGGGGCGGAGCTACACGGGACCAGACAGCTGAACAGTGGTGGAATCAGCATTGCAGTGACGGCCAGCCAGACTTGGTAAGTGGAGGGTGAGAGAGAAATGTGTGTGCGTGTGTGTATATAGTGGGGTGTGTGTGTTTGGATATATGTGTGAATTGTGTGTGTGTGAGGTATGTCTGTGTGTGCGCACTTTATGGACGCCACTGCTGGGGGGGCCATTACATGCAAGGACGCTACTAATATAGGGGGGGCATTACGTATAAGGACGCTACTAATATAAGGGGGGCATTACGTATAAGGACGCTACTACTATAGGGGGGGCATTACATATAAGGACGCTACTACTATAGGGGGGGCATTACGTATAAGTACGCTACTACTATAGGGGGGGCATTACGTATAAGGACGCTACTAATATAGGGGGGCATTACGTATAAGGACTCTACTACTATAGGGGGGCATTACGTATAAGGACGCTACTACTATGGGGGGGCATTACGTATAAGGACGCTACTACTATAGGGGGGCATTACGTATAAGGAGGCTACTAATACTGGGGGGCATTACATATAAGGACGCTACTACTGGGAGGGCATTACATGTAAGGATGCTACTACTACTGGGGGGGCATTATGTATAAGGACGGTACTACTACTGGGGGCACATTATGTATAAGGATGCTACTACTACAGGGGTGGCATTACGTATAAGGACGCTACTATTACTGTTGGGAGGCATTACATATAACTGCTACTACTACTGGGGGGCATTACGTATAAGGACGCTACTACTACGGGTGGGGCATTACGTATAAGGATGCTACTATTACTGTTGTGGGGCATTACATATAACTGCTACTACTACTGGGGGGGCATTATGTATAAGGACACTACTACTATTGGGGGGGCATTATGTATAAGGACGCTACTACTACTGGGGGGCATTACATATAAGGACGCTACTACTACGGGTGGGGCATTACGTATAAGGATGCTACTATTACTGTTGGGGAGCATTACATATAACTGCTACTACTACTGGGGGGGCATTATGTATAAGGACACTACTACTATTGGGGGGGCATTACGTATATGGACGCTACTACTACGGGTGGGGCATTACGTATAAGGACGCTACTACTACGGGTGGGGCATTACGTATAAGGACGCTACTACTACGGGTGGGGCATTACGTATAAGATGAATAAGATTGTGCTACATTGTGGCGTAATTTTAAATGGGGGTACTATTGTGTGGCCATGCCCCTTAGTTGTGAGACCACACCACTTTTCCCGATGCACAACAAAGGAATATGGGAGGGCGCAAAATTCATAGTTTGCAGGGGGGCGCCGAACACCCTAGCACCGGCACAGGCCACCAGTAGCAAAAGTACACCACGGCCACTGACACTATCTGCAGGGAGGGGAACAGCGCTGATATGGAGGGTACTTGCAGGCAGCGAGTCGCCGCCCGCAGCTCCTCTCCCACCTACACACCATACCTGCCGCCTGACACCCACACCCCAGGGAGAGGGCGCTAGCTCAGGCACCGCTAGATCAGCATCTGCAGCATACACACAAGGGCTGCCATGCTCAGCGGCAAGCGGTGCGGAGCATGTGCAGCGGGACAGCGCCAGGACGGGACCCGCACAGATTAACATTGCTGCTGGGCCGGAGCTCCCTCCGTCTGCAGCCTAAGGACGCGCGCCGCACCTCTCCAGGGAAACACCATGCCTGCCCGCCCACAGGGCTCCGGACGCTTACCTATGCTCCGCGATCACAGCAGCTGACGCTGCCATGCAGGATGGAGGAATGACGCCCGTCAGACGGGGCGGACAGTGTGCGGCGGAACGGGGCCAGGAAGGAATGCTGACCACGACCCATTGCTGCTGGGTCTGAGTTCCCTCCCTCTGCAGTCACCATCTCACAGCAGCAGCCTGGAGGTTAGTGGCCACCACGACCAGCACATCCTTACCTCACACATACCTCACACATACCTCACATATACCTCACATACCTCACACATGACAGCAAAGGTACACACACTGTGACATCACACCTGTAGCCCACCCCTATATCTGCTAAGTACTCCCCGTCACTATGCCCTGTCACCCTCATCCTGCTCTCTAACTGCCTGTCTGTGTACTGGCCTTCACCCCTCTTACACCATCACCAACCCTCACTAACTACCACAGAGACTATGTGCACTGATATCTGCCCCTCCACCACCTGCAGCGCCCCTGGACCCCTCCCCATCCCCCGCAAACCCCCGCACCTGCCCCACCACCACCCGTGGCACCCCCACCCACTTCGCCTTCGGACCCCCTACCCCACCCGCAGTGTCTTCCAAACCCCTCCCCCATCTGCAGCAGCCCCTCCCCCATCCGCTGCACCCCCGGACCCATCCCCTGCACCCCCACCCCTCCAGCAACCGCAACACTTTCGGTCCCACTACCCCACCCGCAGCACTCACCCCACCACCAACCACTCCACCTGCGGACCCCCTACACCACCTGCTCCTCCACCACCTACAGCCCCTCCCGATCCACCGTACCCTCACCCCCCTCCCTCCCTCCCCCACCCGCAGCGCCTCCAGGCCCCCTACCTCACCCGCAACACCTGCACCCTTCTCCACCAGCAGCGCCTCCGAAACCCCTCCCCCATCCGCAACAGCCCCTCACCCGCCTCCCCCACCCACAGCACCCCCACCCCTCCCGCATCCCCTGACCCCCTCCCCATCCGCTGAACCCCCGCACTCACCCCTCCCCCATCCGCTGCACCCACTGACCCATCCCCTACACCCCCACCTCTCCAGCAACCGCAACACCTTCGGACCCATTACCCCACCCTCAGCACCCACCCCTCCACCACCCACTGCACCTCCGGACCTCCTACACCACCCACTCCTCCACCACCTGCAGCCCCTCCCCATCCACCGCACCCCCACCCGCTGCGCCTCCAGGCCCCCTACCTCGCCCGCAACACCTGCACCCTTCCACCCTGCAGCGCCTCCGGAACCCCTCCCTCATCTGCAACAGCCCCTCACCCGCCTCTCCCCCACCCACAGCACCTCACCTCTCCCACACTCCCGGACCACCTCCACCATCCGCTGCACCCCCGCACCCACCCCCTATCCCACCCGCGCACACACCCCTCCACCACCTGCAGCACCTCCAGACCCCCTCCCCCATCCACCGCAAATCCACACACCTGTCCCTCCACCACCCGTGGCACCCCCACCCACAGCGCCTACGGACCACACACCTCAACACACACGGACCCTCCCTCCTCCGGACCCCTAACCCCATTCACTGCACCCCCCCCTCTCCCACCCGCAACGCCTCCACACCTCCTACCCACCCGCCACACCCTTTCCCACCCGCAGTACCTCTGGAACCCCTCCCCCATCCAGCCCAGCATCTGCCCCTCCCCCACCTGCCCCGCCCCCACACACAACGCCCCCCCGGCCCCCTCCCCCGGTACCCACCCGCGGCGCCTCCAGACCCCCTATGACACCCGCCCCTCCACCACCTACATCACCTCCGGACCCCCTCCCCCATCCGCCACACCCCACATCTGGCTCTCCCCCGCCCGCTGCACCTTTGGATCCCCTACCCCACCCACGCAGCAGGCCCTTCCCAATCCGCATCGCCTACACCATTCGCAACAGCACCGCACCCGCCACTTCCCCACCCTCGTTACCCCCGCATCCACCCCTCCCCCACCCACCGCGCCCCCTGGACACCTCCCCCATCCACTGCACACCCGCACCCACCCCTTCCCCATCTGCAGCGCCTTCGGAACCCCTCCTCCATCCGCAACAGCCCTGCAGCTGCCATCCCCCACCTGCGACACCCCTGCTCCTACCCCACCCACAGCGCCTTCATACCCCCTCCCCCATCCGCGGTCCCCACTCCCCAAACCCCTTCCTGTTGCAAGGGACTACGCCCCCTTCACCATCGGAAGGCCTTTCATTGTGCAATATTCAAACACTAACAAAACTAGGAATGCAGGGAATACTCCATATATTGAACCCCAGAAAGGCGTGCAGGGATTAAAGGGGCGTAGCCCCTTCCGACAGTGTGAAGAGCGCCCGTAGGGCGCGATGAAGCACCTAGTAGATATATATATATATATATATACATGTGTATATATATATATATATATATATGTGTACTGTATGTGTGTGTACATATATATATATATATATATATGTATGCATGTTTAATATGCTATGTATATGTGTATATGTATGTGTGTGTGTGTGTGTGTATATATATATATATATATATATATATATATATATACACACACACACACACACACACACACACAGACACACTAGTTTTACGGACCCAGCATATACTGGGTCACCTCAGTCCCCACCCCCGTGATTGGCTCCGCCCAGTTCTGGAACCCCCCCCCCCCCATGCAAATCCTGCGTTTGCCACTGGCGTCCACTATGGGTAGGTTTTCCTATTTCTTTCTATCCTCCTCCGGGAAAAGGAAAGCAACCAAAACCTTTCTAGGGATCTGATTTTTTTTCTCTGGATTTTCCCATGCACTTTCAAAAATAGCATTTAATTCTTTGGACGCAGGGAAGGTTAGCGAGGCTATCTTATTATCAATGAAGTAAGCCTCCTCAACCTGCTCAGGAGTTGTGTCAGCAATATTAAAATATCAACTGCACCCCTTTAGCAAGAGGTGTGGCCTCTCTGAGCACATCCCCATCACCGTCTGCCGTGTCAGTGTCGGTATCCGTGTCATCTTGCATAATCTGGGCAAGAGCACGTTTGTGGGAACCTACAGAGGGGGGTCCTGAGGTAACAGAACCGGACCAAACTGCCATAGAATTCTGTAAAACCTGAGTTGCAGATTAATTCTGAGCAACCCTAGTATAAATCTGAGAAACCATAGTTTTGATAGAGGACAACCACTCAGGTACCCTTGCTGGTATCTGAGATGGTTCCGGTATGAAAGATAGATACTGTAGTGTCTAGTTAGACAGTCAATAGATAGACACCATATGTTAGACAGATATTAGGTCGACAGGGCCAAAAGGTCGACAGGGTCAAAATGTCGACATGGAAAAGGTCGACAGGTCAAAAGGTTGACAGGTCAAAAGGTCGACATGAAAATGGTCGACATAAAAAAGGTAAACAGCATGTTTTTTGCATTTTTATGGTTTGTGTGGATAGTTTTGTCATCTGGGACCCCGATTGTAGAAAGGCATACCCTCGCGGGGCTCGCTTCGCTCGCCACGCTTCGGGCACGGTGGCTCGCTGCGCTCGCCACAAGGTTTATAACCAACTCTATGCCGACATGGATAGAGAAAGTATGAAATAATCCAAAAACATGTTACATAAAAAAAAATTGTCTATCTTTTATGTCGACATTTTCATGTCGACCTTTTGACCATGTTGACCTTTTGACCTGTCGACCTTTTTCATGTCGACCCTTTGACCCTGTCGACCTTTTGACCCTGTCTACCTAATGTCTGTCTAATATATGGTGTCTATCTATTGACTGTCTAACTAGACACTGTCTATCTTTCAAACGGATAGGATCTGTGCTACAACAGTGCAATCCTGATTACATGGGATGAGATCATCCTGAGAGGACATATCCTCAGCCGCAAATGACATACAGTCACACACACACACACACACACACACACACACACACACACACACACACACACACACACACACACACACACACACACACACACGTAAAGCTAAACAGAGTTTCCCCCCTGAGAATGGCAAGAGAGACACAGAGATTGGAGCCAATCCACAAACAGCGCTGTTTTGATAAAGGACAACCCTTACCAGTGCCCACTGTGTACTGTAATAGTTACACAGAACTATTTTGCCCCCCCCCCCCTTCTACAACCCCCTGGTACCGCACAGGATAGCTGGAGTTGCTTGGAGGGACAGCTCTGTCAGTGTCTGTGTACAGGAACTGCAGGCAGGAAATTGGCGCTGAACACTGCTGGGTCCGCTCTGAGGAGAAGCTCTGCACCTTGAAGATGGCGCGCCTTCCCGCAAAAATTATTTTTACTGGCCTAAGGATTCCATCACAAGGTGAGGGATTCCATCCCCTGTGAGCGTCTGAGTACGGAGGAATCTGACGCTAGCCTGGGGATTCAGTCTCCGGTTAGCGTCTGTGACCAATGTAGGGTATTAAGACGCTGGCTCAGGATGCCCCTCATAGCGCCAACACTGTGTGCCGCTGAGCCTTCCAAAGCGCAGCCTCTCAGAGCTGCGCTCCTACCCTTGTGCCGCCATATCTCGCCATCTTCTGACCTTCTGGCTCTGTAAGGGGGTGGCGGCATGCTCCCGGGGTGAGCGATCCCCTGTGGCGGGGAACGTTCGATCCCCTCAGGAGCTCAGGGTCCTGTCAGCGGAGATAGTGGCTAAGACCCCGCAGGGCGGACACTACTCCCTCCCTAAGTCCCTCGAAGAAGGGAGGCTGTTGCCAGCAGCCTCCCTGTAAAATAATAAACTTTTACTAAAGAAGCTCCGGAGAGCTCCCCTAGCTGTGACCGGTTCCTCTGGGCACATTTTCTAAACTGAGTCTGGTTGGAGGGGCATAGAGGGAGGAGCCAGCCCACACTCTCAAACTCTTAAGGTGTCAGTAGCTCTTAGTGGACCCGTCTATACCCCATGGTAATAATGTGGACTCCAGCATCCTCTAGGACGTACTAGAAAAATGGTTTACTATATGCAAAAATATTTTTAAAGAATAACAAAACAACTGTAGACTAATAATCCAAAGAAATCTAAATCTAAATATACATTAGCTCTTCTTAATACTGACCTAAACATATTTGATTTGCAAAAATTGTATATTTCAAGTTGAAACGGGTCCGGCCACACCTAGTTAATCCTGAACACGTGTGTGCTGTTCTAGCCAAAGGAGTGAAAGGCAAAGCAAATAAAATTGCTATAATTTACCATTACAAGGAGCATACAGGAATATTCCACTCATTCTTTTATTATTTGATGCTGAAAGGCTTTTCATATAGTAGTATGGCGTTTAAACCATTCAAAGTTAAATTAAGTGTGATATGTATAGTATGCACACTAACTGTTCTTCCAAAATTATTTCTATACTCTTCTCTTCTGGTGAAAGCCAAAGTTAATTATACTTTTTTTAAATCCTTTAAAATTTATCATTAACTATACTACTGCAGATAAGGATTATTTTTATCAGAGGTTTTTGTTCTCCCTTAAAATATATAATTGAACAATCCTATGCAATAATGTAACATTTTATTAACTTTTAAAAATGAAAGGCATTATATATAAGGGGATGTAGACAATCAAAATGTCGACAACAAAAATGTCGAATGACAAAATGTTAACAGCCAAAAGGTTGACCTTGGCGTAAGGTCAACTGGGTCATAAACTCAAAAATTAAAATTTAGACACACTGGCTTCTTTGTGCGCACTGGATGATTTCGTAGTCTGTTTGATCAAATGTGAGAGGGTGCTAAAGCTGAGTCTATCCATATACTTTTTGTTTGCAAATACTATATTTTTTTCCAAGCACAACATTTTGAAGATTAATGAGGACATTAATTATTGGTCCAAAATAGAGATGATCACTCCTGAGGAAATTCTGTATTGACAGTAGGTCCATGTCATGGGGAATGCAGGTGTACAAACTTGTAACATCCATAGTGACCAATGTGGTGGTTTCATGTAATGGTCTTAGATTCCCTAGACGTAAAAAATACTATGTGGTGTCCCTCAAATAGTTTAGAATTCTGCAAATACAAGCCTTAAAATTAGTTGTCAACTAATGGTGAAGGTGGTTGGTTGAGTTATACCCCTTTCACACCGCACAAATAACCTGGTATCTACCCGGCATGTTGCCGGGTCGACACAGGTCGACGTGCTGTGTGAAAAGGGCATAGCCGAAATTGCGGGTCGCCTGACCCGTAAATTCAACCCGGGAATAGAGCAGTGTTATACCCGGGTTGAATACCGGGCCAGTGGCTGCATAAACGGGCTCCCGGGTCGATGCGTCCCGGGACCTGTTTACTACAGCAGGGAGAGGCAGCGCGGAGATGATCTCATCTCCCAGGGCCGCCTCCACCTCCACTGCCGTCTCCGCCCCCCTCCGCTATGGCAACCCGTCCGGCATATTGCCGGGTCGGGGAAGCCTGCAGCAGCTGCCAATGCCGGATCCCACCCGGGAAGGACCCGTTTCCAATTCCCGGGTGGGATCCGGCATTGGCAGTGTGAAAGGGGTATTATTGGATTTTATTATGGACTTTCTGGGAGGTTTAGTCTAATGATGAATGGGTTCGGTTCCTCGGGATACGAACCCCCCCGAACTTCATCCATTTTACACGGTTCCGAGGCAGCCTCGGATCTTCCCGCCTTGCTCGGTTAACCCGAGCACGCACGAACGTCATCATCCCGCTGTCGGATTCTCGCGAGATTCGTATTCTGTATAAGGAGCCGCGCGTCGCCGCCATTTTCACTCGTTCATTGGAGATGATAGTGAGAGGACGTGCAGCGTTCTCTCAGTTTCTGTGTTCAGTGTGCTGCAAATATCTGTGCTAAGTGTGCTTGCAAATATCTGTGCTCAGTGTGCTGAAAATATCTACGTTCTCTGCCTGAAAAACGCTCCATATCTGTGCTGCATTGTAGTATATACTGTAGTAGGAGGACAGTGCAGAATTTTGCTGACCACCAGTATATATATAGCAGTACGGTACAGTAGTCCACTGCTCTACCTCTGTGTCGTCAAGTATACTATCCATCCATACCTGTGCTGCATTTTAGTTGTGCGCAGTATATATAGTAGGAGGACAGTGCAGAATTTTGCTGACCACCAGTATATATATAGCAGTATGGTACAGTAGACCACTGCTCTACCTCTGTGTCGTCAAGTATACTATGCATCCATACCTGTGCTGCATTTTAGTTGTGCGCAGTATATAGTAGGAGGGGACAGGGCAGAATGTTGCTGTGACCACCAGTATATATATAGCAGTACGGTACAGTAGTCCACTGCTCTACCTCTGTGTCGTCAAGTATACTATGCATCCATACCTGTGCTGCATTTTAGTTGTGCGCAGTATATAGTAGGATGGGACAGTGCAGAATGTTGCTGTGACCACCAGTATATATATATAGCAGTATGGTACAGTAGTCCACTGCTCTACCTCTGTGTTGTCAAGTATACTATGCATCCATACCTGTGCTGCATTTTAGTTGTGCGCAGTATATAGTAGGGGGGGACAGTGCAGAATGTTGCTGACCACCAGTATATATATAGCAGTACGGTACAGTAGTCCACTGCTCTACCTCTGTGTCGTCAAGTATACTATGCATCCATACCTGTGCTGCATTTTAGTTGTGCGCAGTGTATAGTAGGAGGGGACATTGCAGAATGTTGCTGTGACCACCAGTATATTTATAGCAGTACGGTACAGTAGTCCACTGCTCTAGCTCTGTGTCGTCAAGTATACTACAAAAGTTCAGCAAAATAACCCAAAAATCAAAATTAAAAGCGTCTGATGAGAAGCGTAAACTTGCCAATATGCCATTTACGACACGGAGTGGCAAGGAACGGCTGAGGCCCTGGCCTATGTTCATGGCTAGTGGTTCAGATTCACACGAGGATGGAAGCACTCATCCTCTCGCTAGAAAACTGCAGTGCCACTCCTAGATGGGCCAGGTGTTTGTGTCGGCCACTTGTGTTGCTTAGCTTAGTCACACAGCTACCTCATTGCATCTCTTTTTTTCTTTGCATCATGTGCTGTTTGGGGACTATTTTTTAAATCTGCCATCCTGTCTGACACTGCAGTGCCACTCCTAGATGGGCCAGGTGTTTGTGTCGGCCACTTGTGTCGCTTAGCTTAGTCACACAGCTCCCTCATTGCACCTCTTTTTTTCTTTGCATCATGTGCTGTTTGGGGACTATTTTTTAAATCTGCAATCCTGTCTGACACTGCAGTGCCACTCCTAGATGGGCCAGGTGTTTGTGTCGGCCACTTGGGTCGCTTAGTTTAGTCACACAGCTACTCATTGCACCTCTTTTTTTCTTTGCATCATGTGCTGTTTGGGGACTATTTTTTAAATCTGCCATCCTGTCTGACACTGCAGTGCCACTCCTAGAGGGGCCAGGTGTTTGTGTCGGCCACTTGGGTCGCTTAGCTTAGTCACACAGCTACCTCATTGCACCTCTTTTTTTCTTTGCATCATGTGCTGTTTGGGGACTATTTTTTAAATCTCCCATCCTGTCTGACACTGCAGTGCCACTCCTAGATGGGCCTGGTGTTTGTGTCGGCCACTTGGGTCGCTTAGCTTAGTCACACAGCTACCTCATTGCACTTCTTTTTTTCTTTGCATCATGTGCTGTTTGGGGACTATTTTTTAAATCTGCCGTCCTGTTTGACACTGCAGTGCCACTCCTAGATGGGCCAGGTGTTTGTGTCGGCCACTTGGGTCGCTTAGTTTAGTCACACAGCTACTCATTGCACCTCTTTTTTTCTTTGCATCATGTGCTGTTTGGGGACTATTTTTTAAATCTGCCATCCTGTCTGACACTGCAGTGCCACTCCTAGATGGGCCAGGTGTTTGTGTCGGCCACTTGGGTCGCTTAGCTTAGTCACACAGCTACCTCATTGCACCTCTTTTTTTCTTTGCATCATGTGCTGTTTGGGGACTATTTTTTAAATCTGCCATCCTGTCTGACACTGCAGTGCCACTCCTAGATGGGCCAGGTGTTTGTGTCGGCCACTTGTGTCGCTTAGCTTAGTCACACAGCTCCCTCATTGCACCTCTTTTTTTCTTTGCATCATGTGCTGTTTGCGGACTATTTTTTAAATCTGCAATCCTGTCTGACACTGCAGTGCCACTCCTAGATGGGCCAGGTGTTTGTGTCGGCCACTTGGGTCGCTTAGTTTAGTCACACAGCTACTCATTGCACCTCTTTTTTTCTTTGCATCATGTGCTGTTTGGGGACTATTTTTTAAATCTGCCATCCTGTCTGACACTGCAGTGCCACTCCTAGAGGGGCCAGGTGTTTGTGTCGGCCACTTGGGTCGCTTAGCTTAGTCACACAGCTACCTCATTGCACCTCTTTTTTTCTTTGCATCATGTGCTGTTTGGGGACTATTTTTTAAATCTGCCATCCTGTCTGACACTGCAGTGCCACTCCTAGATGGGCCAGGTGTTTGTGTCGGCCACTTGGGTCGCTTAGTTTAGTCACACAGCTACTCATTGCACCTCTTTTTTTCTTTGCATCATGTGCTGTTTGGGGACTATTTTTTAAATCTGCCGTCCTGTCTGACACTGCAGTGCCACTCCTAGAGGAGCCAGGTGTTTGTGTCGGCCACTTGGGTCGCTTAGTTTAGTAGCACAGCTACTCATTGCACCTCTTTTTTTCTTTGCATCATGTGCTGTTTTTTGGGACTATTTTTTAAATCTCCCATCCTGTCTGACACTGCAGTGCCACTCCTAGAGGGGCCAGGTGTTTGTGTCGGCCACTTGGGTCGCTTAGCTTAGTCACACAGCTACCTCATTGCACTTCTTTTTTTCTTTGCATCATGTGCTGTTTGGGGACTATTTTTTAAATCTGCCGTCCTGTCTGACACTGCAGTGCCACTCCTAGATGGGCCAGGTGTTTGTGTCGGCCACTTGGGTCGCTTAGTTTAGTCACACAGCTACTCATTGCACCTCTTTTTTTCTTTGCATCATGTGCTGTTTGGGGACTATTTTTTAAATCTGCCATCCTGTCTGACACTGCAGTGCCACTCCTAGATGGGCCAGGTGTTTGTGTCGGCCACTTGGGTCGCTTAGCTTAGTCACACAGCTACCTCATTGCACCTCTTTTTTCTTTGCATCATGTGCTGTTTGGGGACTATTTTTTAAATCTGCCATCCTGTCTGACACTGCAGTGCCACTCCAAGATGGGCCTGGTGTTTGTGTCGGCCACTTGGGTCGCTTAGTTTAGTCACACAGCTACTCATTGCACCTCTTTTTTTCTTTGCATCATGTGCTGTTTGGGGACTATTTTTTAAATCTGCCATCCTGTCTGACACTGCAGTGCCACTCCTAGAGGGGCCAGGTGTTTGTGTCGGCCACTTGGGTCACTTAGCTTAGTCACACAGCTACCTCATTGCACCTCTTTTTTTCTTTGCATCATGTGCTGTTTGGGGACTATTTTTTAAATCTCCCATCCTGTCTGACACTGCAGTGCCACTCCTAGATGGGCCAGGTGTTTGTGTCGGCCACTTGGGTCGCTTAGCTTAGTCACACAGCTACCTCATTGCACTTCTTTTTTTCTTTGCATCATGTGCTGTTTGGGGACTATTTTTTAAATCTGCCGTCCTGTTTGACACTGCAGTGCCACTCCTAGATGGGCCAGGTGTTTGTGTCGGCCACTTGGGTCGCTTAGTTTAGTCACACAGCTACTCATTGCACCTCTTTTTTTCTTTGCATCATGTGCTGTTTGGGGACTATTTTTTAAATCTGCCATCCTGTCTGACACTGCAGTTCCACTCCTAGATGGGCCAGGTGTTTGTGTCGGCCACTTGGGTCGCTTAGCTTAGTCACACAGCTACCTCATTGCACCTCTTTTTTTCTTTGCATCATGTGCTGTTTGGGGACTATTTTTTAAATCTGACATCCTGTCTGACACTGCAGTGCCACTCCTAGATGGGCCAGGTGTTTGTGTCGGCCACTTGTGTCGCTTAGCTTAGTCACACAGCTCCCTCATTGCACCTCTTTTTTTCTTTGCATCATGTGCTGTTTGGGGACTATTTTTTAAATCTGCCATCCTGTCTGACACTGCAGTGCCACTCCTAGATGGGCCAGGTGTTTGTGTCGGCCACTTGGGTCGCTTAGCTTAGTCACACAGCTACCTCATTGCACCTCTTTTTTCTTTGCATCATGTGCTGTTTGGGGACTATTTTTTAAATCTGCCATCCTGTCTGACACTGCAGTGCCACTCCTAGATGGGCCAGGTGTTTGTGTCGGCCACTTGTGTCGCTTAGCTTAGTCACACAGCTCCCTCATTGCACCTCTTTTTTTCTTTGCATCATGTGCTGTTTGGGGACTATTTTTTAAATCTGCAATCCTGTCTGACACTGCAGTGCCACTCCTAGATGGGCCAGGTGTTTGTGTCGGCCACTTGAGTCGCTTAGTTTAGTCACACAGCTACTCATTGCACCTCTTTTTTTCTTTGCATCATGTGCTGTTTGGGGACTATTTTTTAAATCTGCCATCCTGTCTGACACTGCAGTGCCACTCCTAGAGGGGCCAGGTGTTTGTGTCGGCCACTTGGGTCGCTTAGCTTAGTCACACAGCTACCTCATTGCACCTCTTTTTTTCTTTGCATCATGTGCTGTTTGGGGACTATTTTTTAAATCTCCCATCCTGTCTGACACTGCAGTGCCACTCCTAGATGGGCCAGGTGTTTGTGTCGGCCACTTGGGTCGCTTAGCTTAGTCACACAGCTACCTCATTGCACTTCTTTTTTTCTTTGCATCATGTGCTGTTTGGGGACTATTTTTTAAATCTGCCGTCCTGTTTGACACTGCAGTGCCACTCCTAGATGGGCCAGGTGTTTGTGTCGGCCACTTGGGTCGCTTAGTTTAGTCACACAGCTACTCATTGCACCTCTTTTTTTCTTTGCATCATGTGCTGTTTGGGGACTATTTTTTAAATATGCCATCCTGTCTGACACTGCAGTGCCACTCCTAGATGGGCCAGGTGTTTGTGTCGGCCACTTGGGTCGCTTAGCTTAGTCACACAGCTACCTCATTGCACCTCTTTTTTTCTTTGCATCATGTGCTGTTTGGGGACTATTTTTTAAATCTGCCATCCTGTCTGACACTGCAGTGCCACTCCTAGATGGGCCAGGTGTTTGTGTCGGCCACTTGGGTCGCTTAGCTTAGTCACACAGCTACCTCATTGCAACTCTTTTTTTCTTTGCATCATGTGCTGTTTGGGGACTATTTTTTAAATCTGCCATCCTGTCTGACACTGCAGTGCCACTCCTAGATGGGCCAGGTGTTTGTGTCGGCCACTTGGGTCGCTTAGTTTAGTCACACAGCTACTCATTGCACCTCTTTTTTTCTATGCATCATGTGCTTTTTGGGGACTATTTTTTAAATCTGCCGTCCTGTCTGACACTGCAGTGCCACTCCTAGATGGGCCAGGTGTTTGTGTCGGACACTTGGGTCGCTTAGTTTAGTAGCACAGCTACTCATTGCACCTCTTTTTTTCTTTGCATCATGTGCTGTTTGGGAACTATTTTTTAAATCTGCCATCCTGTCTGACACTGCAGTGCCACTCCTAGAGGGGCCAGGTGTTTGTGTCGGCCACTTGGGTCGCTTAGTTTAGTCACACAGCTACTCATTGCACCTCTTTTTTTCTTTGCATCATGTGCTGTTTGGGGACTATTTTTTAAATCTGCCATCCTGTCTGACACTGCAGTGCCACTCCTAGATGGGCCAGGTGTTTGTGTCGGCCACTTGGGTCGCTTAGCTTAGTCACACAGCTACCTCATTGCACTTCTTTTTTTCTTTGCATCATGTGCTGTTTGGGGACTATTTTTAAATCTGCCGTCCTGTTTGACACTGCAGTGCCACTCCTAGATGGGCCAAGTGTTTGTGTCGGCCACTTGGGTCGCTTAGTTTAGTCACACAGCTACTCATTGCACCTCTTTTTTTCTTTGCATCATGTGCTGTTTGGGGACTATTTTTTAAATCTGCCATCCTGTCTGACACTGCAGTGCCACTCCTAGATGGGCCAGGTGTTTGTGTCGGCCACTTGGGTCGCTTAGCTTAGTCACACAGCTACCTCATTGCACCTCTTTTTTTCTTTGCATCATGTGCTGTTTGGGGACTATTTTTTAAATCTGCCATCCTGTCTGACACTGCAGTGCCACTCCTAGATGGGCCAGGTGTTTGTGTCGGCCACTTGTGTCGCTTAGCTTAGTCACACAGCTCCCTCATTGCACCTCTTTTTTTCTTTGCATCATGTGCTGTTTGGGGACTATTTTTTAAATCTGCAATCCTGTCTGACACTGCAGTGCCACTCCTAGATGGGCCAGGTGTTTGTGTCGGCCACTTGAGTCGCTTAGTTTAGTCACACAGCTACTCATTGCACCTCTTTTTTTCTTTGCATCATGTGCTGTTTGGGGACTATTTTTTAAATCTGCCATCCTGTCTGACACTGCAGTGCCACTCCTAGAGGGGCCAGGTGTTTGTGTCGGCCACTTGGGTCGCTTAGCTTAGTCACACAGCTACCTCATTGCACCTCTTTTTTTCTTTGCATCATGTGCTGTTTGGGGACTATTTTTTAAATCTCCCATCCTGTCTGACACTGCAGTGCCACTCCTAGATGGGCCAGGTGTTTGTGTCGGCCACTTGGGTCGCTTAGCTTAGTCACACAGCTACCTCATTTCACTTCTTTTTTTCTTTGCATCATGTGCTGTTTGGGGACTATTTTTTAAATCTGCCGTCCTGTTTGACACTGCAGTGCCACTCCTAGATGGGCCAGGTGTTTGTGTCGGCCACTTGGGTCGCTTAGTTTAGTCACACAGCTACTCATTGCACCTCTTTTTTTCTTTGCATCATGTGCTGTTTGGGGACTATTTTTTAAATCTGCCATCCTGTCTGACACTGCAGTGCCACTCCTAGATGGGCCAGGTGTTTGTGTCGGCCACTTGGGTCGCTTAGCTTAGTCACACAGCTACCTCATTGCACCTCTTTTTTTCTTTGCATCATGTGCTGTTTGGGGACTATTTTTTAAATCTGCTATCCTGTCTGACACTGCAGTGCCACTCCTAGATGGGCCAGGTGTTTGTGTCGGCCACTTGGGTCGCTTAGCTTAGTCACACAGCTACCTCATTGCACCTCTTTTTTTCTTTGCATCATGTGCTGTTTGGGGACTATTTTTTAAATCTGCCATCCTGTCTGACACTGCAGTGCCACTCCTAGATGGGCCAGGTGTTTGTGTCGGCCACTTGGGTCGCTTAGTTTAGTCACACAGCTACTCATTGCACCTCTTTTTTTCTATGCATCATGTGCTGTTTGGGGACTATTTTTTAAATCTGCCGTCCTGTCTGACACTGCAGTGCCACTCCTAGATGGGCCAGGTGTTTGTGTCGGACACTTGGGTCGCTTAGTTTAGTAGCACAGCTACTCATTGCACCTCTTTTTTTCTTTGCATCATGTGCTGTTTGGGGACTATTTTTTAAATCTGCCATCCTGTCTGACACTGCAGTGCCACTCCTAGAGGGGCCAGGTGTTTGTGTCGGCCACTTGGGTCGCTTAGTTTAGTCACACAGCTACTCATTGCACCTCTTTTTTTCTATGCATCATGTGCTGTTTGGGGACTATTTTTTAAATCTGCCATCCTGTCTGACACTGCAGTGCCACTCCTAGATGGGCCAGGTGTTTGTGTCGGCCACTTGTGTCGCTTAGCTTAGTCACACAGCTCCCTCATTGCACCTCTTTTTTTCTTTGCATCATGTGCTGCTTGGGGACTATTTTTTAAATCTGCAATCCTGTCTGACACTGCAGTGCCACTCCTAGATGGGCCAGGTGTTTGTGTCGGCCACTTGAGTCGCTTAGTTTAGTCACACAGCTACTCATTGCACCTCTTTTTTTCTTTGCATCATGTGCTGTTTGGGGACTATTTTTTAAATCTGCCATCCTGTCTGACACTGCAGTGCCACTCCTAGATGGGCCAGGTGTTTGTGTCGGCCACTTGGGTCGCTTAGTTTAGTCACACAGCTACTCATTGCACCTCTTTTTTTCTTTGCATCATGTGCTGTTTGGGGACTATTTTTTAAATCTGCCATCCTGTCTGACACTGCAGTGCCACTCCTAGATGGGCCAGGTGTTTGTGTCGGCCACTTGGGTCGCTTAGTTTAGTCACACAGCTACTCATTGAACCTCTTTTTTCTTTGCATCATGTGCTGTTTGGGGACTATTTTTTAAATCTGCCATCCTGTCTGACACTGCAGTGCCACTCCTAGATGGGCCAGGTGTTTGTGTCGGCCACTTGGGTCGCTTAGTTTAGTCACACAGCTACTCATTGCACCTCTTTTTTTCTTTGCATCATGTGCTGTTTGGGGACTATTTTTTAAATCTGCCATCCTGTCTGACACTGCAGTGCCACTCCTAGAGGAGCCAGGTGTTTGTGTCGGCCACTTGGGTCGCTTAGCTTAGTCACACAGCTACCTCATTGCACCTCTTTTTTTCTTTGCATCATGTGCTGTTTGGGGACTATTTTTTTAAATCTGCCATCCTGTCTGACACTGCAGTGCCACTCCTAGATGGGCCAGGTGTTTGTGTCGGCCACTTGGGTCGCTTTGCTTAGTCACACAGCTACCTCATTGCACCTCTTTTTTTCTTTGCATCATGTGCTGTTTGGGGACTATTTTTTAAATCTGCCATCCTGTCTGACACTGCAGTGCCACTCCTAGATGGGCCAGGTGTTTGTGCCGCCCACTTGGGTCGCTTAGCTTAGTCATCCAGCGACCTCGGTGCAAATTTTAGGACTCAAAATAATACTGTGAGGTGTGAGGTGTTCAGAATAGACTGGAAATGAGTGGAAATTATGGTTATTGAGGTTAATAATACTATAGGATCAAAATTACCCCCAAATTCTATGATTTAAGCTGATTTTGAGGGTTTAAAAAAAAAAAACACCCGAATCCAAAACACACCCGAATCCGATAAAATATTTTAAGGGAGGTTTTGCCAAAAAGCGTCCGAATCCAAAACATGGCCGCGGAACCGAATCCAAAACCAATACACAAAACCCGAAAAATTTCCGGTGCACATCTCTTGTAAATATGTCCTTCTGAATGTGAGGTAGTGTCCCGTTGTTTAGAAATCTCCTGCATTGATTTGTTTTGTTGGGTTGTTGCCAAATTTTCACTGGTCTCCCAGGTGGTTTATCAGTGAAGCTTGTACTGTTAATTTGGTTCTTAATGATACTTATGCCCATTTTGGCATTAGTGACACCTCTATTGGATTTCCTGATTACAAGTTACATTAAGTCTAATTAACACTGTTTTATAGAGCAATCCAGCATATACTGTACACAAATTAGTTTCCCAGTAATGGGGACATTTTAGATCCCCAATCCTCTTAGAATAAGCCTGTCCTTAAAGTGATCTACTGTAAAATACTGTAGCACATAAATAATAGTTTCCCTCTTCTGGAGGCATATTAAAACCAAGTATAAACTCTTAAAGCCAACAGGTGCTGCTCAGTCGCTTAAACGTTCAATATTACGTCAGCAGCTGTGGAATAAAAAAAAAAAAGGATTCCACTCTTTCTGGATTATCTCTTGATTGAAGTGCAAAATTTTCCATGCCTCCTAAAAAAGTAGCCAACTTGTTATATTAATACTGTCCAGCGAATATCAGTACTGACCAACAGGGCCGTAACTATGTGTGAACAGAGGGGGCACGCACATAGCGCTGCAAGGTAGGGGGCGTTGTTGGTAGCACTTGCTCAATCATCTGTTTTAATTACTTTCACTTGCAGCTTCCCCCCTTTTTTGAAGCCCAGCATCTCCTGACCACTCGTGTCTCCTACCCCCACCCCTTCCGTCACTAATTCCTATACAACATTCATGAATTTGACTTGATAGCTTAAAGAAAAATATGAACTAGCGCTCAACTGGCACATTCTGACCAGAGATCCAAAATGTGTGCAAAGGGCATCATACTGTAACATGGGCTTTCTCTAAGATCAATTTTGTCATGCCCCTTCCCCACCTTCCCCACGAGGCATGCGCCTTATGTCCCTATTGGAAAAATGTAGCGGGGGTGCCAATTCTCTTTCTGGCACAGGGCACCAAAAAGTCTAGTTATGGCTCTGCTGACCAAGTAGAGTCAGCTTGTAAAAATGAGTAGAAATTCTTCACTTTGGGTGCTCCACAATATTATTATAGGGTTGTGTTCGTTATTCCGGTGGTCTGGCAGTCAGAATGCAGACTGTAGCATCCCAATAGTGAGAATCCTGAGAAGGGAAAGGTCCTAACCCTCCACTCCCACAAGCTAAACCTAACATTTCCCACCGCCCTCCGCAGCCTAACCCTAACCCTCCCCACCTTCCAACAGCCTAAACCTAATCCTCCCTTGCAGCCTAACCCTAACCCTCCCCACCTTCCAACAGCCTAAACCTAATCCTCCCTTGCAGCCTAACCCTAACCCTCCCCACCTTCCAACAGCCTAAACCTAATCCTCTCTTGCAGCCTAAACCAACCCCGCCTCCCCACGCAGCTTACCTATCATACATGCTGGGAGTGGAGCAATCAGGATTCCGGATGCCGGTATTCTGGCGCCAGAATTACGTATGATCCCATTCGGGATTCTGGTGTCGGTCGTCTAAGTGTGTCGGGACCCCAGCATTTGTATTTTGACAGCCGGGATCCTGACTGGATCCCTTATTATATAGGAAGGCATTTAGTAGTGGGCACTCCCAAGCTCATTCAACAAAATGTATGCCTGGGTGCCAGGACAAACATACAGTAGCTAGTTGATGCCAAAAGTGCATCACTCCAGAAGAGGCAACTGTATGAGTGTGGTATGCGTGACAAGGGGTCAGGAGACCGCCGGTCAGCATACAGAAGCCCATGGGCGTCACTTACATTGTGAACACCCGGTGCGGCGCCGGAAGAAAAGGAGGCGTGGCTTTCTGGAAGTGGGCGTGGCTTCATGGGAGGGCGTGACTTCGCGCTCCGACTCCGTTTTCCGTCACTTGGGGGGTTCGGGAGGTGCAGTCTGCCTCCCGCAGAGTGCTGTTTCTGCAGTGACGGTTCCTACATAGTGACAGGAGCCGAGTGCTGCACATAATGTAACAGTGCAGTACTCGGCTCGTGTCACTGAGCAGGAGCTGGCATTTTGGTGTCACCCCTCGGCGGGTGACACCCAAGAGCGGGCTTCACCCCCCGCAACCCCCTTGTAACGTCACTGCCGATGCCGGGATCCTGACAGCGGAATCCTGACCGGGGGGGGTGGCGAGTGCAGCGAGCTCACGCGCTTGCCATGCTGCAGACAGTTTTATTCCTACTCTATGGGTGTTGTGGACACCCATGAGTGGGAATAGTCCCTGTTGGTCAGGATTGTGAGGGGGCGGGATTTAGGGGGAGGTTATGTGACCGTCGGTCTCCTGACCGCCGGTCACATAACTACATCCCAATTGTACAACCTCAAACATTTATCTGCATAATGCAGCGTTTTGGAACGCAAAGAATCTTCATTAAGCTTTACAAACATACAAGTGGTAGATAATGTATTTATCAGGAGAAAATGGTGTTTAATTAGCACCAATTGACATTACATTGTTATTGTAATACATGTTTCAGTTTATGCAGTTACCTAGTTTGGAGTGATGCAATTATACACACATTCTGCAGAATGATCTTGGGAGTGGCCACAATTAAAAGCATTTATAGCAGAGTAGGAGCTGGCAGAGAGGAGTCTTCGATGGTACCAGCAGCAGTATTCACATACTGTACTGTATTACATGTTAAAGTCAATGGCAGGAAGATGACTTCTAGCAAGACTTTAGCACAACTGTACTTAGGGCCTAATTCAGATTTGATCGCAGCAGCAAAATTTTCCTCTAACAGGCAAAACCATGTGCAGTGCAGGTAGGGCAGATGTAACATATGCAGAGAGAGTTAGATTTGGGTGGGGTGTGTTCAAATTGAAATCTAAATTGCAGTGTAAAAATAAAGCAGCCAGTATTTACCCTGCATAGAAACAATATAACCCACCCAAATCTAACTCTCTCTGCACCTGTTATATTTGCCCCACCTACAGTGCACATGGATTTGCCCATTAGAGAAAGATTTTGCAGCTGCGGTTAGTTCTGAATAAGGTCCTTAGTTAGAGACAGCAGTTAGGGAAATGTGCCATCTACTCCACATGGCTCACTCGTTCCGGGATAGTTTTGTCTCCATCACCGCGTTATATTTCCCAAGAGAGCTACTGTATAAAATGCTCATAATTTAACTTTCCATTTCTCTTCTTGGCTGTGATTAACTTTTATATATTTTTATATATTTATATTTTAATTTATTTTTAGTGTTATTTTGTTCAACTAGTATGTTCTACTTTCTATTATACATATTTCATGCACATATTACAATTATACCCAAAAGGCATGTACTCATTGGCATTTCAATCATAGGTGCTATGCGTGCGGTACACACGGGCCCCTGGGGGGGGGAGCCCACAACCCACACACTGCACTGATTATTCATAACCTAACTACCGTGCTACTGATATTATATATCCTTAATACATCTACCTACTGTAGGCTTATGCATTACTATTGAGCACCATTGCTTATTATACCCCTTTCACATTGCAAAAATAACCCGGTATCAACCCGGCATATTTCCGGGTCGACACGGGTCACTGTGCGGTGTGAAAGGGGTTAGTGGCCCATTCCCGGGTCGCCTGACCCGGTAATTCGACCCGGGAATAAAGAAGGGTTATTCCCGGGTTAAATACCAGGTCAGGTGTAGTGTGAACAGGTTGCCGTGTCGATGTGACTCGGGACCCGTTCACTGCATAGGGAGGGGCGGCATGGAGATGACCTCATCTGACAGCACCACCTCCACCCCTAATGCCGGCTCCGTCCCCAGCCCTCTATGGCAATATTTCCGGGTCAGAATGGCAGTGTGAAGGGTCTAATGCCGGATTGTACTCGGGGAGACCCGTTTCCAATTCCTGTGTGTGACCCGGTATTACGGTGTGAAAGCGGTATTAGAAGATTTTGGTGAGTGTGGCATGCGTTGTTAAAATATTAATAAACTCAGTTAGAGTTCAACGTGCTCATGCCTATGATAATAATATAATTAAGTGTTATATATACAGGAGACTGTACTGCAGGGATGGACTAGGGTTGTTTAATGGCTCTGGCAGGCGACAAGGCCAAGGCTCATGAGGTAGCCGCATACCCCCATGCCTCTGTATGTCGGGCGGCCAAGCAAAGTGCTAGGAGTCTGCTCTGCTCAATCATTCCCAGCCTCTGTGTAGCCAGAACCAACCTATCAGGTCATCAACCCTTCTGTCATTTGTCAGTCCTGCTCTGCTGTATTGTCTTCATAGGTATTAATGTGAAGCCACATTTCAGTATTTATTGTAATGAAATACACACAGTTGTGGCTTTCCCTGTATGAAATGAGACCCTTCTTCCTTACAGAAGTCCAAATGGAAGTGTCAATAAATACTGGGAATGGTCAAGCAGAACTTGATATTATATAGCCCTATAAATAATGATTTATGTCATCTGCGCTGGATACACAATAAGCTAATTGGGAACATTACCCTGACCCAATCCAGTAAGTAAGAGGACGCATGTGAATAGCACTAAAATATCTAGATACACAATGTTTGGTTAACATTACAGAAGCACTTATCTTGTGCAACAAAAAGTTTATCCAATGTTAGATGAGCCCCATAATTTCCCTCCAGGCTCAATTCCAACACTGATGTCTGTTACCAGGATACCTGCTTACAAGAGAATCAAATTTGTGTTGTCACTAGTCACTAGTCGGCTACTAATAGTGACAGCATACACATCAGCCAGGTAGATATGTAATATTTATACATTCAGCTCATACCGCTTTTATGCCAACTGATGTGGCTCACAACCGGAAGCCTGACACGGGTGCTAACCAGTTGTGATCCGCCTCAGGCCCCTTTCACACTGCACTTTCCGACCCGGCATAGTGCCGGGTTGGTGACGTCGTCGGTGATACGGCAGGTGCTGCGCTTGAAGATCACATGATCTCCTAGAGCCGCCCGTCCATACACTGTAAACGGGAGTAGGGTCGATGCGACCCAACTTCCCGTTTACACAGCACAGCTTGCCGGGTTGAACCCGTGTTCAACCCTGCAAGCTACCCGAGTTGGAATACTGGGTCACTCGACCCGGATTATTCCAACTCGGCCCTTTTACACACGTTCATGTGCAATAACCTGTGTTATATGCTGGTGGTGTAAAAGGGGTATCAATGTAACAGCATCTGAGTTCCGCACACATTGCACCCATTAGAAACACCAATGAGTCAGAGCCATAAAGACTAGTGTTAAATCTAGGTATTGAATTTTCGAGAGATTAATTGGGGCTCCCATTTAACGTCACTGCTGCCTCCCACTTTAAACTAGGATCTATCCCAGAAGATCCAGAAACAACAGAAGAAGATGAGCAATGTGGAAAAGTGGGTTTGCGCTGTGAAAAAAAATAGAGGCTGAATACTTATATAAAACTAGGTGCTTCATCGCGCCCTACGGGCGCTCTTCACACCGTCGCAAGGGGCTACGCCCCGTTAACCCCTGCATGCCTTTCTGGGGTTCAATATTTGTATTATATGGAGTATTACCTGCATTCCTTTGTTAGTGGGTAAATATTGCACAATGAAAGGGCGTGCGATGGTGAAGGAGGTGCAGCCCCTTGCGACGGCGTGAACAGCACCTGCAGGACACGATGTACAGAATGTAGTGGGTGCGGGGGGGACTGCGGATGGGGGGGAGGCCGGATGTAGATGCTGCGGGTGGAGGGGGGGGGGCGGAAGCGGGGGGGAGGCTGGATGGGGAAGGGTCGGGAGGTGCTGAGGGTGGGGGAGAGGCAGAGGAGTGGGGGCTGCAGATGGGGGAGGGTTCCGGAGGCACTGCAGGTGGGGGAGGGGCAGGGGTGCCACGGGTGGGGGAGGGGCAGGTGCAGGGATGTTGCGGATGGGTGAAGGGTTCCAGAGGTGCTGTGGGATGGGAAGGGGCGGGGGTGCCGGGGGTGTGGTAGGGGGTCCAGAGGCGCCATGGGTGGGGGAGGGGCAGGTGCAGGTGGTGCGGCAGATGGGGAAGGGGGTCTGGAGGCGCTGCAGGTGGTGGAGGGGTAGGTGCAGGGGTGCCGTGGGTGGGGTAGGAGTGGGTGAGGAGGGGGACCGCGGATGGAGGAGGGTGTCTGCGGGTGGAGGGGGGCAGGTGTGGGGGGAGACATATATGGGGGGTGGATGGTGGAGGGGGTCTGGAGGTGCTGTGGGTGGTGGAGGGGCGGCGTAGTGGGAGCCGCCGTTGGTGTAGGGGGTCTGGAGACACAGCGTGTGGGGGAGAGGTGGAGTGCCGCATGTGGTGGTGGGGAAGGTGCGGAGGTGTGGTGCATTGGGGAGGGGTCTGGAGGCGCTGCGGGTACTATACCTGGCAAAAAGGTAGTTGGAGGGTATGCAGTAACAGGGCCAGGACAGGGGTGACAGGGTCAGAACAGGGGTGACGGGGCCAGGACAGGGGTGACAGGGTCAGAACAGGGGTGACGGGGCAAGGACAGGGGTGACGGGGCAAGGACAGGGGCGACGGGGCCAGGACAGAAATGACAGGGACAGGATAGGGGTGACAGGGCTAGGGTAGGGGCGGCAATACCAGGACAGGGGTGACAGGGCCGGGATAAGGGTGACAGGGCCAGGATAAGGGTGAAAGGACCAGGATAAGGGTGACAGGGCAAGGCCAGGGGTGACAGGGACATGACAGGACACGGGAGAGATTGGTATCAGGGACAAAACAGTGGTGACAGACAGATGTGTCTTACCGAAGTCACTGCTGCTGGCTGCTGCTGTTCCACTCCAACCTGTTGGGATCTGCTGCTGGTGGAGACTTGGCATGGCTGACTCTCTCAGGCTGGAGTCCTGCTTCCTCTGCCCGTCCGCATCCCTCCCCCCCACCTCAGTCACACACCGCGGACCTCGCGCGGCTGCCGGGCACTGTGGTAAGGGGAGACTGGGAGTGACTGGTTAGCCCCCAGGAGACGCTGCGGCTGGAGGGAGGAGGGCGTCATAGCATGCACGCGGCGTGGATCTCGCGGCTGCCGGGCACTGTGGTAAGGGGAGACTGGGAGTGACTGGTTAGCCCCCAGGAGACGCTTTGGCTGGAGGGGGTCATAGCATGCATGCGGCGCGGACCTCGCGGCTGCCGGGCACTGTGGTAAGGGGAGACTGGGAGTGACTGGTTAGCCCCCAGGAGACGCTGCGGCAGGAGGGAGGAGGGGGTCGGAGCCTGCAAGCAGCGCGGACTTCTGCAGCACTGCCCGCCGGCTAAAGTGTGAGGAGCTGGGTGCACCTCACTGCAGGCGGCAGCACTGCAGGTAGCGGTGGGGTTGCTGGGGCTGGAGATAACAGAGGCGGTACGGAACCTGCACAGCGGCAGGTGCCCCACAAAACTGCAGCTAAGAAGCGTGGAGTGTGCCAGAAAGTGCTGCTCCTCCCCGCCAGAGAGCCCCTGCTGAGTATGCTGATGTGGGGGGTCAAGCACACAGTGAGCCGGTGCCCGTCTGTCTGTACGGCTTACCCCCTCACACACCCCCATACCTCCCAACTGTCCCGATTTTCGCGGGACAGTCCCATTTTTTTGGGTCTGTCCCGCTGTCCCACCCTCGGGCCGCAGTATCCCACGGTGGGGAAAGGGGGGGCAGTTGGGAAGCTCCTGTACTCGCTGTTCTGCTTAGCAGAGCAGCGGTGAATAGGCCCTGTGCGCATGTGCACAGCGTCTATTTAGTGGAGACAGGGAGAGGGGACATCAAGGGGTACGGATTAAGAGGGAGTTCTGGCAGCAGAGCCGTATTAAGGAGGGGGCCCAGGGGGTACGTACTGCGGGCCCCACAGTTTTATGGCCCCCCCGGCTGGAGTAGCTCTGTCCCAGCTCTGAAGCTCCCCCGTCCTGCCAGTAACAGCAGCAGCATGGTCCTACAGTCAGCACACGCTGCTGCGTGTTGGCAGGTCTGTGGTGTTGCAGGGAGGCTGAAGCCTCCCTCCTTTCTTCTGCCTGTGCGGGTGTGTAGGGGGGGTGTCTGGATTTACCCCTAGCTGAGGGGACAAAATCCCATGTAAAAAAAATAAAAAATCCTGGAATTTGCATAAGAGGGCGTGGCCACACGTGCCGCGATTAGGCCACGCCCCCAAACCCACAGCAGGCACAGCAATGAGATGACTCAAGTGCCCTGGGCCCCCCAGACTCATAATCTGCCCCTGGGGGAATGCCAGCAGCTCACAGAGCGCTGGGCATGCCCCCTCACTGACGAAAATGGGGGCGTGGCTCGTGATCGTGGGTCCTCCCACGAAGCCACCACCCTTTTCTTTGACCACGCCCCCTTTTCGCTGTGTGTGTGTGTGTGTGTGTGTGTGTGTGTGTGTGTGTGTGTGTGTGTGTGTGTGTGTCCCTCATTCTGCCTAAAGAAAGCTGGGAGGTATGCACCCCTGTCTGCCTGAAGAAAGCTGGGAGGTATGCACCCCTGCCTGTGCCATGCCCATACCATCTGCTTCTGTTCCTAGTCTCCTATAGATTTGCCCAGATCTGTGACTCATTTGACTAACTCCGCCCAGTGTTGTGACTCCACCCAGCGTTAGCAAATGAAGCACAAAGTCACAGATCTGGGCTATTATATAGGAGATAGTGGGGAGTTTAGATTGTTTTTTTTCCTTTTTTTTCTTTGTCTCCTTTACTTCCTCTTTTCCTCTCCCCTTTATTTGTAGTTCTTCCAAAATGTTCTATCGGTGGTGGTATGGCACATGTAATGAAACGCTGAATACACAGAAAAAAGGAAAAATAACCTTCATTACATGTGCCATACCGCCATTGAAAGAACATTTTGGAAGAACTACAAATAAAGCGAAGAGGAAAGAAAGGAGACAAAGAAAAAAAAGGAAATAAGGAATCTAAACGCCACACTATTTAGATAAGTATTCATCCTTTATTTTTTTCACAGCGCCAACCCACTTTTCCACATTACTCATCTTCTTCAAGTGTTAAATCTGCCTATTTCTGAATGTCAGTTGGATATAACAGTTGTTATTACACAGTACACACACACGAACACACACACACACACACACACACACACACACACACACACATACACAAATTCATATTAAGCATTTATTGCTCATTTCTTTGTAACTTTTTAGCACTTGTTGTAACCTTGAGCGGTGTGGCCTGATATAAAAGTACAGACTTAGAACATACAAGAAAATACCAGTCTGACATTGCAATATGCCACATCCTATATTTAATCTAACTCCTAGAAAGATTTATCTAATGGAAAGGTATGTTAAAAGTCTGTAATTACAGGTAATTACATTAAACGCTTAATTTATTGCTGTTTTCTCTTTGATGAAAATTTAAAGATTACTTTGTGATAACTCATAGATAAAGATTGAAGTATTTCTATACCTACAGTATTTATTGTCATTTCTTTAAGAGGAGATTGTGGTGTTTATGGCAACTTTACCTGAAATAAGGTTTTTAAGGTGTGTACACACGGTGAGATAATCTGTAAGATTTTGACTATATACAGTAGTCAAAATCTTAAGGAAAGTTAGTGCATATCTCAAGGTGTAGGCAGCTTGCGATACCAATTCGATCCCGATGCACAGTCCTGTGGGGTCGGTATCGCAAGGCTAGATAGACTGTGCAGGTAAGTCAATCTTGACTATCTAGTGTACGATCTAGTACAAACTAGTATAGTCAAAATTGGCACCTAGAATTGTGTGTATTTATACACATAGTATATACTATACAGAGAGTTTTTCCATCTGCGCCAGGCAAAGACATCCACAGTACTGCTATCACAAGAGGCTGGAAGTGGTCATTGCTGACGTCAGAGACCCAACCGGAAAAATGCCTTGCCATGCCTGCGTTTTCATGAACACACCCAAAAAAACGCCATTTTTCCTACCCTAAACGCTGGCTTCCTGTCAATCAATATGTGATTGCATTAAAGCATAATGCGTTTGCAGAAATAATTGTAAATGGCAGTTGCGCACGCACAATACGAACGCTGGACATGCATGGTCATTCAAAAGTCAGCCACATTGCGTTTTTTCTGTTTTGCAATCCATGCTGAATTAGGTCTAATATTCAATACTTTTTAATTTTCAAGGAAATCATTTATTAAGTTCAGGTGCAAAATTAACTGATAATTATTTAAATGATAATATTATTTTCTGAATGTATAAGGGGCAAGATTGAGGTATGTTTAAATAAACTGAGTGCATTTTTTTTTTATTATATTGTGATGTTGATTCCATTTGTTAATAGGACAATCATTATTTCTGAGTTATATTAAGAGTGAGTGGCGCCTTCAGATGATTGACTCATGCAAATGAAAGGCACTGTGGCTGATAGTAAAAACAAAGACAGATGTATTACTTGTCCAAAACAAAGTATTAAAGGATGCAGACAATGCCAAGAGAATAAAGTGTATCTGAATGATAAGTACTTTGGGCAGACTAATAGGGATGCAGTCAGTTTACCTCCAATCAAAATCCTGACGTTCAAAATCCCGACACCAATTCCCGACAAGGTCAAAATACCGACATGGACAAAATACCGACATTTAAAATACAGACAAGGTCAAAATACCGACATGTAAAATGCCGACAGGTCAAAATACCGTCATGAGTTTTTCATGATTTTTTTCATTGAAATCGACTTGTTCATATTTTACCATCCCAGTGGACCTGGAGGGAGAATATAATAGTGTGCCAAGCACAGCGAGGCACCATGCCCGAAGCATGGCGAGCACAGTGAGCCATGCGAGGGGACACGGTACACTTTATATGGTGTCCATGTTGACTTATGTCGACATACACACAAAAAACATAAAAAAATGCATGTCAGTATTTTGACCTGTCGGCATTTTACATGTCGGTATTTTGACTTTGTCGGTATTTTAAATGTCGGTATTTTGTCCATGTCGGGATTTTGACCTTGTCAGGATTTTGACCATCGGTCAATTGGTGTCGGGATTTTGAACGTCTGTATTTTGATTGGAGGTATTTCATACCGATCCCGACTAATAAGGGATATTGGGCTTAATTCAGACCTGATCGTAGCAGCATATTTGTTAGCAGATGAGCAAATCCATGTGCACTGCAGGGGGGGGGGGGGGGGGGGGGCAGATGTAACATGTGCAAAGAGAGTTAGATTTGGGTGGGTTATATTGTTTCTGTGCATGGTAAATACTGGCTGCTTTATTTTTAAAATGCAATTTAAATTTCAGTTTGAACACATCCCACCCAAATCTAACTCTCTCTGCACATGTTATATCTGCCACACCTGCAGTGGACATGGTTTTGCTCATCTGCTAACACATTTGCTACTACGATCAGGTCTGAATTAGGCCCATTCACATTTCCCAAGACAGAGCTATAGAGAAGGAAGAATATCAGAAGAAATAAAAGAAATGGAAACAGATGTCTTACAGATGTGTTCACCTACATCTAGCCTCAGCGGCCGCGGCTGTGTCTGCATATGAAATTCTATGCTACAGTGTTATCGTAGAAAACACTGTAATGTAGCATTTCATATGACTGCTTGTGTGTCTTATTTGCATAGTATTGCAAACAAGATGCATTTTCAGCACAAGAAGATGCCCAATGCTAACAGAGTTGCACTGAACCTGTCAACTCACTCACGGCAGTTATCTCTTGCTGTGTGTCGTACTGAGGCAAGATGTATCTGCATGTCTAAAATAGGAAATGCACAGTACAAATCAAAGGAGGAAGTGAAAGATCCGGATGAATGTATGGAGCACTTTGTAGAGCTGGCACAACATCTAACACAACAAGAAATAATCAACACACCAGCAGAAACAGCCCATCGGGCACAAAAAGATCAAGATGGTACATTAAGAGGAAGAAGAACAAAGCCAAACACAAAACATAGAGGGGTGAGGTATCCATAACCTGAGCAATAATACTCTAGCAGACACAGAGAAAAAACTCTTAAATAAAGGTCTAAAATTCTACCCCAGCAAAAACCTTAAGAATTATATTTGTATATACTGTAGGTGCATATTCATTTCTAAGAAAACTAACCTTAAGAGAGTATAATATGAATAAAAAGACAACCAAGAACCAAGCCATTCTACAGTACATATTGCTGTATTTTAAAAAGTTTCTAAACATTAGACTCCCATTCATACACTGAAACATAAGTTATGGATTTATCACCCCTGGTTTTTCCTTCTTATACTGAACAATGCTGAAATGGCCTTTGTCCACCTTCCTCTATACAATTGATAACTCATATACAATTGCGCACTCTCCAGGAATTTCCAGGAATCTCCCAAATTTGGGGTGAGATCTATCTGCTCCTGGTATAGTGGGCAACTCTCCTGCATATCTCCCACTTCTCCTGTAAAGTGAATAAGTAGGGTAAGGGGTAATGAATGATGGCACAATTCGCTATGAATCACATCAAAGTGGTCCTGCCCACAAGACATAATTCTAAAAATTGGCATGACAATTTGAAGAGGAAGGTCCCTCACCACCTGGTGTCCCTCTTGATGGATCTCCTGGAGGCCTTCCAGCACAGAATGGTAAGTATGAACATATGTAACATATCAGAGTACACCAGTCCATGATACCATATATACTTTTTGGTCAATATGTATTTTTTTAAATGAACTAATATTAATTGTATTGTTTAATTTACAGTATATTTTTGACCCTTATGATAAGAAAAAATAAAATTAATATACAGTCTTTTTAAAAAAAAACTAAGTAACAATAATTACTGTCATAATTTAGCCAATCTGCGACAACCTGGTATCACGGGGTGCAGTCATTAAGTCGGCATTTACAATGTCATCCAACGAATATGCCAACTCCACAAAGTCAACAGTTATGATATCGTAATTTTTTAATTGTTAACATATATCACGTTTACATCTTCAGCATGTCAACATGTTCCCTATGTCAACGCCTTTAATATCAACATGTGAAATGATGACAAAATGCCGACACAGTCTGCGGGAGGAGAAAGTTATGTATGGGCTGTGAGCGGGGAGGGTTAGGGAAAGGGTGAGGGAGGGGGTGTGATACAGAAAATAGACATTAAAAATACAGGCAGTCATTATGTCTACACCATAGGGTCGACAGTCAAAAAGTAGACAGGGTCAAAAGGTTGACAGTCAAAAGGTCGACAGGGTCAAAAAATCACCAGGACAGTCAAAAGGTCTATGGGTTCAAAAGGTAGACACAAAAATATTGTTGTGGGGTGTTATTTTGCGTTTTTAAACATTTTTTACGCAAATTTGTTGAAATGCATCCACTCGTGGGCGCTCTTCACTTGCCACGCTCCGTGCTCGGTGGCTCGCTTTGCTCCACTTAGCTCGCTACAAGGTTAATAAGGGTAATAGTTTGTGACCTGGATAGTAAATGCAGCAAAAGTTTTAAAAGCATGAAAAAATCATAAAAACCATAATGTTGACCATATATGTGTCAACTTTTTTATGTCAACCTTTTGACTGTTGACATTTTGACCCTGTCATATATATATAAATATATATATATATATACCAAGCATGGCGACATTTTGCCTGTTATGTCCACATTCTCATGCTGAAATATGAATGTCAACAGAAAATAGAGAGCACAGTTTCACTGCTAATGCAAGTCTCTGCTGACAGCTGACATAATACAAAAATAATAATACACAGAAGTTGTATTAAGCATGTGTAGAAAAGAAGAGTTTGGAAAATGAAAACTATATTGCTCTCCAAAAGATTCAGAAAGTAGAGCTGATTAATTAGGGTGTAACGTTAACATACAGTATAAATATATTGCAGACAGTGCAGCAGTACTGCCAATACAGCTAAATAACAAATTAGAATAAGGAGTCACCCATCTGAGCCCTTAGGTCAGACTCTGAATTCTGGCAAATAAATATTATGTTTATTCTATCTGTAACTAGCTGCTCTACCCGTTCTTCGCACGGGAGTTACTGATTTTCACAATTGTACATTACATGTATAAGGCCACTCTTTTATTTATCTCCTATATATTTGCCTTAGTCTGTGACGCTGGGCGGAGTCACAGAGCTGGGCGGAGTCAACTGCATCTGCTGCAGGAAGCTACCCCATACCCAGTGCCAGGAGCAGTCAGGTGCAAGACCCTGCTTTACAGTATAGGAGGTGAGGATGGCCACTAGCTGCCGGCTGCTGTGCCTGTCCTCCCCCCCCCCCCCCAATCACCTGTGAACCTGTGACAGCGGGCTGTGTGCTGTGCAGTGCGGGTCACGAAAAGGGGGCGGAGTAACGGCGTCATGCGGGGGAGGAGCTACACGGAATAGAGGGGCGGAGCTACACGGGACCAGACAGCTGAACAGTGGTGGAATCAGCATTGCAGTGACGGCCAGCCAGACTTGGTAAGTGGAGGGTGAGAGAGAAATGTGTGTGCGTGTGTGTATATAGTGGGGGGGGGGTGTATATAGTGGGGGGGGGGTGTATATAGTGGTGTGTGTGTGTGTGTGTGTGTGTGTGTATGTGTGTGTATATAGTGGGGGGTGTGTGTGTATATAGTGTGTGTGTGTGTGTGTGTGTGTGTGTGTAGTGGGTGTGTGTGTGTGTGTGTGTGTGTGTGTGTGTGTGTGTGTGTGTGTGTGTGTGTATATATATATGGTGGGGTGTGTGTGTTTGTATATATGTGTGAATTGTGTGTGTGTGAGGTATGTCTGTGTGCGCGCACTTTATGGACTCCACTGCTGGGGGGGCCATTACATGCAAGGACGCTACTAATATAGGGGGGGCATTACGTATAAGGACGCTACTACTATAGGGGGGGCATTATGTATAAGGACGCTACTACTGTAGGGGGGCATTACGTATAAGGACACTACTACTATAGGGGGGGCATCACGTATAAGGACGCTACTACTATAGGGGGGGCATTACGTATAAGGACGCTACTACTATGGGGGGGCATTACGTATAAGGACGCTACTACTATAGGGGGGCATTACATATAAGGAGGCTACTACTATAGGGGGGCATTACGTATAAGGAGGCTACTACTACTGGGGGGCATTACATATAAGGACGCAACTACTGGGGGGACATTATGTATAAGGACTCTATTACTTCTGGGAGGGCATTATGTATAAGGACGCTGCTACTACTACTGGGGGGGCATTATGTATAAGGACGGTACTACTACTGGGGGCACATTATGTATAAGGATGCTACTACTACAGTGGTAGCATTACGTATAAGGACGCTACTATTACTGTTGGGGGGCATTACATATAACTGCTACTACTACTGGGGGGGCATTATGTATAAGGACGCTACTACTATAGGGGGGGCATTACGTATAAGGACGCTACTACTATAGGGGGGATTACGTATAAGGACGCTACTACTATAGGGGGGGCATTACGTATAAGGACGCTACTGCTATAGGGGGGTATTACGTATAAGGACGCTACTACTATAGGGGGGGCATTACGTATAAGGACACTACTACTATGGGGGGCATTACGTAAAAGGACGCTACTACTATAGGGGGGCATTACGTATAAGGAGGCTACTACTATAGGGGGGCATTACGTATAACTGCTACTACTACTGGGGCGGCATTATGTATAAGGACACTACTACTATTGGGGGGGCATTATGTATAAGGATGCTACTACTACTGGGGGGGCATCTCCTATATATTTGCCCAAGAGTGTGACTCTGTGCCCGTAACGCTGGGCGGAATCACAGGCACAGATCTGGCCAGGAACAATCCCCTCCCTCTCTCCGCCCAGTCCCCTCCCCATCTCCGCCCAGTCCCCTGTCTCCCTTATCCCCGTACACTCTCTGGTGACATCGCAGCCTCTGACTGTGAGCGGAACTTATACTACCCGCCTCACAGACCAGCGGCTGCTGCAGAGTTCAGGGGGACATGCTGAGCACTGGCAGCTGCTCTCGCTCCCTCTCCCACCCGCGGCATCCACCCGTCACTTACCCGCGGTCGCGGGTGAAAAGGGGGCGTGGCTTTGCGAAAGGGGGCGTGGCTTTGCGTCCCGACCCCCGTTTTCGGCACAACTCGCCCCCCTCCCACCCGTGGCAACCACCCGCTTCTGCCCCCCACCCGCGGCATCCACCCGTCACTTACCCACGGTCGCGGGTGAAAAGGGGGCGTGGCTTCGCAGAAGGGGGCATGGCTCCGCGTCCCGACCCCCGTTTTCGGCACATTGTGGGTCGGGGCATACGGCCTTCACCCGGACACTGCTGAATCTGCAGTGCTGGCTTCTGGACTGTGACAGGAGCCGGCACTTTGGTGTCACCCCTCAGAGGGTAACACCCGGGTGCGGGCCGCACCCCCCGCACCCACGTTGTGGCGCCACTGCTCCCGCCCCCACCCGTAGCACAAACACCCGCCGCATCCACCCACCACCCGAGGCACTCCCGTCCCCTCCCCCACCCAGAGCACAAACACCTGCGCCACCCACCCGCGGAACTCCCGCCCCCTCCCCCACTCGTATCACCAACACCCGAGGCAACCAACCGCATTCGCCCCCCACCCGCGGCACTCCCACCCGCAGCACAAACACCCGCGCCACCCACTGCATCCACCCACCACCCGTGGCACTCCACCCCCTCCCCCACCCGCAGCACCAACACCTGCACCACCCGTGGCACTCTGCCCCCTCCCCCACCCACAGCACCAACACCCGCTGGCCCCCCCTGCGGCACCCAACGCATCCCCCACATCCGCTCCCACCCGCGGCACTCACGCCCCCACCCGTAGCTCCCACACCTGCAGCACCCCCCACCCCTCCCCCACCCGCTGCAACCCTGCCCCTCCCCCATACCCACCCTCCCCCCTGCTGCACCCTTCACCCAACCCGCACCACCACCGCAACTGCCCCCTCCTGCACCCACCCGTCCCCCACCCGCACCACCGCCCCAACCCTCGGAACCCCAGCAGCTGCCTCCCACCACCCAACTGCACCACCACTGCTCCAGCCCCTGCCCCCCCTCCGCACCTGTCCCTCCACCCCTAGCACCCCCCTCCCCCATCCACGGCACTCCCACACCAGCTTCTCCCACAGCCCTCCCACACCCCTGCTCCCAACCCCCCACCCATGGCACCCCGCCCCTCTCCTACGCACAGCACCCCTGCTCCCGCACCCCCACCCCTCCCCTACCTGTAGCACCTGCCCCTGCAACCGTGGCACCCTCAAACCCCCCCCCCCCAAATGCACCACACCGGCAAACCGCCCCCTCCCCCACCCATGACACCCCCCCACTCCACCCCCATACACACCTCTCCCCCCGCTACACCCGGTTAACGGGGCGTAGCCCCTAACGACGTTGTGAAGAGCGCCCGTAGGGTGCGATGAATCTCCTAGTATATATATATATATATATATATATATAGAGATAGAGAGAGAGCGAGAGAGAGAGAGCGAGAGAGAGAGAAAGAGAGGGAGAGAGAGAGATGTAAATTTGAGACGTCTTAATGTAAGTATTAATCCATGGTTCTTGGCGTTTCTGAGGAGCACCCGTAGCAGATACTGTAAAATGTGACAGGACCATGTTTGCAGCTTATTAGATTCTACACACTGGAGGTGCAATCCAAATTTTGAACAGATTGTCAGTTTGGGCGTTATCCTTCACGCAACGCAAGCCACGCATCGGTAATGATGTCATTATGTCAAACCCCTGTTCATCCCCTTAGGGAAGGTTTATTAAAATTCTAATTACATAGTTTTCCTATTTATCACCTGCAGAATACCTACGTTATATTTCAGCTTCAAAACGTATCGGGAAGTAAGAAAATTAGTGATTGAGTGAGTGAGTGAGTGAGTGAGTGAGTGAGTGAGTGAGTGGGTGGATGGGTGAGTGAGTGAGTCAGTGAGTCAGTGAGTAAGTGAGGGCTTTCACGTTTTTGTAGTTTATTAAATTGTACACACTGGATGTGCAATCCAATTTTTGATCTGATTGTCCATTTGGATATTATCGTTCATGCAACACAAGCCACGCATCGGTAATGACGTCATTATGTCAACCCTCTTTTTATCCCCTTAAGGGTCAGTAAGTCAGTGTTTGAGTGAGTGAGTGAGTGAGTGAGTGAGTGAGGGCTTGGCTTGATGCAGTGTCTCCTCTGGCGAAAATCCTGGCCTCTTCCCTCTCCAGCAGTGGTGGCACCATACCTCAGTTTGGTGAAACAGACTCTGTTGCCATCCCCTCCCTGTCTACAAACAGTATCAGCCTATCTATCACTGGCAGTCTAGTGGTGATCAATGTTAAGTTGGATATGTTAACATAATATGTGATTGCTGGGGATTCTGATATATATTGTGGGTTATATTGAACACCCATGAAAGTGTTTGCATTTCTTTTCTCTCTTTTTACAATGCAATGTGACCTCCAGCAGAAACTGTCATAATGATAAAGCTTTGAATCTGTGTTCCAGATCTTTAATAACATGTATGTGTATATTCATTATGATTTACAATTGGGAACACAGTAGTAAAACAATACTGGGTATATTAGCAGAGAGACAGAAAGGGAAGAAGGTCCTGCTTGCAAGTTTACAATCTACAGGGAATGAAGCTGATTAGTTCCTTCAATACAGAGCAATTAGACCATGGCTCTGTTTACAGAAATACACTTGTAAAAAGACTAAAGCACCTTCCCTAAATTGTCATGTATGACACATCTGACATTTACATGTTTACTCTGCACAGTACATCATCACTCCTACATAAACTTGCAATAACAAAAAGCACAAATTATTATTTTAGGATTAATTGAAATCACTTGGCTTTCTGTAGCATAAGGCTGTCCACAGGGGATACATATGATATGCTGGTGGACAGGATGGAGGCGGTCATATGACCGACACCAGCATCTCAAAGCAGAGAATCCCGACAGGGGTCGTGTAAGTATGTTTACCCTCCCCTTTACCCCCTAACCTTCCCTTCCCTTCCTAAAGCCTAACCCTAACCTTCACACCCCCCATCCCCGCAGCCTAACACTAACCATTGCCGGTTGTGCCTAAAACTAACCCCCCTCCACTCACCACAGCCTAAACATAACCCTCCCTTCCCTGCAGCCTAACCCTAACCCTCCCTGGGGGTGTCTAACCCTAACCCCCCCCCCTCGCAACCTAACCCTAACCCTCCCTTCCCCATAGTCAAACACTAACCATCCCCTCACAGCATAAACCTAACCCCTCCCATCCACTGCAGCTTACCAATCAGGAGTTCCGGCAGAGGTTGACCAGGATTCCTGTATTCGGGATGCTGGTGTCAGCATTTCAAGCAGTGTTGGGATTCCGGCATCGACATTCCCACTGCTGGGATGCCGAACACCGGTGTCTTGTAAGGATCTGCCCACAGGGCCTTGCTCCTCCCACAAAATTATCCGTTTATTACAATATACATTACAAGGCACCAGTGTACCATAGTGATCGGAGACATTCCTCTCACCTCCCCACAAGTATAACATGTGCTATAAAAGACAGTATTGGTTGCTATGGGTTACATCACAACATTGCACCCTATTATTAAAGTCTCTAAATTACAGTATAAAACCTAATTTTATGTTGCAGGCTTTGATCCAGAAATAAGAGACAGCACATTGGCAAGTTTAGAAGCACTGAAGCAAATAATTTTACATAGCAAATGAGAAACATAAACATGATATAATCTCCATAGATGGATGACAAACTTGAAATGGACCACATCCAAAAGTACCTGCTGACCTATCAAGTTCTAAAGTCCTACTTCCCATCATCACATAATTAACTCACAACTTTTTTTTTCTTCTAGAAAATGGCAAATTTATTTAACAATCTTGTTGGCTTCTTGCTAATTAGTTCTGTATACTTCCCAGCTTCAGCAACTAGTGTTGATAAACAATAGATTAATGAAATAAATACTAATGACAACACATTATATTATTGCACTGTTGTAATCGCTGTTTTTAGCTAATCCTTACTGTTCGTTTCTGAAAACTATAGGGATTAAAGGAATTGGGTATGAAAATTTTGGCAGGTTGAAAGCAGAATCCCAATGGATAGAATTCTGATGGATACCGGTACGTATTTTAACTCTACCCCTACACCTAATCCTAACCCACCCATCATGCAACCCAACTCTAACCTCATCTCCCACAGCCTAACCTTAATCATCCCCTCCCACAACTGCCCTCCCTCCCTGCAGCCTAATCCTGTACTCCCCTACCTCCACAGACTAACCCTAACCTACCCCCTAGTGCCTAACTCTATCCCCAGTACTTAGAGGCAAAATCTGATGGTCTTCTGACTGTCAAGATCCTGACCGCATCCGGATGAAAGATTAAGTAAATCCACTGAAACAAAGTCTTCATTTTACTACAGTGAACAATCTACATGAATTTAGTGGTGTGCTCATATTCAACCAAACATGTCCATGATGCTCTATTCACTCCTTGTAGCAAGTATCTTCAGTATGTTAGGAAAAATGTGTTTTTCAGAATAAAACTGACAGAGTGATTGACATCTTGGCAGACCTGCTATTGTAGAAATACAAGCTATGGATTGAGTGATTGAAACACGTAAGTGAATAATCATGAAGGCACTGCCTTGAAGTTGTGGAATAAGTTTCGACCTTATAACAGAGCTGCAGGGGAATGTTGGGTGTAAGACTTAAGAATGTATTTACCACCATTGTTCATATCTTATATTGTCAAAGTAGTACTTTACTTTAAACTCATTGCAGATCTCTACAGCACAGTGAAGAAAAATGGAAAGGTTTAATAACATTCCTATTAAGGGAGCTGTTCTTTAAGTGTCAAAACATTTCAAGTCATGAAGAATTCTAGGACAGGAGAAGTGGACCTCATGGTGGTAAAAGCCATCATCCTTTAATGGCTGGTTATTAAATGTCCAGCATAAGACGTGAGTCTACTTCTGTGGACATTTATAAATTACCATTTGTCAGGAGAGGATACAGAACTATTATCCAATTTTCTACAAACGACAGTACCTGTAATACAAGATGTACAGTAAACTCTAGTATATTTATTTGATGGACGTTCTTGGGTGTGATCCTATTGTGCTGCTAATGCTTGGGGCTGGCTAGATTTGACGTGTTAGTCCATACAAAGAAATGATGGAGTCTGAAGTGAAAAACTGATAGTCTTTGGCCTGAGCCAGCTTCCTATACAGAAGAACCATACATGAATTGAGGTCAATGTACAGACTGATAAAACAGGACCGAGGACTGCGCTTCTTGCTTCACTTGATCTGATAAGCTGCTTATGGAGGAGTAAGAGGATTCCACTTTCCTCTCAATATTACTGAACAAAAAACAAAAATACCTCCCAGCGCTAATAGTCAAGTGAAATATCCACTCACATCACCAATTCTTAGGTAATCTTTACCAATAATTATACAAATACAGACCGGAATATGTAAGTATAAAGTTTATTAATAGAATTAAAAGATGATCATCTATTCAAAAAGCCAAAAAGACAAAAATAATGAATAAAAAGTGATTCCTAATACCGGTATACTATAACATGGACATAACATACATACATACATACATATAACATATAAAGGCTGGTGATAAGCTTTATAGTGACAAAGTCACTTTCCTCGCCTTTTGAGTTTTAACTCCAAGAGGTATACAGATGCTATTTCAGCACTATATTCAATGGCTGATAATTTGTATTAAAAAGTCTCCTTCAAATGTGAAAACTACTTATAAAAAGTCCATCCTTCTAATGGGCCACTTGAATTATAGTCCAAAGATGATCTCTATAAACTGTAGCTTTATATCCAATGTGAGACTTACTGTGTCCTTCTTATAGCTGGAAGCATAAAACATCAGATGTCTGCCGGCAGACGTTTTTGCTGGTGCCTCTGCGATCAACTAGTTTCGCGTGTCTAAGCAGGCTTCATCAGGATGCCTAAGTGCACCTTCTGACTCGTTTTTATGCTCCACTAATTGTTTGTAGTCATGGTTACCCTGTCTGTATGGGTGACATCATTTCCGCCCATCTCTTACATCGGATTTTTCTGTATGTTCTTCCGTTTCTTTCTCTGGTACCGGCCGCGTCACTTCCGCCCTTAGCCCAGGCGCTACTTCCGTATTCAATGCCCGGTTATCCAGGGAGCGGCCACGTTACTTCCGCCCTTGAGGGTCCTGCTGCTGCTCTTACTTGTACCGGCCGCGTCACTTCCGCCCTTAGCCCAAGCACTTCTTCCGTATTCAGTGCCCGGTTATCCAGGGAGCGTCACTTCCGCCCTTCTTGAGGGTCCTGCTACTGTTCTCGCTTGACGTCACTTCCGCCCTTATCTCTAACATAGTTAGTGTAGTCTCCATAGCGACGTGATGTGACTTCCGTTTCCATGTCGGACCGCTCTCTCCTTCCAATCCCCATCATACTGTCCCCAGTCATCCACTTACTATGGATATAAGTAATCAACCTTTTACTTGTGTTCTTCATTCGGACTGTCAATAATTGTCACAAACCCATCATTATTGGGCCCATCATCAGGCATTCTTCTTAGTTGTCACTCCAGATTATTAATCATTCTAGACGAAAGTAATCGGAGTTTCACTGCTATATTTTCATGTATATTATACCCTTTATTTGAATGGGTTATAATTGAAAACACACTTAACACACATATAACAAGGTGCATTTAAAAAATGAAACAATAAAAATAAAAATAAAAATAAAGAATATAATAATAGTAATAATAAAATGTTAATAAAAATTAAAATCAATTAGTTATACTGCTGTCTGCCTGTATTTATATGTTATAGCTTTTTATCCTAGTAGATTATTCATCTAAATATTCATTATAGTTTAGTCGGTGATATTAATTCTTTTATCAAGGGAAAAAAAAGGGGGGTAGTCCTATTTCTTTCCTTATCCTTCTTTCAAGAAGGGGTGGAGGTCCCAATCTATGTTAAGGCCTTTAGGTATAAGAGTCCCAAGTTCAAAAATAGTTCTTGCTTCTTCCTTTAGTAACTCACTATTCCAGTCTCCTCCTCTCCATGCTTTTTTTATTAATTTAATCCCAATGAAATTCAAAGAAGAGGGATCACTATTATGAACTTTAGTGAAGTGTTCCGGGATGCTGTGGTTTTCTTTATTTGTCCTTATATTATTGAGATGTTCATTAATTCTAGTTTGTAGACAACGATAGGTCTTCCCTACATATTGAAGTCCACATGGACATGTCAGCAAATAGATCACTCCTTTGGAATTACATGTGATTTTTTCCTTTATCTTGTATTCTTTGCCAGTGGTATTGGACTTATATTTTTGAGTAGATTTTGTGGTTACTGACTTTATTTTTCTACAGACTATACAATTATTGCATCTGTAGAAACCCGGCTCTAACTCCTTCAACCAGGTCGTTTTCTCCTTGTTCTTCTTTTCCTGGTAACTTCGTACTATGTTGCTCTTAATAGTGGGCGCCCTTCTATAAATTATTTTAGGTTTCTGAGGTAGGATGTCTCTCAGCTCTTCATCTGTAGTCAGGATATGCCAATGTTTATATAGGCTTTGTTCCAATAGTGTGCGCTGACTGGAATAGTTAGTCAGAAAAAGCACACCTTCTGTATCATTCTTGTTCTTATTTTTATATTGGAGGAGGTCTCTTCTATCCACTTTATCGACCTCTTCTTTATTCTCCATAAGAGTGTTCCTATTGTACTTTCTTTCTTCAAATTGTTTTATCAGGCCTGATGTTTGTATTTCATAGTCTTCTTTCTTTGAACAATTTCTTTTTATTCTTTTCATCTGTCCTTTAGGAATATTCGACAGCCATTTCGGATGATGATTACTTCGAGAGTCCAAATAACTATTGCAATCTACTTCCTTATTGTAGGTCTTTGTCTCTATCTTGTTGTTCTCAATAAAATTGTCAGATCCAGGAAGTTTATGCAAGTGTTGCTAACTTCCTTCGTAAATTCCAAATTGAATTTGTTATTATTAATCGTTCTAATGAACCGCTCAAAATCCTCTTTCGTTCCATTCCATATAATGATCACATCATCAATATACCTGGCCCATAATACAAGATTTGGCAAAAATTCATTGTTACTCCATATAAATTCGTTTTCCCACTGAGCAAGAAACAAATTTGCATATGAGGGGGCAAAGTTTGTGCCCATTGCTGTTCCCTGGGTCTGTATATAAAATTTATTGTCGTACCAGAAGAAATTATGGTTCAATGTGAACTCAATACCTTCAAGGATGAATTCTATTTGTTCTTTTTTCATTTTCGATTCATTTGTCATGATTTTTCGAATATTTTCCACTCCTTGTTCATGTTGGATTGAGGTATAGAGTGACTTTACGTCACATGTTGCCAATAGAAACTCTTTTTTCCATGTGATACCACTAAGAATATTCAGAATTTGTGTGGTATCCTTAATGTAACTACGCTGTGTAGTTACCATTTTCTTAAGAAAGGTATCAATGTAACATGAAAGATGTGATGTTAGAGACTGAATCCCCGCCACTATGGGTCTACCTGGGGGAGAGTTTGCATCCTTGTGGATTTTTGGCAGACAGTAAAACGCTGCTATCTTCGGATGTTCTGGATATATGAACTTATATTCATCCTTCCTCAGAATCCCCTTTTCACATGCTTTTTTAAGGATTTTCTCCAGGTCCTTCTTATATCTCTCCACAGGGTTATTGTGTAGTTCTTTATATGTTTTAGTGTCACTCAAAAGTCTAAGACATTCTTCATCATATTTCACTCGGTCCATTATAACGATGCCTCCCCCCTTATCCGCTTGCTTGATTACAATCTCTTTATTTTGTTTCAATCTCTCCAAAGCTTCTTTCTCTCTCTTAGTGAGATTGTGTTTGGTTCTGGATTCTATATTCTCAGGAATTCTTTTAATATCTTCTACCATCTTTTGAAATGTGTTGAGAAGATGTCCTTTTAAATGTATAGGGTAGAATGTAGATTTTTCCTTCAGATCCGTGTGTTCAAAAGGATCAGGACTCCTTCCTTTTTCTTTTTGGATATTTTGTTCCTTACGTTTAAAGAATTTTTTCAGAGTGATCTTCCTAATAAACTTTTGGAGGTCAATAATAGTATTGAATTTATTAAGCTGATTCGCCGGGGCAAACTTCAGTCCCTTTTTCAGAACTTCAGCTTCAAAAGTATCGAGTACATGGCTACTTATGTTGAATATCCCCTGCGGTTTTTCCTGGTTTTCTTTGATCTTTTCTTTAGGCCGGTTCTTAACCCCTCCCCGCTTCCCTCGTTTGTGGAAACCGAGCTTCTTTTTCGTCTCCTTCTTTTTCTTGTTTCTGATTCTGGGGTTCTCTTTGGGATTGCTCCAAGACTGTGTGCCGAGGTGTTCTTCTGTGCTAGTTCTAAAAAAGCATCCAGAAAGGCTTCTGTGTCCTCTACTTCTTCATCTTCCATAAGTTTATGCTTATCTCCCATTCTTTCTTCTTTTTTATCCCTGTTGTTCAGACGTTCCATAAGAGTTCTAGCGGATATATCTAGGGATTCTTGGTAATCTTCCCTTCCTTTCTTATAGCTTCTAATAAGAGTTTCTGTAGTGGGATATTCATATTTCTTGTCTTTCTTATCTAGATCTTTCTTAGTAGCTTGTCTCCCCCTCTGATGGTATCTATTGTTCACCATCCTCGGTACATATTCTTCCTCTCTCACCGATCTTCTTCTTTGTGGTGGCATTTGTTCCTTCTCCGGATATCTTCGGTAATCTTCATATCTATTCCTTGACTTATTTCTATACTCATCAAATTCCCTATTACCTATTGTATTAGGGTGTTTGAACCTTTCTCTGAACTGATCATCTCGTTTGGGGAGGTATTGACTTCTTTCCCATCTCTGGGTAACTTGATGATTGTTCTGATATCCAAAGGGGATTCTCTTCCTTTCTTCTATCACATTCTCTGCGTTCTTCTTTCCATTTTCCAGTTTTTGTAATCCCCTTTATAGTCCTCGTAGTTTCTACCAAACTTTCTTTTCTTTTGTTCAATAACTTCTTGTTCAATCTTTTGTAGTTTGTTATTCGTGAGGTTTTCCAAATTCTTGAAATCAGTAAGCTGTTCCATTGGCTTTAATTTTTTCCTTATATTTTTTATTTCCTCCTCTGTATTTTTTATTGTTTCCTCTCTATCTGCAATTATTAATTTCATCAAAGTAAATGAACAAATGTCCAGGGTCTCGTTCCACTTCTTCAAAAATTCCCCGTTTCTTGATATAAATGAAGGAATTTTGTTAAATCTCAAACCTCTTGGGATCATATGTTTTTCAATATATTTCGCAAGAGTGGTGCTTTCCCACCATTGTTTTATTTCTTATATTTCCAATTTCTCTAACCTCATGTATAATTCACAGAATGTATCTTCTGTTACTTCTAGGTTTGTTTGTGGGGTTCTTCCTGGTATTGGTACAAGATCATTTAGGACTCTCATACGTTCCTCCCTACTGAGTGTCATAATGCAAACAGCTGCTGTCCTCGTATGTGGAACACAATTCTACAAATAAAACAGGACCGAGGACTGCGCTTCTTGCTTCACTTGATCTGATAAGCTGCTTATGGAGGAGTAAGAGGATTCCACTTTCCTCTCAATATTACTGAACAAAAAACAAAAATACCTCCCAGCGCTAATAGTCAAGTGAAATATCCACTTACATCACCAATTCTTAGGTAATCTTTACCAATAATTATACAAATACAGACCGGAATATGTAAGTATAAAGTTTATTAATAGAATTAAAAGATGATCATCTTTTCAAAAAGCCAAAAAGACAAAAAAAAATGAATAAAAAGTGATTCCTAATACCGGTGTACTATAACATGGACATAACATACATACATACATACATACATACATACATATAACATATATAGGCTGGTGATAAGCTTTATAGTGACAAAGTCACTTTCCTCGCCTTTTGAGTTTTAACTCCAAGAGGTATACAGATGCTATTTCAGCACTATATTCAATGGCTGATAATTTGTATTAAAAAGTCTCCTTCAAATGTGAAAACTACTTATAAAAAGTCCTTCCTTCTAATGGGCCACTTGAATTATAGTCCAAAGATGATCTCTATAAACTGTAGCTTTATATCCAATGTGAGACTTACTGTGTCCTTCTTATAGCTGGAAGCATAAAACATCAGATGTCTGCCGGCAGACGTTTTTGCTGGTGCCTCTGCGATCAACTAGTTTCGCCTGTCTAAGCAGGCTTCATCAGGATGCCTGAGTGCACCTTCTGACTCGTTTTTATGCTCCACTAATTGTTTGTAGTCATGGTTACCCTGTCTGTATGGGTGACATCATTTCCGCCCATCTCTTACATCGGATTTTTCTGTATGTTCTTCCGTTTCTTTCTCTGGTACCGGCCGCGTCACTTCCGCCCTTAGCCCAGGCGCTACTTCCGTATTCAATGCCCGGTTATCCAGGGAGCGGCCACGTTACTTCCGCCCTTGAGGGCCCTGCTGCTGCTCTTACTTGTACCGGCCGCGTCACTTCCGCCCTTAGCCCAAGCACTTCTTCCGTATTCAGTGCCCGGTTATCCAGGGAGCGTCACTTCCGCCCTTCTTGAGGGTCCTGCTACTGTTCTCGCTTGACGTCACTTCCGCCCTTATCTCTAACATAGTTAGTGTAGTCTCCATAGCGACGTGATGTGACTTCCGTTTCCATGTCGGACCGCTCTCTCCTTCCAATCCCCATCATACTGTCCCCAGTCATCCACTTACTATGGATATAAGTAATCAACCTTTTACTTGTGTTCTTCATTCGGACTGTCAATAATTGTCACAAACCCATCGTTATTGGGCCCATCGTCAGGCATTCTTCTTAGTTGTCACTCCAGATTATTAATCATTCTAGATGAAAGTAATCGGAGTTTCACTGCTATATTTTCATGTATATTATACCCTTTATTTGATTGGGTTATAATTAAAAACACATTTAACACACATATAACAAGGTGCATTTAAAAAATGAAACAATAAAAATAAAAATAAAGAATATAATAATAGTAATAATAAAATGTTAATAAAAATTCAAATCAATTAGTTATACTGCTGTCTGCCTGTATTTATATGTTATAGCTTTTTATCCTAGTAGATTATTCATCTAAATATTCATTATAGTTTAGTCGGTGATATTAATTCTTTTATCAAGGAAAAAAAAAAAGGGGGGTAGTCCTATTTCTTTCCTTATCCTTCTTTCAAGAAGGGGTGGAGGTCCCAATCTATGTTAAGGCCTTTAGGTATAAGAGTCCCAAGTTCAAAAATAGTTCTTGCTTCTTCCTTTAGTAACTCACTATTCCAGTCTCCTCCTCTCCATGCTTTTTTTATTAATTTAATCCCAATGAAATTCAAAGAAGAGGGATCACTATTATGAACTTTAGTGAAGTGTTCCGGGATGCTGTGGTTTTCTTTATTTGTCCTTATATTATTGAGATGTTCATTAATTCTAGTTTGTAGACAACGATAGGTCTTCCCTACATATTGAAGTCCACATGGACATGTCAGCAAATAGATCACTCCTTTGGAATTACATGTGATTTTTTCCTTTATCTTGTATTCTTTGCCAGTGGTATTGGACTTATATTTTTGAGTAGATTTTGTGGTTACTGACTTTATTTTTCTACAGACTATACAATTATTGCATCTGTAGAAACCCGGCTCTAACTCCTTCAACCAGGTCGTTTTCTCCTTGTTCTTCTTTTCCTGGTAACTTTGTACTATGTTGCTCTTAATAGTGGGCGCCCTTCTATAAATTATTTTAGGTTTCTGAGGTAGGATGTCTCTCAGCTCTTCATCTGTAGTCAGGATATGCCAATGTTTATATAGGCTTTGTTCCAATAGTGTGCGCTGACTGGAATAGTTAGTCAGAAAAAGCACACCTTCTGTATCATTCTTGTTCTTATTTTTATATTGGAGGAGGTCTCTTCTATCCACTTTATCGACCTCTTCTTTATTCTCCATAAGAGTGTTCCTATTGTACTTTCTTTCTTCAAATTGTTTTATCAGGCCTGATGTTTGTATTTCATAGTCTTCTTTCTTTGAACAATTTCTTTTTATTCTTTTCATCTGTCCTTTAGGAATATTCGACAGCCATTTCGGATGATGATTACTTCGAGAGTCCAAATAACTATTGCAATCTACTTCCTTATTGTAGGTCTTTGTCTCTATCTTGTTGTTCTCAATAAAGATTGTCAGATCCAGGAAGTTTATGCAAGTGTTGCTAACTTCCTTCGTAAATTCCAAATTGAATTTGTTATTATTAATCGTTCTAATGAACCGCTCAAAATCCTCTTTCGTTCCATTCCATATAATGATCACATCATCAATATACCTGGCCCATAATACAAGATTTGGCAAAAATTCATTGTTACTCCATATAAATTCGTTTTCCCACTGAGCAAGAAACAAATTTGCATATGAGGGGGCAAAGTTTGTGCCCATTGCTGTTCCCTGGGTCTGTATATAAAATTTATTGTCGTACCAGAAGAAATTATGGTTCAATGTGAACTCAATACCTTCAAGGATGAATTCTATTTGTTCTTTTTTCATTTTCGATTCATTTGTCATGATTTTTCGAATATTTTCCACTCCTTGTTCATGTTGGATTGAGGTATAGAGTGACTTTACGTCACATGTTGCCAATAGAAACTCTTTTTTCCATGTGATACCACTCAGAATATTCAGAATTTGTGTGGTATCCTTAATGTAACTACGCTGTGTAGTTACCATTTTCTTAAGAAAGGTATCAATGTAACATGAAAGATGTGATGTTAGAGACTGAATCCCCGCCACTATGGGTCTACCTGGGGGAGAGTTTGCATCCTTGTGGATTTTTGGCAGACAGTAAAACACTGCTATCTTCGGATGTTCTGGATATATGAACTTATATTCATCCTTCCTCAGAATCCCCTTTTCACATGCTTTTTTAAGGATTTTCTCCAGGTCCTTCTTATATCTCTCCACAGGGTTATTGTGTAGTTCTTTATATGTTTTAGTGTCACTCAAAAGTCTAAGACATTCTTCATCATATTTCACTCGGTCCATTATAACGATGCCTCCCCCCTTATCCGCTTGCTTGATTACAATCTCTTTATTTTGTTTCAATCTCTCCAAAGCTTCTTTCTCTCTCTTAGTGAGATTGTGTTTGGTTCTGGATTCTATATTCTCAGGAATTCTTTTAATATCTTCTTCTACCATCTTTTGAAATGTGTTGAGAAGATGTCCTTTTAAATGTATAGGGTAGAATGTAGATTTTTCCTTCAGATCCGTGTGTTCAAAAGGATCAGGACTCCTTCCTTTTTCTTTTTGGATATTTTGTTCCTTACGTTTAAAGAATTTTTTCAGAGTGATCTTCCTAATAAACTTTTGGAGGTCAATAATAGTATTGAATTTATTAAGCTGATTCGCCGGGGCAAACTTCAGTCCCTTTTTCAGAACTTCAGCTTCAAAAGTATCGAGTACATGGCTACTTATGTTGAATATCCCCTGCGGTTTTTTCTGGTTTTCTTTGATCTTTTCTTTAGGCCGGTTATTAACCCCTCCCCGCTTCCCTCGTTTGTGGAAACCGAGCTTCTTTTTCGTCTCCTTCTTTTTCTTGTTTCTGATTCTGGGGTTCTCTTTGGGATTGCTCCAAGACTGTGTGCCGAGGTGTTCTTCTGTGCTAGTTCTAAAAAAGCATCCAGAAAGGCTTCTGTGTCCTCTACTTCTTCATCTTCCATAAGTTTATGCTTATCTCCCATTCTTTCTTCTTTTTTATCCCTGTTGTTCAGACGTTCCATAAGAGTTCTAGCGGATATATCTAGGGATTCTTGGTAATCTTCCCTTCCTTTCTTATAGCTTCTAATAAGAGTTTCTGTAGTGGGATATTCATATTTCTTGTCTTTCTTATCTAGATCTTTCTTAGTAGCTTGTCTCCCCCTCTGATGGTATCTATTGTTCACCATCCTCGGTACATATTCTTCCTCTCTCACCGATCTTCTTCTTTGTGGTGGCATTTGTTCCTTCTCCGGATATCTTCGGTAATCTTCATATCTATTCCTTGACTTATTTCTATACTCATCAAATTCCCTATTACCTATTGTATTAGGGTGTTTGAACCTTTCTCTGAACTGATCATCTCGTTTGGGGAGGTATTGACTTCTTTCCCATCTCTGGGTAACTTGATGATTGTTCTGATATCCAAAGGGGATTCTCTTCCTTTCTTCTATCACATTCTCTGCGTTCTTCTTTCCATTTTCCAGTTTTTGTAATCCCCTTTATAGTCCTCGTAGTCTCTACCAAACTTTCTTTTCTTTTGTTCAATAACTTCTTGTTCAATCTTTTGTAGTTTGTTATTCGTGAGGTTTTCCAAATTCTTGAAATCAGTAAGCTGTTCCATTGGCTTTAATTTTTTCCTTATATTTTTTATTTCCTCCTCTGTATTTTTTATTGTTTCCTCTCTATCTGCAATTATTAATTTCATCAAAGTAAATGAACAAATGTCCAGGGTCTCGTTCCACTTCTTCAAAAATTCCCCGTTTCTTGATGTAAATGAGGGAATTTTGTTAAATCTCAAACCTCTTGGGATCATATGTTTTTCAATATATTTCGCAAGAGTGGTGCTTTCCCACCATTGTTTTATTTCTTGTATTTCCAATTTCTCTAACCTCATGTATAATTCACAGAATGTATCTTCTGTTACTTCTAGGTTTGTTTGTGGGGTTCTTCCTGGTATTGGTACAAGATCATTTAGGACTCTCATACGTTCCTCCTTACTGAGTGTCATAATGCAAACAGCTGCTGTCCTCGTATGTGGAACACAATTCTACAAATAAAACAGTGGGAAAACGAATTTATATGGAGTAACAATGAATTTTTGCCAAATCTTGTATTATGGGCCAGGTATATTGATGATGTGATCATTATATGGAATGGAACGAAAAAGGATTTTGAGCAGTTCATTAGAACGATTAATAATAACAAATTCAATTTGGAATTTACGAAGGAAGTTAGCAACACTTGCATAAACTTCCTGGATCTGACAATCTTTATTGAGAACAACAAGATAGAGACAAAGACCTACAAAAGGAAGTAGATTGCAATAGTTATTTGGACTCTCGAAGTAATCATCATCCGAAATGGCTGTCGAATATTCCTAAAGGACAGATGAAAAGAATAAAAAGAAATTGTTCAAAGAAAGAAGACTATGAAATACAAACATCAGGCCTGATAAAACAATTTGAAGAAAGAAAGTACAATAGGAACACTCTTATGGAGAATAAAGAAGAGGTCGATAAAGTGGATAGAAGAGACCTCCTCCAATATAAAAATAAGAACAAGAATGATACAGAAGGTGTGCTTTTTCTGACTAACTATTCCAGTCAGCGCACACTATTGGAACAAAGCCTATATAAACATTGGCATATCCTGACTACAGATGAAGAGCTGAGAGACATCCTACCTCAGAAACCTAAAATAATTTATAGAAGGGCGCCCACTATTAAGAGCAACATAGTACAAAGTTACCAGGAAAAGAAGAACAAGGAGAAAACGACCTGGTTGAAGGAGTTAGAGCCGGGTTTCTACAGATGCAATAATTGTATAGTCTGTAGAAAAATAAAGTCAGTAACCACAAAATCTACTCAAAAATATAAGTCCAATACCACTGGCAAAGAATACAAGATAAAGGAAAAAATCACATGTAATTCCAAAGGAGTGATCTATTTGCTGACATGTCCATGTGGACTTCAATATGTAGGGAAGACCTATCGTTGTCTACAAACTAGAATTAATGAACATCTCAATAATATAAGGACAAATAAAGAAAACCACAGCATCCCGGAACACTTCACTAAAGTTCATAATAGTGATCCCTCTTCTTTGAATTTCATTGGGATTAAATTAATAAAAAAAGCATGGAGAGGAGGAGACTGGAATAGTGAGTTACTAAAGGAAGAAGCAAGAACTATTTTTGAACTTGGGACTCTTATACCTAAAGGCCTTAACATAGATTGGGACCTCCACCCCTTCTTGAAAGAAGGATAAGGAAAGAAATAGGACTACCCCCCTTTTTTTCCCCTTGATAAAAGAATTAATATCACCGACTAAACTATAATGAATATTTAGATGAATAATCTACTAGGATAAAAAGCTATAACATATAAATACAGGCAGACAGCAGTATAACTAATTGATTTTAATTTTTATTAACATTTTATTATTACTATTATTATATTCTTTATTTTTATTTTTATTTTTATTGTTTCATTTTTTAAATGCACCTTGTTATATGTGTGTTAAATGTGTTTTCAATTATAACCCAATCAAATAAAGGGTATAATATACATGAAAATATAGCAGTGAAACTCCGATTACTTTCGTCTAGAATGATTAATAATCTGGAGTGACAACTAAGAAGAATGCCTGACGATGGGCCCAATAATGATGGGTTTGTGACAATTATTGACAGTCCGAATGAAGAACACAAGTAAAAGGTTGATTACTTATATCCATAGTAAGTGGATGACTGGGGACAGTATGATGGGGATTGGAAGGAGAGAGCGGTCCGACATGGAAACGGAAGTCACATCACGTCGCTATGGAGACTACACTAACTATGTTAGAGATAAGGGCGGAAGTGACGTCAAGCGAGAACAGTAGCAGGACCCTCAAGAAGGGCGGAAGTGACGTGACGCTCCCTGGATAACCGGGCACTGAATACGGAAGAAGTGCTTGGGCTAATGGCGGAAGTGACGCGGCCGGTACAAGTAAGAGCAGCAGCAGGACCCTCAAGGGCGGAAGTAACGTGGCCGCTCCCTGGATAACCGGGCATTGAATACGGAAGTAGCGCCTGGGCTAAGGGCGGAAGTGACGCGGCCGGTACCAGAGAAAGAAACGGAAGAACATACAGAAAAATCCGATGTAAGAGATGGGCGGAAATGATGTCACCCATACAGACAGGGTAACCATGACTACAAACAATTAGTGGAGCATAAAAACGAGTCAGAAGGTGCACTTAGGCATCCAGATGAAGCCTGCTTAGACAGGCGAAACTAGTTGATCGCAGAGGCACCAGCAAAAACGTCTGCCGGCAGACATCTGATGTTTTATGCTTCCAGCTATAAGAAGGACACAGTAAGTCTCACATTGGATATAAAGCTACAGTTTATAGAGATCATCTTTGGACTATAATTCAAGTGGCCCATTAGAAGGATGGACTTTTTATAAGTAGTTTTCACATTTGAAGGAGACTTTTTAATACAAATTATCAGCCATTGAATATAGTGCTGAAATAGCATCTGTATACCTCTTGGAGTTAAAACTCAAAAGGCGAGGAAAGTGACTTTGTCACTATAAAGCTGATCACCAGCCTATATATGTTATATGTATGTATGTATGTATGTATGTATGTTATGTCCATGTTATAGTATACCGGTATTAGGAATCACTTTTTATTCATTATTTTTGTCTTTTTGGCTTTTTGAATAGATGATCATCTTTTAATTCTATTAATAAACTTTATACTTACATATTCCGGTCTGTATTTGTATAATTATTGGTAAAGATTACCTAAGAATTGGTGATGTGAGTGGATATTTCACTTGACTATTAGCGCTGGGAGGTATTTTTGTTTTTTGTTCAATGTACAGACTGAGGCAAGGGCAGAGAGAAATGTTCCAAAATGTTTAAGAAGCTAGTGCTGGGGTAAAAAGCAAGCAATTAGGCCACAAGCATGTCTGTAAGGTCAGACAGAATAGTGTGCAAGAACAATAAACACAAATATAACCTGTAGCTCAGGCTGCAGGCACCACAGTATAATTTTAGCAGGTTTAAAACCTCAGGTCTTGTATATCACAGGTAGAACATCGGTTCTTTGTTAGATATCTCTAGAACCAATGCAATATATGGGCACTTGTCATTGGCATGTACCTCAATACTGTATATCACAGGTAGAGCATCAGTGTTTTGCTAGACATCACTGGTAGCAATGAAATATATGGGCACTTGTCATTGGCATGTACCTCAGTATATCACAGGTAGAACATCGGTGCTTTGTTAGACATCACTAGAAGCAATTTATTGCATGGTCACATGTCATTGGCATGCTCCTCAATATATCACATGTAGAATATGAATGCTTCATTACACATCACTAGAGGGAATGTATTGCATGACCAACTGTCACTGGGAGCAGCTCTGCGGGTGGTTGAAAGTCAATGAGAGTGACTCAGTGGGCGGTATTCAATTGTTTGAAAAGTCAGTTGGGTGTCTGTTTTACCCTATCCAATAGATAGGAAAAAAGACGCCCAACCGACTTTTCAAACAATTGAATATCCCCCAATGTTTGGTTACACATAACTGGGATAGTCTTAAAATGTGTTCTCTTGTTTACTTAAGGTGGCCCAATACATGGTTACATGATACTCTAAGTGACTTAACACATGGTTGCATATCACCTATTGGATAAACACAGTTTCCAGCTCAATATATTATAGAATAAAAGAGAATGCATATATTATTTTGCTGGTATCATGGGGGTAATTACAAGTTGATCTCAGCAGGAATTTTGTTAGCAGTTGGGCAAAACCATGTGCACTGCAGGGGAGGCAGATATAACATGTGCAGAGAGAGTTAGATTTGGGTGGGTTAGTTTATTTCTGTGCAGGGTAAATACTGGCTGCTTTACTTTTACACTGCAAATTAGATTGCAGATTGAACACACTACACCCAAATCTAACTCTCTCTGCACATGTTATATCTGCCTCCTCTGCAGTGCACATGGTTTTGGCCAACTGCTAACAAAAATCCTGCTGCGATCAACTTGTAATTACCCCCCATGTTCCAATGAGGCTAGATCCCTCTATATATCTAACAGATACTGAATAGGCTGTCCCTTTGAAGGATCTTCTTCATGCTTGGTGGATATGGGCCTGATTCCGAGATGTACACAATGCCGATATTTATTCAGTTGAGCGATTACCGGCCGAATGCACCGGCATCACAGTCACACTGCCTACATGTGACCAAGGTACCTATGTGAAGTCACTCGCAGTGAGGATGTATTTTTGAAGTGATTGGAATTCAGGGACTGAATTTGAGTGTGGATATGGGGAGTGGGGGAAAAATGCAGGCATGTTGCAACCATTTTCAGGGAGTGCCTCAGCCTACATCTGCAATCCTATACAAAGAAAACACAGTGGCGCTACTGTGTGGCGTAATTTGAATAATGGAGACTACTGTGCACCGTAGTATGAATTGGTATTATTTTGTGGCCACACCCCTTCCCTATGAAGCTACACCCCTAAAAATATTGCCCGTGTTTTACACAAGGGGCGGCGCCAATGCCGTTTCTTGCACACAGTGCTAAAATGCCTAGTTACGGAACTGGCCTCACATATATATCTCATCCTTTAATAAATCTGTATATACCCCCCTTCCCCCCACACGCTGATTGTTGGCCTCACCTCCAGCAGCACTTTCTGGCAGGCATCCATTCCCCCCACATATTTAAAGTTTTAAAAAGTAGACAATGTAAGGGGAATAAATCTGGAATGAAAATATAGTGTTATGGATTGTTTAAGGAAGGGGGGCCCCAAATAGGTGTCTTGCTTAGGGCCCCATGAGATCTAAATCCACCTCTGCCACTACCTTCTTTTTATTATCCTATCTTTTGTTGACAGGAAAAAAAATAGATCATTGTGTTGCTACTGTAGGTACTTTTTCTTTTGACATCTCCATGTGTTGATGATGTCATATGTTAGTGAGCATATACTTCTTTATCTGTTCTTCTGTCTTGTTTTAACGTGTTCTACCTCAAACTGAATGTTGTATTGTATTTTTTGTTGTTCTACTAAATAAGTTATTTAGGAAAAAGTTGTACGTACAGTAACAGTGCAATTGTACTAGCTTGTGAATTATACATAAAGAAATTAGTGGTCTTTTGTTTTACAAAAGCCAATAAGCAGCTACAGTATTATGCTCCCCCAATCTATTCCATTATTATTCTCACTGACAATAGAGGCTTCTCTCACTTGTGTTATACTATTGTGCTACAGTACATGAAGAAAAGTGCATATCTTAATCAGTGATAATCATACAGTCACATGTGATGAATCAGTTTGCTCATTAATCTTTAATTTAAATAACAGATAATAAAAATAAGGCTTTTGAGATTGTTCCATGTTACACAAGAAGCCCAAAAAAAATAAATTATTTTTATTTTAGTCATATATTTTTATTAAAATGTTAAAATATAACATAAAGGCACCAAAAACAGTGCAATTATATAAATAAACATCTACAATAATACTGTATGTTTAATATGTACTTCATTCTATACAATAAGTGCAGCACAACAAGAAATATGACATATGTATATGCAATAGTCATAGCTTGGAAGATCATATCACTGTACATGCATTGCATTTTTATTGAATATATAACAAATATTAAATTACATCCAAAATAATACTGTAAGAATATTATCAAGAAAGAATCAGTTTAAGTCCAAACAAGCTAATTTCTGTGCTTTCCTGTATGTTGGTCTGGTCAAGTTAAGGACCAAATACGTCTTTTATCTTCTGCACTTCTCCACCTTTCCGTTCCTTTGTCTGTCCTTTTCTCCTTCCTCTCTCTATACCTTCCTCCATCTCCTTTTGAATTTTTTCTTCTGTGCTTACATTTCTCTCTATCCCTTGCCTTCCTTCTCTCTATGTTCCTGTGCTGTCCGCAATTATTTTCTCTATGTACTTGATCCCTGGATCCTATTTTGTGCTTAATCTGGCTACTCCCTTCTCAGTCATGTTATGTTTTTGCTCTTTCTCTCTATCTTTCTCATATCAACCCCCAGATTTACAGTCCTCAAAAAGGACAGAACCTATAGATTATCACATAGCACTAGCCTGCAATGCATGGAATATATAGATTTACCATACTATCCCATTAAATCGGGAAACTCATGAATTTCACAGGTTCTCTAGCTCCTCAAATCCAGGTGAAATGAAGGCTTAAATCAACCAGCCACAGAACCTGTGTAATTCATGTGTCCCAGTTTAAAGGGGTAGTAAGGTAGGTCTATGAATATTTATCTCTGAAACCTGTATATTTTAGCTTTACTTTAATTTTTTTTTTTTTAGGAAAATAAGACATAGAAAAACCAACAAACAAAATTGCCTAAGCATTGTCTTTATAAAAATAGTACCTTTTCTTATTTAAGAAATAGATTAAAGTTAAGAAGATGTATTTAAATAAAAACTTTCACAGATAATTCCTAATTTTTACAATTTCCTCCATTATTTCCCTGCTTATCCTAAACATAAGAGAGTTATATTTTTGGCACCGAAAATTCATAACTCAAAATGTTATTTTTCCAAAAATTCAGACACTGTCTGAATTCTGTCTACAATAATGCATTTGGGACCTCACAGTAGAGCTTAAAATATTCTAATGTATATACTGTAGCAAAGACAGTTTCACCTATGTGTCATTCATTTTAAATTGTGGGAGCCCTGCCTAAATGGATTTCCACATAAAATACCATACTTAAAATGTATAAAATATACAATATTATATTAATCATTGTAGCACATGGCAGCTCTTCCAATTTTCATATTACAGTCCTCTCCCATACTTGATACAGCAGATATTCCTATATGAAAACATCGAATTTGATGGCAGATAAGGACCACATAGCCCAAAAAGTCTTCTACTAATAGCAGTGAGGGGGAAGCTTTGGCCTTTGGCTCTAGTTCACAACTGCTAGACAGACATTTAAGACCAAACTGTAGATGAGCGACACTGTAAAATAAAATAACCAAGCAACTAAATTCATGAGATAATCGCTTTTGCTATAGCACATATTCTACAAATAATTGCTTTCCAATGTGGGAGATTAAGGACTGCTCTGGTCCCTTGGTCAGTTAGAAGGCGAACAAGCATCTCAGACAGCACGATTTGGACTGTAAGAGGTTGGAGTAATTCCGAAGAGTTGGGGACCATATATCTGCAGAGATAAATAAGAGTCAGGGTGAGTGGTGATGGCATTTTCTACAGGTAAGCTGTACTATCATCACTTTGGTATTTAAAATGACATTTGAAGCCACCTCTGAGTTTCATGCAAGATATTAAAAGGTTAAATAATAAACATGGCAACTGAACACTCTGCAGAATATTAAGGTCCATCTAATATTCAGGAAAAGCCATAGTAATCAAAATAAAAAATACCAAAAAAAAAAGTATCAACACATTCATAATTATACAAATATTGCTTTGTGTATTATGGGACAGGACGGGTTGCAGCTATGTGACCAGCGGTCAGGAGACCGCCGGTCACTATACCGGCCTCTAAATCCCACGCATTCAAAATCCAGACTGTCGGCATGCAGACCAACAGGGACTATTCCCACTCGTAGGTGTCCACTGAGCCCGCAGCGAGCATAGCAAGCCTGCAAGGGGCTTGTTGCGCTCGACTCCCCCACCACGCACTGGCATTCCGCTACCGGGATACCAGCGTTGGTATGCTGACCGCCGGTCACGCATACTCAACCCAACAGGACAGAGTCATAATGTGGAGCAGGAGGAGGACAGTAGAGAGAGGGCAGAAACTGAGGTGACCCAGTATTGGCCAAATTATCTTTTCCGCTCAAACTGTGCATCTTATTCGCATAAAAAAAACAAAGAGAAGTGACAAAACTACTTTGGTCAATATGATGTGCTCCATTTCTGTTTCTGTGCGCAAATGATGCACAAGCCAATGCCTTTCGCCATGCTAAGTTCCATTCATCTGCACCTTCGTATATGTTTAAAACAAATTATTATGCACTGAGTATCTAGCACCATATGTCACCATATGTAACATTGTGGCTGGGTGTATGAGGATACATCTGTGTGTTTGTATGTATATATATGTATATACAGGTTGAGTATCCCTTATCCATAATGCTTGGGACCAGAGGAATTTTGGATATCGGATTTTTCCGTATTTTGGAATAATTGCATACCATAATGAGATATCATGGCAATGGGACCCAAGTCTAAGCACAGAATGCATTTATGATTCATATACACTTTATACACACAGCCTGAATGTATTTTTAGCCAATATTTTTTATAACTTTGTGCATTAAACAAAGTGTGTGTACATTCACACAATTCATTTATGCTTCATATACATCTTATACACAAGGCCTGAAGGTCATTTAATACAATATTTTTAATAACTTTGAGTATTAAACAGAGTTTGTGTACATTGAGCCATCAGAAAACAAAGGTTTCACTATCTCAGTCTTACTCAAAAAAAGTCTGTATTTCGGAATATTCCGTATTTCGGAATATTTGGATATGGGATACTCAACCTGTATATATATATATATATATATATATATATACATAGTCCCATTGATCCGGCTCTCCTTAGACCTCATTACTGCACCGGGTGCCTCCGTGATTGATGAAATAGAAGAACAACAGACGCGGCACTCCTAGCGACTTGACCAATAAAGGCTCTCAGACAGGCACAGTGTAAAGTTACAACGTTTCAATGCCGCTTTTATTTGGGCATTTTCCTCAGGTATACAGTAAAACATTAGAATCTTACCTTATATAGGCTGTAAATCACCCTGTGCAGAAACAACGTGTGTCGGGGCGGGACGCCGCCCGCTCCGTTCGGCGCAGAGGAGGTGACGACGCACTCTGTCATCTCCTGCTGCTGTGCTCCCCATCACCATAGCAACACATAAACAGACAGTGCATCGGGCTGCTGCAAGTACAACAAACATAAGTTCTACTGTCTGAACCTACCACAAGCATAAATGTTAGTTATAAACATGTGCACACCAGTCTATTAGAAAACTATTGGAACATATGGAAGATGGGCTATTATACTAAAGGACCATTGATCAGGATTACCAGATATGTGGCTCCATACAATTGTACATATATACACATGAGTATGTGGCATTATCGTTACGGCGTATGCAAGATAAATTATCACACTATAATATATCTATGCAACATTGCTACATATATAGCTTCCTAAATCCAAGATGTGTACAGGAACACACTAAAAGTTGATGGCCGCCCATACTAAATATATATACGGCATTTACCATAGAGGGCACAAAACTACTCGGATATGATAACTTATTACCATGTGGATACAGGGATGGAATATGGTAAATGCCGTATATATATTTAGTATGGGCGGCCATCAACTTTTAGTGTGTTCCTGTACACATCTTGGATTTAGGAAGCTATATATGTAGCAATGTTGCATAGATATATTATAGTGTGATAATTTATCTTGCATACGCCGTAACGATAATGCCACATACTCATGTGTATATATTTACAATTGTATGGAGCCACATATCTGGTAATCCTGATCAATGGTCCTTTAGTATAATAGCCCATCTTCCATATGTTCCAATAGTTTTCTAATAGACTGGTGTGCACATGTTTATAACTAACATTTATGCTTGTGGTAGGTTCAGACAGTAGTACTTATGTTTGTTGTACTTGCAGCTGCCCGATGCACTGTCTGTTTGTGTTGCTATGGTGATGGGGAGCACAGCAGCAGGAGATGGCGTAGTGCGTCGTCACCTCCTCTGCGCCGAACGGAGCTGGCGGCTTCCCGCCCGACACACATTGTTTCTGCACAGGGTGATTTACAGCCTATATAAGGTAAGATTCTAATGTTTTACTGTATACCTGAGGAAAATGCCCAAATAAAAGCGGCATTGAAACGTTGTAACTTTACACTGTGCCTGTCTGAGAGCCTTTATTGGTCAAGTCGCTAGGAGTGCCGCGTCTGTTGTTCTTTTATATATATATATATATATTCAGGATAACAGCGCCAGACACTGCTCAGAATGCCGACACCGGCATCCCAACATGGATCAAAATGCCGGGATCCTGAATACCGGAATCCTGATCAACCTCTACCGGGACTCCTGATTGGTAAACCACGGCGTAGGGCGCGAGTAAATTAGGTTTATACTGGGGGGGAGGGTTAGATTTAGGCTGCGGGAAAGAGAGGGTTAGGGTTAAACCACGGGAAGGGCGGAAAGGGAGGTTATACACACACACCTATACAGTATATAAAATAAGACCACAGAATGTTGTAATAGATAGATGTTGTGTACTTACCCTCAAAATAAAAAATACAATGAAGACAGTTGCTACTGCGACAGCTAGACATATAAGTATAACTTTCCAGTATGCAATAGGGTGTGGGTTACGATCTGAAAGTAGAAAAGGATAATGATGGTAATGATGATAACAAGAAGAAGAAGAATATTGTATAGATTCACTACCCTTTCTCATCAACTCTTTATAGATAAGTGAAAAACAGTAATTGGTCACATTTCAAAATTCTGTAGAATTCTAGAAAATTTAGCAAAATGTTGGCTTAATGAAGTATGAACTTAATACAGAGATAACTCAGACACCACGATCCCCTTATATAAGTTTGTCAAGAATTTGGGATACCCTTATTCCTGCAGCCAAAGAGAGAAGAGAGATTCCCATCCAACTCCTAAGAACAACAGGAATAAAGAGGAATATCTCTGACGCTAGAGGAGGGTATAGCAATAATCTTGGTTTCTCTATCGTCCTAGTGGATGCTGGGGTTCCTGAAAGGACCATGGGGAATAGCGGCTCCGCAGGAGACAGGGCACAAAAAGTAAAGCTTTTCCAGATCAGGTGGTGTGCACTGGCTCCTCCCCCTATGACCCTCCTCCAGACTCCAGTTAGATTTTTGTGCCCGGCCGAGAAGGGTGCAATTCTAGGTGGCTCTCATAAAGAGCTGCTTAGAGAAAGTTTAGCTTAGGTTTTTTATTTTACAGTGATTCCTGCTGGCAACAGGATCACTGCAACGAGGGACAGAGGGGAGAAGAAGTGAACTCACCTGCGTGCAGGATGGATTGGCTTCTTGGCTACTGGACATCAGCTCCAGAGGGACGATCACAGGTACAGCCTGGATGGTCACCGGAGCCGCGACGCCGGCCCCCTTGCAGATGCTGAAGTAAGAAGAGGTCCAGAATCGGCGGCTGAAGACTCCTCAGTCTTCTAAAGGTAGCGCACAGCACTGCAGCTGTGCGCCATTTTCCTCTCAGCACACTTCACACGCAGTCACTGAGGGTGCAGGGCGCTGGGGGGGGGCGCCCTGGGAGGCAAATGTAAACCTATATAAAGGCTAAAAATACCTCACATATAGCCCCCAGAGACTATATGGAGATATTTAACCCCTGCCTGTATTCACAAAATAGCGGGAGACGAGCCCGCCGAAAAAGGGGCGGGGCCTATCTCCTCAGCACACGGCGCCATTTCCTCTCACAGCTCCGCTGGTCAGGACGGCTCCCAGGTCTCTCCCCTGCACTGCACTACAGAAACAGGGTAAAACAGAGAGGGGGGGCAAATTTAATGGCAATATCTTGATATATATAAAGCAGCTATAAGGGAGCACTTATTATAAGGCTATCCCTGTCATATATAGCGCTTTTTGGTGTGTGCTGGCAGACTCTCCCTCTGTCTCCCCAAAGGGCTAGTGGGTCCTGTCTTCGTTTAGAGCATTCCCTGTGTGTCTGCTGTGTGTCGGTACGTGTGTGTCGACATGTATGAGGACGATATTGGTGTGGAGGCGGAGCAATTGCCAAATATGGGGATGTCACCTCCTAGGGGGTCGACACCAGAATGGATGCCTTTATTTATGGAATTACGGGATAGTGTCAACACGCTAAAGCAGTCGTTTGACGACATGAGGCGGCCGGACAATCAATTAGTGCCTGTCCAGGCGCCTCAAACACCGTCAGGGGCTGTAAAACGCCCTTTGCCTCAGTCGGTCGACACAGACCCAGACACAGGCACTGATTCCAGTGGTGACGAATCAACCGTATTTTCCAGTAGGGCCACACGTTATATGATTTTGGCAATGAAGGAGGCGTTACATTTAGCTGATACTACAGGTACCACTAAACAGGGTATTATGTGGGGTGTGAAAAAACTACCTATAGTTTTTCCTGAATCAGAAGAATTAAATGACGTGTGTGATGAAGCGTGGGTTGCCCCTGATAAAAAGCTGATAATTTCAAAGAAATTATTGGCATTATACCCTTTCCCGCCAGAGGTTAGGGAGCGCTGGGAAACACCTCCTAGGGTGATCAAGGCGCTAACACGCTTATCAAAACAAGTGGTGTTACCTTCTCCTGAGACGGCCGCACTTAAAGATCCATCAGATAGGAGGATGGAAAATATCCAAAAAAGTATATACACACATGCAGGTGTTATACTACGACCAGCTATAGCGACTGCCTGGATGTGCAGTGCTGGGGTAGTTTGGTCAGAGTCCCTGATTGAAAATATTGATACCCTGGACAGGGACAATATTTTACTGTCGTTAGAACAAATAAAGGATGCATTTCTTTATATGCGTGATGCACAGAGGGATATCTGCACACTGGCATCACGGGTAAGTGCTATGTCCATTTCGGCCAGAAGAGCTTTATGGACGCGACAGTGGACAGGCGATGCGGATTCAAAACGGCATATGGAAGTTTTGCCGTATAAAGGGGAGGAGTTATTTGGAGTCGGTCTATCAGATTTGGTGGCCACGGCTACAGCCGGGAAATCCACCTTTCTACCTCAAGTCACTCCCCAACAGAAAAAGGCACCGACTTTTCAACCGCAGCCCTTTCGTTCCTTTAAAAATAAGAGAGCAAAGGGCTATTCATATCTGCCACGAGGCAGAGGTCGAGGGAAGAAACAGCAACAGGCAGCTCCTTCCCAGGAACAGAAGCCCTCCCCGGCTTCTACAAAAGCCTCAGCATGACACTGGGGCTTCTCAAGCGGACTCGGGGACGGTGGGAGGTCGTCTCAAAAATTACAGCGCGCAGTGGGCTCACTCGCAGGTAGATCCCTGGATCCTGCAGATAATATCTCAGGGGTACAGGTTGGAATTAGAGACAGATCCACCTCGCCGTTTCCTGAAGTCTGCTTTACCAACGTCCCCTTCCGAAAGGGAGACGGTTTTGGAAGCCATTCACAAGCTGTACTCTCAGCAGGTGATAGTCAAGGTACCTCTTCTACAACAAGGGAAGGGGTATTATTCCACTCTATTTGTGGTACCGAAGCCGGATGGCTCGGTAAGGCCTATTCTAAATCTGAAGTCCTTGAACCTGTACATAAAGAAGTTCAAGTTCAAGATGGAGTCACTCAGAGCAGTGATAGCGAACCTGGAAGAAGGGGACTTTATGGTATCCTTGGACATCAAGGATGCGTATCTCCACGTTCCAATTTACCCCTCACACCAGGGGTACCTCAGGTTCGTTGTACAAAACTGTCACTATCAGTTTCAGACGCTGCCGTTTGGTTTGTCCACGGCACCTCGGGTCTTTACAAAGGTAATGGCCGAGATGATGATTCTTCTTCGAAGAAAAGGCGTATTAATTATCCCATACTTGGACGATCTCCTAATAAGGGCAAGGTCCAGAGAACAGCTAGAGATGGGATTAGCAATATCTCAAGAGGTGCTAAAGCAGCACGGATGGATTCTGAATATTCCAAAATCCAAATTAATGCCGACAACTCGTCTGCTGTTCCTAGGGATGATTCTGGACACGGTTCAGAAAAAGGTTTTTCTTCCCGAGGAAAAAGCCAAGGAGTTATCCGACCTGGTCAGGAATCTCCTAAAACCAGGAAAGGTGTCTGTACATCAATGCACGCATCTTCAGATGCACCTGCGGATAACCCTGTCTCCAAGGACAAGGGTATCTCTTCTGTGGTGGTTGCAGAGGGCTCATCTATTGGAGGGCCGCAGATTCGGCATACAGGATTGGATCCTGGTGACCACGGACGCCAGCCTGAGAGGCTGGGGAGCAGTCACACAAGGAAGAAACTTCCAGGGAGTGTGGTCGAGCCTGGAAAAGTCTCTTCACATAAACATTCTGGAACTAAGAGCAATCTACAATGCTCTAAGCCAGGCGGAACCTCTGCTTCAAGGAAGACCGGTGTTGATCCAGTCGGACAACATCACGGCAGTCGCCCATGTAAACAGACAGGGCGGCACAAGAAGCAGGAGTGCAATGGCAGAAGCTGCCAGGATCCTTCGCTGGGCGGAGAATCACGTGATAGCACTGTCAGCAGTGTTCATCCCGGGAGTGGACAACTGGGAAGCAGACTTCCTCAGCAGACACGATCTTCACCCGGGAGAGTGAGGACTTCATCCAGAAGTTTTCCACATGCTAATAAACCGTTGGGAAAGACCAATGGTGGACATGATGGCGTCTCGCCTCAACAAAAAACTGGACAGGTATTGCGCCAGGTCAAGAGATCCGCAGGCAATAGCTGTGGACGCGCTGGTAACACCTTGGGTGTACCAGTCGGTGTATGTGTTTCCTCCTCTGCCTCTCATACCAAAGGTATTGAGAATCATACGGCAAAGCGGAGTAAGAACGATACTAGTGGCTCCGGATTGGCCAAGAAGGTCTTGGTACCCGGAACTTCAAGAGATGGTCACGGACGATCCGTGGCCTCTACCTCTAAGACAGGACCTGCTTCAGCAGGGACCGTGTCTATTCCAAGACTTACCGCGGCTGCGTTTGACGGCATGGCGGTTGAACGCCAGATCCTAAAAGGAAAAGGCATTCCAGAAGAAGTCATTCCTACCTTGATTAAGGCAAGAAAGGAAGTCACCGCGAAGCATTATCACCGCATTTGGCGGAAATATGTTGCGTGGTGCGAGGATCGGAGTGCTCCGACGGAGGAATTTCAACTGGGTCGTTTCCTACATTTCCTGCAATCAGGATTGTCTATGGGTCTCAAATTGGGATCTATTAAGGTTCAAATTTCGGCCCTGTCAATATTCTTCCAAAAAGAATTGGCCTCAGTTCCTGAGGTCCAGACTTTTGTCAAAGGAGTACTGCATATACAGCCTCCTGTGGTGCCTCCGGTGGCACCGTGGGATCTAAATGTAGTTTTAGATTTCCTCAAATCCCATTGGTTTGAACCACTAAAAAATGTGGATTTGAAATATCTCACATGGAAAGTGACTATGTTACTGGCCCTGGCGTCCGCCAGGAGAGTATCTGAACTGGCGGCTTTATCTTATAAAAGCCCTTATTTAATTTTCCATTCGGATAGGGCAGAGCTGCGGACGCGTCCGCATTTTCTCCCTAAGGTGGTATCAGCGTTTCACCTGAACCAGCCTATTGTAGTGCCTGCGGCTACAAGCGACTTGGAGGACTCCAAGTTGTTGGACGTTGTCAGAGCTTTAAAAATATACATTTCAAGGACGGCTGGAGTCAGAAAATCTGACTCGCTGTTTATACTGTATGCACCCAACAAGTTGGGTGCGCCTGCTTCTAAGCAGTCGATTGCTCGTTGGATTTGTAACACAATTCAACTTGCACATTCTGTGGCAGGCCTGCCACAGCCTAAATCTGTTAAGGCCCATTCCACAAGGAAGGTGGGCTCATCTTGGGCGGCTGCCCGAGGGGTCTCGGCATTACAACTCTGCCGAGCAGCTACGTGGTCAGGGGAGAACACGTTTGTAAAATTCTACAAATTTGATACCCTGGCAAAGGAGGACCTGGAGTTCTCTCATTCGGTGCTGCAGAGTCATCCGCACTCTCCCGCCCGTTTGGGAGCTTTGGTATAATCCCCATGGTCCTTTCAGGAACCCCAGCATCCACTAGGACGATAGAGAAAATAAGAATTTACTTACCGATAATTCTATTTCTCGGAGTCCGTAGTGGATGCTGGGCGCCCATCCCAAGTGCGGATTATCTGCAATACTTGTACATAGTTATTGTTAACTAATTCGGGTTATTGTTTAGGGAGCCATCTTTCAGAGGCTCTTCTGTTATCATACTGTTAACTGGGTTTAGATCACAAGTTGTACGGTGTGATTGGTGTGGTTGGTATGAGTCTTACCCGGGATTCAAAATCCTCCCTTATTGTGTACGCTCGTCCGGGCACAGTACCTAACTGGAGTCTGGAGGAGGGTCATAGGGGGAGGAGCCAGTGCACACCACCTGATCTGGAAAAGCTTTACTTTTTGTGCCCTGTCTCCTGCGGAGCCGCTATTCCCCATGGTCCTTTCAGGAACCCCAGCATCCACTACGGACTCCGAGAAATAGAATTATCGGTAAGTAAATTCTTATTTATTATTACTTGATAAAATTGTGCTTGTAACTAGAGATGAGCGGGTTCGGTTTCTCTGATTCAGAACCCGCACGAACTTCATGTTTTTTTTCACGGGTCCGAGCGACTCGGATCTTCCCGCCTTGCTCGGTTAACCCGAGCGCGCCCGAACGTCATCATGACGCTGTCGGATTCTCGCGAGACTCGGATTCTATATAAGGAGCCGCGCGTCGCCGCCATTTTCACACGTGCATTGAGATTGATAGGGAGAGGACGTGGCTGGCGTCCTCTCCATTTAGATTAGGAGAGAGAGAGAGAGATTGACCTGAGGCTGATACTGTAGAAGAGAGTGCAGAGTTTAGTGACTGACCACAGTGACCACCAGCAGTGCAGTTGTTTTATTTAATATATCCGTTCTCTGCCTGAAAAAAACGGTACACACAGTGACTCAGTCACATACCATATCTGTGTGCACTGCTCAGCCCAGTGTGCTGCATGCCTGCATCATCTATGTATATATTATATATCTGACTGTGCTCAGCTCACACAGCTTATAATTGTGGGGGAGACTGGGGAGCACTGCAGTGCCAGTTATAGGTTATAGCAGGAGCCAGGAGTACAAGACAGTCACATACCATATCTGTGTGCACTGCTCAGCCCAGTGTGCTGCATCATCTATGTATATATTATATATCTGACTGTGCTCAGCTCACACAGCTTATAATTGTGGGGGAGACTGGGGAGCACTGCAGTGCCAGTTATAGGTTATAGCAGGAGCCAGGAGTACATATTATATTAAAATTAAACAGTGCACACTTTTGCTGCAGGAGTGCCACTGCCAGTGTGACTGACCAGTGACCTGACCACACTGACCACCAGTATAGTTAGTAGTATACTATATTGTGATTGCCTGAAAAAGTTAAACACTCGTCGTGTGACTTCACTTGTGTGGTGTTTTTTTTTTTATTCTATAAAAAACTCATTCTGCTGACAGACAGTGTCCAGCAGGTCCGTCATTATATAATATATATACCTGTCCGGCTGCAGTAGTGATATATATATATTTTTTATATCATTATTTATCATCCAGTCGCAGCAGACACAGTACGGTAGTTCACGGCTGTAGCTACCTCTGTGTCGGCACTCGGCAGTCCATCCATAATTGTATACCACCTACCCGTGTTTTTTTTTTCTTTCTTCTTTATACATACATACTACTACATCTCTTTATCAACCAGTCTATATTAGCAGCAGACACAGTACAGTACGGTAGTTCACGGCTGTGGCTACCTCTGTGTCGGCACTCGGCAGTCCGTCCATAATTGTATACCACCTAACCGTGGTTTTTTTTTCTTTCTTCTTTATACATACATACTACGACATCTCTTTATCAACCAGTCTATATTAGCAGCAGACACAGTACAGTACGGTAGTTCACGGCTGTGGCTACCTCTGTGTCGGCACTCGGCAGTCCGTCCATAATTGTATACCACCTAACCGTGGTTTTTTTTTCTTTCTTCTTCATACATACATACATACTACGACATCTCTTTATCAACCAGTCTATATTAGCAGCAGACACAGTACAGTACGGTAGTTCACGGCTGTGGCTACCTCTGTGTCGGCACTCGGCAGTCCGTCCATAATTGTATACCACCTAACCGTGGTTTTTTTTTCTTTCTTCTTTATACATACATACTACGACATCTCTTTATCAACCAGTCTATATTAGCAGCAGACACAGTACAGTACGGTAGTTCACGGCTGTGGCTACCTCTGTGTCGGCACTCGGCAGTCCGTCCATAATTGTATACCACCTAACCGTGGTTTTTTTTCTTTCTTCTTCATACATACATACTACGACATCTCTTTATCAACCAGTCTATATTAGCAGCAGACACAGTACAGTACGGTAGTTCACGGCTGTGGCTACCTCTGTGTCGGCACTCGGCAGTCCGTCCATAATTGTATACCACCTACCCGTGGTTTTTTTTTCTTTCTTCTTTATACATACATACTACTACATCTCTTTATCAACCAGTCTATATTAGCAGCAGACACAGTACAGTACGGTAGTTCACGGCTGTGGCTACTTCTGTGTCGGCACTCGGCAGTCCGTCCATAATTGTATACCACCTAACCGTGGTTTTTTTTTCTTTCTTCTTCATACATACATACTACGACATCTCTTTATCAACCAGTCTATATTAGCAGCAGACACAGTACGGTAGTTCACGGCTGTAGCTACCTCTGTGTCGGCACTCGGCAGTCCGTCCATAATTGTGTACTAGTATCCATCCATCTCCATTGTTTACCTGAGGTGCCTTTTAGTTGTGCCTATTAAAATATGGAGAACAAAAATGTTGAGGTTCCAAAATTAGGGAAAGATCAAGATCCACTTCCACCTCGTGCTGAAGCTGCTGCCACTAGTCATGGCCGAGACGATGAAATGCCAGCAACGTCGTCTGCCAAGGCCGATGCCCAATGTCATAGTACAGAGCATGTCAAATCCAAAACACCAAATATCAGTAAAAAAAGGACTCCAAAACCTAAAATAAAATTGTCGGAGGAGAAGCGTAAACTTGCCAATATGCCATTTACCACACGGAGTGGCAAGGAACGGCTGAGGCCCTGGCCTATGTTCATGGCTAGTGGTTCAGCTTCACATGAGGATGGAGGCACTCAGCCTCTCGCTAGAAAAATGAAAAGACTCAAGCTGGCAAAAGCAGTAGCACCGCAAAGAACTGTGCGTTCTTCGAAATCCCAAATCCACAAGGAGAGTCCAATTGTGTCGGTTGCGATGCCTGACCTTCCCAACACTGGACGTGAAGAGCATGCGCCTTCCACCATTTGCACGCCCCCTGCAAGTGCTGGAAGGAGCACCCGCAGTCCAGTTCCTGATAGTCAGATTGAAGATGTCAGTGTTGAAGTACACCAGGATGAGGAGGATATGGGTGTTGCTGGCGCTGGGGAGGAAATTGACCAGGAGGATTCTGATGGTGAGGTGGTTTGTTTAAGTCAGGCACCCGGGGAGACACCTGTTGTCCGTGGGAGGAATATGGCCGTTGACATGCCTGGTGAAAATACCAAAAAAATCAGCTCTTCGGTGTGGAACTATTTCAACAGAAATGCGGACAACAGGTGTCAAGCCGTGTGTTCCCTTTGTCAAGCTGTAATAAGTAGGGGTAAGGACGTTAACCACCTCGGAACATCCTCCCTTTTACGTCACCTGCAGCGCATTCATAATAAGTCAGTGACAAGTTCAAAAACTTTGGGTGACAGCGGAAGCAGTCCACTGACCAGTAAATCCCTTCCTCTTGTAACCAAGCTCACGCAAACCACCCCACCAACTCCCTCAGTGTCAATTTCCTCCTTCCCCAGGAATGCCAATAGTCCTGCAGGCAATGTCACTGGCAATTCTGACGAGTCCTCTCCTGCCTGGGATTCCTCCGATGCATCCTTGCGTGTAACGCCTACTGCTGCTGGCGCTGCTGTTGTTGCTGCTGGGAGTCGATGGTCATCCCAGAGGGGAAGTCGTAAGACCACTTTTACTACTTCCACCAAGCAATTGACTATCCAACAGTCCTTTGCGAGGAAGATGAAATATCACAGCAGTCATCCTACTGCAAAGCGGATAACTGAGGCCTTGGCATCCTGGGTGGTGAGAACCGTGGTTCCGGTATCCATCATTACTGCAGAGCCAACTAGAGACTTGTTGGATGTACTGTGTCCCCGGTACCAAATACCATCTAGGTTCCATTTCTCTAGGCAGGCGATACCGAAAATTTACACAGACCTCAGAAAAAGAGTCACCAGTGTCCTAAAAAATGCAGCTGTACCCAATGTCCACTTAACCACGGACATGTGGACAAGTGGAGCAGGGCAGGGTCAGGACTATATGACTGTGACAGCCCACTGGGTAGATGTATGGACTCCCGCCGCAAGAACAGCAGCGGCGGCACCAGTAGCAGCATCTCGCAAACGCCAACTCTTTCCTAGGCAGGCTACGCTTTGTATCACCGGTTTCCAGAATACGCACACAGCTGAAAACCTCTTACGGCAACTGAGGAAGATCATCGCGGAATGGCTTACCCCAATTGGACTCTCCTGTGGATTTGTGGCATCGGACAACGCCAGCAATATTGTGTGTGCATTAAATATGGGCAAATTCCAGCACGTCCCATGTTTTGCACATACCTTGAATTTGGTGGTGCAGAATTATTTAAAAAACGACAGGGGCGTGCAAGAGATGCTGTCGGTGGCCAGAAAAATTGCGGGACACTTTCGGCGTACAGGCACCACGTACAGAAGACTGGAGCACCACCAAAAACTACTGAACCTGCCCTGCCATCATCTGAAGCAAGAAGTGGTAACGAGGTGGAATTCAACCCTCTATATGCTTCAGAGGTTGGAGGAGCAGCAAAAGGCCATTCAAGCCTATACAATTGAGCACGATATAGGAGGTGGAATGCACCTGTCTCAAGCGCAGTGGAGAATGATTTCAACGTTGTGCAAGGTTCTGATGCCCTTTGAACTTGCCACACGTGAAGTCAGTTCAGACACTGCCAGCCTGAGTCAGGTCATTCCCCTCATCAGGCTTTTGCAGAAGAAGCTGGAGACATTGAAGGAGGAGCTAACACGGAGCGATTCCGCTAGGCATGTGGGACTTGTGGATGGAGCCCTTAATTCGCTTAACAAGGATTCACGGGTGGTCAATCTGTTGAAATCAGAGCACTACATTTTGGCCACCGTGCTCGATCCTAGATTTAAAGCCTACATTGGATCTCTCTTTCCGGCAGACACAAGTCTGCTGGGGTTGAAAGACCTGCTGGTGAGAAAATTGTCAAGTCAAGCGGAACGCGACCTGTCAACATCTCCTCCTTCACATTCTCCCGCAACTGGGGGTGCGAGGAAAAGGCTCAGAATTCCGAGCCCACCCGCTGGCGGTGATGCAGGGCAGTCTGGAGCGACTGCTGATGCTGACATCTGGTCCGGACTGAAGGACCTGACAACGATTACGGACATGTCGTCTACTGTCACTGCATATGATTCTCTCCCCTTTGAAAGAATGGTGGAGGATTATATGAGTGACCGCATCCAAGTAGGCACGTCACACAGTCCATACTTATACTGGCAGGAAAAAGAGGCAATTTGGAGGCCATTGCACAAACTGGCTTTATTCTACCTAAGTTGCCCTCCCACAAGTGTGTACTCCGAAAGAGTGTTTAGTGCCGCCGCTCACCTTGTCAGCAATCGGCGTACGAGGTTACATCCAGAAAATGTGGAGAAGATGATGTTCATTAAAATGAATTATAATCAATTCCTCCGCGGAGACATTGACCAGCAGCAATTGCCTCCACAAAGTACACAGGGAGCTGAGATGGTGGATTCCAGTGGGGACGAATTGATAATCTGTGAGGAGGGGGATGTACACGGTGATATATCGGAGGGTGATGATGAGGTGGACATCTTGCCTCTGTAGAGCCAGTTTGTGCAAGGAGAGATTAATTGCTTCTTTTTTGGGGGGGGTCCAAACCAACCCGTCATATCAGTCACAGTCGTGTGGCAGACCCTGTCACTGAAATGATGGGTTGGTTAAAGTGTGCATGTCCTGTTTTGTTTATACAACATAAGGGTGGGTTGGAGGGCCCAAGGACAATTCCATCTTGCACCTCTTTTTTCTTTTATTTTTCTTTGCGTCATGTGCTGTTTGGGGAGGGTTTTTTGGAAGGGACATCCTGCGTGACACTGCAGTGCCACTCCTAAATGGGCCCGGTGTTTGTGTCGGCCACTAGGGTCGCTAATCTTACTCACACAGTCAGCTACCTCATTGCGCCTCTTTTTTTCTTTGCGTCATGTGCTGATTGGGGAGGGTTTTTTGGAAGGGACATCCTGCGTGACACTGCAGTGCCACTCCTAAATGGGCCCGGTGTTTGTGTCGGCCACTAGGGTCGCTAATCTTACTCACACAGTCAGCTACCTCATTGCGCCTCTTTTTTTCTTTGCGTCATGTGCTGATTGGGGAGGGTTTTTTGGAAGGGACATCCAGCGTGACACTGCAGTGCCACTCCTAAATGGGCCCGGTGTTTGTGTCGGCCACTAGGGTCGCTAATCTTACTCACACAGTCAGCTACCTCATTGCGCCTCTTTTTTTCTTTGCGTCATGTGCTGATTGGGGAGGGTTTTTTGGAAGGGACATCCTGCGTGACACTGCAGTGCCACTCCTAAATGGGCCCGGTGTTTGTGTCGGCCACTAGGGTCGCTAATCTTACTCACACAGTCAGCTACCTCATTGCGCCTCTTTTTTTCTTTGCGTCATGTGCTGATTGGGGAGGGTTTTTTGGAAGGGACATCCTGCGTGACACTGCAGTGCCACTCCTAAATGGGCCCGGTGTTTGTGTCGGCCACTAGGGTCGCTAATCTTACTCACACAGTCAGCTACCTCATTGCGCCTCTTTTTTTCTTTGCGTCATGTGCTGATTGGGGAGGGTTTTTTAGAAGGGACATCCTGCGTGACACTGCAGTGCCACTCCTAAATGGGCCCGGTGTTTGTGTCGGCCACTAGGGTCGCTTATCTTACTCACACAGTCAGCTACCTCATTGCGCCTCTTTTTTTCTTTGCGTCATGTGCTGATTGGGGAGGGTTTTTTGGAAGGGACATCCTGCGTGACACTGCAGTGCCACTCCTAGATGGGCCAGGTGTTTGTGTCGGCCACTAGTGTCGCTTAGCTTAGTCATCCAGCGACCTTGGTGCAAATTTTAGGACTAAAAATAATATTGTGAGGTGTGAGGTATTCAGAATAGACTGAAAATGAGTGGAAATTATGGTTTTTGAGGTTAATAATAATATGGGATCAAAATGACCCCCAAATTCTATGATTTAAGCTGTTTTTTAGTGTTTTTTTAAAAAAACACCCGAATCCAAAACACACCCGAATCCGACAAAAAAAATTCGGTGAGGTTTTGCCAAAAGGCGGTCGAACCCAAAACACGGCCGCGGAACCGAACCCAAAACCAAAACACAAAACCCGAAAAATTTCAGGCGCTCATCTCTACTTGTAACACAGAGCTGAGACTAGTCTGTCAATATTCTTTGAAAAGGAGAGCTCCTGTAGAAAGTGTTCTGGACTGTCCTGATTATTGTCTCAGCTGCCAACCAATATAATGATCAAGCTTTTACTCACACGGTGAGCTAAATTGTAAAGTAGGAATTACCAAAAGATACTGGCCAAGTAAAAATGTAAATAAATAGTCAATTTTTTAATGGCATCAAAAACCTTACAACTTTTGTCGTGCAAAAACAAATTACATAATAAAATATTTTCTCTAGGGCAGACAATAAATGATGAAAAACTAAAAACAAATGAAAAACTACTAATACTCTAACTAAATATAAAGTATAAAATAAAAGATAAAAATCGCACTTAAATTGTGACGCATTTTACATAGAGATGAGCGGGTTCGGTTTCTCTGAATCCGAACCCGCACGAACTTCATGTTTTTTTTCACGGGTCCGAGCGACTCGGATCTTCCCGCCTTGCTCGGTTAACCCGAGCACGCCCGAACGTCATCATGACGCTGTCGGATTCTCGCGAGACTCGGATTCTATATAAGGAGCCGCGCGTCGCCGCCATTTTCACACGTGCATTGAGATTGATAGGGAGAGGACGTGGCTGGCGTCCTCTCCATTTAGATTAGGAGAGAGAGAGAGAGATTGACCTGAGGCTGATACTGTAGAAGAGAGTGCAGAGTTTAGTGACTGACCACAGTGACCACCAGCAGTGCAGTTGTTTTATTTAATATATCCGTTCTCTGCCTGAAAAAAACGGTACACACAGTGACTCAGTCACATACCATATCTGTGTGCACTGCTCAGCCCAGTGTGCTGCATGCCTGCATCATCTATGTATATATTATATATCTGACTGTGCTCAGCTCACACAGCTTATAATTGTGGGGGAGACTGGGGAGCACTGCAGTGCCAGTTATAGGTTATAGCAGGAGCCAGGAGTACAAGACAGTCACATACCATATCTGTGTGCACTGCTCAGCCCAGTGTGCTGCATCATCTATGTATATATTATATATCTGACTGTGCTCAGCTCACACAGCTTATAATTGTGGGGGAGACTGGGGAGCACTGCAGTGCCAGTTATAGGTTATAGCAGGAGCCAGGAGTACATATTATATTAAAATTAAACAGTGCACACTTTTGCTGCAGGAGTGCCACTGCCAGTGTGACTGACCAGTGACCTGACCACACTGACCACCAGTATAGTTAGTAGTATACTATATTGTGATTGCCTGAAAAAGTTAAACACTCGTCGTGTGACTTCACTTGTGTGGTGTTTTTTTTTTTATTCTATAAAAAACTCATTCTGCTGACAGACAGTGTCCAGCAGGTCCGTCATTATATAATATATATACCTGTCCGGCTGCAGTAGTGATATATATATTTTTTATATCATTATTTATCATCCAGTCGCAGCAGACACAGTACGGTAGTTCACGGCTGTAGCTACCTCTGTGTCGGCACTCGGCAGTCCATCCATAATTGTATACCACCTACCCGTGGTTTTTTTTTCTTTCTTCTTTATACATACATACTACTACATCTCTTTATCAACCAGTCTATATTAGCAGCAGACACAGTACAGTACGGTAGTTCACGGCTGTGGCTACCTCTGTGTCGGCACTCGGCAGTCCGTCCATAATTGTATACCACCTAACCGTGGTTTTTTTTCTTTCTTCTTTATACATACATACTACGACATCTCTTTATCAACCAGTCTATATTAGCAGCAGACACAGTACAGTACGGTAGTTCACGGCTGTGGCTACCTCTGTGTCGGCACTCGGCAGTCCGTCCATAATTGTATACCACCTAACCGTGGTTTTTTTTTCTTTCTTCTTCATACATACATACTACGACATCTCTTTATCAACCAGTCTATATTAGCAGCAGACACAGTACAGTACGGTAGTTCACGGCTGTGGCTACCTCTGTGTCGGCACTCGGCAGTCCGTCCATAATTGTATACCACCTAACCGTGTTTTTTTTTGCTTTCTTCTTTATACATACATACTACGACATCTCTTTATCAACCAGTCTATATTAGCAGCAGACACAGTACAGTACGGTAGTTCACGGCTGTGGCTACCTCTGTGTCGGCACTCGGCAGTCCGTCCATAATTGTATACCACCTAACCGTGGTTTTTTTTTCTTTCTTCTTCATACATACATACTACGACATCTCTTTATCAACCAGTCTATATTAGCAGCAGACACAGTACGGTAGTTCACGGCTGTAGCTACCTCTGTGTCGGCACTCGGCAGTCCATCCATAATTGTATACTAGTATCCATCCATCTCCATTGTTTACCTGAGGTGCCTTTTAGTTGTGCCTATTAAAATATGGAGAACAAAAATGTTGAGGTTCCAAAATTAGGGAAAGATCAAGATCCACTTCCACCTCGTGCTGAAGCTGCTGCCACTAGTCATGGCCGAGACGATGAAATGCCAGCAACGTCGTCTGCCAAGGCCGATGCCCAATGTCATAGTACAGAGCATGTCAAATCCAAAACACCAAATATCAGTAAAAAAAGGACTCCAAAACCTAAAATAAAATTGTCGGAGGAGAAGCGTAAACTTGCCAATATGCCATTTACCACACGGAGTGGCAAGGAACGGCTGAGGCCCTGGCCTATGTTCATGGCTAGTGGTTCAGCTTCACATGAGGATGGAGGCACTCAGCCTCTCGCTAGAAAAATGAAAAGACTCAAGCTGGCAAAAGCAGTAGCACCGCAAAGAACTGTGCGTTCTTCGAAATCCCAAATCCACAAGGAGAGTCCAATTGTGTCGGTTGCGATGCCTGACCTTCCCAACACTGGACGTGAAGAGCATGCGCCTTCCACCATTTGCACGCCCCCTGCAAGTGCTGGAAGGAGCACCCGCAGTCCAGTTCCTGATAGTCAGATTGAAGATGTCAGTGTTGAAGTACACCAGGATGAGGAGGATATGGGTGTTGCTGGCGCTGGGGAGGAAATTGACCAGGAGGATTCTGATGGTGAGGTGGTTTGTTTAAGTCAGGCACCCGGGGAGACACCTGTTGTCCATGGGAGGAATATGGCCGTTGACATGCCTGGTGAAAATACCAAAAAAATCAGCTCTTCGGTGTGGAACTATTTCAACAGAAATGCGGACAACAGGTGTCAAGCCGTGTGTTCCCTTTGTCAAGCTGTAATAAGTAGGGGTAAGGACGTTAACCACCTCGGAACATCCTCCCTTATACGTCACCTGCAGCGCATTCATAATAAGTCAGTGACAAGTTCAAAAACTTTGGGTGACAGCGGAAGCAGTCCACTGACCAGTAAATCCCTTCCTCTTGTAACCAAGCTCACGCAAACCACCCCACCAACTCCCTCAGTGTCAATTTCCTCCTTCCCCAGGAATGCCAATAGTCCTGCAGGCAATGTCACTGGCAATTCTGACGAGTCCTCTCCTGCCTGGGATTCCTCCGATGCATCCTTGCGTGTAACGCCTACTGCTGCTGGCGCTGCTGTTGTTGCTGCTGGGAGTCGATGGTCATCCCAGAGGGGAAGTCGTAAGCCCACTTGTACTACTTCCAGTAAGCAATTGACTGTTCAACAGTCCTTTGCGAGGAAGATGAAATATCACAGCAGTCATCCTGCTGCAAAGCGGATAACTGAGGCCTTGACAACTATGTTGGTGTTAGACGTGCGTCCGGTATCCGCCGTTAGTTCACAGGGAACTAGACAATTTATTGAGGCAGTGTGCCCCCGTTACCAAATACCATCTAGGTTCCACTTCTCTAGGCAGGCGATACCGAGAATGTACACGGACGTCAGAAAAAGACTCACCAGTGTCCTAAAAAATGCAGTTGTACCCAATGTCCACTTAACCACGGACATGTGGACCAGTGGAGCAGGGCAGGGTCAGGACTATATGACTGTGACAGCCCACTGGGTAGATGTATGGACTCCCGCCGCAAGAACAGCAGCGGCGGCACCAGTAGCAGCATCTCGCAAACGCCAACTCTTTCCTAGGCAGGCTACGCTTTGTATCACCGGTTTCCAGAATACGCACACAGCTGAAAACCTCTTACGGCAACTGAGGAAGATCATCGCGGAATGGCTTACCCCAATTGGACTCTCCTGTGGATTTGTGGCATCGGACAACGCCAGCAATATTGTGTGTGCATTAAATATGGGCAAATTCCAGCACGTCCCATGTTTTGCACATACCTTGAATTTGGTGGTGCAGAATTATTTAAAAAACGACAGGGGCGTGCAAGAGATGCTGTCGGTGGCCAGAAAAATTGCGGGACACTTTCGGCGTACAGGCACCACGTACAGAAGACTGGAGCACCACCAAAAACTACTGAACCTGCCCTGCCATCATCTGAAGCAAGAAGTGGTAACGAGGTGGAATTCAACCCTCTATATGCTTCAGAGGTTGGAGGAGCAGCAAAAGGCCATTCAAGCCTATACAATTGAGCACGATATAGGAGGTGGAATGCACCTGTCTCAAGCGCAGTGGAGAATGATTTCAACGTTGTGCAAGGTTCTGATGCCCTTTGAACTTGCCACACGTGAAGTCAGTTCAGACACTGCCAGCCTGAGTCAGGTCATTCCCCTCATCAGGCTTTTGCAGAAGAAGCTGGAGACATTGAAGGAGGAGCTAACACGGAGCGATTCCGCTAGGCATGTGGGACTTGTGGATGGAGCCCTTAATTCGCTTAACAAGGATTCACGGGTGGTCAATCTGTTGAAATCAGAGCACTACATTTTGGCCACCGTGCTCGATCCTAGATTTAAAGCCTACCTTGGATCTCTCTTTCCGGCAGACACAAGTCTGCTGGGGTTGAAAGACCTGCTGGTGAGAAAATTGTCAAGTCAAGCGGAACGCGACCTGTCAACATCTCCTCCTTCACATTCTCCCGCAACTGGGGGTGCGAGGAAAAGGCTCAGAATTCCGAGCCCACCCGCTGGCGGTGATGCAGGGCAGTCTGGAGCGACTGCTGATGCTGACATCTGGTCCGGACTGAAGGACCTGACAACGATTACGGACATGTCGTCTACTGTCACTGCATATGATTCTCTCACCATTGAAAGAATGGTGGAGGATTATATGAGTGACCGCATCCAAGTAGGCACGTCACACAGTCCATACTTATACTGGCAGGAAAAAGAGGCAATTTGGAGGCCATTGCACAAACTGGCTTTATTCTACCTAAGTTGCCCTCCCACAAGTGTGTACTCCGAAAGAGTGTTTAGTGCCGCCCAGTGGCGGAACTAGCGAGCAGTGGGCCCATGTGCGACAAAATGGCTTGGGCCCCCCCCCCCATCCCATCCCATCCAAGTCCACCCCCTCACTCCTGGAGAGGATCTGGTGAGGGGGGCCTGCTCAGGGAAGTGGATACCTAGCAACAGTGCCGTAACTAGACATTTTAGCAGTGTGTGCAAGAAACGGCATTGGAGCCCCACCCCTGCATGTAAAACAGGGGCAGTGCGCGCCGTAGGCGCGCGCAAAAAAACATAGTGGCGTGGCTTCGTGGTTAAGGGGTGTGGCCACAAAATAATACCAATTCATAAAACGGTGCACAGTAGTCTCTATTATTCAAATTACGCCGCACAGTAGCACCACTACACCAGGTAGAGACCCTTTTACACCTTACGGCGGACAGATTCCTCTTTTTACACATTACAGCAGACAGCGTCCTCTTTTTACACATTACAGCAGACAGCGTCCCCTTTTTACACATTACGGCAGACAGCATCCCCCTTTTTTACACAACGGCAGACAGCGTGCCCTTGTTACACATAGCGGCAGACAGCGTACATTTTTTTCACATAACGGCAGACAGCCTGCCCTTGTTAAACATAGCGGCAGACAGCGTACACTTTTTACACATAACGGCAGACAGCCTGCCCTTGTTAAACATAGCGGCAGACAGCGTACACTTTTTTCACATAACAGCAGTCAGCCTGCCCTTGTTACACTAATGGCAGACATCGTACACTTTTTACACATTACAGCAGACAGCTTGCCCTTGTTACACATTACAGCAGACAGCTTGCCCTTGTTACACATTATGGCAGACAGCGTGCCCTTGTTACACATTACGGCAGACAGCATCCCCCTTGTTACACATTACGGCAGGCAGATTCCCCCTTGTTACACATTGCGGCAAGCAGATTTCCCCTTTTTACACATTGCGGCAAGCAGCTTCCCCCTTTTTACACATTGCGGCAGGCAGATTCCCCCTTTTTACACATTGCGGCAGGCAGTCCCCCTTTTTACACATAGCTGCAGGCAGATTCCCCCTTTTTACACATAGCGGCAGGCAGATTCCCCCTTTTTACACATTGCGGCAGGCAGTCCCCCTTTTTACACATAGCTGCAGGCAGATTCCCCCTTTTAACACATAGCTACAGGCAGATTCCCCCCTTTTACACATAGCTGCAGGCAGATTCCCCCTTTTTACACATAGCGGCAGGCAGATTCCCCCTTTTTACACATAGCGGCAGGCAGATTCCCCCTTTTTACACATAGCGGCAGGCAGATTCCCCCTTTTTACACATAGCGGCAGGCAGTCCCAACAAAGAAAGAAAGAGACGAAAGAAAGAAAGAAAGAAAGAAAGAAAGAAAGAAAGAAAGAAAGAAAGAAAGAAAGAAAGAAAGAAAGAAAGAAGAAAGAAAGAAAGAAAGAAAGAAAGAAAGAAGAATTATACTTACCCTCTCCGCTGGCTCAGGCTCCTCGTGTAGCTTGACAAATCCCGGGCAGTAGAGAAGGAGGAGGAGGGAGGTGGAGGAGGGAGCCGCAGCAGCGCTGTGTTATTGGTGGAGGCGCTGCTGCTGCTGCCCCTCTGCTTCACTATAGGCTGTTCTCGGAAGACAGCCTATAGTGAAGCAGAGGGGCAGCAGCAGCAGCGCCTCCACCAGTAACAAAGCGCTGCTGCGGCTCCTTCCTTCACCTCCCTCCTCCTCCTCCTCCCCCCCGTGCCGCTGCTCCTCTCATCTACAAGCGACCCTCCTCCCTCTTCGTGTGTTACAGAGGCGGCAGCGTGTCTGGTGCTGCGGCTGCTGCCCGTAGTGCCCTGGCCTGATCTGTTCGTTACGACGGGCGGGCGGCGGGAGTCGCAGGACGCAGACCCGACGGGAGCGCTGGTGTGTGGCTGCGGCATGATACAATGAGTCATTGTGACTCATTGTAATGCCGGCGGCTGTGGGCCCTTGAGTGTGGTGGGGCCCCAGTGCAATGCACTGCCTGCCCTGCCAGTAGTTCCGCCCCTGGTGCCGCCGCTCACCTTGTCAGCAATCGGCGTACGAGGTTACATCCAGAAAATGTGGAGAAGATGATGTTCATTAAAATGAATTATAATCAATTCCTCCGCGGAGACATTGACCAGCAGCAATTGCCTCCACAAAGTACACAGGGAGCTGAGATGGTGGATTCCAGTGGGGACGAATTGATAATCTGTGAGGAGGGGGATGTACACGGTGATATATCGGAGGGTGATGATGAGGTGGACATCTTGCCTCTGTAGAGCCAGTTTGTGCAAGGAGAGATTAATTGCTTCTTTTTTGGGGGGGGTCCAAACCAACCCGTCATATCAGTCACAGTCGTGTGGCAGACCCTGTCACTGAAATGATGGGTTGGTTAAAGTGTGCATGTCCTGTTTTGTTTATACAACATAAGGGTGGGTGGGAGGGCCCAAGGACAATTCCATCTTGCACCTCTTTTTTCTTTTCTTTTTCTTTGCGTCATGTGCTGTTTGGGGAGGGTTTTTTGGAAGGGACATCCTGCGTGACACTGCAGTGCCACTCCTAAATGGGCCCGGTGTTTGTGTCGGCCACTAGGGTCGCTAATCTTACTCACACAGTCAGCTACCTCATTGCGCCTCTTTTTTTCTTTGCGTCATGTGCTGATTGGGGAGGGTTTTTTGGAAGGGACATCCTGCGTGACACTGCAGTGCCACTCCTAAATGGGCCCGGTGTTTGTGTCGGCCACTAGGGTCGCTAATCTTACTCACACAGTCAGCTACCTCATTGCGCCTCTTTTTTTCTTTGCGTCATGTGCTGATTGGGGAGGGTTTTTTGGAAGGGACATCCTGCGTGACACTGCAGTGCCACTCCTAAATGGGCCCGGTGTTTGTGTCGGCCACTAGGGTCGCTAATCTTACTCACACAGTCAGCTACCTCATTGCGCCTCTTTTTTTCTTTGCGTCATGTGCTGATTGGGGAGGGTTTTTTGGAAGGGACATCCTGCGTGACACTGCAGTGCCACTCCTAAATGGGCCCGGTGTTTGTGTCGGCCACTAGGGTCGCTAATCTTACTCACACAGTCAGCTACCTCATTGCGCCTCTTTTTTTCTTTGCGTCATGTGCTGATTGGGGAGGGTTTTTTGGAAGGGACATCCTGCGTGACACTGCAGTGCCACTCCTAAATGGGCCCGGTGTTTGTGTCGGCCACTAGGGTCGCTAATCTTACTCACACAGTCAGCTACCTCATTGCGCCTCTTTTTTTCTTTGCGTCATGTGCTGATTGGGGAGGGTTTTTTGGAAGGGACATCCTGCGTGACACTGCAGTGCCACTCCTAAATGGGCCCGGTGTTTGTGTCGGCCTCTAGGGTCGCTAATCTTACTCACACAGTCAGCTACCTCATTGCGCCTCTTTTTTTCTTTGCGTCATGTGCTGATTAGGGAGGGTTTTTTGGAAGGGACATCCTGCGTGACACTGCAGTGCCACTCCTAAATGGGCCCGGTGTTTGTGTTGGCCACTAGGGTCGCTAATCTTACTCACACAGTCAGCTACCTCATTGCGCCTCTTTTTTTCTTTGCGTCATGTGCTGATTGGGGAGGGTTTTTTGGAAGGGACATCCTGCGTGACACTGCAGTGCCACTACTAAATGGGCCCGGTGTTTGTGTCGGCCACTAGGGTCGCTAATCTTACTCACACAGTCAGCTACCTCATTGCGCCTCTTTTTTTCTTTGCGTCATGTGCTGATTGGGGAGGGTTTTTTGGAAGGGACATCCTGCGTGACACTGCAGTGCCACTCCTAAATGGGCCCGGTGTTTGTGTCGGCCACTTAGGGTCGCTAATCTTACTCACACAGTCAGCTACCTCATTGCGCCTCTTTTTTTCTTTGCGTCATGTGCTGATTGGGGAGGGTTTTTTGGAAGGGACATCCTGCGTGACACTGCAGTGCCACTCCTAAATGGGCCCGGTGTTTGTGTCGGCCACTAGGGTCGCTAATCTTACTCACACAGTCAGCTACCTCATTGCGCCTCATTTTTTCTTTGCGTCATGTGCTGATTGGGGAGGGTTTTTTGGAAGGGACATCCTGCGTGACACTGCAGTGCCACTCCTAAATGGGCCCGGTGTTTGTGTCGGCCACTAGGGTCGCTAATCTTACTCACACAGTCAGCTACCTCATTGCGCCTCTTTTTTTCTTTGCGTCATGTGCTGATTGGGGAGGGTTTTTTGGAAGGGACATCCTGCGTGACACTGCAGTGCCACTCCTAAATGGGCCCGGTGTTTGTGTCGGCCACTAGGGTCGCTTATCTTACTCACACAGTCAGCTACCTCATTGCGCCTCTTTTTTTCTTTGCGTCATGTGCTGATTGGGGAGGGTTTTTTGGAAGGGACATCCTGCGTGACACTGCAGTGCCACTCCTAGATGGGCCAGGTGTTTGTGTTGGCCACTAGTGTCGCTTAGCTTAGTCATCCAGCGACCTTGGTGCAAATTTTAGGACTAAAAATAATATTGTGAGGTGTGAGGTATTCAGAATAGACTGAAAATGAGTGGAAATTATGGTTTTTGAGGTTAATAATAATATGGGATCAAAATGACCCCCAAATTCTATGATTTAAGCTGTTTTTTAGTGTTTTTTTAAAAAAACACCCGAATCCAAAACACACCCGAATCCGACAAAAAAAATTCGGTGAGGTTTTGCCAAAACGCGGTCGAACCCAAAACACGGCCGCGGAACCGAACCCAAAATCAAAACACAAAACCCGAAAAATTTCAGGCGCTCATCTCTAATTTTACAGCAACCAGTCACTTTCTCAGGCAGATGAACAGTGATACTGTTTTAAATGTATGTGTTTTTAAATAATATTTTAGTACATGTTTCATCAATTGTTGTATTACTAGATAAAACATTTTATTGTGGAATTTCTTTTTCCAGAACAGTAGTTACATTTTTTTATTTTTTTTTGCCATTAATAAATAAAATTATACTATTTTAATTAATTTTTGCTTGGTCACTCTCTTTTAGTCATTCCTACTGTACTTTATAATTTTACTCACTGTGTGAGTCAAAGGTTGATCATTATATTGGTTGAATATACATTTTGACCATTGTAAAATGCGCCAAGTAACACATTTAAAAAGTACAGTACAATTAGTAAGACCAGATGAGCTTTTTGAAGGATCCCAGAAACTAACAATACTGTAACAATTTATATTATATTTTAATTTAAGACCATTAAACTGGACAAAAGCCAACAATTATGAAACTTGCTAAATTATTTCACTCATCTATAGTTTTTTTGTTTTGTTTCAGAGCCCTTTACAAAGACAAGACAAGATTAATGGATTATAGCATTTTTGGGGGGATTGAAAAGAGAAATGTTTTCATTAGGAGAATGTAATTGATGCTATATATGGGAATTGCTGATAGTTAGAGATAATCACTTAGAATTACAATTTGATTAAAAGAATAGCAGTTTGGGTGGGGGTCCATTAGCAAACATACAGTACTATATTAGTTAGATTAAGGGTCAAATCATATTATCATTTTTGAAAATATAAAGTTAGTCTTGAAGACAGGTCATTAGTAAACTTCTGTCTGTAATGTAAAGCTGTAATTGTGGATGGGATATGAAAATACATATTTATGCATGATTTAATAGCTTAATTTACATGCAAAGTTATGATATGTGGTTCCATTTTTGGAAAAATATATATTTTTAGATTTTTGATCAGTCAAATGTCAAATGAAGGGCGTTACTTCAGTAGATTACCTACACTTGGTATCTGTGCATACCTGTTCTTTACTTGTTCTCTTTGTAAATAACTTTCTTGGCCTCTGCTTCAGGTATCCGAATCCAGATCCAGAACAATGTATTCTTTGATATGTCAATAGGTCGACACCATATGGTCAACATGCATTAATTTGACAGGTCCGAAAGGTCGACAGGTTCAAAGGTCCACATGACAATGATTGACACACAAATGGTTGACATGTTTTGGGGTTTTTTCAAATATACAAGATTTGGTAAAAACAACATCCTAAAAACATATGTTGAACATTGTCATGACCTTTTGAACCTGTCGACCTTAACCATTGTCGACCTTTCATCTGTTGACCTTTTGCACCTGTACCTGTACCTGGATACATTGTATCCTTACTAAAAACAATATGCAATTTGCATATTTTTGGTTTAACAAGTTTCTAACCCTAGTGATATACAGTACAGTTAATAACCTTAGAACTTTTAAAATGGGCCAACATAAGGTGTTTGTCTTCTTATGTGCAAAACACATGCCTAGTTACTTTTATTGTGCAATTTGCAAAGGACTGCTTAATAATTATACTTTTTGAACCTGCACAGATGCCCATATACAAGGTTGAGAAAGAAAATTACTTACTCCAACAGCAATAATGACAGTGGCCAATAGCTGTGTTTGCTGGTTTCTTACTGTAACAATGTATTGGTGTATCTATAATGTATGCAGGTTGTATGGTGCACATGGGCCCTGGTCCCATGTGGGACCACACCACAACCCCTCTGCATTCAATTCTCAATACCTACCACTTCATTGGTACAGCAGATAACACTGGGGATATGGCACAATCATCGTGTTTACAGATATCTGTGTCACAAAATATCACTGGAAAAATGGAGCAGGCATCATGTTTTGCAGTTCTGCGCATGCGCACTGTGGAAATCACCTGAAATATGGCACCTGAGTGACCTTTCCAGAGATCGGTACCACCCAGGAATCACCAGGAATTTGGCACCCAATCGACTTTTCCAGAGATCGGTACCACCCAGAAATCACCAGGAATATGGCACCCGAGTGACTTTTCCAGAGATCGGTACCACCCAAGAATCACCAGGAATATGGCATCTGAGCCACTTCTCCAGAGATCGGTACCACCCATGAATCACCGGGAATATGGCACCTGAGCCATTTTTCCAGAGATCGGTACCACCCAGGACTTTTCCAGAGATTGGTTCCACCCAGGAATCACCAGAAATATGGCACCTGAGACACTTTTCCAGAGATTGGTTCCACCCAGGAATCACCAGGAATATGGCACCTGAGCCACTTTTCCAGAGATCAGTTCCACACAGGAACCACTGGGAATATGGCACCCGACCCGTTTTTTCCAGAGACCAGTTCCACCCAGAAATCCAGCCCTGCCCATGTTGTAATCAATAACATTTTCCCGGGTTTGAATCCTTTTGGGTGGTTAACACCTGGAGATCCAATGTTGAGTAGACAGCAGGAGTTCTATTTAATATGGGATGTTTCCCATAGCAACCAATCAGATTCTACTTCTCATTTATCTAGCACCTTCTAGAAGAAAATACTTGTAATCTGATTGGTTGCTATGGGCAACATCCCATCTTAAATAGAACTTCCATTTTAGTAAATTTACCCCCAAGAGTCAATTTCTTTGACTTATGCTAGTTGAAAGCACGAGTATGTAAATGTATAATCTGGAGGTTTACAGATCCATCAAACCTTTTAGAATAAGGAATTTATTTAAGACCAGGTAAATAAATGTGGAACAAACCTATTATTACAGTACTTTGAATAAAAGTGTAAAGCAGCAAAGTGCAACCATGTGTTGTGTAATAGTAGCATTTGTTGATAGGAAATAGAGTATTATAACCTCAATATAAGTTTTCAAATAAATAGATCAAGTTTGATTAATAAATGTATTGCCCATGAAAAGCAGGCTTCAAACTACGTATCTGTTTATTAAAATAATTTCTATCAATATCTAATTTTATTTATAATAAGTTTTTAATTTTGTTTCTGAATGAAGACTATTTTTTATATCACTACTTATATTATAGTGCCCTTACCCTTAGTTGGTTCTTGTGTTCCAGTTGAGGGTGTACTGTTTTCATTGTTTATAGGATTAGCTCCAGTGTTGACACTTGTGCTTGCAGTGTTTGCAGTGGTACTTCCAGTGTTGACACTTGTGCTTGCAGTGTCTGTAGTGGTACTTCCAGTGTTGACACTTGTGCTTGCAGTGTTCGGAGTGGTACTTCCAGTGTCGACACTTGTGCTTGCAGTGTTTGCAGTGGTACTTCCAGTGTTGACACTTGTGCTTGCAGTGTTTGCAGTGGTACTTCCAGTGTTGACACTTGTGCTTGCAGTGTTTGCAGTGGTACTTTCAGTATTTGCATGGGTACTTCCAGTGTTGACACTTGTGCTTGCAGTGTTTGCAGTGGTACTTCCAGTGTTGACACTTGTGCTTGCAGTGTTTGTAGTGGTACTTCCAGTGTTGACACTTGTGCTTGCAGTGTTCGGAGTGGTACTTCCAGTGTCGACACTTGTGCTTGCAGTGTTTGCAGTGGTACTTCCAGTGTTGACACTTGTGCTTGCAGTGTTTGCAGTGGTACTTCCAGTGTTGACACTTGTGCTTGCAGTGTTCGGAGTGGTACTTCCAGTGTCGACACTTGTGCTTGCAGTGTTTGCAGTGGTACTTCCAGTGTTGACACTTGTGCTTGCAGTGTTTGCAGTGGTACTTCCAGTGTTGACACTTGTGCTTGCAGTGTTTGCAGTGGTACTTCCAGTGTTGACACTTGTGCTTGCAGTGTTCAGAGTGGTACTTCCAGTGTCGACACTTGTGCTTGCAGTGTTTGCAGTGGTACTTCCAGTGTTGACACTTGTGCTTGCAGTGTTTGCAGTGGTACTTCCAGTGTTGACACTTGTGCTTGCAGTGTTTGCAGTGGTGCTTCCAGTGTTTGCAGTGGTACTTTCAGTGTTTGCTGTAGTACTTTCAGTGTTAACACTTGTGCTTGCAGTGTTTGTAGTGGTACTTCCAGTGTTGACACTTGTGCTTGCAGTGTTTGCAGTGGTACTTCCAGTGTTGACACTTGTGCTTGCAGTGTTTGCAGTGGTACTTCCAGTGTTGACACTTGTGCTTGCAGTGTTTGCAGTGGTACTTCCAGTGTTTGCAGTGGTACTTTCAGTATTTGCTGTAGTACTTTCAGTGTTTGTAGTTGTACTTACAGCACTTGCAGTAGTACTTCCTGTGCTGGCACTTGTGCTTGCAGTGTTTGCAGTGGTACTTCCAGTGTTTGCACTTGTGCTTGCAGTGGTACTTACGGTGTTTGCTGTGCTACTTTCAGTGTTTACACTTGTGCTTGCAGTGGTACTTTCTGTACTGGCACTAGTGCCTGTAGTGCTTGCAGTGGTACTTTCTGTAGGGGCACTTGTGCTTGCAGTGGTACTTTCTGTAGTGGCACTTGTGCTTGCAGTGGTACTTTCTGTACTAGTACTTGTGCTTGCAGTGCTTGCAGGGGTACTTTCTGTACTGGGACTAGTGCCTGTAGTGCTTGCAGTGGTACTTTCTGTAGTGGCACTTGTGCTTGCAGTGGTTGGATTTGTAGCTTGTGCATCTGTGCATAAAAAAGATAATTTTATGTATATATATATATATATATATAGAAATATTCAAATACAGGTTCATATAAAACATGTGTGGTTCTGCTTAGAGTAAATATTAGTTATTTAGGGTTAGATGTAACAACATTTGTTAGTGGTATTAGTGCATGTTATGTACATTGATACCGCTGCATTACAGTGGTGGTGCAAGCAAGGCTATGTGTCCCTGTCATTATCTGTGCTGGTATCTGTAAGATAGAATCTCAATGTGCGGGCAACTTACCGTTCCGATACCTGCAGTTATCGATTTTGGGAGAGCGGGAGCTGGTTTGAATTGGATATTTGCAAGAAGCTACTAGTTCCTAATTTTGTGGTTTTCTGGAGTCATATAAAGGATCAGCCTATAGTGAACAATTTTGTTATTAAACTACACACTATTACCAGGGCCGGTTGGAGCGCTTGCAGCGCCCCGGGCAGTAAATGGGGGTGTGGCTTCATACAGGGGGCATGGCCAGTTACGCCCACTGTGCAGTATGAGCGCCGCTGAAATGATGTGCGGTGCGCGATGACATCATCGCGCACCGCATAGCAAAGGTCCTCTCCACGAAGGGAAACTAGACGCTACGCGTCTAGTTCCCTTCACAGCGGGGGGCAGCAGGACAGACCGGGCAGCGGGGGGCACAGCAGCAGCGGATCTTGCCATGGTGCTACGCCCTCCGGATGGCGCCAGCGCCCTCCGGAAGGAGGCGCCCCGGGCAAAAGTCTTGCTTGCCCATGGCAAGATCCGCTACTGACTATAACTTCTGCATTTTAGTCTGTTACATTTAGAATGTATGATCCATTTCAATATACAGTAATTTAATGTATCCTCTGATGTTAGCCATGAAAATAGGATGTAGTTATGTAACCAGCGTTCAGGAGACCGCCGGTCACAATACCTCCCCCTACATCCCGCCCCCACAGAATTCCGACAATCGGCATGCCGACAAGCAGGTACTATTCCCACTTGTGGGTGTCCACGATACACATAGAGTGGGAATAGGACACGTTGTGAGTACAGCTCGCCACCGATCCCGCAAGGGGCTTGTTGCGCTTGAGTTTGTGAGCAGGTTTCATTATTGTACAGTGTAAAGAAAGATTTCCAATTGGAAAATAAAGTTGCATGTGTTCCCCCTAAATCCTTTCACATGCTTTCTCAGCCAATCAGCCCTTTCCCATTCAGTGCAATGACCCAGTCATTTTGGGTTCAAACTGCACACTGCACGTCAGAGGCGCCACTAACCTGTTTGACAGCCAGTGTGGAAGGTCTGACAGTGGGCGTGGCTTAACAGGCGGGGGGAGTGACCTAGCGGCGAGGGGTTGTGGTCAGGCTTAGCGACCCCATTTACAGGGTGTGGCTTAGTGGTATGGGGCGTGGCTTAATGGGACAGGGCATGGCCAGGCTTCCCGACCCTGTTTTCATCACTGTGGGGTCCGGGAGACACGAGTTGGACACGGAGTATGCCTTGTTTGCAGTGCTGGCTTCTACACAGTGACAGGAGCCAGGGTGCTACACATAATGACACCCAGGTGTAGCCCACACCCCTCACACCCTCTTGTGACGCCACTGCTGCGCATCTGTGGGGATAGGTTTTCCAGTTTTTATTTTTATTTTCTGAAGGCCACACGGACTTCTATATGGACCAAAGAGGATCCAATAAAATGGGTTTGGTATGATTTCCCCCCCCCCCCCCCCTTTGGTGTGCAGTGTACTAATATTATAAGATTTCCTTTGCAGGCAGACTACAAGTACCAATGGGCCTTAATTTCCGAGTATGCTGGCACTTGTTCCACATGTGCCAGCTTGCTGGTATCCTTAATCCAACTGTAAAGAACAAAATTAGAATTTTTTTTGTTACACTATTAACACTGCACCCACCACCACCAGGTGTTCCAGAAATAGTCCCAGGCATTCATCCCAGGCCTGGGAGTTCCTTGGGAGAAGGGACTATTTTTATTTTTTTTGTGTGGGGGGGTATGACTCCCCACATTCTGTAGAATTCTAGGTCTGGAATGGGGTTTTGGGTTATTTCACAGTATGGCCTGGACCCCGCCACTGTGTCTCGCTGCTATAGCATAAGCCCTTAACTGGTTGAGTCTGGCACTGGTTATTGGAAAATCAGGGGACTCCACAATGGTTTTCACCCACCTCCATGTTCCAGTACCAGACCAAGCTGAGAGGTCTGGGGCTGGTTATGAACCCCACGCAACTTTTTTTTTTCAATTTTACCTCCTTCTTTACTTGTTACAGTAATTTGCCATAGGTTTTGACCTTCTATTTGTCATTAGTTTTGAACTGAAAGATGAAATCTGACAGCTGCGAAAAATGACTGACATTGACGTTATGATTCCTCAACGAATGATAACAGCTGGTTTTCAGATACAAACACATCATCGAAAACAGTAGGTTTTGGTCTGTTTTGAAAATGACCACAAATCGGTCTGCAGAAAATGTACCCCACAGTATTTCTTCATCGTCTTTACAGAGAAAGTACAGATGATGCTGATTGTGAGTCAACTGAGTGAGATGCTGCAAATTAGGAAACAAGTCATTGACATCTTATACTCTTTCCTTTCAATATAATTATAGTAGTTGCAAAGTGCAAGAGTGGAACTACTGACATAGGGCCTAATTCAGATGTGTTTGTTTTTATGTGGCAGATTACGAGTGCCTCTGTAGACGTGCAGGCTCAGCTGCTCTCCTGGGGCACAGAGGGCTCTCCAGTAGCAAGCAATGAACACAACTGCTAATTTATGCACTCCTAGAAAATGCCGTCTGAATGGCCATGGCACGTCTGAGTTTATCTGACCACTCTCCGCTACTGTTGTCTTTGCCTGATCTAATTTGGCCATTCATGATCTGATACTTAAGCTTGCACAATCTCTATATATATTTTCTGCAGATATAACATGTGCAGAGAGAGTTAGATTTGAGTGGGTTATATTGTTTCTGTGCAGGGTGAATACTGGCTGCTTTATTTTTACACTGCAATTTAGATTTCAGATTAAACACACCCCACCCAAATCTAACTCTCTCTCTGCACATGTTATATCTGCCCCCCCCCTCCCTGCAGTGCACATGGATTTGCCCATTTGCTAACAAATATGCCATACCTCCCAACTTTGCGGTGGACCAGAGAGGGACATTATCAGGGAGGGACCTATTGGAAAGGGGGGGTGGCCACGTGGCAAGTGCCGCGATCGCAAGCCACCCCCCATTTTCATCATTTTCATCAAATGGGGGCAAGAACAATGCTCAGAGAGCTGCTGGTCATGCTCCCTGTCCCTCTCTGCCGTGAATAGATGCTATGCGCATGCCAGAGCCGGCCCTAGGCATAGGCAAACTAGGCAATTGCCTAGGGAATTTGGTATGCCTAGGGGCACAAGCAGCTTCTGCTGATTAAAATGATATGTGGCATGTCTATATTCTGTGTGTAGCATTTCGTATGCAAATACAGCCATAGTCACACACAGTATATAGGCATGCCGCATATCATTTTAATCAGCAAAAGTTGTGAATAAAGTTGCAGTACTGTGTGGTGTAATTGGAATTGGGGGTACTATTGTGTGGCCATGCCCCTGGCCAGCAAAATCACGCACCTTTTTGGGCTGTACACCGAATGTGCACACTTTTCCTATTTAAAATATAGGGGGTAGGAGCACCAAAATTAGGACTGCTATGGGGGAGGGGTGATGGTACTGAGAAAGGGGTGCAGGGTCAGAGGTGGACCTTGCGGTGGAGATAGGGGGCACCAGCCAAAATCTTGCCTAGGGCATCATATTGGTTAGGGCCGGCTCTGGCGCACGCTCACAGCATCTATTTACTGCTGCTCTGCTCAGAGCAGCGAGTGACAGGGAGGGACCTCCCAACTGCCCCCCACTGCGGGACACTGCGACCCGTGGGTGGGACAGCGGGACAGACCGTAAAAAAATTGGACTTTTGGGAGGTATGAATTTGCTGCTGCGATCAGGTCTGAATTAGGCCATTTTTTCACTATACAGAACCATAACAGGGGCAAACATGGCAGCACCTGGAGACCTTCATTGATATACTACTGCAAGACACTGGTAATGAGTGTTCTGTCCTGCTGAGAATTACTGTGCAGTGCTGCAGAGAGAGAAGAGGACTCAAGACTGAACTGGGGAGCTGCTGCTGCTGGGCATACACAGAAGCTCTGCTTTCGGCCATCGCTTGGAAGTCTTTGGGAGGACTCAGAAACCCCCCTGTGTGCACCACTGAGTAAATTTTACTTATGAACACCTTTAGCAATTCCAGTTAAATTAAGGTCTCTAGGTTAATCTTGGATAACTTTAACAAATATTTAGAGCATAGGAACTTATGTTGAAGATTATGCAGTTACTCAGAGATATTCAGTTATTCACTTTTGCAATGTGTAAATGTACATTGTTTAGACAGTCAAAAGGTTGACATGGATTACGTTGACATGGACAAATGGTCGACATGGTCATTAGATCGACCAATAAAAGACCAGCACATGAAAAGGTTGGTATTTATAATGTGTGCAGTGTGTGCAGTGCACATGGGCACCTGAGTCCAGGGGGGACCACACCACACACGCTGCACCCATTTTTGGAATACATATCCCTCCAGAGTCCTGCGCCGACGTCTGCAGCACTTTGAAATCACCATGAAAATGGTGCGGTGGCCATTTTCATGGTGTTCTGTGCATGCGCAGCAGAGAAATCACTGGAAAAATGGCCGCCATGCCATTTTCCCGGAGATCTGTGCATGCATAGTACAGTCTGAGCCCCTTAGTGCTCAGACTCTCCAACGCTGCCAGCAGAGGGGAGGGGGCCCGAACAGAGGAGGCTGCACACGGGCCTCCTCCTCTCTTAGAGCGCCCCTGTACAAAAGGTCGACACATGAAAAGGTCGACATGGAAAAAGGTCGTACACAAAAAGGTTGACGCACCTTTGTTATGTTTTTATTTTTTTGCTGTTTCGTTTTCAAAGTCAGAGCACAGGGAACCCCAATTAGTGTACCGCATCCCCTTGCATGGCTCACTTTGCTTGCCATGCTCCTCTACCGCTGTGATCGGCACATGTTAATATTCCCAATTTTAATTAATGTGGATGGTAAAGTATGGGGGGAAAAAAACTTGTGTTGACCATAGAGATGAGCGGGTTCGGTTTCTCTGAATCCGAACTCGCACGAACTTCATGTTTTTTTTCACGGGTCCGAGCGACTCGGATCTTCCCGCCTTGCTCGGCTAACCCGAGCGCGCCCGAACGTCATCATGACGCTGTCGGATTCTCGCGAGACTCGGATTCTATATAAGGAGCCGCGCGTCGCCGCCATTTTCACACGTGCATTGAGATTGATAGGGAGAGGACGTGGCTGGCGTCCTCTCCATTTAGATTAGGAGAGAGAGAGAGAGATTGACCTGAGGCTGATACTGTAGAAGAGAGTGCAGAGTTTAGTGACTGACCACAGTGACCACCAGCAGTGCAGTTGTTTTATTTAATATATCCGTTCTCTGCCTGAAAAAAATGGTACACACAGTGACTCAGTCACATACCATATCTGTGTGCACTGCTCAGCCCAGTGTGCTGCATGCCTGCATCATCTATGTATATATTATATATCTGACTGTGCTCAGCTCACACAGCTTATAATTGTGGGGGAGACTGGGGAGCACTGCAGTGCCAGTTATAGGTTATAGCAGGAGCCAGGAGTACAAGACAGTCACATACCATATCTGTGTGCACTGCTCAGCCCAGTGTGCTGCATCATCTATGTATATATTATATATCTGACTGTGCTCAGCTCACACAGCTTATAATTGTGGGGGAGACTGGGGAGCACTGCAGTGCCAGTTATAGGTTATAGCAGGAGCCAGGAGTACATATTATATTAAAATTAAACAGTGCACACTTTTGCTGCAGGAGTGCCACTGCCAGTGTGACTGACCAGTGACCTGACCACACTGACCACCAGTATAGTTAGTAGTATACTATATTGTGATTGCCTGAAAAAGTTAAACACTCGTCGTGTGACTTCACTTGTGTGGTGTTTTTTTTTTTATTCTATAAAAAACTCATTCTGCTGACAGACAGTGTCCAGCAGGTCCGTCATTATATAATATATATACCTGTCCGGCTGCAGTAGTGATATATATATATATTTTTATATCATTATTTATCATCCAGTCGCAGCAGACACAGTACGGTAGTTCACGGCTGTAGCTACCTCTGTGTCGGCACTCGGCAGTCCATCCATAATTGTATACCACCTACCCGTGGTTTTTTTTTCTTTCTTCTTTATACATACATACTACTACATCTCTTTATCAACCAGTCTATATTAGCAGCAGACACAGTACAGTACGGTAGTTCACGGCTGTGGCTACCTCTGTGTCGGCACTCGGCAGTCCGTCCATAATTGTATACCACCTAACCGTGGTTTTTTTTTCTTTCTTCTTTATACATACATACTACGACATCTCTTTATCAACCAGTCTATATTAGCAGCAGACACAGTACAGTACGGTAGTTCACGGCTGTGGCTACCTCTGTGTCGGCACTCGGCAGTCCGTCCATAATTGTATACCACCTAACCGTGGTTTTTTTTTCTTTCTTCTTCATACATACATACTACGACATCTCTTTATCAACCAGTCTATATTAGCAGCAGACACAGTACAGTACGGTAGTTCACGGCTGTGGCTACCTCTGTGTCGGCACTTGGCAGTCTGTCCATAATTGTATACCACCTAACCGTGGTTTTTTTTTCTTTCTTCTTTATACATACATACTACGACATCTCTTTATCAACCAGTCTATATTAGCAGCAGACACAGTACAGTACGGTAGTTCACGGCTGTGGCTACCTCTGTGTCGGCACTCGGCAGTCCGTCCATAATTGTATACCACCTACCCGTGGTTTTTTTTTCTTTCTTCTTCATACATACATACTACGACAACTCTTTATCAACCAGTCTATATTAGCAGCAGACACAGTACAGTACGGTAGTTCACGGCTGTGGCTACCTCTGTGTCGGCACTCGGCAGTCCGTCCATAATTGTATACCACCTAACCGTGGTTTTTTTTTCTTTCTTCTTCATACATACATACTACGACATCTCTTTATCAACCAGTCTATATTAGCAGCAGACACAGTACAGTACGGTAGTTCACGGCTGTGGCTACCTCTGTGTCGGCACTCGGCAGTCCGTCCATAATTGTATACTAGTATCCATCCATCTCCATTGTTTACCTGAGGTGCCTTTTAGTTGTGCCTATTAAAATATGGAGAACAAAAATGTTGAGGTTCCAAAATTAGGGAAAGATCAAGATCCACTTCCACCTCGTGCTGAAGCTGCTGCCACTAGTCATGGCCGAGACGATGAAATGCCAGCAACGTCGTCTGCCAAGGCCGATGCCCAATGTCATAGTACAGAGCATGTCAAATCCAAAACACCAAATATCAGTAAAAAAAGGACTCCAAAACCTAAAATAAAATTGTCGGAGGAGAAGCGTAAACTTGCCAATATGCCATTTACCACACGGAGTGGCAAGGAACGGCTGAGGCCCTGGCCTATGTTCATGGCTAGTGGTTCAGCTTCACATGAGGATGGAAGCACTCAGCCTCTCGCTAGAAAAATGAAAAGACTCAAGCTGGCAAAAGCACAGCAAAGAACTGTGCATTCTTCGAAATCCCAAATCCACAAGGAGAGTCCGATTGTGTCGGTTGCGATGCCTGACCTTCCCAACACTGGACGTGAAGAGCATGCGCCTTCCACCATTTGCACGCCCCCTGCAAGTGCTGGAAGGAGCACCCGCAGTCCAGTTCCTGATAGTCAGATTGAAGATGTCAGTGTTGAAGTACACCAGGATGAGGAGGATATGGGTGTTGCTGGCGCTGGGGAGGAAATTGACCAGGAGGATTCTGATGGTGAGGTGGTTTGTTTAAGTCAGGCACCCGGGGAGACACCTGTTGTCGGTGGGAGGAATATGGCCGTTGACATGCCAGGTGAAAATACCAAAAAAATCAGCTCTTCGGTGTGGAGGTATTTCAACAGAAATGCGGACAACAGGTGTCAAGCCGTGTGTTCCCTTTGTCAAGCTGTAATAAGTAGGGGTAAGGACGTTAACCACCTCGGAACATCCTCCCTTATACGTCACCTGCAGCGCATTCATAATAAGACAGTGACAAGTTCAAAAACTTTGGGTGACAGCGGAAGCAGTCCACTGACCAGTAAATCCCTTCCTCTTGTAACCAAGCTCACGCAAACCACCCCACCAACTCCCTCAGTGTCAATTTCCTCCTTCCCCAGGAATGCCAATAGTCCTGCAGGCCATGTCACTGGCAATTCTGACGATTCCTCTCCTGCCTGGGATTCCTCCGATGCATCCTTGCGTGTAACGCCTACTGCTGCTGGCGCTGCTGTTGTTGCTGCTGGGAGTCGATGGTCATCCCAGAGGGGAAGTCGTAAGACCACTTTTACTACTTCCACCAAGCAATTGACTGTCCAACAGTCCTTTGCGAGGAAGATGAAATATCACAGCAGTCATCCTACTGCAAAGCGGATAACTGAGGCCTTGGCATCCTGGGTGGTGAGAACCGTGGTTCCGGTATCCATCATTACTGCAGAGCCAACTAGAGACTTGTTGGAGGTACTGTGTCCCCGGTACCAAATACCATCTAGGTTCCATTTCTCTAGGCAGGCGATACCGAAAATTTACACAGACCTCAGAAAAAGAGTCACCAGTGTCCTAAAAAATGCAGCTGTACCCAATGTCCACTTAACCACGGACATGTGGACAAGTGGAGCAGGGCAGGGTCAGGACTATATGACTGTGACAGCCCACTGGGTAGATGTATGGACTCCCGCCGCAAGAACAGCAGCGGCGGCACCAGTAGCAGCATCTCGCAAACGCCAACTCTTTCCTAGGCAGGCTACGCTTTGTATCACCGGTTTCCAGAATACGCACACAGCTGAAAACCTCTTACGGCAACTGAGGAAGATCATCGCGGAATGGCTTACCCCAATTGGACTCTCCTGTGGATTTGTGGCATCGGACAACGCCAGCAATATTGTGTGTGCATTAAATATGGGCAAATTCCAGCACGTCCCATGTTTTGCACATACCTTGAATTTGGTGGTGCAGAATTATTTAAAAAACGACAGGGGCGTGCAAGAGATGCTGTCGGTGGCCAGAAGAATTGCGGGACACTTTCGGCGTACAGGCACCACGTACAGAAGACTGGAGCACCACCAAAAACTACTGAACCTGCCCTGCCATCATCTGAAGCAAGAAGTGGTAACGAGGTGGAATTCAACCCTCTATATGCTTCAGAGGTTGGAGGAGCAGCAAAAGGCCATTCAAGCCTATACAATTGAGCACGATATAGGAGGTGGAATGCACCTGTCTCAAGCGCAGTGGAGAATGATTTCAACGTTGTGCAAGGTTCTGATGCCCTTTGAACTTGCCACACGTGAAGTCAGTTCAGACACTGCCAGCCTGAGTCAGGTCATTCCCCTCATCAGGCTTTTGCAGAAGAAGCTTTAGACATTGAAGGAGGAGCTAACACGGAGCGATTCCGCTAGGCATGTGGGACTTGTGGATGGAGCCCTTAATTCGCTTAACAAGGATTCACGGGTGGTCAATCTGTTGAAATCAGAGCACTACATTTTGGCCACCGTGCTCGATCCTAGATTTAAAGCCTACCTTGGATCTCTCTTTCCGGCAGACACAAGTCTGCTGGGGTTGAAAGACCTGCTGGTGAGAAAATTGTCAAGTCAAGCGGAACGCGACCTGTCAACATCTCCTCCTTCACATTCTCCCGCAACTGGGGGTGCGAGGAAAAGGCTCAGAATTCCGAGCCCACCCGCTGGCGGTGATGCAGGGCAGTCTGGAGCGACTGCTGATGCTGACATCTGGTCCGGACTGAAGGACCTGACAACGATTACGGACATGTCGTCTACTGTCACTGCATATGATTCTCTCACCATTGAAAGAATGGTGGAGGATTATATGAGTGACCGCATCCAAGTAGGCACGTCACACAGTCCATACTTATACTGGCAGGAAAAAGAGGCAATTTGGAGGCCATTGCACAAACTGGCTTTATTCTACCTAAGTTGCCCTCCCACAAGTGTGTACTCCGAAAGAGTGTTTAGTGCCGCCGCTCACCTTGTCAGCAATCGGCGTATGAGGTTACATCCAGAAAATGTGGAGAAGATGATGTTCATTAAAATGAATTATAATCAATTCCTCCGCGGAGACATTGACCAGCAGCAATTGCCTCCACAAAGTACACAGGGAGCTGAGATGGTGGATTCCAGTGGGGACGAATTGATAATCTGTGAGGAGGGGGATGTACACGGTGATATATCGGAGGGTGATGATGAGGTGGACATCTTGCCTCTGTAGAGCCAGTTTGTGCAAGGAGAGATTAATTGCTTCTTTTTTGGGGGGGGGTCCAAACCAACCCGTCATATCAGTCACAGTCGTGTGGCAGACCCTGTCACTGAAATGATGGGTTGGTTAAAGTGTGCATGTCCTGTTTTGTTTATACAACATAAGGGTGGGTGGGAGGGCCCAAGGACAATTCCATCTTGCACCTCTTTTTTCTTTTATTTTTCTTTGCGTCATGTGCTGTTTGGGGAGGGTTTTTTGGAAGGGACATCCTGCGTGACACTGCAGTGCCACTCCTAAATGGGCCCGGTGTTTGTGTCGGCCACTAGGGTCGCTAATCTTACTCACACAGTCAGCTACCTCATTGCGCCTCTTTTTTTCTTTGCGTCATGTGCTGATTGGGGAGGGTTTTTTGGAAGGGACATCCTGCGTGACACTGCAGTGCCACTCCTAAATGGGCCCGGTGTTTGTGTCGGCCACTAGGGTCGCTAATCTTACTCACACAGTCAGCTACCTCATTGCGCCTCTTTTTTTCTTTGCGTCATGTGCTGATTGGGGAGGGTCTTTTGGAAGGGACATCCTGCGTGACACTGCAGTGCCACTCCTAAATGGGCCCGGTGTTTGTGTCGGCCACTAGGGTCGCTAATCTTACTCACACAGTCAGCTACCTCATTGCGCCTCTTTTTTTCTTTGCGTCATGTGCTGATTGGGGAGGGTTTTTTGGAAGGGACATCCTGCGTGACACTGCAGTGCCACTCCTAAATGGGCCCGGTGTTTGTGTCGGCCACTAGGGTCGCTAATCTTACTCACACAGTCAGCTACCTCATTGCGCCTCTTTTTTTCTTTGCGTCATGTGCTGATTGGGGAGGGTTTTTTGGAAGGGACATCCTGCGTGACACTGCAGTGCCACTCCTAAATGGGCCCGGTGTTTGTGTCGGCCACTAGGGTCGCTAATCTTACTCACACAGTCAGCTACCTCATTGCGCCTCTTTTTTTCTTTGCGTCATGTGCTGATTGGGGAGGGTTTTTTGGAAGGGACATCCTGCGTGACACTGCAGTGCCACTCCTAAATGGGCCCGGTGTTTGTGTCGGCCACTAGGGTCGCTAATCTTACTCACACAGTCAGCTACCTCATTGCGCCTCTTTTTTTCTTTGCGTCATGTGCTGATTGGGGAGGGTTTTTTGGAAGGGACATCCTGCGTGACACTGCAGTGCCACTCCTAGATGGGCCAGGTGTTTGTGTCGGCCACTAGTGTCGCTTAGCTTAGTCATCCAGCGACCTTGGTGCAAATTTTAGGACTAAAAATAATATTGTGAGGTGTGAGGTATTCAGAATAGACTGAAAATGAGTGGAAATTATGGTTTTTGAGGTTAATAATAATATGGGATCAAAATGACCCCCAAATTCTATGATTTAAGCTGTTTTTTAGGTTTTTTTTTAAAAAACACCCGAATCCAAAACACACCCGAATCCGACAAAAAAAATTCGGTGAGGTTTTGCCAAAACGCGGTCGAACCCAAAACACGGCCGCGGAACCGAACCCAAAACCAAAACACAAAACCCGAAAAATTTCAGGCGCTCATCTCTAGTTGACCATACTTGTATTGACCATTGGCATATTGACCATTTGAAGCTGTTGACCTTGTGTACCTGTCGGCCATAAGCACCGTTGACTATTTATAGTTCAAGCTAATACCCATGTTGATATTTTAACAATGTCAACCTAATGCATGTCCATCATTTGGTGTCGACCTATTAACTGTCTAACTAGACACTGTAGATCTATTACACTGTAGATCTATAGAGCGCATACCCACATTCAGTAGGTGGAAAGTTACTAACCTGCAAGAAGATAAGTAGAGTGCCTGGTTAGGCACAAAATCTATATAAGAGTCTTACATTTTTGTGATTGGTTGAAGATGTCCTCTGTTGCTAGGCAGATCAGAGTTTTGAGTGAGTTGTAATTGGTTAGGGCCAGCCTATCAGTGAGTGTAGGGGAGGTGATTTAGTGCAGCTTCCAGATTTGCTTCCTCTTGTCGGTTGTAAAGCACTGGGGGCATCATCCCAGCAAAGGAGACCATTATTTTTTTTATTTTAAAGTGGTAACAGTTTAAAAAGCAAAACCAGATTGTCTGTGCCTTTGGAATTTTTGCTGCTTTAAAAAAATGACACAAAAGAAAACAAAATTCCACTCTGCTTACATTGCAAGTTTCAGTTCACTACATAAACATATATAATGACTGCGGAAAATTCAGGTTTATATTGTCAAGCGGTTTTACTGAAGTTGACATCATTATTATTATTTTATTGCTAGATTTAAGACCAGTAGAAAGTCCCATGTAGGCACACCCATTACAATTTTCTAGACCTATAATAACCCCAGTCAAATAAGGTGATTTTAAATCCGACACCTCAGAAACTGAAACAACTACAGTTTGCAGGTTTTGTTGTATTATATTCTGATTTTTTTTTTAAATATGAATTTTGTTTCTGCAATTAAGCAATTTCTACGACTGAAGCTGAATAACCCCCCATAGTCACAAATACGAATGGCAAAAGACAGCTAAGGCACTGAGCGTTGACTAGAAATCCATTTTAATGAGTTAGAAAAAATGATGTCATTACTTAGGGAAACATATCCTTCAAGACATTAGTAATTGCTACAGGATTTTCATCATCTGTATGAAGGCAATTGGCTCACAGTACTAATTTTAACATTTAATGTGCTTCAATATACATTTCCTATATCAATACTGATTTTTCAACCAGTTAGACAAATCAGGGTGTAAAATTCTAAATGACGCTGATATTTCATGATCTGTATATCAATTTAAGAGAGATGAATAAGCTTGGCCACATTCAAAACAGCCCAGCAGTGTTCATGTCTGTTCGACCACGTGGAAGCCAGCTTATTCAAGATAAAAGACATATATCTTTGAGGTTTTTCATTGCAGAGTGGTGGATGGCAAACCTCAAATAGCAATGCAATGTAGTTATTGGTGTATCTATATTGGATGCAGCGTTTGCAGAGCACAAAGGCACCTACGTCTCAGGGTAGCCCACACTGCACACCTGGCACCTATATAAATATACTATATCTAAGGGTCACTACTCTCTACTTATTCTTCTTGATCTCTCTGCTGCTTTTGACACTGTGGACCACCCTCTACTACTGCAAATCTTTCACTCCATTGGTCTGCATGATACTGCCCTCTCTTGGCTTTCCTCCTACCACTCTGATCGTTCCTTCTCTGCCTCCTCTCATGACTCCACCTCCCCCTCACTTCCACTAACTGTAGGTGTACCCCAAGGTTCTGTCCTTGGTCCTCTTCTTTTCTCTCTCTATACATCCTCACTAGGTAAGCTCATTAGTTCTTTTGATTTCCAATATCATCTCTATGCTGATGACACTCAAATCTATCTTTCCTCTCCGGACCTCAGAGGCGTAACTAGGGTTTTCGGAGCCCAGGGCAAGATGAAGAGTGGCGCCCCCCCCAAAAAAAAAATAATCAAAAAACCACACACAAAAGAAGTATGTGCGCACGCCTGGGCGTGGCCATGCAGCAGCAGGGGCGTGGTCACACACCAGAAGGGGTGTGGTCACTGAAAATGGGGGCGTGCCAACATGACTATTGCCTACCCTCTGTGTCGCCTCCCAGCACACTATCACCTACCCCTTGTGTCGTCTCAGCACACCTTCATTCAATTTTTGCACAGTACGCATGCAGAGTCCCCTTTTTACACAGTGCCAGATACACAATTGCCCCACAGTGCCAGATACACAGTGCCCCACAGTGTCAGATCCACAGTGACAAATACAGCGCCCCACAGTGCCAGATACATATTGCCCCATAGTGCCAGATACAATGCCCCACAGTGCCAGATACAATGCCCCACAGTGCCAGATACATGCCCCACATTGTCAGATACAATGTCCCACAGTGCCAGATACAATGCCCCACAGTGCCAGATACATTGCCCCACATTGTCAGATACAATGTCCCACAGTGCCAGATACAATGCCCCACAGTGCCAGTTACAATGCCCCACAGTGCCAGATACAATGCCCCACAGTGCCAGATACATGCCCCACAGTGCCAGTTACAATGCCGCACAGTGCCAGTTACATGCCCCACAGTGCCAGATACATGCCCCACAGTGCCAGTTACAATGCCCCACAGTGCCAGTTACAATGCCCCACAGTGCCAGATACATGCCCCACAGTGCCAAATACATGCCCCACAGTGCCAGTTACATGCCCCATAGTGCCAGTTACAGGCCCCCCCCCCCCGCGCTTACTTCAGTCGGTATCCCGTCGACGGGCCGTCAGTCACCGCTGCCCTCTGCTATGTGAGGGGAGGAGAGTGCAGCGCCTCTCCTGCCCCTCAACGCTCCAAGTCTCTGGCGGCGGCTATCTTAAATGTGGCGCCGGTTCGTTAGCCAATCAGAGCTCGCGGACCGGCAGCCAATCAGGAGGCGGTCCGCAAGCTCTGATTGGCTAACGCCGCTGGAGACCGGACAGGCACGCAGCGCTGCTGGCAGTGCGGCAGGCAGCGCGGCAGTGAGCACATTGAGGGGCAGGAGAGACGCTGCGCTCTCTTCCCCTCACGTTGCAGCGTGACAGGGGCGGGTGGGCATGATGCACTGGCCACCGCCGGCGCCCCCCTCTGCTGGGCCTGCCAAGTCACCCAGGGCACATGCCCCACTCGCCCTACCTTAGTTACGCCTCTGCCGGACCTCTCCCCTGCTCTCCTCACTTGAATCTCCAACTGTCTTTCTGCTACATCTGTTTGGATGTCCCAGCCTTTTCTTAAACTTAACATGTCTAAGACTGAGCTGATCATCTTCCCTCCCTCCCGCATAACCTCACCTCCCACAATCTCATCTATTGATGGCACTACTATCTCCTCTAGCCCCCATGTGCGCTGTCTTGGAGTAATCCTTGACTCCTCCCTCTCCTACAAAAAACATTCAACACCTCTCACAAACCTGCCGTTTTCATCTAAAAAATATTTCCAGGATCAGACCCTTTCTGACCCAGGACGCTACTAAGACCCTTATCCACTCACTGGTCATCTCCAGACTGGACTACTGTAATCTCCTCCTGACTGGCATTCCTGACAAATATCTCTCTCCACTCCAATCTATCCTCAATGCTGCTGCTCGGCTCATTTTCCTCACCAAATGCACTACGTCCACCTCTCCTTTCCTACAAGACCTTCACTTTCCTTTCAGAATCCATTTCAAGCTTCTCACACTCGCTTACAAAGCCCTCACCCACTCCTCTCCCATTTACATCTCTGACCTTATCTCCCCTTACACTCCCACCCGTCCTCTTTGCTCTGCTAATGCACGCCAACTCTCCTGCCTACTGATTACGTCCTCCCACTCCTACCTCCAAGATATTTCACGTGCTGCTCCAATTCTCTGGAATTCCCTACCTCTCCCCCTCAGACTCTCCACCTCTCTACAAAAATTCAAACAGGCTCTCAAGACCCTCTTCTTCACCAAACCCAGACAAATCTCATCCTAACCCTCTGTTCCACGCTCTCTATGTACCCCATCTGTGTCACCCCTGTCTGTCTACCCCTCCCCTTTAGAATGTAAGCTCTCACGAGTAGGGCCCCCTTTCCTCATGTGCTTTTCTCATCTTTTCTCTTATTTTAATAATCTTCAACTGCATCAACTCCAGCAGTCTTCTGCCACCTGATACTTATTCCAGTGTCATCTGCTGATGTAACTATGTTTATTTACCCTGTATTGTCTTCAACTGTAAGTTGCTGTTTTCCTGTTTTGATTATTTATGTGCTCTGAAATTGGGCACTGTGGAACCCTTGTGGCGCCATATGAATAAGGGATAATAATAATAATAATACTTACCCCTCCAGTGTCCCGCAGTGGTGGGTGCTGTAGACAGAAATCAGCAGGAAAATGGTACGGCGGCCATTTTCCTGGTGATTTGCACATGCGTAGTAGAGAATCTCCTGTGCTGCTAGAGAGGAGGGGGCCCAATTGGATTCTGTACACGGTCCCCCTCATCTCTTAAATCACCCCTGAATGTAAAAGTAATCATTAAAATGGTAAAAAAAACACTAATTTTATCCAAACAGTGAAACTCCCATTCAAACAACAGATGCAAATGTAAAGGCAACCGCGAGACATGAAAATAGCACCAGAAACGGAAAACATTTGCAGTACATGGTCAATCAACCAGTGAAATTCAAGGAAGTCTGCCATAAGTTTTCCCCTATAACAGGGCTGGCTAAACCAGTCCTCGAGGACCCCTAACAGTTCATGTTTTCCAGCGCACCTGTTATTAATGACTACACCTGTGTACTAGCAGCTACTGTAAGTGGTCCTGGGAAACATGAGCTGTTAGTGGGGGTTGGCCACTCCTGTTTTATAGAACAAACTCGAAATGAAAGTCAGCAAAAAATGTGTTTTGGGGCTAATTCAGGTTGGATCGCAAATCGCGATCCAACTGAAATTTTGTGCGGTCGGCTCACAGGTGCACGAGCAGCGCTCGTACTGCGCATGCGCCTGCACTTTCTGCGGGAGGCCGCAGAAAATGTGATCACCTCTGCCTGTCACTCAGGCAGAGGTGGTCACGGGGCTTGGGGGGGAGGGGGCGGTTAATGCTCCGTTTCCAGGGAGGAGAGAGAGCATTGCGGAGGAGAAAGAGCAAGGCAGTCGCAATTTCTGCCTTATCAAGGGGTGAGGCGCCTGTCAGCATGCTTGGCGGCCTTGCCCAGTGATGGGCGGCCCCCAGCAAGTGATCTGATGATTAGCAGAATTTGCTATCCTTACTGAATTACTCCCCATGGATAACACCAGGGCCGGTTCTACACCTTGTGGCGCCCAGTGCGAAAGTTTCCACTGGCGCCCCCCCCGGCAACATATTTAATGCGCGCCGGAGGAGCACGGCAAAAAATTGGGGCGTGGCTTCAGAGGAGATGCCCCCAGTAGCTGTGCCCCCAGATTTGCCCCAAGTAGTTGTGCCCCCCAGTAGATTTGCCCCAGCAGTTTTGCCCTCTGTTGCTGTGTCCCCTGTTGCTTTGCCCCCAGTAGTTGTGCCCCCTGTCGCTGTGCCCCTTAGTAGCCGCTTACAAACACACACAAAAATAAAAAAACAATACTTACCACTGCCCTGCTCCTGCTTCCCGATCGCTGCTGCTGCTGCTCCATCTGGCCTCCCGCGGCTCTTCTCTATGGAAGAGACGTCATGACATCTCTCACATAGCAGCGCCGCACAGACACTAGAGGTCAATAATGACCTCTAGTGTCTGTCACTGGAGCCGGCTGCAGCGGACACCCACACAGCCCACGGCGTCTGCTGCAGCCGGGGAGCGGGGTGCAGGTTGGCGGCGGTGCCTGCGGGGTGACTGCAGCCGTGCCCCCAGGCCGCAGCGCCCTGGGCGCAGGCACTGCTTGCCCGCACCAAGAACCGCTCCTGGACAGGGCCGAATTAACAATGGGGCGGATGGAGCTGCAGCTCCAAGCCCCCACTGAAAATAGGCCCACAGGATCTCCTGCAACGCAGGTAGTGTTGACAGGAGAAAAAAAACTTTTCTCCTGTAATCACAAAGAGCATTCCGCCAGTCCAGTCCAAAGCTTTGCCATCCCCTCCCAAGCCACTAGCAGCCCTGCACTACCAACCACTCACCCTCAGTGTCTCCCCAAAGCAATCTCCACCCAGGTCCGTGATAAGCTCCGCCCCCGGCCGCGATAAGCTCCGCCCCCTTAGTCCATCTGCTGCTGTACCTGAATAGTTCCTCTGCTCTCACATAGCATCCAAAGCTGTGAATCCGGACCTTAAGCTCCGCCCCCTGGTTCTTCCACTTGATTCCCCTTTCACCTGATCTCCACCGCTGGCCCATGTTAGGCTCCGCCCCCTGGCCCAACGTTACTGAGCACCCCGTCAGCCGAAGCTCTGCTCACTGGACCGCGCGCAGCGTTGTCTCAGTCTCACGCTCCCTGCTTCATCTGTAGTCCTGTCCTGCTGCTTAAGCGGACAGTCCTCTATTTAAAAATATTTAATATGCTGCCAAACAGTGGTGTGAGGTGTCCTGCAGCTGCTGTTTGTCACTGGCTGCTCTATGCCCCGCGTCTAGAGTGGTATCTGGTGGCAACATCATGGCAGCAGTGGTGTAACGATGGCAGGGCATAATCCCTGGGTGCCGGCCTGTGCGGGATGCTGGAGTAAGGCTTATTAAGCATACTGATCACCCACCCAGGGCCGACGCAAAGCAGCAAGCTGGGGTATGCATTGCGCCTCATGCAATGCCCGCAGACCTGTGAGCTCCGAGAGGAAGGGCAGAGCGGCGGACGAAGGAGAGCTGCTGAAAAAACTTAAGAAATGTGCTGAGACCTGGAGGAAGGGGAACCGCTGACTGTGCTAGTGTCCTGACTCCTCAGACACGCCCCCTCCATTGGCATGGCAGAACCGCGGAAGGCTTTGGCGAAAGAGAGTGGGAGCTGCTACAGCCAGGTATGAGGTAAGCAGAGCAGGTGTTTGTGTACAATGGGTCAGCGCTGGCATTTATCGGGCCCCCATACAGCCGTCACCCCCCCTCCGGTGTCCTGTCTACTCCATCCAGCCTGTCACACTCCCAAACCCTCTGCCTGCCATGTCACTTCTCATTATCCCATCCCTCATTTAATGCCTCACCTAGGGCGGGATGTACTAAAGCAAAAATGCGGTAAAACCCCCGAAAACGGGGGTTTTACCGCATTTTCATGTTTACTAAGACCCTACCGCAGCGTTTTCGGCGTCCAGGGTTTCGCCATCTCTGGATGGCGAAACCCTATAGAAGCCTATGGGCTTCTTTTCGCCGACCGCCGCAACCCGCCGACACCGTCGACCCCCGCCGCAGACGCCGACCCCCCTTCCTCCTGGCTTACCTTTCTCCAGGCTGCCCTGGACCCGGAAGGTAGTGTCCTCCTCCCCCTAGCAACGCAGCCGGACGTCCTTCCGGCTGCAGGGGGGAGGAGGAGGTGCCGGGGGCAGCCTGCTGCTGCTTCCCGGCATCTAGCCAGTGTGGGGACCCCAGGGAGGTGACGGAGACCCCCCGCAGACCACCTAACAGGTATCGCGGGGGGCCTCCGTCACCGCATCGCGATGTTGATCGCATATGTTAGTACATATGCGATCAACATCGCTGCGGTAACCGGCGAGGGGCGGCGATGTATGTTAATACATCCCGCCCCTACACTCCCAAGATTAATTTCCTCATTCACTGCCTCTCTCTCTCTCTCTCTCTCTCTCTCTCTCTAACTGCCCCAGGTCTCTCTCCTTGCTACAAGTGTCCCTTTCTGCTCCACGTCTCTCTCTCTCTCTATTGTAGCCCATACACTTGTGAGATATCAGGTACAATACTTCGATTTCAACCGCATCTGTGAGATAAATGGAAGGATTGTATGCACATTTAAGGTACCATGTGACGCGATGCGCTGGCACACTGCTCGAATGTCGCATCTCATGATATTATGTGCTGCACTTAATATTTATCGCATCGCAGTGCAGGGCCAGATTTAGGGGGGGGCGAAGGGGGCTGGTGTGTGAGTACTAGGGTTAATAAATACAATTACCCCATAGCACAGTCACATGTACATAGAACAATCACAAAGGTCTATCTCAGTCTCACTCAAAAAGTTCAGTCAGAATTGAGAGGAGGAGGAGTTAGGATTGCAGATGGGAGGAGTTGAGACTGTAGAGGGAGGAGTCAAGATTAAACAGTAAACCGCCCCCCTAAAGAAAAGTCTAGATCCGTCCCTGTCGCAGTGCGAATGCATGTGTTTTTTTTAACACATGCAATATATCGCACTGCGATGTGCGATGGGCACCCGCCGGGCCACTCCCACTCAGTGGTGATGTGCCCATCACGTGATTACCATGCGACCTATCGCATGATCGCATGGTAATAACTTTGGCAGTTCAGGTGCTATTTCATCGCACCTGAACTACCGGTGCGATGCCCTGCGATGTTGCGGGGCATCGCACAAGTGTATGGGTACCATTACTGCCCCAGGTCTCTCTCCCTGCTCCAATTGTCTCTTTCTCTCTGCTCCAACTCTCTCTCTCTCTCTCTCTATCTATTTCTGCTCCATGTCTCTCTGCTTCAAGTGTCTCTTGCTCTCTCTCTTTCTGCCCCAGGTCTCTCTCTCTGCTCCATGTTTCCTTCTCTCTGCTCCACGTATCTCTCTCTGCTCCATGTATCTCTCTTTCTTCTCCACGTATCTTTCTCTTTCTCTGCTCCACATCTCTCTCTACTCCACATCTCCCTCTCTCTCTCTGCTCCACGTCTCTCTCTCTTTCTCTAACTGCCCCGGTTCTCTCTCCCTGCTCCAAGTGTCTCTTTCTCTCTGCTTCAAGTATCTCTCTCTCTTTCTGCTCCATGTCTCTCTGCTTCAAGTGTCTCTTGCTCTCTCTCTCAGCCCCAATAGTCTCTTGTTCTCTCTCTCTCTTTCTCTTCCCCAGGTCTCTTTCCCTCTTCTCTGCTCCACATCTTTCTCTCTCTGCTCCACGTCTCTCTCTCTCAGCTCCATGTCTCTCTCTCTCTCTCTGTGCTCCATGTCTCTCTGATCCACGTCTCTCTCTCTGCTCCATGTCTCTTTCTCTCTGCTCCACGTCTCTCTCTTCTCCAAGTATCTCTCTCTTCTCCACGTCTCTCTCTCTCTGCTCAACGTCTCTCTCTCTGCTCCACGTCTCTCTCTCTGTTCCACATCTCTCTCTGCTCCACGTCTCTCTCTCTGTTCCACATCTCTCTCTGCTCCAGGTGTCTCTCTCTTCTCCACATCTCTCTCTTTACTCCATGTCTCTCTCTCTGCTCCAGGTGTCTATGACTCTCTCTCTGTCCCAGGTGTCTCTGACTCTCTCTCTGCCCCAGGTGTATCTCGCTCTCTCTGCCCCAGGTGTCGCTCGCTCTCTCTGCCCCAGGTGCCTCTCGCTCTCTCTCTCTCTCTGTCCCAGGTGTCTCAGTTTCAAGGTGCATGATGGGAGAGTTGGAGGAAACCACTGAACACATGGGGGCTGGCCATTAGGCTATTGAACATCTTCATTAAAAAAGAAAAATACGTTCAATTGGCAGGTGGTTGATGGCAGGCACGCGGGGCTCCCGAGAAATAACGCACCCTGCCCACCCCCCCTTAATCCGGCTCTGCTGCATTGACACACAATAGGCCCTTCATGAATTTCAGCTCCAGGCCCATGTGGACATTAATCTGGCACTGCTCCTGGATAACACAGAGCATCAAGAATAGGATATACTGTCAGTGGTGACAAAGAAAGGATGGGGAGCAAGTACTATTTACCCAGGCCTGATGGAGGCAGGGACGTGCAGGCAGGGGAGGCAGTGCCTCCCCTGTCCCTAATCATTCAAATTACAAAGAAGATACGTTATGACACAGGTTCTGTGTCATATGTATCTGTTATTCTTTATATTATTTAAAGCATGTAAAAAAAAAAGTTTTAAACATGTTCGGAGGCACCGTTTTCGATGCCTCCTGCTGTCAATATAAAAGGTCCGGAAATGGGGGGCGGGGCCAAACACCGGGCAGTAGAAGCGGCAGTAGAAGCCCATTAAAAAAAGCCACATAAGCGGCACCCATAGAAGTGCCTCTGCGACAGGGGCGTGCTTTCAGCTCATACGAAAGCACGCCCCTGTCACTAACACTGATGTGATTGGGCAGTGGGCAGGGCCGAACTGGCTGCCCGGCACCAAACCACTCCCCATTCTTGGGCTGGCAGATACGAGTAACACACCCCCCTGCCCCCGATCTTATACCAGCAGCGGCCAATAATCGCCCCCCCTCCCTGCTGGATTGTACAGCCGATTATATGCAGGGCGCTGCAGCGGAGATCCTGCCCCCCCACCGAGAGCCGCCCGCCGCCGACTTTCTCAGACAGCGCCAGTGTTCAAGGCCGCGGACTCTGGGGCACTGGCAGCGGGCAGCGTTGCTGCCATCGCTGCGCTGCCCGCTGCCAGTGCCCCAGAGTCCGCGGTAATGTGGCCACCTACTGCTGTAGTGTTCGGGTTCCGGACAGGAGGGGGAGGAGGAGCCGCGTTCTCAGCTCCTCCCCCCAGAGTCAGTAATACAGCCTGTGTGGGTGTGAATTGGCCAGCCGGAGGGGGAGGAGGGGCCTCTCTCTTGGCTCCTCCCCTATTCTCCCCCATGCTGCCTGTTTGGGACTCCACAGCTAGAGGTGGGAGAAGGGGTCAATACTTCTCCATGTCCCCTGACATGATCATGTCCATGAGAGGGAATCAATGTGCAGCAGCAGCATGATTGTCCACACCACAGTAGCAGGTAGGAAAAACAAACGAGTTGTAAAGGTGGCAAGTGCTGTTCAGCATCTCTTTGTCAGTCCGTTGGCCCCCCACTCTCTCTATCTATCTCCCCCTCAGCTCCCACTCTCTCATTATATCTATCTCCCCCTCAGCTCCCACTCTCTCTATCTATCTCCCCCTCAGCTCCCACTCTCTCTTTATATCTATCTCCCCCTCAGCTCCCACTCTCTCTATCTATCTCCCCCTCAGCTCCCACTCTCTCATTATATCTATCTCCCCCTCAGCTCCCACTCTCTCTATCTATCTCCCCCTCAGCTCCCACTCTCTCTTTATATCTATCTCCCCCTCAGCTCCCACTCTCTCTATCTATCTCCCCCTCAGCTCCCACTCTCTCATTATTTCTATCTCCCCCTCAGCTCCCACTCTCTCATTATATCTATCTCCCCCTCAGCTCCCACTCTCTCTATCTATCTCCCCCTCAGCTCCCACTCTCTCTTTATATCTATCTCCCCCTCAGCTCCCACTCTCTCTATCTATCTCCCCCTCAGCTCCCACTCTCTCATTATTTCTATCTCCCCCTCAGCTCCCACTCTCTCATTATATCTATCTCCCCCTCAGCTCCCACTCTCTCTATCTATCTCCCCCTCAGCTCCCACTCTCTCTTTATATCTATCTCCCCCTCAGCTCCCACTCTCTCTATCTATCTCCCCCTCAGCTCCCACTCTCTCATTATTTCTATCTCCCCCTCAGCTCCCACTCTCTCATTATATCTATCTCCCCCTCAGCTCCCACTCTCTCTATCTATCTCCCCCTCAGCTCCCACTCTCTCTTTATATCTATCTCCCCCTCAGCTCCCACTCTCTCTATCTATCTCCCCCTCAGCTCCCACTCTCTCTTTATATCTATCTCCCCCTCAGCTCCCACTCTCTCTTTCTATCTCCCCCTCAGCTCCCACTCTCTCTTTATATCTATCTCCCCCTCAGCTCCCACTCTCTCTTTATATCTATCTCCCCCTCAGCTCCCACTCTATCTATCTCCCCCTCAGCTCCCACTCTCTCTTTCTATCTATCTCCCCCGCAGCTCCCACTCTCTCTTTCTATCTATCTCCCCCTCAGCTCCCACTCTCTCTTTCTATCTCCCCCTCAGCTCCCACTCTCTCATTATATCTATCTCCCCCTCAGCTCCCACTCTCTCTTTCTATCTCCCCCTCAGCTCCCACTCTCTCTTTATATCTATCTCCCCCTCAGCTCCCACTCTCTCTTTCTATCTATCTCCCCCTCAGCTCCCACTCTCTCTTTCTATCTCCCCCTCAGCTCCCACTCTCTCATTATATCTATCTCCCCCTCAGCTCCCACTCTATCTTTATATCTATCTCCCCCTCAGCTCCCACTCGCTCTTTATATCTATCTCCCCCTCAGCTCCCACTCTCTCTATCTATCTCCCCCTCAGCTCCCACTCTCTCTTTCTATCTCCCCCTCAGCTCCCACTCTCTCTATCTATCTATCTCCCCCTCAGCTCCCACTCTCTTTCTATCTATCTCCCCCTCACCTCCCACTCTATCTATCTCCCCCTCAGCTCCCACTCTCTCTTTCTATCTATCTCCCCCTCAGCTCCCACTCTCTCTTTCTATCTATCTCCCCCTCAGCTACCACTCTCTTTCTATCTATCTCCCCCTCAGCTCCCACTCTCTCTTTCTATCTATCTCCCCCTCAGCTCCCACTCTCTCTTTCTATCTATCTCCCCCTCAGCTCCCACTCTCTCTTTCTATCTATCTCCCCCTCAGCTCCCACTCTCTCTTTCTATCTATCTCCCCCTCAGCTCCCACTCTCTCTTTCTATCTATCTCCCCCTCAGCTCCCACTCTCTCTTTCTATCTATCTCCCCCTCAGCTCCCACTCTCTCTTTCTATCTATCTCCCCCTCAGCTCCCACTCTCTCTTTCTATCTATCTCCCCCTCAGCTCCCACTCTCTCTTTCTATCTATCTCCCCCTCAGCTCCCACTCTCTCTTTCTATCTATCTCCCCCTCAGCTCCCACTCTCTCTTTCTATCTATCTCCCCCTCAGCTCCCACTCTCTCTTTCTATCTATCTCCCCCTCAGCTCCCACTCTCTCTTTCTATCTATCTCCCCCTCAGCTCCCACTCTCTCTTGCCTCCTCCCCCCCCCTCTCTCTTGTTTACTCTCTCTTCCTCGGCCCCCCCTATCTCCCTATCCACCCCCTCTCTCTCTCTCTATTCTGCCCCCCTCCATCTCCCACATCACTGTCTCTCCCTCTTGCCTTATTCCCCCATTTGTAACTGCTTGTAGTACCTTTTCCTTGCATTAACTAGTTCTGATTTGGGTGTTGTATGAGTTGCCGGCGGCCGGTTCCCTGGTGGCCAGCATACCGGCGCCGGGGTCCCGACCGCCAGCTTAGCGACAGCGGGACAAGCCCCTCTTTTCTCCCAAGAGGGAGGAAAGGTGTCGGTATGCTGGTTGTCGGGATTCCGGCACCGGTATACTGTGCGCCGGGATCCCAACAACCGGTATACTGAATACCACCCTTCTGATTTTTACTTACATACTGGCTTATTGCTATATTTGGTGGTCTCCCCCTATTCCTCCTCCCTCTCTCTTTCATCTCTCCAGTCACCCCCTATTCCTCCTCTCTGCCATCTCCCTCTGTTCCTCTCTCACTCCCATCTCCTCCACATTTCTCCTCTCTCCTGTTTCCCCGATACTTCTCCTCTTTACCGTATACCCCTATTCCTCCTCTCTCTCCCTGCAATCTCCTCTATTCCTTCTCTCTCTCTCTCATCTCCCTCTATTCCTTCACTCGCTCCCATCTCCCTCTATTCCTTCTCTCTCTTCCTTCTCCCCCTATTCCTTCTCTGTATTCCTTCTTCCACTATTCCTCTCTCGCTGCCTGCCGTCTCTCCCATTCCTCCCCTCTCCCTCTATGTTGTCTCCCCTCTATTCCTCCTCTCTCTCTCTCTCTCCAGTCTCCCCCTATTCCTCCTCTCTCCAATCTCCCTCTATTCCTCCTCTCTCCAATCTCCCTCTATTCCTCCTCTCTCCAATCTCCCTCTATTCCTTCTCTCTCCAATCTCCTTCTATTCCTTCTCTCTTCCTTCTCCCTCTATTCCTTCTCTCTCCAATCTCCCTCTCTTCCTGCTCTCTTCCTTCTCCCTCTATTCCTTTTCTCTCTCCAATCTCCCTCTATTCCTTCTCTCTTCCTTCTCCCTCTATTCCTTCTCTCTCCAATCTCCCTCTATTCCTTCTCTCTTCCTTCTCCCTCTATTCCTTCTCTCTCCAATCTCCCTCTATTCCTTCTCTCTTCCTTCTCCCTCTATTCCTTCTGTCTCCAATCTCCCTCTATTCCTTCTCTCTCCAATCTCCCCCTATTCCTTCTCTCTTCCTTCTCCCCCTATTCCTCTCTCTCTTCCTTCTCCCCCTATTTCTCCTCTCTCTCCTGTCTCCCCGTTCCTCACATCTCGATACTTCTCCTCTCTCTTCCATCTCCCCATATTCCTCCTCTCTCTTTCCCATAAATGTATAAAAATTGTCAATATATTAGCCTGTCTGCTCATCACAAGTTTGATGAGCAGGCAGGCTGCGGGCATTGGCGGTGGCTTTGCCAGTAGCGGGCATTGGATCAGCGGCTGTAGGAGTCATCGGCGGCACTCAAAGGACATTATGGCTGCAGTGCCTCACCAGCCACTGACCTCACCGCACGCCACTGGATGGAGGTGCTCAGAGTGTGCCCAAGTCCTCATTCCCCTTTACCTGGCAGCAGTACTTGCCACTCTTCTCTTCAGCCCAGTACATGCTGTTGTGTTCTGGACTGCAGTGTGGCCAGGGAGGCACTTAAAGTAATATTTGTACTGTATTTTTTTCGAAGTGTGCATGGCCACTCCTCCTGTGATTAGGTCACACCACCTGAAAAGTGCCTGGGCCCAGCCCAGCTCCCTACTGCCCGGGATACTGTGAATAGTACATTTGCTATAACAAAATACTATAATTATGTAGTGCTTATTTCAAAGCATATATTTGAAGGTATATAATTGAGATTTACAGTTACCACTAGCAAACATTGTTAAATGAACACTTGGGTACAAAATGTGTGTGTGCAACAGTGGATATAAAATGTAAAAAATATTTCATGAATTTCCCATAATAATACTCCTCTTAGTTATAAAACCTTGTTATATATGTAAGATACATTGTGAACATATGTACACGCTGTCATATTAAAATAAATTCCATGTTAATACCTATAAATGTGTGAGGTTGTTTTTAAGGATCCTCCCAGTTAAATGGACAGTTTACTGCTCTGTCCTGTCTGTGACAGGTATAAAAGTTTTTTATAGGACAGTTTATATCTGAATCTTGGTTGTCTATCTAGCTTTGCCTGGTCATGGAGACATAGGGCCTAATTCAGATCTGTTCGCTGTGCTGCAAATGACACTGTCCTGTGATCAGATAGTCGCCGCTCAGGCGGAGTGAAAATTCGCCCTCTGCAAGTGTGTAATTGCATGTGTACGCTGTGCGAAAATTCCCCTCAGTCAGCGGACAGCTGCAAAACCATTCACATCACACTCACCATCGAATGTTTTTCCCATTCTGTGCAGTGTGTGCAGTCTGTGTGCAGCCCAGGACTTACTCCTCCAGTGTGAAGAGAACAGGCTGATCGGGGCCGGAGCTGACGTCACACACCCTCCCTAGAAACATTTGGGAACACCTGCGTTTTCCCAGACACTCCCAGAAAATGAGCAGTTACCACAAACGTCCTCTTCCTGTCAGTCACCTTGCGAACGGCCATGCAATCGAAATTTTCACACCATCCTCTCGCTGTTTGGCGACGCGCCTGCGCATTGCGGTGCATACGCATGCGCAGTAGTTCGATCATAGCCCGCTCTGTGAAGACGCACAGCAGCGATCAGGTCTGAATCTGGCCCTGATCCTTACCGTGTACCACTTCACTGCTGCTTGTAGCTGTCTGCCTTGTACTCAGCCCTCTGAATGCTGGCAAGAGTCATGAGAGAGGGTCTCATGGGGAAATGTTTCCCACCCTGCTCATCCTTCTCTTCTGTTTTTATTTGCAGTTTATTTGTAATTATTGTCTTATTTTCTTCCACCAGATTCTACAGGTGCTGTATGTATAATGGGATATAGGGGGTCATTCCGACCCGTTCGCTCGCTGCGTTTTAACGCAACAGAGCGAACGGGTCCCTGCTGCACATGCGCCGGTGCCGTAGTGTGCCTGCGCATGCGGGACGGCCGAAGACCATAGCAGGACAGCGATCGCCTCTGCCTGATTGACAGGCAGAGTCGATAGATGGGCGGGAGGGGGCGAAACGGCGGCGTTTGGCCGACGTTTTGTAGGCGTGGTCCGGCCAACGCAGGCGTGGCCGGACCGAACGGGGGCGGGCCGCAGCGGCTGTGTGACGTCATACGCAGCCGCTGCGGGCCAGTGAGCGAGGAGTAGCTCCCAGCCAGCACGCTAAAGCTGCGCTGGCCGGGAGTTACTCCTGAAGTGCAAAGGCATCGCCGCTGTGCGATGCCTTTGCACTTCTGCGAGGGGGGGCCGGACTAACATGCAGGGCGGACTAGCCCCTTGCTGGGCGTCCCCCCGCGTATCAGGAAAGATGATCATTAGTGATGAGCGGGTTCGGATCCTCGGGATCCGAACCCGCCCGAACTTCACCTTTTTTTTCACGGGTCCGAGCGACTCGGATCCTCCCGCCTTGCTCGGTTAACCCGAGCGCGCCCGAACGTCATCATCCCGCTGTCGGATTCTCGCGAGATTCGGATTCTACATAAGGAGCCGCGCGTCGCCGCCATTTTCACACGTGCATTGAGATTGATAGGGAGAGGACGTGGCTGGCGTCCTCTCCGTTATAGTAGAAAAAGACTGAGTATAAAGAATGAGTGACTTACTTATAATTGTGGGGAGGATTGGGGACGGGGAGCAGCTGTTAGGGAGTACAGTGCAGGGTTTTGATTATACCACCAGTGAGTTTAATCCTTTGTTTGTTTCGCTGCCTGAAAAAAACGCTCCACCATATCTGTGCTCACTCAGTGTGCTGCACTGCTGCATGATATATCTAGAGATGAGCGCCTTAAATTTTTCGGGTTTTGTGTTTTGGTTTTGGGTTCGGTTCCGCGGCCGTGTTTTGGGTTCGACCGCGTTTTGGCAAAACCTCACCGAATTTTTTTTGTCGGATTCGGGTGTGTTTTGGATTCGGGTGTTTTTTTTCAAAAAACCCTAAAAAACAGCTTAAATCATAGAATTTGGGGGTCATTTTGATCCCAAAGTATTATTAACCTCAAAAACCATAATTTCCACTCATTTTCAGTCTATTCTGAATACCTCACACCTCACAATATTATTTTTAGTCCTAAAATTTGCACCGAGGTCGCTGGATGACTAAGCTAAGCGACCCTAGTGGCCGACACAAACACCTGGCCCATCTAGGAGTTGCACTGCAGTGTCACGCAGGATGTCCCTTCCAAAAAACCCTCCCCAAACAGCACATGATGCAAAGAAAAAAAGAGGCGCAATGAGGTAGCTGACTGTGTGAGTAAGATAAGCGACCCTAGTGGCCGACACAAACACCGGGCCCATTTAGGAGTGGCACTGCAGTGTCATGCAGGATGTCCCTTCCAAAAAACCCTCCCCAAACAGCACATGACGCAAAGAAAAAAAGAGGCGCAATGAGGTAGCTGACTGTGTGAGTAAGATAAGCGACCCTAGTGGCCGACACAAACACCGGGCCCATTTAGGAGTGGCACTGCAGTGTCACGCAGGATGTCCCTTCCAAAAAACCCTCCCCAAACAGCACATGATGCAAAGAAAAAAAGAGGCGCAATGAGGTAGCTGTGTGAGTAAGATTAGCGACCCTAGTGGCCGACACAAACACCGGGCCCATTTAGGAGTGGCACTGCAGTGTCACGCAGGATGTCCCTTCCAAAAAACCCTCCCCAAACAGCACATGACGCAAAGAAAAAAAGAGGCGCAATGAGGTAGCTGACTGTGTGAGTAAGATAAGCGACCCTAGTGGCCGACACAAACACCGGGCCCATTTAGGAGTGGCACTGCAGTGTCACGCAGGATGTCCCTTCCAAAAAACCCTCCCCAAACAGCACATGACGCAAAGAAAAAAAGAGGCGCAATGAGGTAGCTGTGTGAGTAAGATTAGCGACCCTAGTGGCCGACACAAACACCGGGCCCATTTAGGAGTGGCACTGCAGTGTCACGCAGGATGTCCCTTCCAAAAAACCCTCCCCAATCAGCACATGACGCAAAGAAAAAAAGAGGCGCAATGAGGTAGCTGTGTGAGTAAGATTAGCGACCCTAGTGGCCGACACAAACACCGGGCCCATTTAGGAGTGGCACTGCAGTGTCACGCAGGATGTCCCTTCCAAAAAACCCTCCCCAAACAGCACATGACGCAAAGAAAAAAAGAGGCGCAATGAGGTAGCTGACTGTGTGAGTAAGATAAGCGACCCTAGTGGCCGACACAAACACCGGGCCCATTTAGGAGTGGCACTGCAGTGTCACGCAGGATGTCCCTTCCAAAAAAACCTCCCCAATCAGCACATGACGCAAAGAAAAAAAGAGGCGCAATGAGGTAGCTGTGTGAGTAAGATTAGCGACCCTAGTGGCCGACACAAACACCGGGCCCATTTAGGAGTGGCACTGCAGTGTCACGCAGGATGTCCCTTCCAAAAAACCCTCCCCAAACAGCACATGACGCAAAGAAAAAAAGAGGCGCAATGAGGTAGCTGACTGTGTGAGTAAGATAAGCGACCCTAGTGGCCGACACAAACACCGGGCCCATTTAGGAGTGGCACTGCAGTGTCACGCAGGATGTCCCTTCCAAAAAACCCTCCCCAATCAGCACATGACGCAAAGAAAAAAAGAGGCGCAATGAGGTAGCTGTGTGAGTAAGATTAGCGACCCTAGTGGCCGACACAAACACCGGGCCCATTTAGGAGTGGCACTGCAGTGTCACGCAGGATGTCCCTTCCAAAAAACCCTCCCCAATCAGCACATGACGCAAAGAAAAAAAGAGGCGCAATGAGGTAGCTGTGTGAGTAAGATTAGCGACCCTAGTGGCCGACACAAACACCGGGCCCATTTAGGAGTGGCACTGCAGTGTCACGCAGGATGTCCCTTCCAAAAAACCCTCCCCAATCAGCACATGACGCAAAGAAAAAAAGAGGCGCAATGAGGTAGCTGTGTGAGTAAGATTAGCGACCCTAGTGGCCGACACAAACACCGGGCCCATTTAGGAGTGGCACTGCAGTGTCACGCAGGATGTCCCTTCCAAAAAACCCTCCCCAAACAGCACATGACGCAAAGAAAAATAAAAGAAAAAAGAGGTGCACGATGGAATTGTCCTTGGGCCCTCCCACCCACCCTTATGTTGTATAAACAGGACATGCACACTTTAACCAACCCATCATTTCAGTGACAGGGTCTGCCACACGACTGTGACTGAAATGACGGGATGGTTTGGACCCCCACCAAAAAAGAAGCAATTAATCTCTCCTTGCATAAACTGGCTCTACAGAGGCAAGATGTCCACCTCATCATCATCCTCCGATATATCACCGTGTACATCCCCCTCCTCACAGATTATCAATTCGTCCCCACTGGAATCCACCATCTCAGCTCCCTGTGTACTTTGTGGAGGCAATTGCTGCTGGTCAATGTCTCCGCGGAGGAATTGATTATAATTCATTTTAATGAACATCATCTTCTCCACATTTTCTGGATGTAACCTCGTACGCCGATTGCTGACAAGGTGAGCGGCGGCACTAAACACTCTTTCGGAGTACACACTTGTGGGAGGGCAACTTAGGTAGAATAAAGCCAGTTTGTGCAAGGGCCTCCAAATTGCCTCTTTTTCCTGCCAGTATAAGTACGGACTGTGTGACGTGCCTACTTGGATGCGGTCACTCATATAATCCTCCACCATTCTTTCAATGGGGAGAGAATCATATGCAGTGCCAGTAGACGACATGTCCGTATACGTAATCGTTGTCAGGTCCTTCAGTCCGGACCAGATGTCAGCATCAGCAGTCACTCCAGACTGCCCTGCATCACCGCCAGCGGGTGGGCTCGGAATTCTGAGCCTTTTCCTCGCACCCCCAGTTGCGGGAGAATGTGAAGGAGGAGATGTTGACAGGTCGCGTTCCGCTTGACTTGACAATTTTCTCACCAGCAGGTCTTTCAACCCCAGCAGACTTGTGTCTGCCGGAAAGAGAGATCCAAGGTAGGCTTTAAATCTAGGATCGAGCATGGTGGCCAAAATGTAGTGCTCTGATTTCAACAGATTGACCACCCGTGAATCCTTGTTAAGCGAATTAAGGGCTCCATCCACAAGTCCCACATGCCTAGCGGAATCGCTCCGTGTTAGCTCCTCCTTCAATGTCTCCAGCTTCTTCTGCAAAAGCCTGATGAGGGGAATGACCTGACTCAGGCTGGCAGTGTCTGAACTGACTTCACGTGTGGCAAGTTCAAAGGGCATCAGAACCTTGCACAACGTTGAAATCATTCTCCACTGCGCTTGAGACAGGTGCATTCCACCTCCTATATCGTGCTCAATTGTATAGGCTTGAATGGCCTTTTGCTGCTCCTCCAACCTCTGAAGCATATAGAGGGTTGAATTCCACCTCGTTACCACTTCTTGCTTCAGATGATGGCAGGGCAGGTTCAGTAGTTTTTGGTGGTGCTCCAGTCTTCTGTACGTGGTGCCTGTACGCCGAAAGTGTCCCGCAATTCTTCTGGCCACCGACAGCATCTCTTGCACGCCCCTGTCGTTTTTTAAATAATTCTGCACCACCAAATTCAAGGTATGTGCAAAACATGGGACGTGCTGGAATTTGCCCATATTTAATGCACACACAATATTGCTGGCGTTGTCCGATGCCACAAATCCACAGGAGAGTCCAATTGGGGTAAGCCATTCCGCGATGATCTTCCTCAGTTGCCGTAAGAGGTTTTCAGCTGTGTGCGTATTCTGGAAAGCGGTGATACAAAGCGTAGCCTGCCTAGGAAAGAGTTGGCGTTTGCGAGATGCTGCTACTGGTGCCGCCGCTGCTGTTCTTGCGGCGGGAGTCCATACATCTACCCTGTGGGCTGTCACAGTCATATAGTCCTGACCCTGCCCTGCTCCACTTGTCCACATGTCCGTGGTTAAGTGGACATTGGGTCCAGCTGCATTTTTTTAGGACACTGGTGAGTCTTTTTCTGAGGTCCGTGTACATTTTCGGTATCGCCTGCCTAGAGAAGTGGAACCTAGATGGTATTTGGTAACGGGGGCACACTGCCTCAATAAATTGTCTAGTTCCCTGTGAACTAACGGCGGATACCGGACGCACGTCTAACACCAACATAGTTGTCAAGGCCTCAGTTATCCGCTTTGCAGCAGGATGACTGCTGTGATATTTCATCTTCCTCGCAAAGGACTGTTGAACAGTCAATTGCTTACTGGAAGTAGTACAAGTGGGCTTACGACTTCCCCTCTGGGATGACCATCGACTCCCAGCAGCAACAACAGCAGCGCCAGCAGCAGTAGGCGTTACACGCAAGGATGCATCGGAGGAATCCCAGGCAGGAGAGGACTCGTCAGAATTGCCAGTGACATGGCCTGCAGGACTATTGGCATTCCTGGGGAAGGAGGAAATTGACACTGAGGGAGTTGGTGGGGTGGTTTGCGTAAGCTTGGTTACAAGAGGAAGGGATTTACTGGTCAGTGGACTGCTTCCGCTGTCACCCAAAGTTTTTGAACTTGTCACTGACTTATTATGAATGCGCTGCAGGTGACGTATAAGGGAGGATGTTCCGAGGTGGTTAACGTCCTTACCCCTACTTATTACAGCTTGACAAAGGGAACACACGGCTTGACACCTGTTGTCCGCATTTCTGTTGAAATAGTTCCACACCGAAGAGCTGATTTTTTTGGTATTTTCACCAGGCATGTCAACGGCCATATTCCTCCCACGGACAACAGGTGTCTCCCCGGGTGCCTGACTTAAACAAACCACCTCACCATCAGAATCCTCCTTGTCAATTTCCACCCCAGCGCCAGCAACACCCATATCCTCCTCATCCTGGTGTACTTCAACACTGACATCTTCAATCTGACTATCAGGAACTGGACTGCGGGTGCTCCTTCCAGCACTTGCAGGGGGCGTGCAAATGGTGGAAGGCGCATGCTCTTCACGTCCAGTGTTGGGAAGGTCAGGCATCGCAACCGACACAATTGGACTCTCCTTGTGGATTTGGGATTTCGAAGAACGCACAGTTCTTTGCGGTGCTTTTGCCAGCTTGAGTCTTTTCAGTTTTCTAGCGAGAGGCTGAGTGCTTCCATCCTCATGTGAAGCTGAACCACTAGCCATGAACATAGGCCAGGGCCTCAGCCGTTCCTTGCCACTCCGTGTGGTAAATGGCATATTGGCAAGTTTACGCTTCTCCTCCGACAATTTTATTTTAGGTTTTGGAGTCCTTTTTTTACTGATATTTGGTGTTTTGGATTTGACATGCTCTGTACTATGACATTGGGCATCGGCCTTGGCAGACGACGTTGCTGGCATTTCATCGTCTCGGCCATGACTAGTGGCAGCAGCTTCAGCACAAGGTGGAAGTGGATCTTGATCTTTCCCTAATTTTGGAACCTCAACATTTTTGTTCTCCATATTTTAATAGGCACAACTAAAAGGCACCTCAGGTAAACAATGGAGATGGATAGATACTAGTATACAATTATGGACGGACTGCCGAGTGCCGACACAGAGGTAGCCACAGCCGTGAACTACCATACTGTACTGTGTCTGCTGCTAATATAGACTGGTTGATAAAGAGATGTCGTAGTATGTATGTATAAAGAAGAAAGAAAAAAAAACCACGGTTAGGTGGTATACAATTATGGACGGACTGCCGAGTGCCGACACAGAGGTAGCCACAGCCGTGAACTACCGTACTGTACTGTGTCTGCTGCTAATATAGACTGGTTGATAAAGAGATGTCGTAGTATGTACGTATAAAGAAGAAAGAAAAAAAAAACCACGGTTAGGTGGTATACAATTATGGACGGACTGCCGAGTGCCGACACAGAGGTAGCCACAGCCGTGAACTACCGTACTGTACTGTGTCTGCTGCTAATATAGACTGGTTGATAAAGAGATGTCGTAGTATGTACGTATAAAGAAGAAAGAAAAAAAAACCACGGTTAGGTGGTATACAATTATGGACGGACTTCCGAGTGCCGACACAGAGGTAGCCACAGCCGTGAACTACCGTACTGTACTGTGTCTGCTGCTAATATAGACTGGTTGATAAAGAGATGTCGTAGTATGTATGTATAAAGAAGAAAGAAAAAAAAAACCACGGTTAGGTGGTATACAATTATGGATGGACTGCCGAGTGCCGACACAGAGGTAGCCACAGCCGTGAACTACCGTACTGTACTGTGTCTGCTGCTAATATAGACTGGTTGATAAAGAGATGTCGTAGTATGTACGTATAAAGAAGAAAGAAAAAAAAACCACGGTTAGGTGGTATACAATTATGGACGGACTGCCGAGTGCCGACACAGAGGTAGCCACAGCCGTGAACTACCGTACTGTACTGTGTCTGCTGCTAATATAGACTGGTTGATAAAGAGATGTCGTAGTATGTACGTATAAAGAAGAAAGAAAAAAAAACCACGGTTAGGTGGTATACAATTATGGACGGACTGCCGAGTGCCGACACAGAGGTAGCCACAGCCGTGAACTACCGTACTGTACTGTGTCTGCTGCTAATATAGACTGGTTGATAAAGAGATGTCGTAGTATGTATGTATAAAGAAGAAAGAAAAAAAAACCACGGTTAGGTGGTATACAATTATGGACGGACTGCCGAGTGCCGACACAGAGGTAGCCACAGCCGTGAACTACCGTACTGTACTGTGTCTGCTGCTAATATAGACTGGTTGATAAAGAGATGTCGTAGTATGTACGTATAAAGAAGAAAGAAAAAAAAACCACGGTTAGGTGGTATACAATTATGGACGGACTGCCGAGTGCCGACACAGAGGTAGCCACAGCCGTGAACTACCGTACTGTACTGTGTCTGCTGCTAATATAGACTGGTTGATAAAGAGATGTCGTAGTATGTATGTATAAAGAAGAAAGAAAAAAAAACCACGGTTAGGTGGTATACAATTATGGACGGACTGCCGAGTGCCGACACAGAGGTAGCCACAGCCGTGAACTACCGTACTGTACTGTGTCTGCTGCTAATATAGACTGGTTGATAAAGAGATGTCGTAGTATGTATGTATAAAGAAGAAAGAAAAAAAAACCACGGTTAGGTGGTATACAATTATGGACGGACTGCCGAGTGCCGACACAGAGGTAGCCACAGCCGTGAACTACCGTACTGTACTGTGTCTGCTGCTAATATAGACTGGTTGATAAAGAGATGTCGTAGTATGTATGTATAAAGAAGAAAGAAAAAAAAACCACGGTTAGGTGGTATACAATTATGGACGGACTGCCGAGTGCCGACACAGAGGTAGCTACAGCCGTGAACTACCGTACTGTGTCTGCTGCGACTGGATGATAAATAATGATATAAAAAATATATATATATCACTACTGCAGCCGGACAGGTATATATATTATATAATGACGGACCTGCTGGACACTGTCTGTCAGCAGAATGAGTTTTTTATAGAATAAAAAAAAAACACCACACAAGTGAAGTCACACGACGAGTGTTTAACTTTTTCAGGCAATCACAATATAGTATACTACTAACTATACTGGTGGTCAGTGTGGTCAGGTCACTGGTCAGTCACACTGGCAGTGGCACTCCTGCAGCAAAAGTGTGCACTGTTTAATTTTAATATAATATGTACTCCTGGCTCCTGCTATAACCTATAACTGGCACTGCAGTGCTCCCCAGTCTCCCCCACAATTATAAGCTGTGTGAGCTGAGCACAGTCAGATATATAATATATACATAGATGATGCAGCACACTGGGCTGAGCAGTGCACACAGATATGGTATGTGACTGTCTTGTACTCCTGGCTCCTGCTATAACCTATAACTGGCACTGCAGTGCTCCCCAGTCTCCCCCACAATTATAAGCTGTGTGAGCTGAGCACAGTCAGATATATAATATATACATAGATGATGCAGCACACTGGGCTGAGCAGTGCACACAGATATGGTATGTGACTGAGTCACTGTGTGTATCGTTTTTTTCAGGCAGAGAACGGATATATTAAATAAAACTGCACTGTCTGGTGGTCACTGTGGTCAGTCACTAGTAAACTGCACTCTCTTCTACAGTACTCCTAAACTCCAGTAAATCAGGTCAATCTCTCTCTCTCTCTCTCCTAATCTAAATCACTGTACTCCCTAACAGCTGCTCCCCGTCCCCAATCCTCCCCACAATTATAACTAAGTCACTCAGTCTTTACTCTTTTCTACTATAACGGAGAGGACGCCAGCCACGTCCTCTCCCTATCAATCTCAATGCACGTGTGAAAATGGCGGCGACGCGCGGCTCCTTGTATAGAATCCGAGTCTCGCGAGAATCCGACAGCGTCATGATGACGTTCGGGCGCGCTCGGGTTAACCGAGCAAGGCGGGAAGATCCGAGTCGCTCGGACCCGTGAAAAAAAACATGAAGTTCGTGCGGGTTCGGATTCAGAGAAACCGAACCCGCTCATCTCTAGATATATCTGTGCTGAGTGCACTGCTCACACTGCCTAATTGTGGGGACTGGGGAGCAGTTATAGCAGGAGTACAGTGCACAGTTTTGCTGACAGTGACCACCAGTCCAGTATACGTTTGTCTGCCTGAAAAACACTCCTGTCTGTGGTGGCTTTTTTTTTCTTCATACTAGTTTAGCAGTCTGCTGACAGTGTCCACCAGGTCCGTTATTATTTATTATACAGTATATTATATTTATTTTATATATATCTAGCAGTACGGTAGGCCACGGCTGTACCTACCTCTGTGTCGTCAGTGCACTCGTCGTCCATAAGTAATATAATACTATACTATCCATCCATCTACATTGTATACCTGTGGTGACTTTTTTTTCCTTCATACTAGTTTAGCAGTCTGCTGACAGTGTCCACCAGGTCCGTTATTATATTATACAGTATATTATATATATATAAGCAGTACGGTAGGCCACGGCTGTACCTACCTCTGTGTCGTCAGTGCACTCGTAGTCCATAAGTAATATAATACTATACTATCCATCCATCTACATTGTATACCTGTGGTGGCTTTTTTTTTCTTCATACTAGTTTAGCAGTCTGCTGACAGTGTCCACCAGGTCCGTTATACAGTATATTATATATATAAGCAGTACGGTAGGCCACGGCTGTACCTACCTCTGTGTCGTCAGTGCACTCGTCGTCCATAAGTAATATAATACTATCCTATCCATCCATCTACATTGTATACCTGTGGTGGCTTTTTTTTTTCTTCATACTAGTTTAGCAGTCTGCTGACAGTGTCCACCAGGTCCGTTATTATATTATACAGTATATTATATATATATAAGCAGTACGGTAGGCCACGGCTGTACCTACCTCTGTGTCGTCAGTGCACTCGTCGTCCATAAGTAATATAATACTATACTATCCATCCATCTACATTGTATACCTGTGGTGGCTTTTTTTTTCTTCATACTAGTTTAGCAGTCTGCTGACAGTGTCCACCAGGTCCGTTATACAGTATGTTATATATATAAGCAGTACGGTAGGCCACGGCTGTACCTACCTCTGTGTCGTCAGTGCACTCGTCGTCCATAAGTAATATAATACTATACTATCCATCCATCTACATTGTATACCTGTGGTGGCTTTTAGTTGTGCGCATTAAAATATGGAGAACAAAAATGTGGAGGTTAAAAAAATAGGGAAAGATCAAGATCCACTTCCACCTCGTGCTGAAGCTGCTGCCACTAGTCATGGCCGAGACGATGAAATGCCATCAACGTCGTCTGCCAAGGCCGATGCCCAATGTCATAGTACAGAGCATGCAAAATCCAAAACACAAAAGATCAGTGAAATTACCCAAAAATCAAAATTAAAAGCGTCTGAGGAGAAGCGTAAACTTGCCAATATGCCATTTACGACACGGAGTGGCAAGGAACGGCTGAGGCCCTGGCCTATGTTCATGGCTAGTGGTTCAGCTTCACATGAGGATGGAAGCACTCATCCTCTCGCTAGAAAAAAGAAAAGACTTAAGCTGGCAAAAGCACAGCAAAGAACTGTGCGTTCTTCGAAATCACAAATCCCCAAGGAGAGTCCAATTGTGTCGGTTGCGATGCCTGACCTTCCCAACACTGGACGGGAAGAGCTTGCACCTTCCACCATTTGCACGCCCCTGCAAGTGCGCCTCTTTTTTTCTTTGCGTCATGTGCTGTTTGGGTAGTATTTTTTTGAAGGGCCATCCTGCCTGACACTGCAGTGCCACTCCTAGATGGGCCAGGTGTTTGTGTCGGCCACTTGGGTCGCTGAGCTTAGTCACACAGCTACCTCATTGCGCCTCTTTTTTTCTTTGCGTCATGTGCTGTTTGGGGAGTATTTTTTTGAAGGGCCATCCTGCGTGACACTGCGGTGCCACTCCTAGATGGGCCAGGTGTTTGTGTCGGCCACTTGGGTCGCTTAGCTTAGTCACACAGCTACCTCATTGCGCCTCTTTTTTTCTTTGCGTCATGTGCTGTTTGGGGAGTATTTTTTTGAAGGGCCATCCTGCCTGACACTGCAGTGCCACTCCTAGATGGGCCAGGTGTTTGTGTCGGCCACTAGGGTCGCTTAGCTTAGTCACACAGCTACCTCATTGCGCCTCTTTTTTTCTTTGCGTCATGTGCTGTTTGGGGAGTATTTTTTTGAAGGGCCATCCTGCCTGACACTGCAGTGCCACTCCTAGATGGGCCAGGTGTTTGTGTCGGCCACTAGGGTCGCTTAGCTTAGTCACACAGCTACCTCATTGCGCCTCTTTTTTTCTTTGCGTCATGTGCTGTTTGGGGAGTATTTTTTTTGAAGGGCCATCCTGCCTGACACTGCAGTGCCACTCCTAGATGGGCCAAGTGTTTGTGTCGGCCACTAGGGTCGCTTAGCTTAGTCACACAGCTACCTCATTGCGCCTCTTTTTTTCTTTGTGTCATGTGCTGTTTGGGGAGTATTTTTTTGAAGGGCCATCCTACCTGACACTGCAGTGCCACTCCTAGATGGGCCAGGTGTTTGTGTCGGCCACTTGGGTCGCTTAGCTTAGTCACACAGCTACCTCATTGCGCCTTTTTTTCTTTGCGTCATGTGCTGTTTGGGGAGTATTTTTTTGAAGGGCCATCCTGCGTGACACTGCAGTGCCACTCCTAGATGGGCCAGGTGTTTGTGTCGGCCACTAGGGTCGCTTAGCTTAGCCATCCAGCGACCTCGGTGCAAATTTTAGGACTAAAAATAATATTGTGAGGTGTGAGGTGTTCAGAATAGACTGGAAATGAGTGTAAATTATGGTTATTGAGGTTAATAATACTATGGGATCAAAATGACCCCCAAATTCTATGATTTAAGCTGTTTTTTAGGTTTTTTTTTAAAAAAACACCCGAATCCAAAACACAACCGAATCCGACAAAAAAAATTTGGTGAGGTTTTGCCAAAACGCGTTTGAACCCAAAACACGGCCGCGGAACCGAACCCAAAACTAAAACACAAAACCCGAAAAATTTCCGGTGCACATCACTAATGATCATAGCTGTGCTAAATTTAGCACAGCTACGATCAACTCGGAGTCAGAAATAATAATGAGGATTTACCAAACTGCATTTTCTATAGATTTTGAGCTGCAGATGTATTAAGCCTTGGATAGTGATACAGTGCAGAGAGATAAACCACCAACCAATCAGCTCTTAACTGTCATTTTTTGAAACACAGCCTGTTATACCCCTTTCAGTCCGCCAGCTTTGAACACGGGCTATTGCACATGAGCACGCATTACCCATGTTCAAACCGGCTCACTGTGCGGTGTGAACGGGAGGCGAGTAGGTGCGAACCGTTTCCGGTTCACTCTGTGTGGACGGGCGGTGCTTGGAGATCATGTGATCTCATGTGATCTCCAAGCATTGCTCCTGTCACGTCACCGCTGACGTCACCAACCCGGCAATATGCTGGGTTGCAGACAGCGGCGGCGGGGAACCTGAGGCGGGTCACACCCTGGAAGCTCCCGGGTGCGACCCGCCTCAGGCGGTCTGAGAGGAGTATAACATGGCACTTAGGAGCTGATTGACTGGAAATTTTTATAAATTATTGGTATTAATGTTTGTTAATAACATTCAGTATCTGTACTAACCTTCTAAAATGTTAATTGTACTAAGTTTAAAATAAAGCATTCATTTAAATAAAACCACAACACAGAACTTAACCTTTCCATTCGATGTATTAGATAACAATCAATACTTTCTGATTCTCACACCCTATTACATTCCCCCACTAGAGTTACAGGTTGATGCAAAATGTATTGTAGCATGCATACTCATTTGAATATTATCAACTTTTTTTGGGTCATCCCTTTATGTGTCAATTGTAGTCCAGATTTGGGTAAGGGGGTACTGACACTAAATATAACTAGAGATGAGAGGGTTCGGATTTACTTGGTTCTTCACGCCAGAATTATCGCCATTTCTTATTTTCTGGATTTTTCTTATTGGCTAACCAAAACACGTGACGTCCGATAGCCAATAAGGAGATTCGGCTAAATCCGAGTAAATCCGAGTAAAACCGAAGCCGCTCATCTCTACATATAACAGTCCTATATTGCTTGGCTCCCGTTTACGGAGAGTAAGGGACTAGTTTTACATAGTAAAAGTGTCACACTGAAGTTCTAATCCATATTACCCTTCTCAATGCTGGAGACACTCATTGCCATTTCCTTTGGGCTAAGTTGGGAAACCCAATCATTCTCCTTAGGCCGCAGAGATTGGGCACCCATTGGCGTGCCCTTACATTATGTTTACATGATATCACTTACAGAAACTCTGAATGTCCTACCCTCCATGGCAGTTGGTGACCGTTGGCTCCCTGTGGAGATTGTGACTTTATGCTTCCATCGCACCATGGGGGTCATGTAAACCTGAACGCAGCTGCGTGTCTGTACGCAGCAGCTGCATTCGGGTAGTCTGCACATGCGCACTTGCCGCAGTACACATGCACGACCTTACATATTGTGGCCACATCCCAGAAGGATGCGGCAGCAGTGTGATTGACAGCGGTGGCATTGGTGGTGTTTGGTGGGCTAAACAGGGGTGGGCCAGGAGCATTTTCAGGGTGGCTGCGTGACGTCACATGCATTGCCAGGGGTCAACCTTAATTCGACGTGTCCGCAATCTAATTGCAGACGCATCGGGAGATGGGCCGTCACACATGCTGGGCAGCTTTGCCATGTGCTGGGCGGGCCCTAGCATGTGAGGAGATGGACGCAGATCTGGCTGCGTATGCAGCGATATGCATCCATCTCCATGTGGTTTCACACTGACCTCATCTATACTGTCAATTAGCCCTTTGCAGCTCCATAGGCTAACCAAGACTTTTAACTATTTTAGACCACAGGTTCTCAAACTCGGTCCTCAGGACCCCACACTGTTCATGTTTTGCAGGTCACCTGTAGATTTTTAAAAAGTGACAGTTGGTGATACACAGTGCAGCTGCTGGGTGACCTGGAAAATGTGAACTGTGTGGGGTCCTGAGGGCCGAGTTTGAGAACCACTGTTTTAGACGATATGGCCACTGTGACACTATACACTGTTTATACTAGAGATGAGCGGGTTCGGTTCCTCGGAATCCGAACCCGCCCGAACTTCAGGTTTTTTTACACGGGGCCGAGCGACTCGGATCTTCCCGCCTTGCTCGGTTAACCCGAGCGCGCCCGAACGTCATCATCCCGCTGTCGGATTCTCGCGAGGCTCGGATTCTATCGCGAGACTCGGATTCTATATAAGGAGCCGCGCGTCGCCGCCATTTTCACACGTGAATTGAGATTCATAGGGAGAGGACGTGGCTGGCGTCCTCTCCGTTTAGACTAGATACTAGAGAGAGAGACAAATTTTGGGGAGCATATTGTTAGGAGGAGTACTACTTGCTGCTTATAGTGTGACCAGTGACCACCAGTTTAATTAATCCGTTCTCTGCCTGAAAAAAAACGATACACAGTGTGACACAGTCACATACCATATCTGTGCTCAGCCCAGTGTGCTGCATCATATGTAATACTGTATATCATTATCTGACTGTGCTGAGTGCTCACTGCTCACACAGCTTAATTGTCGGGGAGACTGGGGAGCAGTTATAGCAGGAGTACATATTTTAAGTACAGTGCACACTTTTGCTGCCAGAGTGCCACTGCCAGTGTGACTGACCAGTAACCACTGACCACCAGTATTGTGATTGTCTGCTGACCACCAGTATATTGTGATTGTCTGCCTGAAAAAGTTAAACACTCGTCGTGTGGTGTTTTTATAAACGCATTCTGCAGACAGTGTCCAGCAGGTCCGTCATTACATAATATATACCTGTCCGGCTGCAGTACTAGTGTGATATATATATATATATTTTAATTTTATCTCATTATCATCCAGTCTATATTAGCAGCAGACACAATACGGTAGTCCACGGCTGTAGCTACCTCTGTGTCGGCAGTCGCTCGTCCATCCATAATTGTATACCACCTACCCATGTTTTTTTTTTTTTTCTATCTTCTTGATACTAGTAGCTTACTTTAGGAGTCTGCAGTGCTGAGTCTGACAGACAGTGTCCAGCAGGTCCGTCATTACATAATATATACCTGTCCGGCTGCAGTACTAGTGTGATATATATATATATTTTAATTTTATCTCATTATCATCCAGTCTATATTAGCAGCAGACACAGTACGGTAGTCTACGGCTGTAGCTACCTCTGTGTCGGCAGTCGCTCGTCCATCCATAATTGTATACCACCTACCCATGGGTTTTTTTTTCTATCTTCTTGATACTAGCAGCTTACTTTAGGAGTCTGCACAGTGCTGACAGACAGTGTCCAGCAGGTCCGTCATTACATAATATATACCTGTCCGGCTGCAGTACTAGTGTGATATATATATATATTTTAATTTTATCCCATTATCATCCAGTCTATATTAGCAGCAGACACAGTACGGTAGTCCACGGCTGTAGCTACCTCTGTGTCGGCAGTCGCTCGTCCATCCATAATTGTATACCACCTACCCGTGGTTTTTTTTTTCCCTATCTTCTTGATACTAGTAGCTTACTTTAGGAGTCTGCAGTGCTGACAGACAGTGTCCAGCAGGTCCGTCATTACATAATATTTACCTGTCCGGCTGCAGTACTAGTGTGATATATATATATATTTTAATTTTATCTCATTATCATCCAGTCTATATTAGCAGCAGACACAGTACGGTAGTCCACGGCTGTAGCTACCTCTGTGTCGGCAGTCGCTCGTCCATCCATAATTGTATACCACCTACCCGTGGTTTTTTTTTTTCTATCTTCTTGATACTAGTAGCTTACTTTAGGAGTCTGCAGTGCTGACAGACAGTGTCCAGCAGGTCCGTCATTACATAATATATACCTGTCCGGCTGCAGTACTAGTGTGATATATATATATTTTAATTTTATCTCATTATCATCCAGTCTATATTAGCAGCAGACACAGTACGGTAATCCACGGCTGTAGCTACCTCTGTGTCGGCAGTCGCTCGTCATCCATAATTGTATACCACCTACCCGTGGTTTTTTTTTTTCTATCTTCTTGATACTAGTAGCTTACTTTAGGAGTCTGCAGTGCTGACAGACAGTGTCCAGCAGGTCCGTCATTACATAATATATACCTGTCCGGCTGCAGTACTAGTGTGATATATATATATATATTTTAATTTTATCTCATTATCATCCAGTCTATATTAGCAGCAGACACAGTACGGTAGTCCACGGCTGTAGCTACCTCTGTGTCGGCAGTCGCTCGTCATCCATAATTGTATACCACCTACCCGTGGTTTTTTTTTTTTTCTATCTTCTTGATACTAGTAGCTTACTTTAGGAGTCTGCAGTGCTGACAGACAGTGTCCAGCAGGTCCGTCATTACATAATATATACCTGTCCGGCTGCAGTACTAGTGTGATATATATATATATTTTAATTTTATCTCATTATCATCCAGTCTATATTAGCAGCAGACACAGTACGGTAGTCCACGGCTGTAGCTACCTCTGTGTCGGCAGTCGCTCGTCATCCATAAGTATACTAGTATCCATCCATCTCCATTGTTTACCTGAGGTGCCTTTTAGTTGTGCCTATTAAAATATGGAGAACAAAAATGTTGAGGTTCCAAAAATAGGGAAAGATCAAGATCGACTTCCACCTCGTGCTGAAGCTGCTGCCACTAGTCATGGCCGAGACGATGAAATGCCAGCAACGTCGTCTGCCAAGGCCGATGCCCAATGTCATAGTACAGAGCATGTAAAATCCAAAACACCAAATATCAGTAAAAAAAGGACTCAAAAATCTAAAATAAAATTGTCGGAGGAGAAGCGTAAACTTGCCAATATGCCATTTACCACACGGAGTGGCAAGGAACGGCTGAGGCCCTGGCCTATGTTCATGGCTAGTGGTTCAGCTTCACATGAGGATGGAAGCACTCAGCCTCTCGCTAGAAAAATGAAAAGACTCAAGCTGGCAAAAGCACAGCAAAGAACTGTGCGTTCTTCGAAATCCCAAATCCACAAGGAGAGTCCAATTGTGTCGGTTGCGATGCCTGACCTTCCCAACACTGGACGTGAAGAGCATGCGCCTTCCACCATTTGCACGCCCCCTGCAAGTGCTGGAAGGAGCACCCGCAGTCCAGTTCCTGATAGTCAGATTGAAGATGTCAGTGTTGAAGTACACCAGGATGAGGAGGATATGGGTGTTGCTGGCGCTGGGGAGGAAATTGACAAGGAGGATTCTGATGGTGAGGTGGTTTGTTTAAGTCAGGCACCCGGGGAGACACCTGTTGTCCGTGGGAGGAATATGGCCATTGACATGCCTGGTGAAAATACCAAAAAAATCAGCTCTTCGGTGTGGAAGTATTTCAACAGAAATGCGGACAACATTTGTCAAGCCGTGTGTTGCCTTTGTCAAGCTGTAATAAGTAGGGGTAAGGATGTTAACCACCTCGGAACATCCTCCCTTATACGTCACCTGCAGCGCATTCATAATAAGTCAGTGACAAGTTCAAAAACTTTGGGCGACAGCGGAAGCAGTCCACTGACCAGTAAATCCCTTCCTCTTGTAACCAAGCTCACGCAAACCACCCCACCAACTCCCTCAGTGTCAATTTCCTCCTTCCCCAGGAATGCCAATAGTCCTGCAGGCCATGTCACTGGCAATTCTGACGAGTCCTCTCCTGCCTGGGATTCCTCCGATGCATCCTTGCGTGTAACGCCTACTGCTGCTGGCGCTGCTGTTGTTGCTGCTGGGAGTCGATGGTCATCCCAGAGGGGAAGTCGTAAGACCACTTTTACTACTTCCACCAAGCAATTGACTGTCCAACAGTCCTTTGCGAGGAAGATGAAATATCACAGCAGTCATCCTGTTGCAAAGCGGATAACTGAGGCCTTGACAACTATGTTGGTGTTAGACGTGCGTCCGGTATCCGCCGTTAGTTCACAGGGAACTAGACAATTTCTTGAGGTAGTGTGCCCCCGTTACCAAATACCATCTATGTTCCACTTCTCTAGGCAGGCGATACCGAGAATGTACACGGACGTCAGAAAAAGACTCACCAGTATCCTAAAAAATGCAGTTGTACCCAATGTCCACTTAACCACGGACATGTGGACAAGTGGAGCAGGGCAGGGTCAGGACTATATGACTGTGACAGCCCACTGGGTAGATGTATGGACACCCGCCGCAAGAACAGCAGCGGCGGCACCAGTAGCAGCATCTCGCAAACACCAGGCAGGCTACGCTTTGTATCACCGGTTTCCAGAATACGCACACAGCTAAAAACCTCTTACGGCAACTGAGGAAGATCATCGCGGAATGGCTTACCCCAATAGGACTCTCCTGTGGATTTGTGGCATCGGACAATGCCAGCAATATTGTGTGTGCATTAAATATGGGCAAATTCCAGCACGTCCCATGTTTTGCACATACCTTGAATTTGGTGGTGCAGAATTATTTAAAAAACGAGAGGGGCGTGCAAGAGATGCTGTCGGTGGCCAGAAGAATTGCGGGACACTTTTGGCGTACAGGCACCACGTACAGAAGACTGGAGCAACACCAAAAACGCCTGAACCTGCCCTGCCATCATCTGAAGCAAGAAGTGGTAACGAGGTGGAATTCAACCCTCTATATGCTTCAGAGGTTGGAGGAGCAGCAAAAGGCCATTCAAGCCTATACAATTGAGCACGATATAGGAGGTGGAATGCACCTGTCTCAAGCGCAGTGGAGAATGATTTCAACGTTGTGCAAGGTTCTGCTGCCCTTTGAACTTGCCACACGTGAAGTCAGTTCAGACACTGCCAGCCTGAGTCAGGTCATTCCCCTCATCAGGCTTTTGCAGAAGAAGCTGGAGACATTGAAGGAGGAGCTAACACAGAGCGATTCCGCTAGGCATGTGGGACTTGTGGATGGAGCCCTTAATTCGCTTAACAAGGATTCACGGGTGGTCAATCTGTTGAAATCAGAGCACTACATTTTGGCCACCGTGCTCGATCCTAGATTTAAAACCTACCTTGGATCTCTCTTTCCGGCAGACACAAGTCTGCTGGGGTTCAAAGACCTGCTGGTGAGAAAATTGTCAAGTCAAGCGGAACGCGACCTGTCAACATCTCCTCCTTCACATTCTCCCGCAACTGGGGGTGCGAGGAAAAGGCTCAGAATTCCGAGCCCACCCGCTGGCGGTGATGCAGGGCAGTCTGGAGCGACTGCTGATGCTGACATCTGGTCCGGACTGAAGGACCTGACAACGATTACGGACATGTCGTCTACTGTCACTACATATGATTCTCTCCCCTTTGAAAGAATGGTGGAGGATTATATGAGTGACCGCATCCAAGTAGGCACGTCAGACAGTCCGTACTTATACTGGCAGGAAAAAGAGGCAATTTGGAGGCCCTTGCACAAACTGGCTTTATTCTACCTAAGTTGCCCTCCCACAAGTGTGTACTCCGAAAGAGTGTTTAGTGCCGCCGCTCACCTTGTCAGCAATCGGCGTACGAGGTTACTTCCAGAAAATGTGGAGAAGATGATGTTCATTAAAATGAATTATAATCAATTCCTCCGTGGAGACATTGACCAGCAGCAATTGCCTCCACAAAGTACACAGGGAGCTGAGATGGTGGATTCCAGTGGGGACGAATTGATAATCAGTGAGGAGGGGGATGTACACGGTGATATATCGGAGGATGATGATGAGGTGGACATCTTGCCTCTGTAGAGCCAGTTTGTGCAAGGAGAGATTAATTGCTTCTTTTTTGGTGGGGGTCCAAACCAACCCGTCATTTCAGTCACAGTCGTGTGGCAGACCCTGTCACTGAAATGATGGGTTGGTTAAAGTGTGCATGTCCTGTTTATACAACATAAGGGTGGGTGGGAGGGCCCAAGGACAATTCCATCTTGCACCTCTTTTTTCTTTAATTTTTCTTTGCGTCATGTGCTGTTTGGGGAGTGTTTTTTGGAAGGGCCATCCTGCGTGACACTGCAGTGCCACTCCTAGATGGGCCAGGTGTTTGTGTCGGCCACTAGGGTCGCTTATCTTACTCACACAGCTACCTCATTGCGCCTCTTTTTTTCTTTGCGTCATGTGCTGTTTGGGGAGTGTTTTTTGGAAGGGCCATCCTGCGTGACACTGCAGTGCCACTCCTAGATGGGCCAGGTGTTTGTGTCGGCCACTAGGGTCGCTTATCTTACTCACACAGCTACCTCATTGCGCCTCTTTTTTTCTTTGCGTCTTGTGCTGTTTGGGGAGTGTTTTTTGAAAGGGCCATCCTGCGTGACACTGCAGTGCCACTCCTAGATGGGCCAGGTGTTTGTGTCGGCCACTAGGGTCGCTTATCTTACTCACACAGCTACCTCATTGCGCCTCTTTTTTTCTTTGCGTCATGTGCTGTTTGGGGAGTGTTTTTTGGAAGGGCCATCCTGCGTGACACTGCAGTGCCACTCCTAGATGGGCCAGGTGTTTGTGTCGGCCACTAGGGTCGCTTATCTTACTCACACAGCTACCTCATTGCGCCTCTTTTTTTCTTTGCGTCATGTGCTGTTTGGGGAGTGTTTTTTGGAAGGGCCATCCTGCGTGACACTGCAGTGCCACTCCTAGATGGGCCAGGTGTTTGTGTCGGCCACTAGGGTCGCTTATCTTACTCACACAGCTACCTCATTGCGCCTATTTTTTTCTTTGCGTCATGTGCTGTTTGGGGAGTGTTTTTTGGAAGGGCCATCCTGCAGTGCCATCCTGCAGTGCCACTGCAGGGACACTGCAGTGCCACTCCTAGATGGGCCAGGTGTTTGTGTCGGCCACTAGGGTCGCTGAGCTTAGTCATCCAGCGACCTCGGTGCAAATTTTAGGACTAAAAATAATATTGTGAGGTGTGAGGTGTTCAGAATAGACTGAAAATGAGTGGAAATTATGGTTTTTGAGGTTAATAATACTTTGGGATCAAAATGACCCCCAAATTCTATGATTTAAGCTGTTTTTTAGTGTTTTTTGAAAAAAACACCCGAATCCAAAACACACCCGAATCCGACAAAAAAAATTAGGTGAGGTTTTGCCAAAACGCGGTCGAACCCAAAACACGGCCGCGGAACCGAACCCAAAACCAAAACACAAAACCCGAAAAATTTCAAGTGCACATCTCTAGTTTATACAGCACAGAGCACATATTGAACACATCACAAAATTACACAGACTGTACCTTTGGATCATAACCTTGATAAAACATGGCTATACACATTTTCTCTAAGGTGGCATCAGGAAAAAAAATCTTTTTTATCAGACTCTGGTGACATGAGAAATGAGTCATAACTATATTCATTGTCCACAGTCAGACCTATCATTTCCTCACAATCCTCCCACATGTTATAGCCCTGTGTCACAGACTATCCGGTTGCCACCCAACAAGTGTTGACTGGACCTTCCTAAGTGCATACCTTGTTACTGTTCCTCTCAATCTGCATGCTGCTTAAAGTAAAATTTACAGGCACCATTGTAGAATTGGTGGGACACCAATCTGTGAACAGCCTAGAGCATTTGCCTGTTTGACTTGGTTTCCAGTCCTCGGCCGCCAGTTTTGGTTGAGCATACTTTCTTAAGTGGCAAGTCGCTGTTCCCTACCCAAGGATAGTAGCTATCCTTCTTTCAGTTATACCAGCTAGCTGCTGCCAATCTGTCACGAGATGAGTAGTTCAATCATCACATCACACAGCAATTTTTAAAAGGAACTCAAAATTGACTTTTAGTAAATGAGCTATTTGGAATAGAACCACTGTAGTTGATTTTGTGTGGGATGTTGGTTCTATTCTGGTCGAATCAAAATCTACTTTTAGTAAATATACCCCCTAATGTCCTATATGTCTAGCCCCAACAAATATGAATGTGGGCTATAAGACTCTCTGTCCAGCATTCCTTGGCCAAGGGCACATTCACTTGCCAGTGAGGAAGATATTCCTCAATTCCACTAACTCTGGCCAAACAAGGGTGATAACTGCTGCATAATCAAGGAGTCCTTGTGCTTTTTTGACCATCCACACATACTGACTGCATATATGTGTTTAATAAGCATTGGGATTGCTTACCCTTCCTCCCCACAACCTTGCAGCCCTTCCTTACACCCCTTGACTCTGGTGGTAGGCTTTCCTGTTCTGGGGTAACTTCCGTCCAACATATCCCACTACACCCAGGAGAATTGACTGGCCTCTACAGTTGGGACACTTCCTCCTGATGTATCCAAGGTGCCCACACTCACACCACACTCACAGTATTGTTGTCCAACCTTTCATGCAGGTGGAACCTTGTGGCCTTGTATCACTCTCAGTTTTTCACTTTTCCCAGTAAGGCTTGCTGGTCCTTCCAAATCGCTGTAGATTCCTGGGCCAATAGTTCTTCTGTCTCCATGGATTTTGTTTTAAAACCCAGTCCGGGACCTCCATTAGCATTGATCCCTAAATGGCGTGTATCTCCTCGATACCCTTCCCTTGGCTCCACTGTTTCCACAAATGCTGTAGCTCCTGGCAGAACTCATCCTGTAGTCAGTTCTGCGGTCCCCTATCTGGGATTCCTGTAAGGCATCCTCCAGGACTACTGAAGAACCACAGACCTCTCATTTCCTCACAAGTATCCCAAAATTTCAATTTAGTATTGTTGATTTGGCAACACTGAAAAAATGCTGAAAACCCATACCGCAAATGCATTCTACTGAGTGTACACGATGCATATGGGAGTACTGGTATTTGGAGTGGTCAAGCAAAACCATGGGCATTTCTGAGTGATAACTTGGATGTGGTCTGAAGGGAAGATAAACAAAAGGTCAACTCAGAAGAGTGTTTTGGGAGTGTCGGAAGCATGCAGTGAATGCTGCTACATTCTCAGATACAGAGCCGTATTCATATGAATTTCAAATATAGACACTACATCTGCAGTAGACTGGTGCAAGGGTCAATGGTGCACATGATAGTGCACCGATGTAGGAGTGTTCAGAACCACTGGTGGAGTTGCACTATCCATGGTCATTTAAAGTGAGCATCATAGGGCTTGCACAGTCAGACGCACCCTAGAACTCATGATGGAAGGCAGAAAATAGTATTTGCATATTATCGCTGCTGCAGTTCCGAAATAAGTTTCAATCACACCTTGGAATCAGACCCTGAGTGTTCAAATAACTTTGGTTTACACAGGGGTGTATCTAGGGGTCTGAGCGCCCCTGGCAAAGTAAGGGCTGGTGCGCCCCCCCCCCCCCCTTCACACACACACACACACACATATTTGGAATAAGGAGGGTGTATCAAAAAAGGGCATGGCCTTGTGGGGAAGGGGCGTGGCCACACAATAGTACTTCCAATTCAGATTATGCCACACACTATCATATTACACCGCACAGTAGTGTCTCTTATTCATGTTATGCCACACAGTATCATATTACACCGCACAGTAGTGTCTCTTATTCATGTTATGCCACACAGTATCATATTACACCGCACAGTAGTGTCTCTTATTCATGTTATGCCACACAGTATCATATTACACCGCACAGTAGTGTCTCTTATTCATGTTATGCCACACAGTATCATATTACACCGCACAGTAGTGTCTCTTATTCATGTTATGCCACACAGTATCATATTACACCGCACAGTAGTGTCTCTTATTCACGTTATGCCACACAGTATCATATTACACCGCACAGTAGTGTCTCTTATTCACGTTATGCCACACAGTATCATATTACACCGCACAGTAGTGTCTCTTATTCACGTTATGCCACACAGTATCATATTACACCACACAGTAGTGTCTCTTATTCATGTTATGCCACACAGTATCATATTACACCGCACAGTAGTGTCTCTTATTCATGTTATGCCACACAGTATCATATTACACCGCACAGTAGTGTCTCTTATTCACGTTATGCCACACAGTATCATATTACACCGCACAGTAGTGTCTCTTATTCACGTTATGCCACACAGTATCATATTACACCGCACAGTAGTGTCTCTTATTCATGTTATGCCACACAGTATCATATTACACCGCACAGTAGTGTCTCTTATTCACGTTATGCTTCACAGTATCATATTACACTGCACAGTAGTGTCTCTTATTCATGTTATGCCACACAGTATCATATTACACCGCACAGTAGTGTCTCTTATTCACGTTATGCTTCACAGTAGTACTCCTATAGGAAACACTGTCTGTAGAAGACATATGGGGAACGCAAATAGAAAATAGAAATGTGGACCAGTGCTAATAAATATATTTCTATTTTTATAAGTGGAATGCGATCTACCTGCATTCAGGGATGCGACTGCAATATCTCTCTTCTCAGCGCTCCGTCAATTGGATCACATTGGCTGCAAACGCCTCTGCCTGATTGACAGGCAGAGGAATTCGCGGTAAGGGCGGGGTCGGGCCGTTTGCATTTTCGGGGCGGCTGAGTGACATCACACCCAGCCACCCCTATGTGAAAAATGGCGGCGGACCACCTGCATACGCAGCCTAGCTGTAGCTGCAGGGGGTCTTCCACAGTTGCTGCAACCACAATTAAATTGCGGCTGCAGTCGCTGAACAGGCCATTCAGCATGCTGGACGGCCTTGCCCTGAGATGGATGAGCATCCCCCAGCATGCAATAGAAAGGGAATCTGCAATCCTTACCGAATAACCCCCACTGCCATTAGTACATCTGATCCCGCCCATAGGCACACACATATACACTCACATACATACTGTCACACACAAAACACATACAGTACATATGATATACAGTACAGTCACACATACATAGTTACACACTTATTCACATACATAGTCACACACTAATACACACATAAATACAGTAGATACTTAATACACACACACACAAACACACATACACATCAGGGACGTGCAGTGAGGTAAATTTCTCAGGAGGCACTGGTTAGTACCAGAGCCAGATTTACACACAATATATGAGCCAAATGGTACATGTGGGCATTATACACAGGTGCAGCAGTATATACATGTGGGCATTATACACAGGTGCAGCAGTATATACTGTACATGTGGGCATTATACACAGGTGCAGCAGTATAAACTCCTGGAAATTTGGTGGGTTTTGATCAGAGATGGGCTGAAAAGACACTGCCTCACCTGCCATAGACTTTTTACTTCAGAGATTTGACTATAAAAATTATTAGAATAATACAAAGAACATATTTTTAACATATTCTTTGTATTTTTCATATACTTTATACAGTAAAAACTCTAGCACAGACATTAGTATGACAGTTAAGGCTCTGCTTCATCTGCCTCACCCCACCGCACGTCACTGATACACATATAGGGGGTCATTCCGACCCGTTCGCTCGCTGCGTTTTAACGCAGCAGAGCGAACGGGTCCCTGCTGCGCATGCACCGGCGCTGACGAAGGCCGTAGCAGGACAGCGATCGCCTCTGCCTGATTGATAGGCAGAGGCGATCGATGGGCGGGAGGGGGCGAAACGGCGGCGTTTGGCCGCCATTTCGTAGGCGCGGTCCGGCCAACGCAGGCGTGACCAGCGGGGTGGGCCGCAGCGGCTGCGTGACGTCATACGCAGCCGCTGCGGACCAGGGAGAGAGAAAGTAGCTCCTGGCCAGTACGCTAAAGCTGCACTGGTCGGGAGCTACTCCTGCTGTGCAAAGGCATCGCCGCTGTGCGATGCCTTTGCACTTCTGCGAGGGGGGCCGGACTGACATGCGGGGCGGACTATCCCCGTGCTGGGCGTCCCCCCGCATGTAGGAAAGATGATCGTAGCTGTGCTAAATTTAGCACAGCTACGATCAACTCTTAATGACCCCCATAGTCACATACATAAATGCAGTCACAGACACACATACAGACAGACTATATAGTGTTTACCCCCCTCACAGACAGGGTACACTTTAGTAGCGCCTTGTCCTCTCCACCTCTCCTCCATGCTGCTGAGTTGCCTGGCACTGACTGAGTGCCGTGTAGCCCCACCCTCCTGCTTCCACTCCATCCACTTGCCGAAGGTCAATGCCGTGCAGTGCAGTCCTGTGCCACCCCTCCCCTCCCTTAATCCGGATTGTACCTTGTGACTGTCTGTTACTGCTGGCTCTGGTGTCCAGCGGCACAGCCCTGCACTCGTGATCAATCAGACTCAAAATAACCTATAGCTCCCGAAGATCCCGGCAACAAGGGATTCTCGGAGCTGTGGTTTATGTTGAGTCTGATTACGAGTACAGTGCGGTGCACTGCCGCCTGACACTGGCGCCGGCACTGACAGACAGTCACCAAGTCTGACAGTACTACTGGATTATACCCCCTCACGGTGGATGGCACTGCCAGGCGGCGCCCCCTCCTTGCCTGGCGCCTCTGGCAAGTGCCATCCTGGCCAATGGGTAGATACACCCCCGGGTTTACAAAAGTACTGTATGCTCTTCTGTTTCAACTTGAACACTTTAAGGTGTACACCCAATGTCCAGAATGGAAATGCTTACACAAGCTAGTAATGCCAAAAGGTTTATGGGGATGTGGAAAAATATCAAGATGTGCATTGTGCAGAAGTACAAAGAAACATCAACATGAAATCTCCCGTATTTAGGACCATCTTGTTTTGGTTTTTTTTCTTAACTACCCATTTTAGCATAACTTATCACCAAATCATGAGAGGGATAGACATCACGACTGCCTATGTGACATGTGAATTGTTTTTTTCTTACATTGTGTAAATACAGTGTAACTGGAAGGGACAAAATGCTATGACAAGTAAAGGATGACACACAAGCCCAGCTGGTTCACAGCTTTCATTAAAGTCAAGAGTGGAAATAGCATCATTTAATCCTTCAATAATCTCACTGAACAAAAATGTGTTTTGAGTCCATGTATATAACAATATCTGGCTAATTTGCCAATATGTCTGGCAGTATTGTTGAGTGTGAAGGGTATGGATCTTTACAAGATAAGTTTCTCCACATTTTCAACTGTAGTTTTAGCCGCCAGAGTCGGACTGGCCCACCAGGGAACCCAGGAAATCCCCGGTGGGCCCCACTGTCTGTCCAATGTCAGGTTCCTGACAATGCACTCAAATTATACAGTGTTACTCTATTAGACAGTCAGTTACATGGTCTTAAAGGTTGTCCAAGACTGGTCTTACCCTGTGGTAACTGGCCATACCCATTGAGAATGGCTCCTACCACTGCATTGCCCCGGTGGACCCTTCATGCCCCAGTCCAACACTATTAGCTGTAATACTTACTAATAGTGTAATTATTAATTACTAATAGTGCTAATAGTGTTATCAGCTGTAATAATTACCGTATTCAATATAAAATACCGCCTACTAACCATACTACACCAACATACATCTCTTCGCTTTTCTCAAAATGTCTCCCAACCCGGCCCCTTCGCTCTTCACAAGATCTTTGTCTCTCATCCACACTCATTACTTGCTCCCATGCATGATTACAGAACTTTCTTCGGGCTGCACCCACTCTGTGGAATGCCCTTCCACATACATTAAGACTCTCCTCTAGTCTTCAAACCTTCAAGCATTCCCTGAAAACTCACCTATTCAGACAAGCTTATCAAATCCCAGAACCGCTTACATTATCTTCATAAGTATCCTATCCAATTATATCCCCACAATACATTCCACTCATATCCCCACGTACTTAATTCTTCACTCTCCCTTCCTCCTGACCCTGGTTCATCACTGCTGTGATGTGATGTGATATCATCAGCCCACCAAGTACCTTTGCAATCTGGTGGACAACTATGCAATAGATACTGTAGCACCTATCCTTGTGTATCAATGCCTATTTCCCCATAGATTGTAACCTTGCGAGCAGGGCCCTTCTACCTCTATGACTGTTTGTTTTTACCCAGTTTTGTCTTCTAATTGTGTCCAGTTGTAAAGTGCAACAGAATTTGCTGCGCTATATAAGAAACTGTTAATAATAATAAATAATACTTTAACACAAAAGTAAAATGTTTATCATTTCTACCAATAGTGCATGCCTATGTTAGTATATATCGCTAGAGTAATATTCATATATTCACAGCATTTGAAATTTATTTCATATCTATTTAGACACGTTGTGCATTTTTGTTAAATACTGTATATATTTTTGCATCTCTTATCTACAGTCAATTATATTATATGCAGTCATTTAGCGATTGAATCATTTCTAATTCTGAAATAAAAAAACATCCAAAAGCAAATATTTTGTTTATCACAAAATATAATACTCACCTGTTCTGATTACTAGGAAAATAAGGAGAAGAAATCCTTTTATCATTGGCATATTTTTATGTCCCATATTATTGCTTGTGGTGATTCTCTCCAGAACAGTTTGACTGAACTCTTGTTGTCCAAAACTTTGCTCTGGAGGAATTCCGGTTCTTATATACCCATGAAAGAGTATATATGCATAATTCATATGTGATTTATCATTTGTTAAAAATAACTGCATAAGTTTGATCAACCCTTAAAATGTCATGCATCAGAAATCTTAAATATTCCACCACGTGAAGGTCCATACATATTTTGCTTGGTGCTCCACAGGTGTGGCTCTCACTTGGAGTAATTTACTGTATGGGAACAGCCTATTTTTAGTTTCAATTAGGACATCGTAGAGAATAATTGGATTCATTTACAACACAATGATACATTAGAAGGTATACATGGATATGTTTGCCAAATTTCTATTGAAACTAATTAAATAATGAGAGGTGAACTAAAGGAAGAGCAGTGAAACAATTTGACTAGTTCTGAAAAAAAAAAAAAAAAAACCTGATTTTGCTCAAATTTTTGAAATAAATTTTACAATCTGGAATAAATCTTACATAAAGGAGCCAATCAGAAAGGCTAAAAATACACCACATATCTACAGCAGTTTCCAGCTAAGTTTTCATGGATAGTTCTAGTGGAAAAAGTATGTAAATTCCATCAATTGAGAGTTGTTTGACACGTGCTAAGACTTTGCAAACGCATGCGACCAATTTCTTTGAAATTCTATTACCAGATAGGTTCAGGTATGGTTACAGGTAATTTGTTAGTGTGCTGGGGTAAAACCAGGGGGGGGAAAAGCACCGCCCATCCCCCGATCTGCAATGCGCAAAGACTTGTTAGGGGCGGGACCAATTAAGAGCATGAACATACAGGTAGCAGCTCTGTAGAAAGCATGGAGAGCCAATGGAGGGGAGCCATCACAAAATAAGACCGGCATTTAGCAACCGTGGTTCTAGAGCAGTGTTACAAATATATTACAGGAAGAATTACTGTGCACAGGAATTTTAATTAATTGCTTCAACAAATGTATATACTGTATACTGGATGTAGAATAATCTGTGTCATGATAACTTTTATTTGAGTATATCATTACAGCTCCTACCGTGGCATGCTTTGATTTGTAGTTCCACTGCAGTTGGTGTGTAGCAGGCATGTAAGGTGCTTTCCTGCCTGCTGCTCTTCTCCAATTTGTCAGCTAGCAGGGGAGTGGGTGTGGGAGGGGCTCTCTAATCATTTACCTGGTCTACCAGCCTTACTGACCAATAAGGAATGCAATAAAGATGAACTTGCTTAAAAAGGCTTTACAGTGTGAAAATAATTTATTTATAGTTTCATTGCAGTATGAGGACAGATTCACTGGCCTCTTCAGCGGGCATTATGAGCAGCCTCTATAGTAAAATGCTTCCCTTATAGGGGGTCATTCCGAGTTGTTCGCTAGCTGCCGTTGTTTGCAGCGCAGCGATCAGGCAAAAAAAATCGGCACTTCTGCGCATGCGTATGGCGCGACGTACTTTCACAAAAGCCGATGCAGTTTCACACAAGGTCTAGCGACGCTTTTTAGTTGCACTGTTGACCACTGAGTAATTGACAGGAATGGGGAGTTTCTGGGAGGCAACTGACCGTTTTCAGGGAGTGTGCTGAAAAACGCAGGCGTGTCAGATACAAACGCAGGCGTGCCTGGGGAAATGGGGGAGTGGCTGGCCGAACGCAAGGCGTGTTTGTGACGTCAAAACAGGAACTAAATAGACTGAAGTGATCGCAAGGTAGGAGTAGGTCTGCAGCTACTCAGAAACTGCTTGAAAATATTTAGACGCTGTTCTGCGATCCTTTAGTTCGCACTTCTGCTAAGCTAAGATACACTCCCAGAGGGCGGCGGCTTAGCGTTTGCAATGCTGCTAAAAGCAGCTAGCAAGTGATCAACTCAGAATGAGGGCCATTATCTCTAAAGCAGGGGTGGGGCACCTTTGGCCCTTCAGCTGTTGTTGAACTACACATCCCAACATACCCTGCTACAATTTTCCTTTTTAGCCATGCTAAAACTAGGCATGCTGGGATGTGTAGTTCAACAACAGCTGTAGGGCCAAAGGTTCCCCATCCCTGCTGTAAAGTAGCACATTCTTCTATCGTCTCTGTTACAACAGATATCCCCCAATACATCTATACAGCAGTAACACATACCCACTACCACCTCTGTAGTAACACATTTCCCCCATTACATCTATAGCAGGGCTGGCCAAACCGGTCCTCGAGATCTACCAACAGTTCACATTTTCCAGACCACCTAGCTGGTGCACAGGTGTAGTCATTACTAATTAAGATGTGCTGCATTCATTCCTAGCAGACAATTCTACAGATCTCCAGGAGGCCTGGAAAACATGAACTGTTGGTAGATCTCGAGGACCGGTTTGGCCAGCCCTGATCTATAGCAACACTCACCCTCCATTACCTCTGTAGTAACACATTGCCCCGTATACCTCTATAGCAGAGGTTCTCAAACTCGGTCCTCAGGACCCCACACAGTGCATGTTTTGCGGGTAACCCAGCAGGTGCACAGGTGTATTAATTACTCACTGACACATTATAAAAGACCCACAGGTGGAGCTAATTATTTCACTTGTGATTCTGTGAGAAGACCTGCAAAACATGCACTGTGTGGGGTCCTGAGGACCGATGAGAACCTGTGCTCTATAGTAACACATTCCCATCAATACTTCTTTAGTAACATATTCAGACATAATCTCTGCAGTAACACATTTCACATATACCTTTAGAGTAACACATCCAACCATCACCCCTTTCGTAATACATTTCCCTCGTTACCTCTGTGATAATATATATTATTCATCAGCTCTGCAGTAAAACATCTCCCCATTATCTCTATAGTAACACATTCCCCCTATAGTAAAACATCTCCACATTATCTCTATAGTAACACATTCCCCCATCACCTCTGTACTACACACTTCCCCCATTTCCTCTATACCACAGGTTCTCAAACTCGGTCCTCAGGACCCCACACAGTGCATGTCTTGCAGGTCTCCTCACAGAATCACAAGTTAAATAATTAGCTCCACCTGTGGACCTTTTAAAATGTGTCAGTGAGTAATTAATACACCTGTGCACTTGCTGGGTTACCTGCAAAACATGCACTGTGTGGGGTCCTGAGGACCGAGTTTGAGAACCACTGCTCTATACTAACACACACCCTCCATCACTTCTGTAGTAAAATATTTCCTCCATTACCTCTATAGCAACATATACCATCCATTGGTTCTGTAGGAACACATTTCCCCATTACCCCTATAGTAACATATTTCCTCCATTACCTCTATAGTAACATATACCATCCATCAGCTCTGTAGGAACACATTTCCCCTTTACCCCTATAGTAATATGGGCTGTACCCTCTAATACCTCTGTAGTAACACATTTACCCCAATACCACTATAGTAACACATACCATTCATTACATCTGTAGTAACACATTTCCCCCATTACCTGTATAGTGCAGTAACACATTAATCGATCACTGACTATTAACACATTTCCCAATATACCTCTATAGTAACATATTCCCCCTTCAGCTCTGTAGTAAGACACTTCCCATTACTCCTATAGTAACATATTTCCTCCATTACCTCTATAGTAACATATTCCCCCATCAGCTCTGTAGTAACACATTTCCCATTACTCCTATAGTAACACTCCTCCATCACCTCTGTAGTATCACATTTCCCGCAATACATCTATAGAAAGATATTCCACCATCACCTCTGTAATAACACATTTCCCCCTCCTCATTTCCACACTAGGGCCTGATTCAGAGATGTATGCAAACCTTTTATGTGCTGTACATCTCCTTTGGTGGGAGGGCTGCACATGCCTAGGAATTGTTCTTTGCATCAGCATGATTGACAGGCGGCCGGCAATTGGGGTGGGGTAGGTGCAGCAGGACTGCATTTGTGAAAACTGGGGCTTGCCGCACCCGTTTTCTGGTACTGGGTAGGCCAGTGACTTCATCCTTGGAAGCAGCTTCACTGACCTCTGCAGCGTGGACAGCCCAGCCATCCTGCGCAACCTGACGGATGCTCAGCTTCACATAAGTAATCAGATGCTGTGTCTTCACACAAGCATGCAGGAGGCGTCTATTTATAGAAGTCCCACAGCACCGCCATATGGGCTCAGTGAACTAAAATACCTGGTCCAAGAACTATGTCAAATCCACCTGCTCTGACTGCAGACTCCACATCGAGAATGATGTGAGCTACTGCAGCGGGCTTAGTGCTACCCTGGGCCACCAGCTGAGGAAGAACTACCATGAAATGCCGCAACTTGTGAAGCACTCACCTCAGGACACTGACATGGACCGAAAAGTAGTAGGAAATTAGAAAAATTCCGTGACCTGAACTCAAATGGAGGAAAAAACTCCACAAACCCACCACCACAATCTGCATCTTAAAAAGTAGAAGCAGAAAGAAAACCCCTGCACCCAGAGCCGAAGCCCAAGGAACCAGCAGTACCACCAACAGAGCAGAGTGTCACAGAAAAGGAACAGCAAAACATCCAATGAAACAGCATTAAATGGGCCCTCACAACTCAAACTGACGTGTAAGGATGTGGCAGCATCATCTGTGCCTCATTCCATGAGGAAAGTGGTAAGGGCTGCACCCCCAACACAAGCATGTCAGCAATGGAGCATGACTCTGATGGTTGGGGCGGAGCTACAGACACTGACATAGCCACCTCTGCTAGCGTTTACCTGTGTAATACCTCCCCAAAGTGCCTTTATCACCTACATAAGCCACCGACACCTGAACACAACATGACAGGAAGACCCTGAGTCCCACCACTCCAAGTCACCAGGCAAACCAGGGACAATGGTGGCCACCTAGGGGAACCCAAGGCAGGCTTCCTGGCCACTCTGTTTGTGTTCAATTCACAATCAGAACGTCTGGGCAGCATTCTCCACCGGCCCCCAAGAAGCTCTGGAGGTACCAAACCAGGAGGCATTTCCTAAAGCTTGAAGGCTCCTAGAATAATGAGCCCTGGGTAGTTGTCCAATGTGCCTGTATGTCAAGATGACCCTTGTTATGACAGGTCTGCTAGGCCTAGCTGAGGCTACAAAAAGCCATCTCTGTACAGTATATAACAAGTAATTTAAACAGCACAACTAATGATGTTGCAACACAAGCAGGTTGATGTGCAAAGTAGACCAGCAGGTATGTGACGCACTAGCTCAGATCACAAATGATAGTCTTTGGTTAAACATGCAATTTATACAGCACAGCTGATGACCTTGCAACACCAGAAGGTTGCTGGGAGGCGTAGTTAAGACAGGTCTGTGAGGTCCAGCTGAGGTCACAAAAAGGCAGTCTCTTGTTAGGAATGCAATATAACAATCTGTTGGCATACAGCTAAGGCTTTTTAAATTGTCACGGTGCCAGGCCATTGCTGTAACCAGCACTTTAACATGCACTTGGCAACATAACAGTGAAATTAGCAATTATCAGCTGAAAACATGCATCGCAATTGCCACAACAGCCACAGGAAGAGACACCAGTGGCAAGGAATTGTTAATACGGTAACAAGTGTTTCTCACCTTCCAGCAGAGGTGCCCAGCTCATCTTCTCTGGGCTCGGCTTGCTCCACTACTCTGCTTTCAGCTGAGTGGGTCTGGCTGGTGATGATTGCTGTAGGTCCCCCTCTTGCAGTGCCCCAAGCAGCTACAGTATCGGGCTCCCCTAATCCATTTGTAGGGTGGTAGGTTCTCTCTGATAATAGAGGTTTCTCTCACTTGTGTGCTATCACTGTGATACAGTGTATGAGGGAAGGTGCAACCCTTAATCAGTGATGATTATACGGTATATAGTTATAGATGATGAACCAGCTTGACTACTGCTTTTTAATTTAAGTAACAGATAATAAAATAATAAGGACTGTGCGATTTTCCCCCCCCCCCACATATTACACGTGAAGCAAGAAAATATTTTGTAGTCATTTATTTTTATTAAAATGTTAAAATATGACATGTAGGAACAAAACAAACAAAAAACCCAGTGCAAATATATAAATAAATTAGCATCTACAATAATATCTTTAGTATGTACTACATTCTATAACAAAATAGTGCAGCACAACATAGAAAAGTACATATGTATATACAACAAGCATTCCCAACCTCGGTCCTCAAGGCACACTAGCAGTGCAGCGTACCTTTTAACTGTCCTGCTTTTTGCGGGACAGTCCCGTTTCTTTGGCCCTGTCCCGCTGCAGCGGTGAATAGATGCACAGCTTCTATTTCCTGGAGCCAGAGGGACTGGGGGCATGACCAGCAGCTCACAAAGTGCTGGACATGCCCCCACTGTGACTAAAATGGGAGGCGTGACATTGCCACAGAGCCACGCCCCCTTTACCACATACCACGCCCCTTTTCGGCAGCGTGCTGCTACGCCGCGCAAGGGGTCCCGACTGCCGAGACACAGATGTTGGGAGGTATGGTGCAGGTTTTAGTGATATCCAGACTTCAGCACTTATGGTTAATCAAAATAACTGAGGTACTAATTAAGTCACTTGTGCTCAAATATGGATATCACTAGAGCCTGGACTGCTAGTTTGCCTTGAGAACCGAGTCTGAGAATGCCTGATATACAGCAATCATAGCTTGTAAGAGCCTATCACAGGGGGTGCTTTGTATTTTTACTAAAAATATAATAAATATTAAATACCATCCAAAATAATACTGTAAGACTTTTACATAGAAGTCCAAACAAGCTCATTTCTGTGCATTACAGTATGCTGGTCCAGTTATATGAGTGAATAAATGCATCTTTTATCTTATACCCTTCTCTATCCTTCCCTTCATTTATCTATCCCTCTTTAAGTCCCCTTGTGAAATTTTCTTCTGTTTGCAACATTACTCTCTATGGTGGTCATTGCGAGTTGATCGCTAGCTGCTTTCGTTCGCTCTGCAGCGATGAGGCAAAAAAACTGCACTTCTGTGCATGCGTATGCGGTGCAATGCGCACACGCGTCGTACTGTCACAACGAACGATGTAGTTTCACACAAGGTCTAGCGAAGCTTTTCAGTCGCACTGCTCGCCGCAGAGTGATTGACATGAAGTGGGCGTTTCTGGGTGTCAACTGACCGTTTTCAGGGAGTGTTCGGAAAAATGCAGGCGTGCCTGGAAAAACGCAGGCGTGGCTGGGTGAATGCAGGGAGTGTTCGTGACGTCAAAACAGGAACTGAACAGTCTGAAGTGATCGCAAGTGCTGAGTAGGTATTGAGCTACTCTAAAACTGCTCAAAAAAAGATTGCTGCCGCTCTGCGATCCTTTCGTTCGCACTTCTGCTAAGCTAAAATACACTCACAGTGGGAGGCGGCATAGCGTTTGCACGGCTGCTAAAAACTGCTAGCGAGCGATCAACTCGGAATGACCACCCATATCCTCAGCCTTCCTTCTCTTTATCCTTCCAGCCCCTTATCCTTTTTCCCTCTCCCTGTATACGCGATTCTCAGTCATCTGTTGATTTTGCCCTTTCTCTCCGTCCCTCTCTTATCTGTCCCATCCCTTCCTCCATTTTTGCAGCCCTCAAAAGGGACAGAACCTACAGGAACTTGGGACTGTGTGTGTGTGTGTGTGTGTGTGTGTGTGTGTGTGTGTGTGTGTGTGTGTGTGTGTGTGTGTAAAACTTGTGTATTTGAGCCTCACTTTAATCTTTGGAAAATAAGATAAAACAAAAAATTGCCCAAGCATTGTTTTTATAAAAAGAGTCCCTTTTCTTATTTAAAAACTTCCATGGAAGTCAGCAAGATTAATAATAAAAACCTTTCATAGATAATTCCTTATTATTACCATTTCTGCCATTGTTTCCCTGGTTATCCGGAGATATTCTATTTTTCGACCTGAAAATCTATTAATCAAAATGTCTGTTTTCAAAAAAATCAGACACTTGTTACTTGTACTGTAGATTAACAGGAATGGAAAGAATAGCATTTTGTCTTATGCATTTGGGACCTCAAAGTGGAGCTTAACATATTTTAATGTATGTAGGAAAGTCAGTTTCACCTACGTACCGGCCTTTCCATTGTACATGTTGGGTGCCCTGCCCAAATGGCATTTCACATTAAATACAGTATTAATAATATATAAAATATACAGTATTGGTTTAATTATTGTAGGACATGGCACCTCTTCCTCTATTCATATCACAGTCCCCTCCCATGGATACTGCAGACATTTCTATATTGCTGTGCAATGTGGGAGAATATGGGCCGCACTGGTCCCTTCTATAAGGCGAACAAGCATCCTGGTCAGCACGACTTGGGCAATAAGAGGTTGACGTGCTCGTTGCACACCTGGGACCAAACATCTGCAGAGATAAAGAAGAATAATGATGAGTGCCAAAGTCATTTTCTACAAATAAACTGTGCTACCATCACTCTTATTAACAATTCAATTTGAAGTCACCTCTGAGTTTAATGCAAGATATTAAAAATAATAAAACTTAACATGACAACTGAACACAGATGAATTCTGAGATCTTTCTAATATTCAGAAAAAGGTATAGTAACCAAAAAAACACAGTAGGAATACTTTTCATAATTATACATGTCAAATAGCTAGCAAACATTGCTTTGTAATTAATGGTTGACTCATAAATACTCATGTGGACCAGTCGAAAAAACAGCAATTTTTTGCCGCTTTTAGGGCAAATTACTTTCCCCCTATTCAATGACTGTGACGATTTTTTGACTGGTCAAAAAATCCGGCACGGGTGAAAACAACGTGGATTGGGCGAATTCACAGCTGATCCACGTGTTTTGGCGAATTTGCTTTTGGGTCCGTTTTCATCCATGTCAACAACAAAAAAGTGAAAAGGCATGGGGGAAAAAGGATTAATAAACGGGTGAAAACTCCCGCAATTGAATACCCAGGGTCGAATTAATTGAATGCCCCCCAATGTCATCTACTATACAAAAATCAAAATGAAATGATAAAGTCTGGAAGAGAATGATAGATAGATAGATAGATAGATAGATAGATAGATAGATAGATAGATAGATAGATAGATAGATAGATAGATGTTTGTATGTATGCTTACCTTAAAAAGAATAAATGCAAACAAGATAAATCCTGCTATGGCACCAAGACTTATAAGTATAATATAGCCGGGTGCAATAATGTGTTGGGCTGACAGATCTGAAAGTAGAAAATAATAATTAAATAATAATAATAAAAAAAATAATAATAACTGATTATATACTGTATTTAGATTCACTGCCCTTTGCTCACTAACTCAGTATTAGGGCTGTAGAGAGATTGGCTGGGCTCCGGTAAAGCAAGGGGTGTAGTTTAATCGTGGAGGTGTGGCTGCATCCCTTTTACAACAGCATGTGCTAGTCTGGGGAAAGAGGCTGCAGCTGGCTGAACGGTAAGAAAGGGGAGTGGGGGACGGCTGTGTACCTGGGCTGCTTCAACAAGCCCAGGCCCTGGTAATTAGTACCCGCACCCCTCTCGGCACCACTGCTCAGTATATATGAGTGAAAACATTTGTAACTTTTCAAAAATCTGTAGAACTCTCAAAAATTTTGCAAAAAATTGACTTAATCCCATCAGGGATTCCTATTACTTCCACTATCTAACAATTATGGGGGGATTTAATTATTAGCGATGGCCATGAATGCCTTCCAGGACGTTCAGATGAATATCATTCATTTGCACAGGATAAAATGGGTGGTATTCAGATTACCAGTTGTTGGGATCCCAGCGCACAGTATACCGGCACCGGAATTCTTACAACCGGCATACCGACACCTTTTCTCGCTCTTGGGGGTCCATGACCCCCCTGGAGGGAGAATAGATAGCGTGGCGCGCATAGCAGCGTGGCGAGCACAGCGAGCCCGCAAGGGGCTAATTTGCGCTAACCCCGCTGTCAGCAAGCCGGCGGTCAGGATCCCAGCACCAGTATGCCAGCCGCCGGGGACCTGGCTGCCGGCAACTCATACCACACCCCATAAAATAAATGTATTACTATGATAGATGGTAATGTGTGTAGTGGCACATAACTGAAAATTGAAACGCCCTGTCTTCCTGTAGCCTCAATTTCACTCTACACATCTTTTACTATAATCATACAAACACACACATCTCCACATCTCCTGACTATTGGGTTGTTCTGTTTCACTTTAAAACTGGCTACATACAGTATTGATGTAGAGTACAGGACCTTTTTGGGTAGGGGACTGCCGCTGCCCATGCCAGAGAGGGAGAGAAGAGGGCTGGCCTCCAGGTCCCAGCACCTGCGCAATGGATCTGGCTAACCTGCGAATGCGCAAAAGCGGTGGCTTGAGTGCGCATGCATAAACCCCATGCTTCTACGGACTGCATCAGCTACAGCCCATAGAAGCCAGATTGGTCTGACGATCAGGCAGGGAGTGGCTTCCTACAGGAAGCCAGCTCTCTACTAATCACAGCCTGGTTTGGCAGTCCCGGAGGGAGGAAACACCTCCCAATGGTACTGCCTGTCCTGCGGGTGACTGTCAGGTAGGACTTCCAATAGGAAGATTAAGAGATTACAGTATATATATTTTTTGGTATTTTAAAACCCACCCTGCTGGTTAATTTGAAAAGAAAATAGAATTCCCACAAATGTTTTCATCACGAGAATTCAAGCAATGTAATATAAGAGACTGCTGATTAATATGGTAGGTGCATGACTACGTGTTTACATATTAAAAACGAAATATTTTTTAGATGGTAGATGAGACAAATGACAGATGAAGGGCGTTACTCCGGTATAATACCTATACTGGGTGTATCTCTGTATTACTGTTCCTTGCTTGTTCTCTTTGTAATTAACTTTCTTGGCCTCTGCTTCCAACTATGTAACTTAATTTCCACTGGGTCATGTAGCAGAGTTGTACACCCTGTTCTTTCTTTACTAAAATAAAACAATCAGTAAACATTTGTTGCATATCTATCTATCTATCTATCTATCTATCTATCTATCTATCTATCTATCTATCTATCTATCTATCTCTCTATCTCTCTATCTATCTATCTATCTATCTATCTATCTATCTCTGCCTATTGATATACACTCATTGGGGGTCATTCCGAGTTGATCGTAGCTGTGCTAAATTTAGCACAGCTACGATCAGGCACTCAGACATGCAGGGGGACGCCCAGCACAGGGCTAGTCCGCCCCGCATGTCAGTGCGCCCCTCCCGTGCAAATGCAAAAGCATCGCACAGCGGCGATGCATTTGCATTTGAAGAGTAACTCCCGGCCAGCGCAGCTCCTGCGGCTAGCCGGGAGAACCTCTTAGCTGCTCAGGTCACAACGGCTGCGTGTGACATCAAGCAGCCACCGCGGCCTGCCCCCCCAATGGTCCGACCACGCCTGCGTTGGCCAGACCGCGTCCCCTAAATGGCGGCTTAATGCCGCCATCCAGCCCCCTCCCGCCCAGTGACCACCTCTGCCTGTCAATCAGGAAGAGGCAATCGCTAGGGTACAATGGCCTTCGGCTGTCCAGCATGCGCCGGCGCGCACTGCGGAGCCGGCGCAAACGCAAATCTGACCCAATCGCTGCGCTGCGATAAACTGCAGCAAGCGATCGGGTCATAATGACCCCCAATGTCCCAAGTGCTTTATAATTGACCACCATAAGGTGTTTTTCTTCTTACTGTATGTGCAAAACTCATGTGTAGAAAGTTATCTTGTATTTTACATTTTGCAAAGGGCTGCTTAATAATTATTCCTTTGGAACATGCTCAAATGTCCATATGTCATATATAGGATTGTGAAAGCCAATTATTTAACCCAACATGACAGAGCAATTCTGACAATGGCCAATAGCTGTGTTAGCCACTAGCCAGTGGTGATAAATACCAACCGTATGAGTGACACTAATTGTTACACCAAATTAAGATCAGTTCCAGTATATGAATGCCAACTGCTATATTTGATGCTCTAACAATGTATGGGCTTACCTATTATGGGTGCAGGGTGTGCAATGTGCAATCCAGGGCAGTGCACACTGCACACCCCGCAACCATTCACAATACCGACCTCCCCGTCAACATCACAGATATCACTGGGAACAAGGCAAACTGGCATCACTGCTTCTATGATAATAAACTTACCACTGTTTATTCCTAGTACGCCAGAGTTTCCAGTGTTAGCAGTAGTACTTCCAGTGTTGACAATTGTGCTTGCAGTGTTTGCTGTGGTACTTCCAGTGTTTGCAGTAGTACTTCCAGTATTTGTAGTAGTACTTGCAGTGTTGACACTTGTGCTTGCAGTGTTTTCAGTGGTACTTCCAGTGTTTGCAGTAGTACTTCCAGTGTTTGCACTTGTGCTTGCAGTGTTTACAGTGGTACTTCCAGTGTTTGCAGTGGTACTTCCAGTGTTGACAGTTGTGCTTTCAGTACTTGCAGTGGTACTTTCAGTATTTGCAGTGGTACTTCCAGTGCTGACACTTGCACTTGCAGTGGTACTTCCAGTGTTTGCAGTGGTACTTCCAGTGTTTGCAGTGGTACTTGCAGTGATTACAGTGGTACTTCCAGTGTTTTCAGTGGTACTTCCAGTGCTGACACTTGTGCTTGCAGTGTTTGTAGTGGTACTTCCAGTGTTTGCTGTGGTACTTCCAGAGTTGGCACTTGTGCTTGCAGTGTTTTCAGTGGTACTTCCAGTGTTTGCAGTAGTACTTCCAGTGTTTGCAGTAGTACTTCCAGTGTTGACAGTTGTACTTTCAGTACTTACAGCGGTACTTACAGTATTTGCAGTGGTACTTCCAGTGCTGACACTTGTGCTTGCAGTGGTGCTTTCAGTGTTTGCAGTGGTACTTCCAGTGTTTACAGTGGTACTTGCAGTGATTACAGTGGTACTTCCAGTGTTTTCAGTGGTACTTCCAGTGCTGACACTTGTGCTTGCAGTGTTTGTAGTGGTACTTCCAGTGTTTGCTGTGGTACTTCCAGAGATGGCACTTGTGCTTGCAGTGTTTTCAGTGGTACTTCCAGTGTTTGCAGTAGTACTTCCAGTGTTGACAGTTGTACTTTCAGTACTTACAGCGGTACTTACAGTATTTGCAGTGGTACTTCCAGTGCTGACACTTGTGCTTGCAGTGGTGCTTTCAGTGTTTGCAGTGGTACTTACAGTGTTTACACTTGTGCTTGCAGTGGTACTTTCTGTACTGGCACTTGTGCTTACAGTAGTACTTTCTGTGCTGGCACTTGTGCCTGCAGTGTTTGCAGTGGTACTTTCTGTGCTGGCACTTGTGCCTGTAGTGCTTGCTGTGGTACTTTCTGTAGTGGCACTACTGCCTGCAGCGGTACTTTCTGCAGTGGCAGTTGTCCCTGTAGTGTCTGCAGTGGTACTTTCTGTAGTGGCAGTTGTGCCTGTAGTGCCTGCAGTTGTGCCTGTAGTGCCTGCAGTGGTACTTTCTGTAGTGGCAGTTGTGCCTGTAGTGCCTGCACTGGTACTTTCTGTAGTGGCAGTTGTGCCTGTAGTGCCTGCAGTGGTACTTTCTGTAGTGGCAGTTGTGCCTGTAGTGCCTGCAGTGGTACTTTCTGTAGTGGCAGTTGTGCCTGTAGTGCCTGCAGTGGTACTTTCTGTAGTGGCAGTTGTGCCTGTAGTGCCTGCAGTGGTACTTTCTGTAGTGGCAGTTGTGCCTGCAGTGGTACTTTCTGTAGTGGCAGTTGTGCCTGTAGTGCCTGCAGTGGTACTTTCTGTAGTGGCAGTTGTGTCTGTAGTGCCTGCAGTGGTACTTTCTGTAGTGGCAGTTGTGCCTGTAGTGCCTGCAGTGGTACTTTCTGTAGTGGCAGTTGTACCTGTAGTACCTGCAGTGGTACTTTCTGTAGTGGCAGTTGTGCCTGTAGTGCCTGCAGTGGTACTTTCTGTAGTGACAGTTGTGCCTGCAGTGGTACTTTCTGTAGTGGCAGTTGTGCCTGTGGTGCCTGCAGTGGTACTTTCTGTAGTGGCAGTTGTGCCTGTAGTGCCTGCAGTGGTACTTTCTGTAGTGGCAGTTGTGCCTGTAGTGCCTGCAGTGGTACTTTCTGTAGTGGCAGTTGTGCCTGTAGTGCCTGCAGTGGTACTTTCTGTAGTGGCAGTTGTGCCTGTAGTGCCTGCAGTGGTACTTTCTGTAGTGGCAGTTGTGCCTGCAGTGGTACTTTCTGTAGTGGCAGTTGTGCCTGTAGTGCCTGCAGTGGTACTTTCTGTAGTGGCAGTTGTGCCTGTGGTGCCTGCAGTGGTACTTTCTGTAGTGGCAGTTGTGCCTGTAGTGCCTGCAGTGGTACTTTCTGTAGTGGCAGTTGTGCCTGTAGTGCCTGCAGTGGTACTTTCTGTAGTGGCAGTTGTGCCTGTAGTGCCTGCAGTGGTACTTTCTGTAGTGACAGTTGTGCCTGCAGTGGTACTTTCTGTAGTGGCAGTTGTGCCTGTGGTGCCTGCAGTGGTACTTTCTGTAGTGGCAGTTGTGCCTGTAGTGCCTGCAGTGGTACTTTCTGTAGTGGCAGTTGTACCTGCAGTGGTACTTTCTGTAGTGGCAGTTGTGCCTGTAGTGCCTGCAGTGGTACTTTCTGTAGTGGCAGTTGTGCCTGTAGTGCCTGCAGTGGTACTTTCTGTAGTGGCAGTTGTGCCTGTAGTGCCTGCAGTGGTACTTTCTGTAGTGGCAGTTGTGCCTGTAGTGCCTGCAGTGGTACTTTCTGTAGTGGCAGTTGTACCTGTGGTGCCTGCAGTGGTACTTTCTGTAGTGGCAGTTGTACCTGCAGTGGTACTTTCTGTAGTGGCAGTTGTGCCTGTAGTGCCTGCAGTGGTACTTTCTGTAGTGGCAGTTGTGCCTGTAGTGCCTGCAGTGGTACTTTCTGTAGTGGCAGTTGTGCCTGTAGTGCCTGCAGTGGTACTTTCTGTAGTGGCAGTTGTGCCTGTAGTGCCTGCAGTGGTACTTTCTGTAGTGGCAGTTGTACCTGTGGTGCCTGCAGTGGTACTTTCTGTAGTGGCAGTTGTACCTGTGGTGCCTGCAGTGGTACTTTCTGTGCTGACACTTGAACTTGCAGTGACTGGAGTTGAGGTCTGTGCATCTGTACATGAAAAAGATAATTATATATATATCAAACAAATACTCTCCCTTAGCGCTAATTTGTAAAAACTGTCACCCTGAATAAATACGTACGTAAACTATTTGGTATAGGCAGCCTGATTCAACTAAGTCCCCTGTTAGAAGGGACTGGAAAGAAGAAATATATAACAATAGAAGATTTGGCGCCAGGGGGTCGCATCAACTCCAACTATTCCAACCCCTAATTGGTTAACACTTTTTTAAAAATAATAACATGTTCCATCATAAAACATTTATTAAAAACATATTCAAATTAATACAGAGGAGATATATTATTCCACACTTTAAGATGTATGACTCTTAGCGCTGAATACAAATGTTGAAGGATCACAACAATCTGCTCCTTCTCCTTATAGTTGGTTCGGAGATAGCTTCACAACACAGACAATCCTGTTGTCTGTGTTGTGAAGCTATCTCCGAACCAACTATAAGGAGAAGGAGGAGATTGTTGTGATATTTCAACATTTGTATTCAGCGCTAAGAGTCATACATCTTAAAGTGTGGAATAATATATCTCCTCTGTATTAATTTGAATATGTTTTTAATAAATGTTTTATGATGGAACATGTTATTATTTTTAAAAAAGTGTTAACCAATTAGGGGTTGGAATAGTGGGAGTTGATGCGACCCCCTGGCGCCAATTCTTCTATTGTTGTATATATATATATATATATATATATATATATATAAATATACAAAAATAGGTCTGTATAAAACATTTGTGGTTCTGATTAGAATGAATATTATTTACTTAATTCCCAATGTGACATACAGTATAAGAGGAAATTTGTACACAAACGTATTGAAAAGATTCAAGAATATAGTATTCTAACACACAAGGCTTTTGTAACCATTCATTATTCAACTAACAGAAACATTTTTGCGTGTTTGTCTTGGTTCTTTTTCGTAGCGTACCTAAACTTTTATGAATATAGTACATATGTGTCAGTTTAAAGGTTTAAATTATGTCTGAGTGCTACTGTATTTAATGCTCCCCATATACCAGTCAACTGGGCTGAAAATGTAACAAAATGACTAGTTGTATAATTATATTGAGGATTGGGATTAGTAATATGTCTGGCACTTTCAGAGTTTATTGTATCAGCTTTGGAAATTAGGTTTTCCAACAAAAGCCTCTATGAAAGCAACTCATTGCACTTCCTAAAGTAAGTCTCTATTCTTCCTAGGGGTCTAAAAGAGAGGGAATACATATGATTTACCGGCAGACAGGATGCCGGCTGTCAGTATACCGATAGTGGCATCCCGTCTATCGGAATCCCAGCAACGAGGCAGCAAGTCCCCTCGCGGGTTCGCGCTCACCACACTTCGGGCCAGGTGGCTCACTTTGTTTTCCACAGCTTATATTCCCACTCGGTAGCGTGGACCGATGAACTGAGTGGGAATACCCGGCGGTGGTCACGATTCCAGGCGTTAGTATTTCACCGGCTGTTGGTATTCCGACCATAGGCTTTTCTAAAGTGGGTGCAGTGTGTAAGGTGTGCATGAGCCCCTGGCTCCAGGGTGGCCCACACCGCACACTCTGCACGTATATGTTATACTTACCACTCCGAAGTCCCGCTACATTTCCGGGTGATTTGCACATGTGCGCTGGACATGTTACCGGGAACAAGGCGTGAGCCCCATGTTCCCGGAGAACTGCGCATGCGCAGTAGACTGTGGCATTATGCCAGATTCTACTTGCTGCTGGAGAAGAGGGAGCCTTCAACGGAGGCTGCACACTGGCCCCCTCCTCTCTGAAAAATACCCCTGTTTCCGGCATTGGTCTCCGAGAGAGAGAGATGCAGGCTCCACCATTTGAGTCAAAGTGAAGCATGAAGTCAAAGACTGGGTGCTAGAAAAGGGAACAAATTTGGTCCTCAACAGCACAAAGTAGTTATTCTAAATGTACGTTGATTAAAAAAAACTCGTAATTGCTACTAGTTTTATAATCCCACTATTCCCCTAGAGCAGCAGATGTCTATTGCTATAATAAAAGACATAGGGGGTAATTCAGAGATGATCGCAGCAGCAAATTTGTTAGCAGTTTGGCAAAACCATGTGCACTGCAGGGGGGGGGGGCAGATATAACATTTGCAGAGAGAGTTAGATTTGGCTGGGATATATTGTTTCTGTGCATGGTAAATACTGGCTGCTTTATTTTTACACTGCAATTTAGATTTTCGTTTGAACACATCCCACCCAAATCTAACTCTCTCTGCACATGTTATATCTGCCCGCCCCCCCCCCCCCCTGCAGATATAACATGTGCACAGATGGTTTTGCCCAAATGCTAACAAATTTGCTGCTGCAATCAACTCTGAATTAGGCCCATAGGGCTAGATGGGTTTAATGTGAAATACCTACAATCAAAATCCTGACGGTCAAAATCCCGACAACCATTGACCAACAGTCAAAATACCGACAAAGTCAAAATACCGACATGGCCAAAATATGGAGATTTAAAATACCGACAAGGTCAAAATACCGACATTTAAAATGTCGACAGGTCAAAAAGTCTACAGACATTTTTCATTGTTGTTTTTGGTGTGTATGTCGACAAAGGTTGACATGGACACCGTATAAATGAATGTCCCGCGTCCCCTCGCACGGCTCACTACATTCGCAATGCTTCGTGCACGGTGCCTCGCTGCACTCGGCACACTATTATATTCCCCCGCACATTATTATATTCCCCCTCAAGGTCCAATGGGATGGTAAAGTATAAACAAGTTGGTTTCAATGAAAAAAAATCATTAAAAAATGATGTCGACTTTTTGACTTGTCGACATTTTAATTGTTGGTATTTTGGCCATGTTGGGATTTTGACCCTGTGGGTATTTTGACCGTTGGTTAATGGTTGTCGGTATTTTTACCACCAGGATTTTAATTGTAGGTAAATTGACCGCATCCCAGGCTAGATGCATCATCGTTGAGAGAATTATAAAATGGAGAGAGAAAAAGCACCAGCCAATCAGCTCCTAATTGACATGTCACAGTACCTGTTTGAAAAATGACAGGAGCTGATTGGCTGGTAGTTTATCACTTTTCATTTTATCACTCTCCAAGCGATAATGAATCTAGCCCATAAACTGTTACAGAGGACCAGCTTATATTGAACAGTTTTGTTATGAAAGAACACACTCTAATTTCTGCATAACTTTTCTACTTTTGGGTGTGACGACCAGAACAAAATCTTTTTAAACTTTTAATATAATTATAACGTATGAGTCAGTTCTGTGTAATTAAGTGGATTATTTGATCTTAGACGTGAAATTAACAAATGAATCAGAGCAACTGCTTTGTCTTGTGCAGTAAGCCAGAGAAAGAACTTTGCTTTTTACAATGATCTAGAATACTTTTTGACTTTATTATTTGTCTTGATTTTTTTCATTAAAACATTTATTGGTCAATCAGTCTAAATGCTCTTTTGCACTTCATGGTTTGTGTTGGAACCAGACGGAATTTGCCTGGATCCATGTACAGATAGCCCGCATTTCCTAATCGTCTTACAGAGAAAGTACGGAGGATGCTGATTGTGAGTCATTTGTGAACCTTACGGCATTTAGCAAATTAGGAAACAAGTCTGATACTTTTTTATTCTTTCCTTTCAATTTCATTATTTGCAAAGTGCATGACTGGAACTACTGACATCATTTGCAAAATGTACCTACATGGTAAGTTCACCTAAAATGTACCTTGATCTAAAATGTTTTTTTTTCTTTTATTTTCAATTATGTAGTTCATAGTTTATGATTTTTTTTATATGTAAAATGTATGTGATATATATAAAGTATGTGTAATAAATGTATAATAGTGCATTGTGGGGTCTATGTACTAAGGGTCCTATACACTAAGCTTCGGAGAGAGAGGAAGTGGACAGAGATAAAGTTCCAGCCAATGAGCTCCTAGCTACCATGTTATAGGCTGTGTTTGGACAGTTAGAAGCTCATTGGCTGGTACTTTATCTCCGTCCACTTTGTCTCTCTTCAAGGCTTAGTAAATAGCCAATAAAGTAGCTTAATAAAGTACCAACCAATCAGCTCCTAATTGTCATTTTTCAAACACAGCCTAAGACATGGCAAGTAGGAGCTGATTGGCTGGCATTTTATTGCTCTCCACATAGACCCCTACATGATCTGGCTATGTTAATGGTGATGCAATTTTTTTTAGTCATTGCCCCATCTAATCTGGCCATGCATGAGCAGATACTGTAGCTTACACAATCTATACATTATGTTTTATAACATGCATTATTTGTGGATTTTACAGAAAGATAGTTATGATTATTTGTTGGGTCTATAATGAGACCAGCTATATTTATCGGTACTAAAGGCCTACATATTGTGATATTTTAACACTTGCAGCATGTTGCAATGGTGCATTTCTGTTTCAGTGTCCTTCGATGGTGCCCCATCGGACACAGGCAGGGGCACTTTCTCCATCTGAGTTTGGTATGGCCTTCTGTGTGAGTGGCTGTGCGTCTTTGGATGCAGCACACTTACATAGATATATCCGCAACACTCCCATGTTTGAAAACTAGTCGCAGCTGCTTACAATCGCTGCAGCGTGCATATGCATCGCAACAGGTCATTGATTATATGCAGGATATACTTATTGGGGGTTTGCGTAGAGGCAAAAAGACTGTTTAGTCTATCTGGGGCACACTTGTAGTAATATATAGATAAAAAAATGATTAAAAAAATATGCATAGAGGATAAAACTTTACGTTTTTTGCTGTCTGCTTAAAAGTTCAGAGCGACCAACAAAAAATATTTTTGAGTTAAAAAGTTATTAAATAGATGACTCCCAAGTGTTTCTTTCTGTAATAGTTAATTATATTCTTTGAGTAAGGTATGTTTTATACAGTACCTGTAATATGTATCAAGAGAAAAATAAACTACTTGGGAGTGAATAATGATCAAACATTATTTTAGATCCATTTTATATATATATATATATATATATATATATATATATATATATATTGATGTTTTTGATCATTATTCACTCCCAAGTAGTATATTTGTCTCTTGATACATATTACAGGTATAAAACATACCTTACTCAAAAAGCAGACAGCACTAAACGTTAAGTTTTATCCTCTCTGCATATTTTTTAAATCATTTTTTTCATCTATATATTACTGCCCCAGATAGACTAAACAGTGTTTTTGCCTCTACACAAACCCCCAAGAAGTATAGCTTTTTCTGAACTAATTTCTGGGAGCACCGCCAACCAAATACTAACTTTACAAGACCTGAAGGGTCAATCCAATAGTCTTATGTTGGCTCGTGGTATGATTATTTCATCTATATATAACCTTATGACCATACAGTATCTTTCCAATCCGGTCCTGTGCAGATCCAAATCTCCTTACTCTACATTATATGCAGGATCTGCAGGGACACATCTGTAGTATTTAGCTGTGAAAATAAAAAGTGTAGCTGTTGGCTGTTGTCCCAGGGTTTATGCTAAAAAAATGTCATAAGATTTAAAATTTAGCAACAAAAATGCCCATTTCACATCGCCACCTGGTCTTGGGTCATTGCTGCTCACATAGGATGCTTGGAGATAATTTAATCAGCAGCTCCAGAGGTGGGGCTACAACGCAGTCCAAATTTAAAATTGGGGAGCCAACTACCACCAACTGTCATCCCAAACTGACCCACTGTCAGTTGGTGTGGCCAGAGGCATCACTCACCTAAAGGACACCTGGTGCGCCTGCAAAAGGGGTGTGGCTTCATAGATTGGGGTCATGGCTAAGTGGAGGAGGCATGGCTAATCCTCTTGACACCCACTTTCGTCACTCCGGGGGTCTGGGCGATACGGCCTGCCCCCAAAGACTGTGGTTCCTGCAGTCCTGGATTCTACAGGGTGACAGCACGTAATGTTAGTGTTGCTGTCACTTAGCAGACGCTGGCATTTTGGTGTCACCCCTCAGCGCGCCGCAACCCCCGTGTGACTCTACTGGGTGTTGGTCCCCTATTTGAACGGTGCTGAAGCCCCACCGCTGGAGCCACCATTGGTCAACATCTACATTCAAAATAGAACCATTAAAACATCAACAATCAAAAAGCTGACATAGTCAAAATATCGACAATCAATATGTCTAGAGTCAAAATATCGACAGGGACATAACCTAGACCTGCTCAAAATTTAGACAATCAATATTTAGACAGTTTGATATATCAACAAATATCAACAAAAGACATTACAAGACTTATACAGTCTGAATATAGACAGATAGTTATGTTGACAGGTACATCATTATGTCATCTGGTGTAGGCATCCATAGCATGGGTCAGCAATCACCTACCATCAATCAGTAAATCATCAATGTTTGTTAGGTGATTGATGGTGATAAATGGTATATATATATATATATATATATATATATACTTATCCTCACAACATCAATAAATAAATGATTGCGGTTTAGTTAGTGAATTGGCCAATGCATGGAATTTTTAAGACTCTGTGATAGCGTAGGACCTGCAAGAAGGTGGGGTACCTTGGCGAGCGGTTTGCAGGCTTCCGTGCATTGGCCAATTCACTAACTAAACCCCATCATTTATTTATTGATGTTGTGAGGATAAGTGAGCTTGCTATGGTGAGTGCTGAATTTTCTGTTTGTATATATATATATATATATAAAACGATTCCAAGATTAGGCACTCGCTGGTCTTACATTAAAAAAACTCCAGACAGACAAGCTTGTTGCAACGTTTTGGGTTTAATACCCTTCGTCAGGCTCAATACATAAGCGAATGGTATTAAATCCAAAACGTTGCAGCAATCTTGTCTGTCTGGAGTTTGTTTAATGTAAGACCAGCGAGTGTCTAATCTTGGAATCAGTGTATTATACAGTTATGGCACCATGGCATTAGACTTTACAAAGGAGGGTGCCAGCAATCTGGACTACATATAAATATATCTATCTATCTATCTATCTATCTATCTATCTATCTATCTATCTATGTAGATATATATCTATATCTATATATATATAGATAAATATAGATATATATGTCTATATATATATACATGTCTGATGATGGGGTTCTGAACCCCCGAAACTATGACTGACCTGATTTATTAACAGCAACTCCTTTTATTAAGCTATCTATCTATCTATCTATCTATCTATCTATCTATCTATCTATCTATCTATCTATCTTTTTATCTATCTATCTATCTATCTATCTATCTATCTATCCATCTAAACATCACTTATTACAAACATTAATGATCAATGAACATCAATCATTGTGGAAAAGGCATAACATATTTTAAGTCAAAATCATTTTATGAATCAATGTTTATTTTATGTTGAACAAACATCAATGTCTACACCAGCTGGCATATAACCTGGCCATATTAAGTTTTGTAATGTCTATATTATGAATGTTGACATGTTGACATGTCAACATTCAGACTGTAGACCTGTTGACTTTTTGGCATAGATGTTTTAACCAAGTTAGTTTTGCATTTAAAAAATAAAATGGGTACACTAGCCGGAATCTCACTGATACCTGCATCTCACAGGCTATTTAATTTCTCCCATAAAGTTTTCAGTTCATATCTCATTCATTAGTCACGAGTTTATAATTACACAAAAGAAAAAAATTCCACTCTGCTTACAGTACATATTCCAATTCACTCTATAAACATATATAATGACTGTGAAAAGTACAGCTTTATAAGATTATATTGTCGAGCGGCTTTACTGAACTTGTCATCGCAATTAATTTTTTATTGCTATTTTAAAACCAGTAGAATGACCCATTTAGGCGTGCCCAGTAAAATTTTATAGACCTATAATAACCCCAAATTAGGTGATTTTAAATCGAACACTTCAGAAACTGAAATAACTTCTGATTTCAGATTCTATTGCATTGATTCATATTAGAATAAAAAAGTTAGAAATGTTGTAAAGTTTTATAAATTATTGGTATTGTTGTTTGTTAATAACATCGGATGGATGTATTAGAGTCTGAGATCACCAGAGGTGCGGTATGCTGGCCGATCTTGGACTTTTTTTAAAGGGGCAAACACTTACTTGCCTTGTAAGTTATCGCCCCTTTAAAAAAAGTCCAAGATAGTCTGGCATCTCACACCTCTGGCGATCTCAGACTCCATTATATCCCGCCGCATATCTTTACTAAACTTCTAAAAATGTCATTGTACTAAGGGTAAGATAAAACATTAATATAAATAACACCACAACATAAAACTTAACCTTTTCATTCAATTTGTCAGTCTGCAATCAATACTTTCTATTTAGTTTATTAGCAGACAAACAATATATTAGAAACATGACTGAATAGATATATATAATTTGCTTGAAACTCTATTATTCTGTCACATATTTTTTAATCTACTCTTCATAACATCCACTGGGGGATATGTATTAAGCCTGGAGAAGGGATAAAGCAGTGATAAGTGCAAGGTGATAACGCACCAGCCAGTCAGCTCCAAACCGTCATTTTTCAAATCCATAATGATTGGCTGGTGCATTATCCCCTTGCGCTTATCACTGGTTTATCACTTCTTTATCCCTTCTCCAGGTTAATACATCTGCCCCAGTGTTTTTTTAATTTTTGTCTACAAAAAGAGTTACCAATACTTAGAAATAGGTACTAATATAGTACTTTCTAAAATGTATACAAAATGTATCCATGCTCTGAAAAGACTTCACAAGCTTATCTTATTCATTTATTAAATTATTTCACTAACTTCTTCACAATTTATGGAAATAGTTATAATAAAATTAAAATAAAAAAGGTACTGTATACCATTGTGAACCATCAGAGAAAAAAGCATTGAAACACCTAAAAACAGAAACTACAGTACCGTATATACACCCAAACATGCAACAATTCTATGAATAGCAATCAAAACAAAAAAAGAGATTGCTGAATTATAATACTTGAGTTTGCTCACTAAGTAAAATAGTTTTCCAAGTACTGAGCAATTAAAATGATCACATTTCAGGAATCAAAATCATTGTGGACAACTTGTGAACAATCATTTTTTTTTTTAAATAAATGGCCAGTTTATTAAAATGTATCACTTAAATGAATCAAGAGAGTGAAGGACATCACTTGTGATACTTGGGTGTACAGAATGATTTTTTTTTATCTTAAATTGGGCAAACAGCACCATCAAATGTGTTTTCCATCAAAGTGCAACTGGAAGGGACAAAATGCCATGAAAAGTAGAGGCTGAGACTCACATCTTGCCCACAGTTTAAGTCAAGAGTGAAAATACACTGTAGCAATCTTGAATCCTTCAATAATCTCACTAAGTAAAGGTGTGTTTTTTGAATCCACATACATAACAATATCTGGCAAATTTGCCAATATTTATATCAATTTTGTTGCGTGTGAAGAGCACAGGTCTTTAAAAGACAAGTTTCTGAACATTTTCAACTATTGTAATATTTTAACACAACAGTCAAATGGTTGTAATTTCTACCTATAGTGCTGTAATTCCTACCAATACTGCATGTCCATGATTTTATATATATATATATATATATATATATATATATATACAGTACAGGTTGAGTATCCCATATCCAAATATTCCGAAATACAGAATATTCCTCTGAAATACGGAATTTATTGAGTGAGGCTGAGATAGTGAAATCTTTGTTTTCTGATGGCTCAAATTACAAAAACTTTGTTTAATACACAAAGTTATAAAAAATATTGTATTAAATTACCTTCAGGCTGTATGTATAAGGTGTATAAGAAACATAAATGAATTGTGTGTATGTACACACACTTTGTTTAATGCACAAAGTTATTAAAAATATTGGCTAAAATTACCTTCAGGCTGTGTGTATAAGGTGTATATGAAACATAATGCATTCTGTGCTTAGACTTGGGTCCCATCGCCATGATATCTCATTAAGGTATGCAATTATTCCAAAATACGGAAAAATCCGATATCCAAAATACTTATGGTCCCAAGCATTTTGGATATGGGATACTCAACCTGTATAACTAAAGTAATATTCATATATATACTGCATGGCTATATTTATTTCATATTTATTTAGGCACATTGTAAGCTGTTGGTAAATAATTGTGTTTTACATTTTTGCATCTCATAGCTACAGTAAATTATCGTTACAGGATGTCATTTAGTGATTGAAAAAATATATAATTCTGGAATTAAAAAAGTCCAAAAAAATTATGATAAGCACGTAAATATTATACTCACTTGTTTTGATCACTAGGAGAATAAGGAGAATAAATCCTTTTATCAATGACGTATTTGTATGTCCCATGTTATTGTTTGTGATTATTCTCTCCAGAACACTTTGACTGACTCTCTTGGCACCCAAAACTTTGGTCTGGATGAACTCCGGTTCTTATATACCCAAGAAAGAGTAGCTATATGCATCATTCACTTATGATTTATCATTTGTTAAAAATAGCTGCATTAGTTTAATCAACACTTAAATTGTCATGCATCAAATATCTTAATTATTCCTCCACGTAAAGGTCCATACATATTTTCCTCGGTGCTCTACAGGTGTGGCTCTCACTTGATGAAATTATTGGGAACAGCCCATTTTTTGTTTAATTAGGACAAAGTAGAGAATAATTGGATTCATTTACAAAATAATGACACATTAGAAGGTATACATATACATGTTTGCCAAATGACTATTGAAACTAATGACATTGTAAGAGATGAACTAATGAAAGAACCGTGAATCGATTTGACTAGTTCCGATTTGTACGAATCTCAGTGATTCATAAACAGCAAATCAATTCACAAGTCAATCCAGAAATCCAAGTATTTTTAGACTAATTTGTACAATCTGGAGAATAAGGCCAATTTCAGTAAATCTAACAAATTATCCAATCAGCAAGAATAAACAGATGTCAGATGTCTACAGCAGTTTACAGTTCTTTTGAAACTAAGGTTTCATGTACAGTTAGTCGCAGGACTCTGGCTAAGGGGTGATTCTCTGCCAGGGAACCTTGTGGAACGCATCACCATATGTACTTACTACCGCATGGACTAATCTGCTATCACTGCTGTGTGGACTCAGTGATAGTTCTGCTGTGTGGACCTGTTTATCTGGAACTTCTGCACGGAATTGCTGTGGACCTAAATCCTCTACTGGGACTTACTATCTGGACTGCTACCTGTATACTGTTTCTGGGCTATATTTACTTCTTCCTGTGAATTATCTATTCCTGTGTGCTGTGAGAAATAAACCATCACTTTGGTTTCATCGGCTCTGTGTCTGAGTGATTAGAAGAACCCCGTATCTTCACAGGACCAGGATCAGCAGGGACATCCCCATTGCGTCTGAGTATGCCCCCCACATTCTCCTACCCACCCGTACTAAGATCTGATCAAAATGTTATCCCACTCCTACTTCTGTCACTAGTTACCTGCTATTGTGTTTTTGTTTTTTTCTCCATTGCTCGCTTCCACCCCACCATGTGTTTTCCTGTAATGTTTACCTCCACTGATTGCACACCTTTCCATTGTGCCCTACATGCAGGGTACATCATACTACTACATAAGCATCAGTCTTCCCATATATGAACTTGGCCCTTGTATGGCTCACCTACCACAGTGTAACCTTCAAAGTGTGCCCAACATGGCTGCCCCATATGGTACACTTGTGGATGGGATGAAAAATACATGGACCTTGTGGTTTTGTTGGAACCCTACTCTAAACTGCAGGACTCTGAAATCACCCCCATTTTGTGTCATCTCTTCTAGGGGTAGACTATTCCACCCTGGGTAATCCTACGCTGAGCGCCCAAGATGGCTGCCGCACTTGGTACCTATGAGGGTTGAATACACAACCCTTGGAAGTTATTACCCAAAATGCCTGCACCAATCCTGCGTCATGCTTTCTGTGGGCTTAAGGTTTTTCTTTTATGTCTGTGTTGCTTGTCTATTGTTGTATTACTCAAATCCTCTGTATCATGTGCATTGTTTTTGATGTCTGCAAAGCGCCTTGAGTCCTGTTGGAGAAAGAGCGCTATATAAATAAAATTATTATTATTATTACAGTATTGTTATAGTGGAAAACTATGTAAATTCAATTCTTTGTGAGGTATGTGCCATGAGCTGTGACTTACCAGGAGCCTACAGAATACCATGACAATTGCTTAAGAGGATATGGACAGCCTATGTAGCGGCAAGATCAGCACTTAACACCCTTGGTTATAGGGGGTCATTCCGAGTTGTTCGCTCGGTAAAAATCTTCGCATCGCAGCGATTTTCCGCTTAATGCGCATGCGCAATGTCCGCACTGCGACTGTGCCAAGTAAATTTGCTATGCACTTAGTAATTTTACTCACGGCATTTTCATCGTTCTGGCGATCGTAATGTGATTGACAGGAAATGGGTGTTACTGGGCGGAAACAGGCCGTTTTATGGGCGTGTGGGAAAAAACGCTACCGTTTCCGGAAAAAACGCAGGAGTGGCCGGAGAAACGGAGGAGTGTCTGGGCGAACGCTGGGTGTGTTTGTGACGTCAAACCAGGAACGACAAGCACTGAACTGATCGCAGATGCCGAGTAAAGGGGGGTACACACGGAGAGATCCATGCTTAAAATCTAAGCAATCTTGCTAGATTGCTTAGATTTTAAGCACGGATCTGCCGTGTGTATGCCCTCCAGCGATAGCGATGCGCGGCCCCGCACATCGCTATCGCCGATGCTAGATTGAGCCTGCATGCAGGCTCAATCTAGCGAGTCGCTCACTTCACCGTTGTGTGAAGTGAGCGGCCCCCCGTCGGCTTTCCCCCTCGCTCAGCACATCGCGCTGTGCTGAGCGGGGTGAGAGATGTGTGCTGAGCGGTCTGTGTTAAGATCGCTCAGCACACATCTCTCCCGTGAGTACCCCCCTTAAGTCTGAAGCTACTCAGAAACTGCTACGAGGTGTGTAATCGCAATATTGCGAATACATCGTTCGCAATTTTAAGATGCTAAGATTCACTCCCAGTAGGCGGCGGCTTAGCATGAGCAAATCTGCTAAAATTCACTTGCGAGCGAACAACTCGGAATGACCCCCATAGAGTAGTGTTACACATATATTAGAGGAATAGATACTTAAGAATATGGATTAATTGCTTTTACATCTCTATATACTATATATTGGATTTAAAATAGTCTGTGTCATGATAACTTTTGTCATATCATTACTGCTCCTAGCATAGCATGCTGGAATATGTAGCTCTACTGCAGCAGGTGTGTAACATGTATGAGTGGTGTTTTGTAGAGATGAGCGGGTTCGGTTCCTCGGAATCCGAACCCGCCCGAACTTCATGTTTTTTTTCACGGGTCCGAGCGACTCGGATCTTCCCGCCTTGCTCGGTTAACCCGAGCGCGCCCGAACGTCATCATGACGCTGTCGGATTCTCGCGAGACTCGGATTCTATATAAGGAGCCGCGCGTCGCCGCCATTTTCACACGTGCATTGAGATTGATAGGGAGAGGACGTGGCTGGCGTCCTCTCCATTTAGATTAGAAGAGAGAGAGTGAGATTGAGACAGAGACACTTGATTTACTGGAGCTTAGGAGTACTAGAGAGTGCAGAGTTTACTAGTGACTGACCACTGACCAGTGACCACCAGTGCAGTTTTATTTAATATAATCCGTTCTCTGCCTGAAAAAAACGATACACAGTGACTCAGTCACATACCATATCTGTGCTCAGCCCAGTGTGCTGCATCATCTATGTATAATATCTGACTGTGCTCACACAGCTTAATTGTGGGGGAGACTGGGGAGCAGTTATAGGTTATAGCAGGAGCCAGGAGTACATATTATTAAAATTAAACAGTGCACACTTTTGCTGCAGGAGTGCCACTGCCAGTGTGACTGACCAGTGACCTGACCACACTGACCACCAGTATAGTTAGTAGTATACTATATTGTGATTGCCTGAAAAAGTTAAACACTCGTCGTGTGACTTGTGTGGTGTTTTTTTTTTTATTCTATAAAAAACTCATTCTGCTGACAGACAGTGTCCAGCAGGTCCGTCATTATATAATATATACCTGTCCGGCTGCAGTAGTGATATATATATATTTTTTATATCATTATTTATCATCCAGTCGCAGCAGACACAGTACGGTAGTTCACGGCTGTAGCTACCTCTGTGTCGGCACTCGGCAGTCCATCCATAATTGTATACCACCTACCCGTGGTTTTTTTTTCTTTCTTCTTTATACATACATACTACATCTCTTTATCAACCAGTCTATATTAGCAGCAGACACAGTACAGTAGTCCACGGCTGTAGCTACCTCTGTGTCGGCACTCGGCAGTCCATCCATAATTGTATACCACCTACCCGTGGTTTTTTTTTCTTTCTTCTTTATACATACATACTACATCTCTTTATCAACCAGTCTATATTAGCAGCAGACACAGTACAGTACGGTAGTCCACGGCTGTAGCTACCTCTGTGTCGGCACTCGGCAGTCCGTCCATAATTGTATACCACCTACCCGTGGTTTTTTTTTCTTTCTTCTTTATACATACATACTACATCTCTTTATCAACCAGTCTATATTAGCAGCAGACACAGTACAGTAGTCCACGGCTGTAGCTACCTCTGTGTCGGCACTCGGCAGTCCATCCATAATTGTATACCACCTACCCGTGGTTTTTTTTTCTTTCTTCTTTATACATACATACTACATCTCTTTATCAACCAGTCTATATTAGCAGCAGACACAGTACAGTACGGTAGTCCACGGCTGTAGCTACCTCTGTGTCGGCACTCGGCAGTCCGTCCATAATTGTATACCACCTACCCGTGGTTTTTTTTTCTTTCTTCTTTATACATACATACTACATCTCTTTATCAACCAGTCTATATTAGCAGCAGACACAGTACAGTAGTCCACGGCTGTAGCTACCTCTGTGTCGGCACTCGGCAGTCCATCCATAATTGTATACCACCTACCCGTGGTTTTTTTTTCTTTCTTCTTTATACATACATACTACATCTCTTTATCAACCAGTCTATATTAGCAGCAGACACAGTACAGTACGGTAGTCCACAGCTGTAGCTACCTCTGTGTCGGCACTCGGCAGTCCGTCCATAATTGTATACCACCTACCCGTGTTTTTTTTTTCTTTCTTCTTTATACATACTACATCTCATTATCATCCAGTCTATATTAGCAGCAGACACAGTACAGTACGGTAGTCCACGGCTGTAGCTACCTCTGTGTCGGCACTCGGCAGTCCGTCCATAATTGTATACCACCTACCCGTGGTTTTTTTTTTCTTTCTTCTTTATACATACTACATCTCATTATCAACCAGTCTATATTAGCAGCAGACACAGTACGGTAGTCCACGGCTGTAGCTACCTCTGTGTCGGCACTCGGCAGTCCGTCCATAATTGTATACCACCTACCCGTGGTTTTTTTTTTCTTTCTTCTTTATACATACTACATCTCATTATCAACCAGTCTATATTAGCAGCAGACACAGTACGGTAGTCCACGGCTGTAGCTACCTCTGTGTCGGCACTCGGCAGTCCATCCATAATTGTATACCACCTACCCGTGGTTTTTTTTTCTTTCTTCTTTATACATACATACTACATCTCATTATCATCCAGTCTATATTAGCAGCAGACACAGTACAGTACAATAGTCCACGGCTGTAGCTACCTCTGTGTCGGCACTCGGCAGTCCATCCATAATTGTATACTAGTATCCATCCATCTCCATTGTTTACCTGAGGTGCCTTTTAGTTGTGCCTATTAAAATATGGAGAACAAAAATGTTGAGGTTCCAAAATTAGGGAAAGATCAAGATCCACTTCCACCTCGTGCTGAAGCTGCTGCCACTAGTCATGGCCGAGACGATGAAATGCCAGCAACGTCGTCTGCCAAGGCCGATGCCCAATGTCATAGTACAGAGCATGTCAAATCCAAAACACCAAACATCAGTAAAAAAAGGACTCCAAAACCTAAAATAAAATTGTCGGAGGAGAAGCGTAAACTTGCCAATATGCCATTTACCACACGGAGTGGCAAGGAACGGCTGAGGCCCTGGCCTATGTTCATGGCTAGTGGTTCAGCTTCAAATGAGGATGGAAGCACTCAGCCTCTTGCTAGAAAACTGAAAAGACTCAAGCTGGCAAAAGCACCGCAAAGAACTGTGCGTTCTTCGAAATCCCAAATCCACAAGGAGAGTCCAATTGTGTCGGTTGCGATGCCTGACCTTCCCAACACTGGACGTGAAGAGCATGCGCCTTCCACCATTTGCACGCCCCCTGCAAGTGCTGGAAGGAGCACCCGCAGTCCAGTTCCTGATAGTCAGATTGAAGATGTCAGTGTTGAAGTACACCAGGATGAGGAGGATATGGGTGTTGCTGGCGCTGGGGAGGAAATTGACCAGGAGGATTCTGATGGTGAGGTGGTTTGTTTAAGTCAGGCACCCGGGGAGACACCTGTTGTCCGTGGGAGGAATATGGCCGTTGACATGCCTGGTGAAAATACCAAAAAAATCAGCTCTTCGGTGTGGAAGTATTTCACCAGAAATGCGGACAACATTTGTCAAGCCGTGTGTTCCCTTTGTCAAGCTGTAATAAGTAGGGGTAAGGACGTTAACCACCTCGGAACATCCTCCCTTATACGTCACCTGCAGCGCATTCATAATAAGTCAGTGACAAGTTCAAAAACTTTGGGCGACAGCGGAAGCAGTCCACTGACCAGTAAATCCCTTCCTCTTGTAACCAAGCTCACGCAAACCACCCCACCAACTCCCTCAGTGTCAATTTCCTCCTTCCCCAGGAATGCCAATAGTCCTGCAGGCCATGTCACTGGCAATTCTGACGAGTCCTCTCCTGCCTGGGATTCCTCCGATGCATCCTTGCGTGTAACGCCTACTGCTGCTGGCGCTGCTGTTGTTGCTGCTGGGAGTCGATGGTCATCCCAGAGGGGAAGTCGTAAGCCCACTTGTACTACTTCCAGTAAGCAATTGACTGTCCAACAGTCCTTTGCGAGGAAGATGAAATATCACAGCAGTCATCCTGCTGCAAAGTGGATAACTGAGGCCTTGACAACTATGTTGGTGTTAGACGTGCGTCCGGTATCCGCCGTTAGTTCACAGGGAACTAGACAATTTATTGAGGCAGTGTGCCCCCGTTACCAAATACCATCTAGGTTCCACTTCTGTAGGCAGGCGATACCGAGAATGTACACGGACGTCAGAAAAAGACTCACCAGTGTCCTAAAAAATGCAGTTGTACCCAATGTCCACTTAACCACGGACATGTGGACAAGTGGAGCAGGGCAGGGTCAGGACTATATGACTGTGACAGCCCACTGGGTAGATGTATGGACTCCCGCCGCAAGAACAGCAGCGGCAGCACCAGTAGCAGCATCTCGCAAACGCCAACTCTTTCCTAGGCAGGCTACGCTTTGTATCACCGCTTTCCAGAATACGCACACAGCTAAAAACCTCTTACGGCAACTGAGGAAGATCATCGCAGAATGGCTTACCCCAATTGGACTCTCCTGTGGATTTGTGGCATCGGACAACGCCAGCAATATTGTGTGTGCATTAAATATGGGCAAATTCCAGCACGTCCCATGTTTTGCACATACCTTGAATTTGGTGGTGCAGAATTTTTTAAAAAACGACAGGGGCGTGCAAGAGATGCTGTCGGTGGCCAGAAGAATTGCGGGACACTTTCGGCGTACAGGCACCACGTACAGAAGACTGGAGCACCACCAAAAACTACTGAACCTGCCCTGCCATCATCTGAAGCAAGAAGTGGTAACGAGGTGGAATTCAACCCTCTATATGCTTCAGAGGTTGGAGGAGCAGCAAAAGGCCATTCAAGCCTATACAATTGAGCACGATATAGGAGGTAGAATGCACCTGTCTCAAGTGCAGTGGAGAATGATTTCAACGTTGTGCAAGGTTCTGATGCCCTTTGAACTTGCCACACGTGAAGTCAGTTCAGACACTGCCAGCCTGAGTCAGGTCATTCCCCTCATCAGGCTTTTGCAGAAGAAGCTGGAGACATTGAAGGAGGAGCTAACACGGAGCGATTCCGCTAGGCATGTGGGACTTGTGGATGGAGCCCTTAATTCGCTTAACAAGGATTCACGGGTGGTCAATCTGTTGAAATCAGAGCACTACATTTTGGCCACCGTGCTCGATCCTAGATTTAAAACCTACCTTGGATCTCTCTTTCCGGCAGACACAAGTCTGCTGGGGTTGAAAGACCTGCTGGTGAGAAAATTGTCAAGTCAAGCGAAACGCGACCTGTCAACATCTCCTCCTTCACATTCCCCCGCAACTGGGGGTGCAAGGAAAAGGCTCAGAATTCCGAGCCCACCCGCTGGCGGTGATGCAGGGCAGTCTGGAGCGACTGCTGATGCTGACATCTGGTCCGGACTGAAGGACCTGACAACGATTACGGACATGTCGTCTACTGTCACTGCATATGATTCTCTGAACATTGAAAGAATGGTGGAGGATTATATGAGTGACCGCATCCAAGTAGGCACGTCACACAGTCCATACTTATACTGGCAGGAAAAAGAGGCAATTTGGAGGCCCTTGCACAAACTGGCTTTATTCTACCTAAGTTGCCCTCCCACAAGTGTGTACTCCGAAAGAGTGTTTAGTGCCGCCGCTCACCTTGTCAGCAATCGGCGTACGAGGTTACAGCCAGAAAATGTGGAGAAGATGATGTTCATTAAAATGAATTATAATCAATTGCCTCCACAAAGTACACAGGGAGCTGAGATGGTGGATTCCAGTGGGGACGAATTGATAATCTGTGAGGAGGGGGATGTACACGGTGATATATCGGAGGATGATGATGAGGTGGACATCTTGCCTCTGTAGAGCCAGTTTGTGCAAGGAGAGATTAATTGCTTCTTTTTTGGGGGGGGGTCCAAACCAACCCGTCATATCAGTCACAGTCGTGTGGCAGATCCTGTCACTGAAATGATGGGTTGGTTAAAGTGTGCATGTCCTGTTTATACAACATAAGGGTGGGTGGGAGGGCCCAAGGACAATTCCATCTTGCACCTCTTTTTTCTTTTATTTTTCTTTGCGTCATGTGCTGTTTGGGGAGGGTTTTTTGGAAGGGCCATCCTGCGTGACACTGCAGTGCCACTCCTAGATGGGCCCGGTGTTTGTGTCGGCCACTAGGGTCGCTTATCTTACTCACACAGTCAGCTACCTCATTGCGCCTCTTTTTTTCTTTGCGTCATGTGCTGTTTGGGGAGGGTTTTTTGGAAGGGCCATCCTGCGTGACACTGCAGTGCCACTCCTAGATGGGCCCGGTGTTTGTGTCGGCCACTAGGGTCGCTTATCTTACTCACACAGTCAGCTACCTCATTGCGCCTCTTTTTTTCTTTGCGTCATGTGCTGTTTGGGGAGGTTTTTTTGGAAGGGACATCCTGCGTGACACTGCAGTGCCACTCCTAGATGGGCCCGGTGTTTGTGTCGGCCACTAGGGTCGCTTATCTTACTCACACAGTCAGCTACCTCATTGCGCCTCTTTTTTTCTTTGCGTCATGTGCTGTTTGGGGAGGGTTTTTTGGAAGGGACATCCTGCGTGACACTGCAGTGCCACTCCTAGATGGGCCCGGTGTTTGTGTCGGCCACTAGGGTCGCTTATCTTACTCACACAGCGACCTCGGTGCAAATTTTAGGACTAAAAATAATATTGTGAGGTGTGAGGTATTCAGAATAGACTGAAAATGAGTGTAAATTATGGTTTTTGAGGTTAATAATACTTTGGGATCAAAATGACCCCCAAATTCTATGATTTAAGCTGTTTTTTAGGGTTTTTTGAAAAAAACACCCGAATCCAAAACACACCCAAATCCGACAAAAAAAATTCGGTGAGGTTTTGCCAAAACGCGGTCGAACCCAAAACACGGCCGCGGAACCGAACCCAAAACCAAAACACAAAACCCGAAAAATTTCCGGCGCTCATCTCTAGTGTTTTGTAGACTTCATCTCTTCTCCAAATTGTCAGCTAGCAGAAAAGTGCCTGTGGGAGGGGGGCTCTAAACCTGTACATCTAACAGCTGTACTGGCTGACATGCATAAAAAGGTTTTACAAAATGAAACTAAAAATGTAAGGTTCCTTACAGTTATGCCACATTTCTCAGTTTTGATAAAATAAAAGAATGAGGACAACCCCCCCTCCCATACAGGTGACATCCTCCATCTACAGTATACAGTAACATATTTCCTTATGTAGAAGCACATTTCTCATCAACAACACCCCCCTTCTTTAATATATTCTCCCCTCAACTGTATAGTAAAACAACATCATTAACTGTAGTAATATATAACAATACAACCCCATGGATCCCCATTATCTCTATTGATACACAACCCTCATCATCCCTTTAATAACATATTATTGCATCACCTCTGTAGTGACACATTAACCCATTGCATCTGTAGTAGCAAATCCCTATAATGTCTTTTGTAATAAATGCCCTCACCACCTCTGTAGTAACACATTCCCCTTCTTCCTCTCAGTAGTAACACATTTTCCTCCACCAACCTACACATTTCCCTGCAGTAACACCTTCCCTATCATCACCTCTGTAGGAACACATTCCCCTCCATCACCCCTATAGTAACACCTTCCCCATCATCATCTCTGTAGTAACACCTTCCCCTCCATCACCCCTATAGTAACACATTCCCCTCCATCACCCCTATAGTAACACCTTCCCCTCCATCACCTCTGTAGTAACACCTTCCCCTCCATCACCCCTGTAGTAACACATTCCCCTACATAACATTTGTAGCAACACCTTCCCCTCCATCACCCCTATAGTAACACCTTCCCCTCCATCACCTCTGTAGTAACACCTTCCCCTCCATCACCTCTGTAGTAACACCTTCCCCTCCATCATCTCTGTAGTAACACCTTCCCCTCCATCACCCCTGTAGTAACACATTCCCCTCCATCACCCCTATAGTAACACCTTCCCCTCCATCACCTCTGTAGTAACACCTTCCCCTCCATCACCCCTATAGTAACACCTTCCCCTCCATCACCTCTGTAGTAACACCTTCCCCTCCATCACATTTGTAGTAACACCTTCCCCTCCATCACCTCTGTAATAACACATTGCCCTCCATCACATTTGTAGTAACACTTTACCCTCCATCACCCTTGTAGTAACACCTTCCCCTCCATCACCCCTGTAGTAACACATCCCCCTCCATCACCCTTGTAGTAACACCTTCCCCTCCATCACCTCTGTAGTAGCACATTCCCCTCCATCACATTAGAAGTAACACCTTCACCTCCATCACATTTGTAGTAACACCTTCCCCTCCATCACCTCTGTAGTAGCACATTCCCCTCCATCACATTTGTAGTAATACCTTTTCTTCCATCACCTCTGTAGTAACACCTTCCCCTCCATCACCCTTGTAGTAACACATTCCCCTCCATCACCCCTATAGTAACACCTTCCCCTCCATCACCTCTGTAGTAACACCTTCCCCTCCATCACCCCTGTAGTAACACCTTTCCTTCCATCACCCCTGTAGTAACACATTCCCCTCCATCACCTCTATAGTAACACCTTCCCCTCCATCACCCCTATAGTAACACCTTCCCCTCCATCACCTCTGTAGTAACACCTTCCCCTCCATCACCACTGTAGTAACACCTTTCCCTCCATCACCCCTGTAGTAACACATTCCCCTCCATCACCCCTGTAGTAACACCTTCCCCTCCATCACCCCTATAGTAACACCTTCCCTCCATCACCCCTGTAGTAACACCTTTCCCTCCATCACCCCTGTAGTAACATATTCCCCTACATCACATTGGTAGCAACACCTTCCCCTCCATCACCCCTGTAGTAACACATTCCCCTCCATCACCTCTGTAGTAACTTATTCCCCACCATCACCTTTGTAGCTACACCTTCACCTCCATCACCTCTGTAGCTACACCTTCCCCTCCATCACCTCTGTAGCTACACCTCTACCTCCATCACCTCTGTAGGTACACCTTCCCCTCCATCACCTCTGTAGTAACTTATTCCCCACCATCACCTTTGTAGCTACACCTTCACCTCCATCACCTCTGTAGCTACACCTTCACCTCCATCACCTCTGTAGCTACACCTTCCCCTCCATCACCTCTGTAGTAACTCATTCCCCTCCATCACCTCTAGCTATACCTTCACCTCCATCACCTCTGAAGTAACTCATTCCCCTCCATCACCTCTGTAGCAAATACATTTAGATCAATCAAATCTTTAGTAACACACTTCTTTCCATCACCTCTATAGTAAAATGTCCTTTAATCACCCTTATAGTAACACATTTGTCATCACTTCGATAGAAACAAACACATTTCCTGCCATCATAGTAACACATCCTCCTACTCTAAAACATCCACACATCAACTCTGTAGTAAGAGATTCCCCCATTACCCTCATTTAAAAATATGCCTCACAATAACCTCTTTATTAACAGATTATGTTGTAAAACATCATTCAATTTCCTCTGTAGCAACCTATTTCCACACACAAATTTGGGCAGAAATACATTCCCTTCCATCATCTCTGTAATAACACACTCCTTCATATACTTTTTAATAACATTCATCCATCACCTCTGTATCAACACATTCCCGCCCACCAACTCAGTAGTTGTAACACATTCCCTTCCACCTCCTCTGTAATAGCACACTCCTCCATAATCTTGGTAGGAACAGATTCCCTCCTATCACCTCTGTAGTAGCACATCCCTCTTTAATCTCTGTAGCAACACCTTACTATCCATCATCTTTCTAGTAACACAACTCTTTATTACAATTACAGTAGAATAACTTCCAGCTCCCCTGTAGTAACAAATTCACCCAACACCTTTGTAGATACCCATTCTCACTCACCAACTTGGCAGTAACACATTCCCTTCCATTACCTCTCTAACAACACATTCTCCCATACTCTTTTTACTAGCAAATTCCCCTCCATCACCAATGTAGAAACATATTCTGCTTCCTGTGTATCTGACACTGGGGGGGGGCATGTGTATTCCTGGCACCGGGGTGGCATATCTGGCACTGGGGGGCATATGTGTATCTGGCACTGGAAAGGCATATGTGTATTTGGCACCGTGGAGACATTTGTATACCTGGCACTGTGCGGGGCATATGTGTATCTGGCACTGCACTACTGGGACATGTGTGTATCTGGCACTGGGGATGCATATGTGTATTTGGCATGGTGGGGACATGTGTATGCCTGGCACTGTGGGGGCATATCTGGCACTGGGGGGGCATATGTGTATCTGGCACTGTGGGGATATGTGTATACCTGGCACTGTGGGGGCATATCTGGCACTGTGGGGGCATATGTCTATCGGGGCACTATTGGTGGCATATGTGTATCTGGCACTGCACTACTGGGGCATATGTGTATCTGGCACTATAGGGGCATATGTGTATCTGGCACTGCGGGGGCATTTATGTATCTAGCACTGCACTATTAGGGTCATATGTGTATCTGGCCCCCCATATATGTATCACGCCTCCATTTTCATTGGCCACACCCTGTGTGGCATGTGGCCACAACCATTGTTGCAGCGCGCATACAGTACCCCTAAGTAATTTTTTCTACTTGCACCACTGAGTAACACATTCCCCATCACTACTGTAGTAACACATTTCCCATCACAACTGTAGAAACACATTCCCCATCACTACTGTAGTAAAACATTACCCATCACTACTGTAGTAACACATTCCCTATCACTACTATAGTAACACATTTCCTATCACCACTGTAGTAATACATTTCCCATCATCACTGTAGTAACACATTCCCCATCACTACTGTAGTAACACATTCCCCATAACTACTGTAGTAACACATTACCAATCACTGCTGTAATAACACATTCCCCATCACTACTGTAGTAACCCATTACCCATCACCACTGTAGTAACACATTTCCCATCACTGCTGTAGTAACACATTCCTCATCAACACTATAGTAACATATTTCCTATTACCACTGTAGTAACATATTCCCCATCAGTACTGTAGCAACACATTCCCCATCTGTAGTAACACATTTCCCATCACTACTGTGGTAACACATTTCCTATGACCACTGTAGTAACACATTCCCCATCACTACTGTAGTAACACATTTCCCATCACCACTGTAGTAACACATTCCCTATCACCACTGTAGTAACACATCCCCATCACTACTGTAGTAACACATTCCCCATCAACACTACAGTAACTCATTCTCCATCACTACTGTAGTAACACATTCCCCATCACCACTGTAGTAACACATTCCCATCACTACTGTAGTAACACATTTCCCATCACTACTGTAGTAACACATTCCCCATCTCTACTGTAGTAACACATTCCCCATCACCACTGTAGTAACACATTCCCCATCACCACTGTAGTAACACATTCCCCATCACTACTGTAGTAACACATTCCCCATCTCTACTGTAGTAACACATTCCCCATCACTACTGTAGTAACACATTCCCCATCTCTACTGTAGTAACACATTCCCCATCACCACTGTAGTAACACATTCCCCATCACTACTGTAGTAACACATTCCCCATCACTACTGTAGTAACACATTCCTCATCACTACTGTAGTAACACATTACCCATCACTGCTGTAGTAACACATTCCCCGTCACCACTATAGTAACACATTTCCCATCACTACTGTAGTAACACATTCCCCATCACTACTGTAGTAACACATTCCCCATAACTACTGTAGTAACACATTACCCATCACTGCTGTAGTAACACATTCCCCATCACCACTATAGTAACACATTTCCCATCACTACTGTAGTAACACATTCCCCATCACTACTGTAGTAACACATTCCCCATAACTACTGTAGTAACACATTACCCATCACTGCTGTAGTAACACATTCCCCATCACTACCAAAATGACAAGGACCAGCTACATGATCGGGCATAGTTGTAAGTCTGGATCTTGGAGGATCTAAGTCCCACCAATCGCTGTGAAGCATTTCAAATTTGGTGACACCTGGGAGCCAATCACAGTTTACTGGACAATGGCGAATCAGACATTGGCACTGACTCATATTAGCCAGCATGAAGCATGGGAAGCCAGTCTAATGGCTGGGAAGGAGCAGAGAAAAGCCCTTGAAGATAGAAGCCTGGAGAAGACAGTGGAAGCCCAGGAGGGTTGCAATCAGAAGAGCTTAAGCAGGCCACTGCTCACTGTGTGAAGTTTACTAAAAGCCCTGAGGTGGTGGTAATTGCAACAGGCATAAACACGGCATTGAAAAGGGCACCAGCAGAGGCAGCTATCACATGTGCCTCACTGAGGGCATACGCATATCAAGGAATGCCCCTCTCATTAAGGCAGATGCGATAGCAGGTTCCGGAGTAGGTCCAGTGCATGGCCAGATCCAGAGGGATCCCTGCACCATCTGCTGATGCACTGGGCTCCAGTGGAAGCTTCGGCCATGACAACAGGTCTGGAATCTGGAGAATTCAGTCCCTGGCAATCATTACTGTATCTTTTGGCAACGCCCGTAGGTTCAGAGGTGGTGGGTTAACACAGCTGCTCTATGGGCACAATGGCATCCAATTTCAAAATGGCACCATAAGCTGTGATTGTCTCACTTATGGTGCCATTTTTTAAATTCAAGATGACCATGTTGAGCCAAGTGCAGCTCATTTTATCATCACATCAGCCCCCTTGAGCTGGCTTATATTAGCTAGTGCGAGGCAGAAAGTAAGGAAACATCAGAAGTACTGTGGGATTGTGGCCATGAAAAAGAGCTTACACAGGCCATCACCCACCAAGTGGAGATGTCCTGGGGATAATGGCAGTCATAAATAGGCCGGCACCCACCAGATGAAGGTGCTGTTCAATAAATTACTAAAGCATTCTATGCCCTATCTTTATTCTAATTTTTTTTTATAGGCACACTACATATGCCAGTGAAGATTTAATGTTGGGGCATGCTTGCAGGGACTTGCTGGCCACCTAAAAAGAACAATATAATTTCCTTCCATTAAACTTGCGCCCACCAACACCAGGGGTGTGGAGACTAGCCATGGGCTTTCAAACTAAGAGCTTGTTGGTATTCAGGATGGAAACTCTATTTTATTTTTGAGGTCTCCACTTTCGGAGGAATTCAAGCTCTGAGCTGACCAGTTTAGGGCAGGTTGCCATTATCCACCTGGATGGTCACACCTGCTACTGGCTACTATGCCGATATATCTCCCAGAATTCCATACCAGGCTGTAGGCTAAGAGGTTCAGGGCCTGTTATAGATTGGGGAGGAGGAAGGGGGGGGGGGTGACCACATGCCTTAAAAAATAAAAAAATAGCAGTGCCTCCTCAGTGACTGACTTTGCCACATATCACTGGCACTAAGGTGTAACCAGTCTGAGGTCAAAAGTACAAATGATGACCCCTCACTGAGCCCATTCTGAGGTCAAAAGTACCAATGATGGCCACTCACTGAGGGTGCTACTACTGTGGGGATAATCCCTGTGTAGTGAATTCACCTTCCTTTGCAGGGTCCCAGGGTGAATTCTGTCTGCATCTGAACTCTGTTCCAGGACCATCAACCAAAGCTTCATTGACAGCCTGAAGGAAAAAGCGAGTGGTATGAGGTAAGCGCCAGGCTACACCTGCACCACATCAGGCTTTTGTACAACCCATGCAGCCTCCCTCTCCAGGAGTTAAAGTAGGCCAGAACAGGGTGGAACTGCATGCTGGAAGATCTAATTGGAGGCAGAACCTTATCCGCCTCTACCCACCCACCTAATCTACACACAGCACCACAAAGAGGGCACTCTACTTGGCTGCAAGTGGCAGCCAGTGTCACTAACACAGCAGCATCAGCCTGTTCAGTGCTGGCACTGCTGTTCCTCTGCTCGGTGGATGCAGTGATGGTGGCTCCTTTTCATGTAATGTACGGCGGATGTCATGACATCACATCACAAATTACAAAAAGTGCAAACAGTGCTGGGCGCTGCAACAGATGGATGGTCTTGCTTGAAGACACGTTTGAGCATGTAGGGGTTGCCCACTTGCCTCCTCTCCGCCCCAGCAGCTGAACAACAGAGAGTACATGGCAGGATTTCAGAGAGCTACAGTAGCTGACCAGTCGGGTGATGTGCTGTTCCTCCTGACTCCTGCAGGTAAGCAAGCAGGAAGGTGAGAAGGCAGCATGCAGGGAGTGGTGGGCATTATGTTTTATGGGGGCACTACTACTGTGGTGGGCATTATGTGTGTAAGGGGCTACTGTGATGGGAATTATGTGTGCAATAGGCATTTTGTGCAGTGTAATTTGAATTAGGAGTACTATTATGAGGCCACCCCCCTTCCTTGTGAGACCATACCCCTTTTTATGGTATTATACCTTTGGAAAGTATGAGCAATAGGGCACAAACTTATAGTTTTCATGGGCGTACTGAACACCCTAGCACCAGGCCTGTCTCTGCCTAATGGTGGTAGAGGGGAATAGGTGGCAGGTGAAATTAGTTCCGCCACCTCTCCAGGACAGCTTTAAGCACTACCCCCCTCCATATTAAATTAACACATTCCCCTCCATCACTTTCGTAGTAACACATTCTCCTCCATCACTTCAGTAAGAATACATGTCTCTCCATGACCTCTGTAGTCACACTTTCTGCTTAGTCACCTCTGTAAAAGCACATGTCCCTCTATCACCTCTATCACCTCTGTAGTAACCAGGGATGTGCGGTGAGGTAAATGGCTCAGGAGGCACTGGCTAGCACCAGAGCCAAATTTACACACAATATATGAACCAAATGGTACATGTGGGCATTATACATAGGTGCAGCAGTATAAACTCCTGGAAATTTGCTGAGTTTTGATCAGAGATGTGCGAAAAAAGATAGGCCTCGCCTGCCATAGACTGTTTACACCAGAGTTTTGGCTATAAAAATGATTAGAATAATGCAAAGAAAATATTTCAAACAAATTCTTTGTATTTTTCATATACTTTATACAGTCAAAACTCTGACACAAACGTTAGTATAACAGGAAAGGCTCTGCCTCACCTGCCTCACCCCATCCACTGGTAGTGACACATTCTTCTCCATCACCTCTGTACTGACACATTCTTCTCCATGACCTCTGTAGTAACACATTTTCCTCCATCATCTCAGTAAGAGCACATGTCCCTTCATTACCTACCTGTAGTAACACAGGGCCTAATGGGAAAAACCATGTGCAGTGCAGGGGGGGCAGATATAACATGTGCAGAGAGAGTTAGATTTGGGTGGGGTGTGTTCAAACTGAAATCTAAATTGCAGTGTAAAAATAAAGCAGCCAGTAGTTACCCTCCACAGAAACAAAATAACCCTCCCAAATCTAACTCTCTCTGCAACTGTTATATGTGCCACACCTGCAGTGCACATGGTTTTGCCCAACTGCTTACAAATTTTCTGCTGTGATCAATTCTGAATTACCACGACATTCTTCTCCATTACCTCTATGGTAACACATTCTCCTCTATCACCTCTGTAATAGGTGTAACACTGGAAAACTGTCAAAAATGCCAATTCAGACAAATTGGTTAAAGCGCAGATTTAACCAAAGTGTCTGAACAGCGGGTGTCCATTTTCCAGTGTTTGGGAGCAAATGGTTAATTGTCCTGTGCTCTTATACATTACCAGATTTTCATTACATCCAGCCATCTCTGGCAGATGATCTGCCAGATGATTGTATAGTGTATGCCCCTCATCAAAATTTTAATAATCTCCCTTACAGTCTCTAATGAGTCTAAGCACTGCAATAATTCAAGGAACTATGGAGGTCATTCCGAGTCGTTCGCTCGGAAAATTTCTTCGCATCGCAGCGTTTTTCCGCTTAGTGCGCATGCGCAATGTCCGCACTGCGACTGCGCCAAGTAAATTTGCTATGAAGTTTGGATTTTTACTCACGGGTTTTTCTTCGCTCAGGCGATCGTAGTGTGATTGACAGGAAATGGGTGTTACTGGGCGGAAACAGGCCGTTTTATGGGCGTGAGGGAAAAAACGCTACCGTTTCCGGAAAAAACGCAGGAGTGGCCGGAGAAACGGAGGAGTGTCTGGGCGAACGCTGGGTGTGTTTGTGACGTCAAACCAGGAACGACAAGCACTGAACTGATCGCAGATGCCGAGTAAGTCTGGAGCTACTCAGAAACTGCTACGAGGTGTGTAATCGCAATATTGCGAATACATCGTTCGCAATTTTAAGATGCTAAGATTCACTCCCAGTAGGCGGCGGCTTAGCATGAGCAAATCTGCTAAAATCCGCTTGCGAGCGAACAACTTGGAATGACCTCCTATGTCTGGTGGCAAATCATAATAACAATATTTTATTTGATTCACTGCCATATTGACCTCAATCACAAATGGCCATGACTTCCTATGGTTCCCCTGGGTGGTTACAATGTAGGACCATCACAAGGGAATATGCAACATTGGGACATTAAAAATGTTGGGGTCTATTTACTAAGCCTTGGATGGAGATAAAGTGGACGGAGATAATGTACCAGCCAAGCGGCTCCTAACTGTCATTTTTCAAACACAGCCTGTGACATGGTAGTTAGGAGCTGACTGGCTGCTACTTTATCTCCGTCCACTTTATCTCCATCCAATCAGGGCCGTCTTTCCATATGGGCTCAATGGGCTCTTGCCCAAGGGCCCCAGGAGTATAAGGGCCCTAGACTGATAGCTGAGGGTCCCCTCTTTCCAGGGGTACCAGATTTTTGAAAATCGGCCTTGGGGAACCGGAGATATCCAACGTGAAAACAGTGGTCCCCATCCGAGCCTGTTAATTGCTCTTCCCAGCCAGATATCTCAGGTTCTGTCTGACTTAGAGTTTTTCTGAGGGTATAATCCAAAAGCTGGGACTCTCCCCTTTTGCTGGACGCTGGCAGCTTGTCTCTACTGTGCCCAGAACCAGAGATATCACCCTTCCAGCAGCTGGTCCCTGCTCCAGCTCCACGCGCCTGGTATACAGTTTTATATATTTATTGGAAGATTGCTCTGGCTCCTGAACTCTGATCCCCAAGTCCCCAAAACCTTCTGAAAGGTGGGAATCTCTAGTTTTTTATCCCATTCAAAACAAAGAAATATATTTTCAGGAACTTGAGATATCTGCAGTCAAGCAAGCTGCCCTCCCACCAGAAACTGATGAATATTAAGCCTACTCCACTATCCATCCCTCCCCTGTGTATTAAACACCCCCTACCACCCCGGAAGTCATGTACCGGGGCCCCTTCATTCAGCCCAATGCCCTCTTCTACAGTTTAGTGTTCTCCATCCTGCCCCATCTGTGCAGTAAAGGAGCAATTAGCAGAAATTACTGCTCCAGGTCCTACATGCTGAGCGGAAGATAGAACACCCCCTACCACCCACGGGACATCAAAGCTGCCGCTGATAGCACCCCCCACCCCTACCGCTGGAGGATGGGTAGGGGGCCCAATGCATTGCTGTGCCCAGGGGCCTACACTGCCGTTAAGACGGCCCTGCATCCAATGCTTAGTAAATAGACCGCTTTGTACCTGTTTCTACCCAGGTTCTGCATGCTTTGCATTGGGCGCCGGTGTACCAAGGAGACTTTGAGGTGTTCTTCAGGCAGTGTGCCCGCACCTAGGACGTCCCTCAATGCCCAGTGGCTTAGTCTGAGTGCAAAAAAGAATATTTTCCTTAGCAATCAACTTTATATAACTCTGGTTCTCAGGGCTAGACAATCCATCTCAATAAGTAAAAGTTTATAAAATTAAAATATTTTATATTAGTAAACCATACTTAATTAAAGTGTTGCTGTAAACCAAAGTATGATCGTAAAGTAGCATCTTGACAAATGTATTTTTTTATATAAAGTGTGAGCACAGCTGCCAATGGTTCTATCTGCACAGTTAGCTAGAGACAGAGATGTTCCACCACCAATAACTTTTTAGCTTACATTCCATTTTGGTTGTTAAACTCACTGAGTGAATCGTCAATTCTTGTTGTTTTAATCACTGTATGTTGCTGTTAGGACCCACCGTACAGTTTTTTCTGAAGTTTTCCAAAATGTCCTATGATAAATAATAGGCTCATACACTGGACCTGTTCTTCATATGCTCACATGTCTACTGGCAGGAGCGGTTCTTGGTGCGGGCAAACAGTGCCTGCGCCCGGGGCGCTGTGGCCTGGGGGCGCGGCCGCAGTCACCCCGCAGGCATCGCCGCCTGCCCGTACCCCGCTCCCCCGGCTGCAGCAGACGCCGTGGGCATTGTGGGCGTCCGCTGCAGCCGGCTCCAGCGACAGACACTAGAGGTCAGTATTGACCTCTAGTGTCAGTGCGGCGCTGCTATGGAAGAGATGTCATGACGTCACGTCTCTCCCATAGAGAAGAGCCGGCGGCCAGACGGAGCAGCAGCAGCGGTCGGGAGCATGGCAGTGGTAAGTATTATTTTTTTTATTTTTGTGTGTGTTTGACTGGGGGCACAGCAAAAGGAGGCACAGCAGCAGAGGGCACAACAGGGGGCACAGCAACAGAGGGCACAGCAACAGGAGGCACAGCAGCAGAGGGCACAACAGGGGGCACAGCAGCAGAGGGCACAGCAACAGGAGGCACAGCAGCAGAGGGCACAACAGGGGGCACAGCAGCAGAGGGCACAGCAACAGGAGGCACAGCAGCAGAGGGCACAACAGGGGGCACAGCAGCAGAGGGCACAACTATTGGGGGCTCAGCAGCAGAGGGCACAACTATTGGGGGCACAGCAACAGGAGGCACAGCAGCAGAGGGCACAACTATTGGGGGCACAGCGACAGGGGGCACAGCAGCAGAGGGCACAACAGGGGGCACAGCAGCAGAGGGCACAACTATTGGGGGCAAAGCAACAGGGGGCACAACTACTGGGGCAAATCTACTGGGGGCAAAGCAATAGGGGGCACAGCAACAGAGGGCACAACTACTGGGGCAAAGCAATAGGGGGCACAACTACTGGGGGCAAAGCAACAGGAGGCACAACTACTGGGGGCATAGCTACAGGGGGCACAGCTACTGGGGGGCACAGCTACAGGGGGCTAATCTACTGGGGGCAAATCAACTGGGGGGCACAACTACTTAGGGCATATCTAGGGGCATAACTGTGGCCACGCCCCTCCCCTATGAAGCCACGCCCCTATCTTTTGGCACTGTCTACTGGAAAACCTGTATGCTTTGGCAGAGCCCAATACTTACGAAACTCTGTCTCACATTTTACAAGCAGCAGTATCTAGTCTCAGAGTGCTATATATACAAATTATTCCGGACTCAATTGCTTCACAGACTTATAAACCCAAGTTATTAAATGTAATTACCCTGCTGATGACAGTCATATAGTTTTTTATACCATTGCTAGACCAGGTTTATGTTTTTATCACCTGTGAGTATGCTTAGACATCAACAAATAAGGGTTTGTAAGACATAAAAATACAGTAGTTAGTGCTATAATGTCAACAGTGTAAGCAAAACATTGCAGAGGTGTACTGTAAGATTATGTAAAACAGAAAGTGAAAAGAAAAACACAGTATAGTATATTTAGGATGCAACTGGTGTGCAACTGCTTCCTAGGCAGTCAGGCAGAACACTGGTGTAAATGTGGGTAATTCAGACGTGATCGTAGCAGCAAATTTGTTAGCAGTTGGGCAAAACCATGTGCACTGCAGGGTGGGCAGATATAACATTAGCAGAGAGAGTTAGATTTGGGTGGGGTGTATTCAAACGGAAATCTAAATTGCAGTGTAAAAATAAAGCAGCCAGTATTTACTCTGCACAGAACCAATACAGGTTGAGTATCCCTTATCCAAAATGCTTGGGACCAGAGGTATTTTGGATATGGGATTTTTCCGTATTTTGGAATAATTGCATCCCATAATGAGATATCATGGTGATGGGACCTAAATCTAAGCACAGAATGCATTTATGTTTCATATACACCTTATACACACAGCCTGAAGGTCATGTTAGCCAATATATTTTATAACTTTGTGCATTAAACAAAGTGTGTCTACATTCACACAATTCATTTATGTTTCATATACACCTTATACACACAGCCTGAAGGTCATTTAATACAATATTTTTAATATCTTTGTGTATTAAACAAAGTTTTGTACATTGAGCCATCAGAAAACAAAAGTTTCACTATCTCATTCTCACTCAAAAAAGTCCGTATTTCGGAATATTCCGTATTTCGGAATATTTGGATATGGGATACTCAACCTGTATAACCCACCCAAATCTAACTCTCTCTGCACATGTTATATCTGCCCCCCCCCCCCTCCCTGCAGTGCACATGGTTTTGCCCAACTGCTAACAAATTTGCTGCTACGATCAGGTCTGAATTACTCCCCATGAAAGTTACCAACTGCTGACATTTATTTTTTGCAGCCACTGTCTCATTAGTCCCCAGGTTCCAGATTACGTGTGATGCTGCCTTGAGGTCCATTGCGGATCTACCATGAAACTAATGAAGCATAAGCTTTAGGGCCCCTAATCCCAGAAGGACCCTGAAGCAACTTTTTTTTTTAATGAGTGAATTTTTCAACAAAATCGATGGAGTTTTTTTTAAAGTGTGTGTTAGTAAAATAAGGATATTTTAGTGACAGAATCATCATTCATCTCGCTTGTGTATGTTAACACCAAAAATCAGATTTTCACCTCTTGTTTTTATGTACTGTATGGTTACAGCTCATCACCAATATCACCATGACAAACAGGCTTCTAATACAGCGTAGCGGCTATTACAGCTTGGATGCGCAACGCTTAGTACAGCGGGAGCTGCTAGACGTTGTAGTCCCAACAGCCTGCAGAACATCTATTTGTGACATTCTCAGGAATGGCTGAGCCTGAGAAGTAGAGATGTGCACTTGAAATTTTTCGGGTTTTGTGTTTTGGTTTTGGGTTCGGTTCCGCGGCCGTGTTTTGGGTTCGACCGCGTTTTGGCAAAACCTCACCGAATTTTTTTTGTCGGATTCGGGTGTTTTTTTTTCAAAAAACCCTAAAAAACAGCTTAAATCATAGAATTTGGGGGTCATTTTGATCCCAAAGTATTATTAACCTCAAAAACCATAATTTCCACTCATTTTCAGTCTATTCTGAACACCTCACAATATTATTTTTAGTCCTAAAATTTGCACCGAGGTCGCTGGATGATAAAGCTAAGCGACCCAAGTGGCCGACACAAACACCTGGCCCATCTAGGAGTGGCACTGCAGTGTCACGCAGGATGGCCCTTCCAAAAAACACTCCCCAAACAGCAGCACATGACGCAAAGAAAAAAAGAGGCGCAATGAGGTAGCTGTGTGAGTAAGCTAAGCGACCCTAGTGGCCGACACAAACACCTGGCCCATCTAGGAGTGGCACTGCAGTGTCACGCAGGATGGCCCTTCCAAAAAACACTCCCCAAACAGCACATGACGCAAAGAAAAGAAGAGGCGCAATGAGGTAGCTGTGTGAGTAAGCTAAGCGACCCTAGTGGCCGACACAAACACCTGGCCCATCTAGGAGTGGCACTGCAGTGTCACGCAGGATGGCCCTTCCAAAAAACACTCCCCAAACAGCGCATGACGCAAAGAAAAAAAGAGGCGCAATGAGGTAGCTGTGTGAGTAAGATAAGCGACCCTAGTGGCCGACACAAACATCTGGCCCATCTAGGAGTGGCACTGCAGTGTCACGCAGGATGGCCCCTCCAAAAAACACTCCCCAAACAGCACAAGACGCAAAGAAAAAAAGAGGCGCAATGAGGTAGCTGTGTGAGTAAGCTAAGCGACCCTAGTGGCCGACACAAACACCTGGCCCATCTAGGAGTGGCACTGCAGTGTCACGCAGGATGGCCCTTCAAAAAAATACTCCCCAAACAGCACATGACGCAAAGAAAAATTAAAGAAAAAAGAGGTGCAAGATGGAATTGTCCTTGGGCCCTCCCACCCACCCTTATGTTGTATAAACAGGACATGCACACTTTAACCAACCCATCATTTCAGTGACAGGGTCTGCCACACGACTGTGACTGAAATGACGGGTTGGTTTGGACCCCCAACAAAAAAGAAGCAATTAATCTCTCCTTGCACAAACTGGCTCTACAGAGGCAAGATGTCCACCTCATCATCATCCTCCGATATATCACCGTGTACATCCCCCTCCTCACAGATTATCAATTCGTCCCCACTGGAATCCACCATCTCAGCTCCCTGTGTACTTTGTGGAGGCAATTGCTGCTGGTCAATGTCTCCACGGAGGAATTGATTATAATTCATTTTAATGAACATCATCTTCTCCACATTTTCTGGAAGTAACCTCGTACGCCGATTGCTGACAAGGTGAGCGGCGGCACTAAACACTCTTTCGGAGTACACACTTGTGGGAGGGCAACTTAGGTAGAATAAAGCCAGTTTGTGCAAGGGCCTCCAAATTGCCTCTTTTTCCTGCCAGTATAAGTACGGACTGTCTGACGTGCCTACTTGGATGCGGTCACTCATATAATCCTCCACCATTCTTTCAATGGGGAGAGAATCATATGCAGTGCCAGTAGACGACATGTCCGTAATCGTTGGCAGGTCCTTCAGTCCGGACCAGATGTCAGCATCAGCAGTCGCTCCAGACTGCCCTGCATCACCGCCAGCGGGTGGGCTCGGAATTCTGAGCCTTTTCCTCGCACCCCCAGTTGCGGGAGAATGTGAAGGAGGAGATGTTGACAGGTCGCGTTCCGCTTGACTTGACAATTTTCTCACCAGCAGGTCTTTGAACCCCAGCAGACTTGTGTCTGCCGGAAAGAGAGATCCAAGGTAGGTTTTAAATCTAGGATCGAGCACGGTGGCCAAAATGTAGTGCTCTGATTTCAACAGATTGACCACCCGTGAATCCTTGTTAAGCGAATTAAGGGCTCCATCCACAAGTCCCACATGCCTAGCGGAATCGCTCTGTGTTAGCTCCTCCTTCAATGTCTCCAGCTTCTTCTGCAAAAGCCTGATGAGGGGAATGACCTGACTCAGGCTGGCAGTGTCTGAACTGACTTCACGTGTGGCAAGTTCAAAGGGCAGCAGAACCTTGCACAACGTTGAAATCATTCTCCACTGCGCTTGAGACAGGTGCATTCCACCTCCTATATCGTGCTCAATTGTATAGGCTTGAATGGCCTTTTGCTGCTCCTCCAACCTCTGAAGCATATATAGGGTTGAATTCCACCTCGTTACCACTTCTTGCTTCAGATGATGGCAGGTTCAGGCGTTTTTGGTGTTGCTCCAGTCTTCTGTACGTGGTGCCTGTACGCCGAAAGTGTCCCGCAATTCTTCTGGCCACCGACAGCATCTCTTGCACGCCCCTCTCGTTTTTTAAATAATTCTGCACCACCAAATTCAAGGTATGTGCAAAACATGGGACGTGCTGGAATTTGCCCATATTTAATGCACACACAATATTGCTGGCGTTGTCCGATGCCACAAATCCACAGGAGATTCCAATTGGGGTAAGCCATTCCGCGATGATCTTCCTTAGTTGCCGTAAGAGGTTTTCAGCTGTGTGCGTATTCTGGAAACCGGTGATACAAAGCGTAGCCTGCCTAGGAAAGAGTTGGCGTTTGCGAAATGCTGCTACTGGTGCCGCCGCTGCTGTTCTTGCGGCGGGAGTCCATACATCTACCCAGTGGGCTGTCACAGTCATATAGTCCTGACCCTGCCCTGCTCCACTTGTCCACATGTCCGTGGTTAAGTGGACATTGGGTACAGCTGCATTTTTTAGGACACTGGTGAGTCTTTTTCTGAGGTCTGTGTACATTTTCGGTATCGCCTGCCTAGAGAAATGGAACCTAGATGGTATTTGGTACCGGGGACACAGTACCTCCAACAAGTCTCTAGTTGGCTCTGCAGTAATGATGGATACCGGAACCACGTTTATCACCACCCAGGATGCCAAGGCCTCAGTTATCCGCTTTGCAGCAGGATGACTGCTGTGATATTTCATCTTCCTCGCAAAGGACTGTTGGACAGTCAATTGCTTGGTGGAAGTAGTAAAAGTGGTCTTACGACTTCCCCTCTGGGATGACCATCGACTCCCAGCAGCAACAACAGCAGCGCCAGCAGCAGTAGGCGCTACACGCAAGGATGCATCGGAGGAATCCCAGGCAGGAGAGGACTCGTCAGAATTGCCAGTGACATGGCCTGCAGGACTATTGGCATTCCTGGGGAAGGAGGAAATTGACACTGAGGGAGTTGGTGGGGTGGTTTGCGTGAGCTTGGTTACAAGAGGAAGGGATTTACTGGTCAGTGGACTGCTTCCGCTGTCGCCCAAAGTTTTTGAACTTGTCACTGACTTATTATGAATGCGCTGCAGGTGACGTATAAGGGAGGATGTTCCGAGGTGGTTAACGTCCTTACCCCTACTTATTACAGCTTGACAAAGGCAACACACGGCTTGACAAATGTTGTCCGCATTTCTGTTGAAATACTTCCACACCGAAGAGCTGATTTTTTTTGGTATTTTCACCAGGCATGTCAATGGCCCTATTCCTCCCACGGACAACAGGTGTCTCCCCGGGTGCCTGACTTAAACAAACCACCTCACCATCAGAATCCTCCTTGTCAATTTCCTCCCCAGCGCCAGCAACACCCATATCCTCCTCATCCTGGTGTACTTCAACACTGACATCTTCAATCTGACTATCAGGAACTGGACTGCGGGTGCTCCTTCCAGCACTTGCAGGGGGCGTGCAAATGGTGGAAGGCGCATGCTCTTCACGTCCAGTGTTGGGAAGGTCAGGCATCGCAACCGACACAATTGGACTCTCCTTGTGGATTTGGGATTTCGAAGAACGCACAGTTCTTTGCTGTGCTTTTGCCAGCTTGAGTCTTTTCTTTTTTCTAGCGAGAGGCTGAGTGCTTCCATCCTCATGTGAAGCTGAACCACTAGCCATGAACATAGGCCAGGGCCTCAGCCGTTCCTTGCCACTCCGTGTGGTAAATGGCATATTGGCAAGTTTACGCTTCTCCTCCGACAATTTTATTTTAGATTTTTGAGTCCTTTTTTTACTGATATTTGGTGTTTTGGATTTTACATGCCCTGTACTATGACATTGGGCATCGGCCTTGGCAGACGACGTTGCTGGCATTTCATCGTCTCGGCCATGACTAGTGGCAGCAGCTTCAGCACGAGGTAAAGTCGATCTTGATCTTTCCCTATTTTTGGAACCTCAACATTTTTGTTCTCCATATTTTAATTAGAGATGAGCGCCTGAAATTTTTCGGGTTTTGTGTTTTGGTTTTGGGTTCGGTTCCGCGGCCGTGTTTTGGGTTCGAACGCGTTTTGGCAAAACCTCACCGAATTATTTTTGTCGGATTCGGGTGTGTTTTGGATTCGGGTGTTTTTTTCCAAAAACACTAAAAAACAGCTTAAATCATAGAATTTGGGGGTCATTTTGATCCCAAAGTATTATTAACCTCAAAAACCATAATTTACACTCATTTTCAGTCTATTCTGAATACCTCACACCTCACAATATTATTTTTAGTCCTAAAATTTGCACCGAGGTCGCTGTGTGAGTAAGATAAGCGACCCTAGTGGCCGACACAAACACCGGGCCCATCTAGGAGTGGCACTGCAGTGTCACGCAGGATGTCCCTTCCAAAAAACCCTCCCCAAACAGCACATGACGCAAAGAAAAAAAGAGGCGCAATGAGGTAGCTGTGTGAGTAAGATTAGCGACCCTAGTGGCCGACACAAACACCGGGCCCATCTAGGAGTGGCACTGCAGTGTCACGCAGGATGGCCCTTCCAAAAAACCCTCCCCAAACAGCACATGACGCAAAGAAAAAAAGAGGCGCAATGAGGTAGCTGACTGTGTGAGTAAGATTAGCGACCCTAGTGGCCGACACAAACACCGGGCACATCTAGGAGTGGCACTGCAGTGTCACGCAGGATGTCCCTTCCAAAAAACCCTCCCCAAACAGCACATGACGCAAAGAAAAAAAGAGGCGCAATGAGGTAGCTGTGTGAGTAAGATTAGCGACCCTAGTGGCCGACACAAACACCGGGCACATCTAGGAGTGGCACTGCAGTGTCACGCAGGATGTCCCTTCCAAAAAAACCTCCCCAAACAGCACATGACGCAAAGAAAAAAAGAGGCGCAATGAGGTAGCTGTGTGAGTAAGATTAGCGACCCTAGTGGCCGACACAAACACCGGGCCCATCTAGGAGTGGCACTGCAGTGTCACGCAGGATGTCCCTTCCAAAAAACCCTCCCCAATCAGCACATGATGCAAAGAAAAAGAAAAGAAAAAAGAGGTGCAAGATGGAATTATCCTTGGGCCCTCCCACCCACCCTTATGTTGTATAAACAAAACAGGACATGCACACTTTAACCAACCCATCATTTCAGTGACAGGGTCTGCCACACGACTGTGACTGATATGACGGGTTGGTTTGGACCCCCCCCAAAAAAGAAGCAATTAATCTCTCCTTGCACAAACTGGCTCTACAGAGGCAAGATGTCCACCTCATCTTCACCCTCCGATATATCACCGTGTACATCCCCCTCCTCACAGATTATCAATTCGTCCCCACTGGAATCCACCATCTCAGCTCCCTGTGTACTTTGTGGAGGCAATTGCTGCTGGTCAATGTCTCCGCGGAGGAATTGATTATAATTCATTTTAATGAACATCATCTTCTCCACATTTTCTGGATGTAACCTCGTACGCCGATTGCTGACAAGGTGAGCGGCGGCACTAAACACTCTTTCGGAGTACACACTTGTGGGAGGGCAACTTAGGTAGAATAAAGCCAGTTTGTGCAAGGGCCTCCAAATTGCCTCTTTTTCCTGCCAGTATAAGTACGGACTGTGTGACGTGCCTACTTGGATGCGGTCACTCATATAATCCTCCACCATTCTATCAATGTTGAGAGAATCATATGCAGTGACAGTAGACGACATGTCCGTAATCGTTGTCAGGTCCTTCAGTCCGGACCAGATGTCAGCATCAGCAGTCGCTCCAGACTGCCCTGCATCACCGCCAGCGGGTGGGCTCGGAATTCTGAGCCTTTTCCTCGCACCCCCAGTTGCGGGAGAATGTGAAGGAGGAGATGTTGACAGGTCGCGTTCCGCTTGACTTGACAATTTTGTCACCAGCAGGTCTTTCAACCCCAGCAGACCTGTGTCTGCCGGAAAGAGAGATCCAAGGTAGGCTTTAAATCTAGGATCGAGCACGGTGGCCAAAATGTAGTGCTCTGATTTCAACAGATTGACCACCCGTGAATCCTTGTTAAGCGAATTAAGGGCTGCATCCACAAGTCCCACATGCCTAGCGGAATCGCTCCGTGTTAGCTCCTTCTTCAATGCCTCCAGCTTCTTCTGCAAAAGCCTGATGAGGGGAATGACCTGACTCAGGCTGGCAGTGTCTGAACTGACTTCACGTGTGGCAAGTTCAAAGGGCATCAGAACCTTGCACAACGTTGAAATCATTCTCCACTGCACTTGAGACAGGTGCATTCCATCTCCTATATCGTGCTCAATTGTATAGGCTTGAATGGCCTTTTGCTGCTCCTCCAACCTCTGAAGCATATAGAGGGTTGAATTCCACCTCGTTACCACTTCTTGCTTCAGATGATGGCAGGGCAGGTTCAGTAGTTTTTGGTGGTGCTCCAGTCTTCTGTACGTGGTGCCTGTACGCCGAAAGTGTCCCGCAATTTTTCTGGCCACCGACAGCATCTCTTGCACGCCCCTGTCATTTTTTAAAAAATTCTGCACCACCAAATTCAAGGTATGTGCAAAACATGGGACGTGCTGGAATTTGCCCATATTTAATGCACACACAATATTGCTGGCGTTGTCCGATGCCACAAATCCACAGGAGAGTCCAATTGGGGTAAGCCATTCCGCGATGATCTTCCTCAGTTGCCGTAAGAGGTTTTCAGCTGTGTGCGTATTCTGGAAAGCGGTGATACAAAGCGTAGCCTGCCTAGGAAAGAGTTGGCGTTTGCGAGATGCTGCTACTGGTGCCGCCGCTGCTGTTCTTGCGGCGGGAGTCCATACATCTACCCAGTGGGCTGTCACAGTCATATAGTCCTGACCCTGCCCTGCTCCACTTGTCCACATGTCCGTGGTTAAGTGGACATTGGGTACAACTGCGTTTTTTAGGACACTGGTGAGTCTTTTTCTGACGTCCGTGTACATTCTCGGTATCGCCTGCCTAGAGAAGTGGAACCTAGATGGTATTTGGTAACGGGGGCACACTGCCTCAATAAATTGTCTAGTTCCCTGTGAACTAACGGCGGATACCGGACGCACGTCTAACACCAACATAGTTGTCAAGGACTCAGTTATCCGCTTTGCAGTAGGATGACTGCTGTGATATTTCATCTTCCTCGCAAAGGACTGTTGAACAGTCAATTGCTTACTGGAAGTAGTACAAGTGGGCTTACAACTTCCCCTCTGGGATGACCATCGACTCCCAGCGGCAACAACAGCAGCGCCAGCAGCAGTAGGCGTTACACGCAAGGATGCATCGGAGGAATCCCAGGCAGGAGAGGACTCGTCAGACTTGCCAGTGACATGGCCTGCAGGACTATTGGCATTCCTGGTGAAGGAGGAAATTGACACTGAGGGAGTTGGTGGGGTGGTTTGCGTGAGCTTGGTTACAAGAGGAAGGGATTTACTGGTCAGTGGACTGCTTCCGCTGTCACCCAAAGTTTTTGAACTTGTCACTGACTTATTATGAATGCGCTGCAGGTGACGTATAAGGGAGGATGTTCCGAGGTGGTTAACGTCCTTACCCCTACTTATTACAGCTTGACAAAGGGAACACACGGCTTGACACCTGTTGTCCGCATTTCTGGTGAAATACCTCCACACCGAAGAGCTGATTTTTTTGGTATTTTCACCTGGCATGTCAACGGCCATATTCCTCCCACGGACAACAGGTGTCTCCCCGGGTGCCTGACTTAAACAAACCACCTCACCATCAGAATCCTCCTGGTCAATTTCCTCCCCAGCGCCAGCAACACCCATATCCTCCTCATCCTGGTGTACTTCAACACTGACATCTTCAATCTGACTATCAGGAACTGGACTGCGGGTGCTCCTTCCAGCACTTGCAGGGGGCATGCAAATAGTGGAAGGCGCATGCTCTTCACGTCCAGTGTTGGGAAGGTCAGGCATCGCAAACGACACAATTGGACTCTCCTTGTGGATTTGGGATTTCAAAGAACGCACAGTTCTTTGCGGTGCTTTTGCCAGCTTGAGTCTTTTCAGTTTTCTAGCGAGAGGCTGAGTGCTTCCATCCTCATGTGAAGCTGAACCACTAGCCATGAACATAGGCCAGGGCCTCAGCCGTTCCTTGCCACTCCGTGTGGTAAATGGCATATTGGCAAGTTTACGCTTCTCCGACGACAATTTTATTTTAGGTTTTGGAGTCCTTTTTTTTCAGATATTTGGTGTTTTGGATTTGACATGCTCTGTACTATGACATTGGGCATCGGCCTTGGCAGACGACGTTGCTGGCATTTCATCGTCTCGGCCATGACTAGTGGCAGCAGCTTCAGCACGAGGTGGAAGTGGATCTTGATCTTTCCCTAATTTTGGAACCTCAACTTTTTTGTTCTCCATATTTTATAGGCAGAACTAAAAGGCACCTCAGGTAAACAATGGAGATGGATGGATTGGATACTAGTATACAATTATGGACGGACTGCCACGGTTAGGTGGTATAAAAAAACCACGGTTAGGTGGTATATAATACAATTATGGATGGACGGACTGCCTGCCGAGTGCCGACACAGAGGTAGCCACAGCCGTGAACTACCGCACTGTACACTGGTTGATAAAGAGATAGTAGTATACTCGTAACAACTAGTATGACGACGGTATAAAGAATGAAAAAAAAACCACGGTTAGGTGGTATATATTATAATACAATTATGGTTGGACGGACTGCCTGCCGAGTGCCGACACAGAGGTAGCCACAGCCGTGAACTACCGCACTGTACACTGGTTGATAAAGAGATAGTAGTATACTCGTAACAACTAGTATGACGACGGTATAAAGAATGAAAAAAAAACCACGGTTAGGTGGTATATATTATAATACAATTATGGTTGGACGGACTGCCTGCCGAGTGCCGACACAGAGGTAGCCACAGCCGTGAACTACCGCACTGTACACTGGTTGATAAAGAGATAGTAGTATACTCGTAACAACTAGTATGACGACGGTATAAAGAATGAAAAAAAAAACCACGGTTAGGTGGTATATATTATAATACAATTATGGTTGGACGGACTGCCTGCCGAGTGCCGACACAGAGGTAGCCACAGCCGTGAACTACCGCACTGTACACTGGTTGATAAAGAGATAGTAGTATACTCGTAACAACTAGTATGACGACGGTATAAAGAATGAAAAAAAAACCACGGTTAGGTGGTATATAATACAATTATGGTTGGACGGACTGCCTGCCGAGTGCCGACACAGAGGTAGCCACAGCCGTGAACTACCGCACTGTACACTGGTTGATAAAGAGATAGTAGTATACTCGTAACAACTAGTATGACGACGGTATAAAGAATGAAAAAAAAACCACGGTTAGGTGGTATATATTATAATACAATTATGGTTGGACGGACTGCCTGCCGAGTGCCGACACAGAGGTAGCCACAGCCGTGAACTACCGCACTGTACACTGGTTGATAAAGAGATAGTAGTATACTCGTAACAACTAGTATGACGACGGTATAAAGAATGAAAAAAAAACCATGGTTAGGTGGTATATATTATAATACAATTATGGATGGACGGACTGCCTGCCGAGTGCCGACACAGAGGTAGCCACAGCCGTGAACTACCGCACTGTACACTGGTTGATAAAGAGATAGTAGTATACTCGTAACAACTAGTATGACGACGGTATAAAGAATGAAAAAAAAACCACGGTTAGGTGGTATATATTATAATACAATTATGGTTGGACGGACTGCCTGCCGAGTGCCGACACAGAGGTAGCCACAGCCGTGAACTACCGCACTGTACACTGGTTGATAAAGAGATAGTAGTATACTCGTAACAACTAGTATGACGACGGTATAAAGAATGAAAAAAAAACCACGGTTAGGTGGTATATAATACAATTATGGTTGGACGGACTGCCTGCCGAGTGCCGACACAGAGGTAGCCACAGCCGTGAACTACCGCACTGTACACTGGTTGATAAAGAGATAGTAGTATACTCGTAACAACTAGTATGACGACGGTATAAAGAATGAAAAAAAAACCACGGTTAGGTGGTATATATTATAATACAATTATGGTTGGACGGACTGCCTGCCGAGTGCCGACACAGAGGTAGCCACAGCCGTGAACTACCGCACTGTACACTGGTTGATAAAGAGATAGTAGTATACTCGTAACAACTAGTATGACGACGGTATAAAGAATGAAAAAAAAACCACGGTTAGGTGGTATATATTATAATACAATTATGGATGGACGGACTGCCTGCCGAGTGCCGACACAGAGGTAGCCACAGCCGTGAACTACCGCACTGTACACTGGTTGATAAAGAGATAGTAGTATACTCGTAACAACTAGTATGACGACGGTATAAAGAATGAAAAAAAAACCACGGTTAGGTGGTATATAATACAATTATGGTTGGACGGACTGCCTGCCGAGTGCCGACACAGAGGTAGCCACAGCCGTGAACTACCGCACTGTACACTGGTTGATAAAGAGATAGTAGTATACTCGTAACAACTAGTATGACGACGGTATAAAGAATGAAAAAAAAACCACGGTTAGGTGGTATATATTATAATACAATTATGGATGAACGGACTGCCTGCCGAGTGCCGACACAGAGGTAGCCACAGCCGTGAACTACCGCACTGTACTGTGTCTGCTGCTAATATAGACTGGTTGATAAAGAGATAGTATACAATACTACTAATATACTGGTGGTCAGGCACTGGTCACCACTAGTCACACTGGCAGTGGCACTCCTGCAGCAAAAGTGTGCACTGTTTAATTTTAATATAATATTATTTATCATGTACTCCTGGCTCCTGCTATAACAACCTGCAGTGCTCCCCAGTCTCCCCCACAATTATAAGCTTTATATACAATACATTGATGTGCAGCACACTGGGCTGAGCAGTGCACACAGACTGAGTCACTGTGTGACTGTGTATCGTTTTTTTCAGGCAGAGAACGGATATATTAAATAAAACAAACAACTGCACTGTCTCTGGTGGTCACTGGTCACTGTGGTCGTCAGTCACTAAACTCTGTCTGCACTCTCTTCTAATCTACAGTATCACAGCAATCTCTCTCTCTCTCTCTCTTCTAAATCTAATCTAAATGGAGAGGACGCCAGCCACGTCCTCTCCCTATCAATCTCAATGCACGTGTGAAAATGGCGGCGACGCGCGGCTCCTTATATAGAATCTGAGTCTCGCGAGAATCCGACAGCGTCATGATGACGTTCGGGCGCGCTCGGGTTAACCGAGCAAGGCGGGAAGATCCGAGTCGCTCGGACCCGTGAAAAAAAAAGTGAAGTTCGTGCGGGTTCGGATTCAAAGAAACCGAACCCGCTCATCTCTAATTTTAATAGGCACAACTAAAAGGCACCTCAGGTAAACAATGGAGATGGATGGATACTAGTATACTTATGGATGGACGAGCGACTGCCGACACAGAGGTAGCTACAGCCGTGGACTACCGTACTGTGTCTGCTGCTAATATAGACTGGATGATAATGAGATAAAAATAAAATATATATATATATATCACACTAGTACTGCAGCCGGACAGGTATATATATATTATGTAATGACGGACCTGCTGGACACTGTCTGTCAGCACTGCAGACTCCTAAAGTAAGCTACTAGTATCAAGAAGATAGAAAAAAAAACCACGGGTAGGTGGTATACAATTATGGATGGACGAGCGACTGCCGACACAGAGGTAGCTACAGCCGTGGACTATCGTACTGTGTCTGCTGCTAATATAGACTGGATGATAATGAGATAAAAATAAAAAATATATATATATCACACTAGTACTGCAGCCGGACAGGTATATATATATTATGTAATGACGGACCTGCTGGACACTGTCTGTCAGCACTGCAGACTCCTAAAGTAAGCTACTAGTATCAAGAAGATAGAGAAAAAAAACCATGGGTAGGTGGTATACAATTATGGATGGACCAGCGACTGCCAACACAGAGGTAGCTACAGCCGTGGACTACCGTACTGTGTCTGCTGCTAATATAGACTGGATGATAATGAGATAAAAATAAAATATATATATATATATCACACTAGTACTGCAGCCGGACAGGTATATATATATTATGTAATGACGGACCTGCTGGACACTGTCTGTCAGCACTGCAGACTCCTAAAGTAAGCTACTAGTATCAAGAAGATAGAAAAAAAAACCACGGGTAGGTGGTATACAATTATGGATGGACCAGCGACTGCCGACACAGAGGTAGCTACAGCCGTGGACTACCGTACTGTGTCTGCTGCTAATATAGACTGGATGATAATGAGATAAAAATAAAATATATATATATATATCACACTAGTACTGCAGCCGGACAGGTATATATATATTATGTAATGACGGACCTGCTGGACACTGTCTGTCAGCACTGCAGACTCCTAAAGTAAGCTACTAGTATCAAGAAGATAGAAAAAAAAACCACGGGTAGGTGGTATACAATTATGGATGGACCAGCGACTGCCGACACAGAGGTAGCTACAGCCGTGGACTACCGTACTGTGTCTGCTGCTAATATAGACTGGATGACAATGAGATAAAATTAAAATATATATATATATATATATATCACACTAGTACTGCAGCCGGACAGGTATATATATATTATGTAATGACGGACCTGCTGGACACTGTCTGTCAGCACTGCAGACTCCTAAAGTAAGCTACTAGTATCAAGAAGATAGAAAAAAAAAACCACAGGTAGGTGGTATACAATTATGGATGGACCAGCGACTGCCGACACAGAGGTAGCTACAGCCGTGGACTACCGTACTGTGTCTGCTGCTAGTATAGACTGGATGATAATGAGATAAAAATAAAATATATATATATATATATCACACTAGTACTGCAGCCGGACAGGTATATATATATTATGTAATGACGGACCTGCTGGACACTGTCTGTCAGCACTGCAGACTCCTAAAGTAAGCTACTAGTATCAAGAAGATAGAAAAAAAAAACCATGGGTAGGTGGTATACAATTATGGATGGACCAGCGACTGCCGACACAGAGGTAGCTACAGCCGTGGACTACCGTACTGTGTCTGCTGCTAATATAGACTGGATGATAATGAGATAAAATTAAAATATATATATATATATATATCACACTAGTACTGCAGCCGGACAGGTATATATATTATGTAATGACGGACCTGCTGGACACTGTCTGCAGAATGCGTTTATAAAAACACCACACGACGAGTGTTTAACTTTTTCAGGCAGACAATCACAATATACTGGTGGTCAGCAGACAATCACAATATACTGGTGGTCAGTGGTCAGTCACACTGGCAGTGGCACTCTGGCAGCAAAAGTGTGCACTGTACTTAAAATATACTCCTGCTATAACTGCTCCTCAGTCTCCCCCACAATTAAGCTGTGTGAGCAGTGAGCACTCAGCACAGTCAGATAATGATATACAATATTACATATGATGCAGCACACTGGGCTGAGCACAGATATGGTATGTGACTGTGTCACACTGTGTATCGTTTTTTTTTCAGGCAGAGAACGGATTAATTAAACTGGTGGTGGTCACTGGTCACTGGTCACACTATCAGCAAGTAGTACTCCGTCCTAAGCAGACAATCACAATATACTGGTGGTCAGTGTGGTCACTGGTCAGTCACACTGGCAGTGTGGCACTCTGGCAGCAAAAGTGTGCACTGTACTTAAAATATATTATTTATTTATGTACTCCTGCTCTAACTGCTCCCCAGTCTCCCCCACAATTAAGCTGTGTGAGCAGTGAGCACTCAGCACAGTCAGATATACAGTATTACATATGATGATGCAGCACACTGAGGCTGAGCACAGATATGGTATGTGACTGTGTCACACTGTGTATCGTTTTTTTTCAGGCAGAGAACGGATTAATTAAACTGGTGGTCAATGGTCACACTATCAGCAAGTAGTAGTACTCCAGTCCTAATATGCTCCCCAAAATTAGTAAATACCAAATAGTATCTCTAACTCTCTACTCTCTTCTCTATAAACGGAGAGGACGCCAGCCACGTCCTCTCCCTATCAATCTCAATGCACGTGTGAAAATGGTGGCGACGCGCGGCTCCTTATATAGAATCCGAGTCTCGCGATAGAATCCGAGCCTCGCGAGAATCCGACAGCGGGATGATGACGTTCGGGCGCGCTCGGGTTAGCCGAGCAAGGCGGGAAGGTTCGAACCTGCCTCGGACCCGTGTAAAAAGGCTGAAGTTCGGGGGGGTTCGGTTTCCGAGAAACCGAACCCGCTCATCACTACTGAGAAGGATCATCCCAGAAAGGAGGCTGGGAGCAATGAAAGGTGAGAGGGAGCCTGGGACAAGGATGCTTCTAATGAGGTCATTTTCCTGGTGCTGAGCACACCTTGGAAGGTCCTTTGGACCTTGTTGGATGTTGCCCTATTGCTGCTGGTTACGAAATGGTCCCCATAACAGTTCAAGCTTCAGGGTCCCAAAAATGTTGGTCCGCCACTGCCAGTAGTGCTAGCTGTAACATAACTGATCTCAAAAATGAAATTCACTATCTTAGCCAGGTATCACTGGCTTAGGCACTGTGTTTGGACAGTGGACAGTGTCACAACTCTACTACACTCTCCTTAACTTCATACAAACTCTACAATGATTTCCAGACATTTCGGTATGCTGAAGTGTCCAAAAATGTAGAGCAGAATGTTATGACTAATAAGAAAATCCATCAACAGTGCCTGAGCTGGTGCCACCTGGGTTGCCTGGTGAACGTATAAATTATGTGTAATAATGTGTGAATTATGGGAACTGTACAATAGAAGCAAATAAACAGGAGAAACCAAAGTACTAACTATTAGTTTATTAATATATTTTGGAATGGTTTGAGATGGAGAAAAGTGAGAGTCTTCATTAAGAACTAAGAGGTTGGTGTATCAAGCAGTGAAATTATTTGAGACATGGACCAGTAGAGAAGTATCCCAAGCAACCAATCATCTTTGATGTAGCCCATGTCAAGTACAGGCTATGAAATGATAGGTAGCAGCTGATTAGTTTCTATGGGCAACTTTCCGACTGGTCCACTTCTCCATCCCTCCTCTTTTTTATTAAAACTCCAATAAATTCTGACATGGTTATTTGCTATGATGCCAGTATCTACTATAACATCAATAATCCCCATTTATATTTTATTGTATACATTTAGAGTAAAGTATTTTAAATAAATCACAATTTAATCCCATAAAATGAAAGAAATTATATTACGAGATCAATGGAAGATTGCATTTGTGCAATTACAAGATCTAAAAAGTCAGATAAGAAAGAAGAGAGCTATAAGGTGAGGCATACGGTATTCTAATAGGGAAAAGCCCAAGAATAGTAGAAAGTATAAAAGCAAAGAAAACAGTAAGTGAGGAAACTCAGCAAACACTATTAATAAACATTTAAAACATTATGTATACATCGAGCACATTATTTTTAATGATCACACCAGTGACACCCAAGGAGAAACGATGAGTCATTTAAAATAGAATGATACATTCTAATTATACTAACATGTCTCAGCTTATTACCCTCTAATGCTGTCTTTCAAGTTTATTGAGCTTATAATTTAGAACCACAACCTCTATATAGTATGTTGGTTGCTTTATTCCATTTCTTATTATATAATAAATATTATTTAAAAGACAAATGGTAGTAATTTATTCACATTATTAAAGAAAAGACAGAAAGTGAGTTAGTTAAGGTTGCCCGTACAGCATCAGAATATCACATCACAAATTACATCATGAGTGATGTCACTGATGACACTTGTGAAATTCAAAACATTTAGTGACATCACCCAAACACTTTTGACATCACCTTTATTCACCTTCATTAAATAACATTACATAGCACTTTACGTTCTCGTGTAAACAGTGATAATTAGTGTAATATGTACAGTGGCACTATTCATTTTGGGGCACGGTATTTCAGATGGAATTTGCTGCAACATTATTTAGTGCTTTTAGAAATTTCAAACTATTATTAAGAAATAAGATATACCTGTCAGTAAGAAAAAATTACAAAATGTAATTATCAGTTAACAAGGTTTATTACATTATTTCTGAATAAAACAAATTAAGTTGGTAAAGACATAAAGGGCGGTATTCAATTGTTTGAAAAGTCAGTTGGGTGTCTGTTTTTTCCTATCTAATAGACAGGAAAAAACAGACACCCAACCGACTTTTCAAACAATTGAATATCCCCCAAAGGATTAATTAGGATAAAACATATTTATAGAATATGTCCATATAGATCTATTGTACTTATACACAGTTTACCAGGGCTACTGTTAAGGAATAATGATTGGTCGGAGATCAGTATGATTTGCCGGCGCATGGGATCCCGGCGGTTGTAATACCAATGCCGGGATCCCGATGTTTGAGAAGCCGACAGAGGTGAGTAAGGGGTGTTCCCCCCTCTCCCCAACCCCCTAACCCTCCCTACCTGCAGCCTAACCCTAATCTCCCCCCTTGTTGCCTAACCCTAACCACCCCCTGTAGGTGCCTAAACTTAACCCCCTGTCGCCACTGCCTAAACCTAACCCTCCCCCTTCCCTGCAGCCTAACCCTAACCCCCCCAGGATGCAGGCTAACCCTAACCCTCCCCCCCACAGCCTAAACCTAACTTCCCCCCACCAGCGGCTTACCTGACTTACGGCGCAGTGTCTCCTTGTTCTGGCTGTCGGTATTCCGGCGCCAGGATGGTGTACCCATTGTGGATGCCGGTGTCGGCATTCAGAATAGGGTCGGTATTCCGGCGTCGGTATTCTGACTGCCGGGATCCTGACTGCATCCCATTGGCCACCCCTTTCAATTTTGTAATTGAAAAAAGTAATTAGTAAATGTTTATAATAGTTAGGTTTATATTACGTGGATTTACAATCTATTTGTAAAATAATAAATCTAAAACAAGTAGCCATGTATGATAGAACTTGATAAGAATCTAATCATTATAAAATGTATGTTAAGCTTTATCCTAATTAATTAATAAGATCTCTGTTTTATAGGTTTAATGTTATCAGGTTGTGTGAATCACCAACCACACTTTCATACCTTGGGCAGAAGATTGGACAAGGCGATTGATATATGGGTAAAAGGTCAGTTTAAAAATCCCACAATCTGCTTTGGTGGAACAAGCTGGGCTTCAGATGGGACAATATCCTGGGTTGTGTTCCATTTGGTAAAGGTCATTTTTTAAAGTCTGATATTATTTTGATTATATCACTTTCTTGTGTACTATCAAGTAATTAGTGTCCCAAATAAAAGTTTATTTTCAGATGGTCCATAATAATGTCTAGGGCTAATTGGTTAGCCACAAAGAGTACAGCCTTAGGACAAGTCTCTCATCTAGATCAAAAGTTCTATATCCAATTTTATTTCCACCTTAGGTGGCATTACTTATACTGTAGACATATGAATTTAGAAGTTAGCACATTAAAGGCCATATTTATCAATGAATGTTAATACCAATGGCATATTTCGTTTAGTATCACCGCGATAGCAAATAATATGCATCTGGTATTCAGCATTACTTACCTTTCTGGCGAGGTCCAGTTATGTCTCCCTCCTCAGCGGAGTCTTCCTTTCTGCTGCTGGCCCCAACACTGCCGGCGACAGGCCACTGTGTCATACGCATGTGGGACATCCAGTCTGTGTATATGCATGACAGTTACAACCGCCAGAGACCCAGCAATGCCTGGAAGGTATTGAAAAATCCAGAAAAAAAGTTCTGGGTCCCCTTTGTCAGCAGTGGGGACCATGCCGCATCTATAGATGGTGAGAAAGGTACAGGGGCAAATAGTTTTAAACTTATACCCCTTTCACATCGCACAAATAACCCGGTATCGACACGGCATATTGCCGTGTCGACACGGGTCAGTGTGCGATGTGAAAGCATATTCGGCGAATTAGCGGGTCGCCTGACCCAGTAATTCAACCCGGTATAAAAGAAGGATTATACCCGGGTTGAATACCGGGTCAGGTGCAGTGTGAATGGGAGCCGCGTCGATGCGACATGGTTCCCAATCACAGCATAGGGAGAGGCGGCGCAAGAGATGAGCTCATCTCCCAGCGCCGCCTCCACCCCCGCCCCTGCTGCTGCTGCACCCTCCCGCTGCTATGGCAACCGACCCGGTATATTGCCGGGTCGGAAAGCCAGCAGAGGGGAGCAAATGCCGGATCCCACCCGGCAAGGACACGTTTCTTTTACCGGGTGGGATCCGGCATTTGCGATCTGAATGCGGTATTAGTTTACCGCTGTTTGTTGAATACTGAAAGTATGGTATAACCCCTTTAGCAAGTGCTAAAGGAGTTATGTATCGTTGATAAATGGGGCCCTATGTATGTTAGTTGAGTTAGTAAGGGTCATGTACTGTATCTGATATAGGTACAGTATGAATGTACAGCAATTAATATAGGCCTGCAAGCAGGGCCACTTTAAGAGAGGAGGAGGCCCGTGTGTAGCTTCCTCCATTCGGGCCCCCTCCTCTCTGCCCGGAGCGCTGTAGAGTCTGAGCACTAGAGGGCTCAGACTCTACTGCACATGCGCAGATCTCCAGGAAAATGGCGCGGTGACCATTTTCCCTGAGATTTCTCTACTGCGCATGCGCAGATCTCCGTGAAAATGGCCGCTGAGCCATTTTCACGGTGTTCTAACAGAGCTGCGGATGCCGGCGCTGGACTTCGGAGGGTGAGTATTTTAAAAATGGATGCAGTGTGTGCGGAGGGGGCCCCTTCTGGACTCAGGGGCCCGTGTGCACCACACACTGCACCCATTATAGAAACGCCAGTGCCTGCAAGCAGCATTAGAAAGAACTTTAGCTTTGGTGGATGGGACTGCTCCCTATTAACACATTAATACTGTAGGTTGCAGCATGGAGAAATTGAGATTTAGGGGTAGAATGATCAAATATTAGCAAGAGATACAATGGAGACGTTGCTTCTAGCAACCAAGCATCTTCTGTCATTTCTTTTCACAATCTGTGACATGGTAGTTAGGAGCTGATTGGGTGGTACTTTACCTCTCTTTCATTTATCTCTCTCCAATATTTGATACATCTCTCTCCCTTAGGGGTCTATTTACTAAGCCTTGGCTGGAGATAAAGTGGACGGAGATAAAGTACCAGCCAATCAGCTCCTAACTGTCATTTTTCAAACCCAGCCTGTGACATGGCATTTAGACAGTGATTGGCTGGTCCTTTATCTCCATCCACTTTATTTCCATCAAAGGCTTAGTAAATAGACCCCTTATTAATGTTCATCTTATACCTTAAGTTTGAATACGATGAATCATAAATTCGCGTGTGATGATTTTAAGTTGAACTAATAAAAGAACCTTGGTGACCCTTCTTACCTACACATGAGTCCTTTTCATTACTTATCCATTAGAATCTGTATTTAAGGTTACGACAAACCCATTACTTAGTCTACTGCCATCCTCTAGAAAAAGGTTCATTTATATTAAAATAAATGAAAAATAATTCATACTTTATAAATATGATATTGTATGTGGCAGCGCTTCAGTCTATGGGCGGGATGTATTAAGATACATCGCCACCCCCACCGCACATCGCAGCGATGTTGATCGCATATGTACTAACATATGCGATCAATATCGCAATGCGGTGGCGAATGCCCCCCGCGATACCTGTGAGGTGATGTGCAGGGGTCTCCGTCACCTCCCCGGGCTCTACACCTGCTCCCCTACCGGAAAGCAGGCAGCAGGCTGTCCCCAGCGCCTCCTCCTCCCCCTGCAGCCGGAAGGACCTCCGGCTGCGTTGCTAGGGGGAGGAGGAAATTACCTTCCGGGTCCAGGCGCCCTGGAGGAAGGTATGCTGGGGGGGGAGGCGTCTGCGGTGGGGGGCGGCAGAGGCGGCGGGTTGCGTCGGCCGGTGAAAAGACGCCCATAGGCTTCTATAGGGTATCGCCATCCAGAGATAGCGATACCCTCATCTGCGAAAACGCGGCGGTCGGCTGATAGTACATTTGAAAATGCTGTAAAACCCCCGAAAACGGGGGTTTTACCGCATTTTTCCTTTAGTACATCCCGCCCTGAGGGTGATAGCAAACTTTTTGTTGCCAATAATAATACACATGAGTAGCAGTGATGTGCGGTCAGGGGAGGCAGAGCCAGTACACTCCAGAGTTTTGACTATAAAAGTGATTACAGTAATACAAAGAAGATATTATAACTTATAAATATCATCTTTGTATTATTCATATCATCTTTGTATTATTCTAATCATTTTTATAGCCAAAATACACCAAATTATACAGTATACAGTAAAGCAGCATACACATGGTGCAATATAACTACCAATATGGACTATACAGTCCATATTGGTAGAAAACATAGTGCATATCGCGCCGTGTGTATACAGCTTGCGATGCCGATGCGCGGTCCCACGGGGTCGGCATCACAAGGAAAAATAGACTGTGCAGGCAGGCTAATATTACATGTATCGGACGGTCATGCCTCCGGCCAGATCAAATAGTCAATATCAGTCGTAGCCTGCATCACACCGTGTATATGCAGTTTATGTGTGTGTGTATAAATCTGTCATTGACCTTACAGCACCTCACTGCTGAGCAGTGTACAGTATATTTGGCCTGTTTCATGTTTGTAAATCAATAAAAAAAAAGCTATTAACTTTATTTTCTGGAACATACCATGTTGCCATGCAAGGAGAGAAGACACATTTATATTTTTTTCTGTGCAGGGTAAATACTGGCTGCTTTTGCACGTTAGACAGCTTTATCTTATACACTGCAGTTTACATTTTAATTTGAACACACCGTGCCCAAATCTAAATCTCTCTGCACATTACATCTGCCCCACCTGCAGTGCATGAGTGAGATAGTGTCACCTTTGCTTTCCGATGTCTCGGTGTACACAAACTTTGTGTCATGTACAAAATCATTAAAAATATCACACAAACTAACTTTCAGGCTATGTGTATAAGCGGTATATGAAACATACAGTAAATGCATTTCATGTTTAGACTTAGGTCCCATCCCCAAGATATATCATTATGGTATGCAAATATTTCAAAATATGGAAAAATCCCAAATCCAAAATACTTGTGGTCCCAAGCATTTCAGATATGGGATACTCAAACTGAATTATGGATTATATTTGGCCCAATTTATATATAAATCGAGAAGTGTACTGGTTGGACCATCTAGACCCACCTTTGCAAACCCAAGGTATGACGGTATGATCTTAATCCAGTGTGCTTTGCAGTTGAGGTCCAGTGTGTTTGTTATATTCCATGCTATGTAAAAAAGTATCATAGTTTAGGAAAAACTTTGTATTTTGAGCAAAACAAAACATCAATATTCAAATTTTTTGCAATTCCGAAACTTATGTTTCAAGCAACATTGAAATACAGATACTGAAACATCAAATACAATCACATCTCAGGTATGAAGGTTGATATTGCATGAATGATTGTTAAACCACATCCAAACAGCCTTAAATAGACAAGATGGACAAGTGCTAAGACAACACTAGGAACATTGGGTAGTACGTAGAACCAAAATAGAAAAGGAAAAGAATACTGTATATGGGCCCTCATTCCGAGTTGTTCGCTCGCTAGCTGATATTAGCAGCATTGCACGCGCTAAGCCGCCGCCCTCTGGGAGTGAATCTTAGTTTAGCAGAATAGCGAACGAAAGATTCGCAAAATAGCGAATAGAAAATTCTTATCAGTTTCTGAGTAGCTCGAGACTTACTCCTACACTGCGATCAGTTCAGTCCTTTTCGTTCCTGGTTTGACGTCACAAACACACCCAGCGTTCGCCCAGCCACTCCCCCGTTTCTCCAGACACTCCCGCATTTTTCCCTGAAACGCCTGCGTTTTTCCACACACTCCCATAAAACGACCAGTTTCCGCCCAGAAACACCCACTTCCTGTCAATCACACTACGATCAGCAGAACGATGAAAAAACCTCGTAACGCCGTGAGTAAAATACCAAACTTTTGAGCAAATATACTTGGCGCAGGCGCACTGCGAACATTGTGCATGCGCAGTTTGCGACTAATCGCTCCGAAGCTAAAGAAAATAACGAGCGAACAACTCGGAATGAGGGCCATATTGTAGCTCTATTTGTCAAACATACATATTTATTATCACACATATAATGAACACACATAAAATACATCGCTGGTGTGAATACATGAATACGTAATTAATTAATTAATAAAATAACTGATAAAATATACATATATCAATTATATAAAAAATCATTACTCCTAAATCCCAAACAGATTAGTGTGTTAATCGTAGAAAATTCTAAATCCACACAGATTTACAGTAACTTCTAATTTCCTTAGTCTGACAATTGGGAAAAACCATCATTACTGTAGTTGATATAATTGCAATCAAGGTTCAATAATTACATGTGTTTATTGGCTAATATAATGTACATTACTGTAGAAGCCATCCACATATTTGCAACAAGTTGTTTTTCCGGTATATGGAATGTTTTAATCTACTGTAACAACATTTCACACAAGTAACTGCAACAAGTTAACTTGATTGCACAGTCCACTAAGACAAATTAGGCCAAATTGTAAGAAAGTTTCCAACAGGCTACCTCACATGTAGCAAGTTCAGCATCATTGCTCTTTGAATTATGTCATATATATATATATATATATATGTAAAAGAGGGGTGGGGGTGCTAGCGACTAACAATGTCTATGAATTAAGGATATAAATATGAAGAATAAAAGGATATGTGTTTATATAAAAACAGGTAAGATATTTATTTATAAAATAAAGAAAATGTATAAAATTTTTTTTTTTTTAAAAGGACGGGCTTAGAAAATTTAGACGTATAATATAGCTAAAAAACACATACAATTAAAGCTGGAGACATACACAATAATTAAAATGCGTAATAATTCTTAAGATAAGAGAATAATGCTTATCTTAAAATGGAGAATCACTTAAGGTACACCCAACGCGTTTCGTCCATCAGACTTCATCAAGGGGCAATGGGCTACTGAACAAAAACTCTATTTATAGCATAGATAATTAACAACCTAACTATGACATCACTTCCTGTTAGGACTGCATATTAGCAGAATTTCATAAGTCACAATAAAATTTAAATATAGGCAAGTATCAAGAGTAGATGCTAAGACAACAATTTCACAGGGCTAAGTTTGGTGTGAAAACGAGCATTAGAACTTTAGATATAGATAAAATAAGTCCGGGGGCGCGTTTAGCATCATTTCCGCCCCGCTTCCTGTGTCTGCGCTTTACCACGGCGCATGCGCACCATGCCACACTTCCGGTAGCAGTGTCTGTGTTCGGGCGCTGTGCTGCCCCACTTCCGGCTTGTTCGTTCTATTATGCATTCCACACTTCCTGTTGCGGCGAAGCTCAACAGAATGCTTTCACTGAGGGGATGATCCATGTTGTCAATCATCCCGGCGGCCATCTTTTCGTAGCCATGGAGTTCTGGACATATTTCCATAATACATTCGGCTTTCGCAGAGGCAATATGAAATAATAAAAAAACAGATTAATGCATTGTAAGGATTTAGTTAATTTTACATGTCTATGATTAAGACATAAAAATAATGATAAAAGAGAGATGTTATTAATAGAAAAGGGTTAAAAATAAACAGATCATTTGTATAAGTTTTGTGTCTAGTGACATTTTTTCGGGGACAGGAGCTCAATTAAAACACATACTAATAATTACTTAGAGGTGTGCAACTCAAAATAGAGCATAATGAAGTAAATGGTGCTAAATAGCATGTAAGGATGCTCATAGCAGGCTGTAAGACATCATATGAGCTTCTAAAGGAATTAGGGAGGCTGTGGGAGTGTACAATTAGTGCCTCTTGGATTTATATTACAAGGGGATGTGCATAATATACCATGTGCTCTGTATATAGTGATAAATAATAACTAGCAGGTGGGAATATAATGATAATCTTATATATTCTGTAATAATATTAGTGATTTATATAATAAACAGTGAAGGATAGGTGCTAGTCGATAATGGTCTATAGTAATATTATGTATAAAATATAGTGATAAACGATACATGATAAGTGAGGAATTAATGCTACTTGGTCTTATTCTATAGTGATATTGTATGCATATATAGTGTAGGTTATTGCTAGGTTTTTACCTTAAATAGTGATAAATAAAAAATTCTTAAGTGAGCCGATGGACTATCCGTGTGTCAATATTGTATGTAGCAGATATGCTATAAGCCCACCATGGCCCACATTGTACAGTACCCAATCTTCTCAAGTGGTGCCCCGCTTGATACTGGTTGGGCCCTACACTGCTTAGCTTCCAAGATCGGGCGAGATTGGGCGTCAACCAGTGTGGTATGACTGTATCTCGTGGTGGAATGACTCAATCACACAGCAATCTGGTTTCATTAAAATAAAGCATATTGACATACTACATCGTACTTAGTGCTTTGACTATAGTTATATTTGAGTACATAAAGTGCCAAGTGCATAGTGATAAAATATAAAATATAAAATAACCGGGGGATACAGGTGAGGCAGCTACTTTTCACAGGAACGGTGCAATTTCGTAACCTTCGTTGAACCCCAAGGGGTGTGTAGTTTTCAGTTGGAAGATCCAGTACATCTCTCTCTGGGAGAGCTTCTTCGCTAGATCTCCTCCTTTCTCACCACTTGTAACATGTTCAATGGCCTTGAAGGACATCTCTTCCGGATTAGACTTGTGTTCCAGTTTAAAATGTCTATATAATAAATGAGTCTCTAGTTTGTTTTTGATACTGCGTACATGTTCTTGTATCCTAATTTTCAGAGTCCTCTTTGTTTTTCCCACGTATTTCTTGTGGCATGTGCACTCCAAGAGATATATGACCGATGTACTATTGCAATTCATAAACTCCTTGATTTTGAATTCCCGGGTACATTCAGTGTTATTGAAAGTTCTCCTATTGGGATTGAGGAATTTACAAATATTGCAATGTCTTAATCATAGACATGCAAAATTAACTAAATCCTTACAATGCATTAATCTGTTTTTTTATTATTTCATATCGCCTCTGCGAAAGCCGAATGTATTATGGAAATATGTCCAGAACTCCATGGCTACGAAAAGATGGCCGCCGGGATGATTGACAACATGGATTATCCCCTCAGTGAAAGCATTCCGTTGAGCTTCGCCGCAACAGGAAGTGTGGCATGCATAATAGAACGAACCAGCCGGAAGTGGGGCAGCACAGCGCCCGAACACAGACGCTGCTTCCGGAAGTGTGGCATGGTGCGCATGCGCCGTGGTAAAGCGCGGACACAGGAAGCGGGGCGGAAATTACGCTAAACGCGCCCCCGGACTTATTTTATCTATATCTAAAGTTCTAATGCTCGTCTTCACACCAAACTTAGCCCTGTGAAATTGTTGTCTTAGCATCTACTCTTTATACTTGCCTATATTTAAATTTTATTGTGACTTATGAAATTCTGCTAATATGCAGTCCTAACAGGAAGTGATGTCATAGTTAGGTTGTTAATTATCTATGCTATAAATAGAGTTTTTGTTCAGTAGCCCATTGCCCCTTGATAAAGTCTGATGGACGAAACGCGTTGGTTGTACCTCAAGTGACTCTCCATTTTAAGATAAGCATTATTCTCTTATCTTAAGAATTATTACGCATTTTAATTATTGTGTATGTCTCCAGCTTTAATTGTATGTGTTTTTTAGCTATATTATACGTCTAAATTTTCTAAGCCCGTCCTTTTTAATTACCCTTTTTTTTTTTTTTTTTAATAAATTTTCTCTATTTTATAAATAAATATCTTACCTGCTTTTATATAAACACATATCCTTTTATTTTTCATATTTATATCCTTAATTCGTAGACATTGTTAGTCGCTAGCACCCCCACCCCTCTTTTACATTTCTAAATTATTAGGCAGTTTATCCCTGCCATTTATTTGGGGGTCAGCTGACGCCTTATATTTTTGAAGGAGTGTCTACATCTTGGTTAATTTTAAACCCTGTATTTTGTCTGCTCACATATACCTGTGGCGCCATACTCCTACCACTTCATATATATGTATATATATATATATATATATTGTCAGCCAGCCTTTTAAAAAAAAAAGATGTCTGCAGCATTCAGTCTTTATATAGGATCTGCAAATAGCTGCTGGTAAATCCTATAACTACTCCTCACACAGATGTATTGTGTAAGTACAAACCTCCTTAGCCGATGTTGGCTGGCTGTGTCTGTGGGATAATTAGACTTTGCAGAGGTAAAGCATTGAGTCACCAGGAGCGCTCCTCCTTAACACGTTTCTCCACTTTATAATCTTCTCAGAGGCTTCTTCAGAACCCCCTGGATGGAGAATAAATAGTGTGGCGCGCATAGCGCGCCACCGTGCCCGCAGCACGGCAAATGCAGCGAGCCCACAAGGGGCTCATTTGTGCTCACCAAGCTGTTGGTATGCCGGCGGTCGGGCTTCCGGCGCCGGTATGCTGGTCGCCGGGGAGCCCGGCCGCCGGCATACCATACCACACCCGTTTGGCAAGACAGTGTGTTTTAGCAATCTTAATACATCTCCTATGTTCCATAAATCTTATGTGGAGAGTTGTAGTTGTCCGACCATTATTTTGAGCTCCACACCCACATTCCAGCATATAGATTACAAAGGTAGATCTGCAATTCATAAATTATTTAATATAAATTTTATTCCTTTGTTACAGATGAGAAAAAGTCTGTTATTTGTCATTTGCTGTTTTCTCATTTTATATATTTGTCTTTGCCACACCTAGAAAAACCCTGTAGCTGATGATCTGATTTCTGAACAGTTACTCTATTTCCATACTCCCTATGCTCATCTAATAGTTCATTCAATTTTAGTTTATATGAATTATTTTTAAGAATTTTCTTTATTTTGTATGCCTAGTAATTATCATAACAGACAAATATAAGGGATCTATCCTATATTTTTATTCTGATTTTCTTTGCATAGAAACATAGAAACATAGAATTTGACGGCAGATAAGAACCACTTGGCCCATCTAGTTTGCCCCTTTTTTATTTTATCCTTTAGGCAATCTCAACCCTTTTTTAACCTTAATTCTTTGTAAGGATATTCATATGCCTGTCCCAAGCATGTTTAAATTGCCCTACAGTCTTAACCTCTACCACCTCTGATGGGAGGCTATTCCACTTATCCACTACCCTTTCTGTGAAGTAATTTTTCCTTAAATTTCCCCTGAACCTCCCCCCCTCCAGTCTCAATGTATGCCCTCGAGTTCTAATACTTCTTTTCCTTTGAAGAATGTTTCCCTCCTGAACTTTGTTAAGACCCTTGATATATTTGAAAGTTTCTATCATGTCCCCCCTTTCCCTTCTCTCCTCCAAACTATACATGTTAAGATCTTTTAGCCTTTCCGGGTAAGTTTTGTGATGTAGGCCATGCACCATTTTAGTTGCCCTTCTTTGTACACTCTCTAATGTATTTATATACTTCTGGAGATAGGGTCTCCAGAACTGGACACAGTATTCCAGATGGGGCCATACCAATGACCTATACAGTGGCATTAATACTTCTTTTTTCCTGCTACTGATTCCTCTCCGTATGCAACCAAGCAACTGACTTGCCTTTCTCATTGCTTTGTTGCATTGCTTTCCTGCCTTCAAGTCACTTGAAATAGTGACTCCTAAATCTCTTTCCTCCTCAGTAGTTTCCATTATAGTACCCTTGATACTATACTTAGCCTTTGGGTTTTTGAGACCCAAATGCATGATTTTGCATTTTTTAGCATTAAACTGTAGTTGCCACTTTCTTGACCATTTCTCAAGCCTACCTAGGTCATTAATCATTTGTTTGACCCCTCCCGGTGTGTCTACCCTGTTGCATATATTTGTATCATCTGCAAAAAAGGCATATCTTCCCTTCAATACCATCTGCAATGTCACCAACAAAGATATTAAAGAGAACTGGACCAAGTACAGATCCCTGGGGTACTCCACTAGTAACATTTCCCTCCATAGATTGCACTCCATTAACTACGACTGTCTGTTTCCTATCCTGCAACCAGGTTCTTATCCATTTAACTGATTTATAATCCACCCCCAGGCTTTCAAGTTTATTTAGCAGTCTGTGATGTGGGACAGTGTCAAAGGCCTTACTAAAGTCTAGATATGCTACATCTACAGCTCCCCCTTGATCTATTATTTTCATCACAGAGTCAAAAAAGTCAATAAGATTTGTTTGGCATGATCTCCCACCAGTAAATCCATGCTGTTTTGGATCCTGTAAGTTGTTTGATTTAAGATATTCCACTACTCTTTCTTTTAATAGTTTTTTCCATTACTTTCCCTACTACTGATGTAAGGCTTACTGGTCTGTAGTTACTTGCTTCTTCCTTGCTTCCACTTTTGTGCAGTGGAACTGCATTTGCTCTTTTCCAGTCCTCTGGAATAGCACCTGTATTTAGTGACTGGTTAAATAATTCTGTTAAAGGTGTAACCAGCATATCTTTTAGCTCTTTGAGTATCCTTGGGTGTATCCCATCTGGTCCCATTGATTTATCCACTTTTAGTTTTGAAAGTTCTGTTAGGACCTTCTCCTCTGTAAATTTATTTTCATCAACCTTATTTTTATGAATGTCCTTGTAAGAGGTGCGGCTGTGCGTGTGGTGGTGCCTGCTGCCGTGCAGGTGTAGTTTCGGTACTCACCAGGCGCCGCTCTCTCTCACCTTCAGGTACCGGAACCTTCAACGGACCTGGCAAATCTTCCGTCGGACCCGGACACGATGACCTAGGAGGAAGGAGATTGCTGAGTGCTGTCCTCCTGACTGTGGACCGAAACGCCCTCCGGAGCCGAGGAAAATAGTACTTTCGGGCTAGGTGAGGGTCATCCCAGGCGTCCGCCTCAGAGCCCGAATTTCACCTATTGGCACTCTTGCACCAGGTGGAAATTCTACCTTGCACCGGCGTGCAAGGCTCACCGCTCGCCCTGAAGGAAGGGAGACAGATAGGGACGAACACAGAAGGAACACACAGACCGATGTTACTCACCGTCCTACGTCGTGTACTCCGATCTTCTCCACTTACAGGTCCCTGTAAGGAGGCAAAGAGAGAAATAGCCGTGCAGGGCCTAACTCTAATCTAGTGTGCGTCCGCTACACTAGCTGCATAACAAAGCTCTCAAACTGGCTCAAGTGTGAGTGGTGCAACACAAACTATGCACAAACTCTAAAACAACATTTTGCCCTGCACGGTAACAACACACACATCAGAGTACATCATCAAACGGTGCTGTCCCTTTTAACTCCCTACCTACCGCTGGAAGGGGGTGGGCGCCACACAGCCTGCCCACCTCCTGTACACTTCCGGGGGCTCAGGTCAAGAGGACCTGCCTACCTAACACCTCAGGGTGGCCTGGGCCTAGTGCCCAGTGCCACCTTTATTCACCTCGGGGCACTTATTCACTGGGCCTAGCGCCCCCTGACTGCACACAGGCCGGAGGCCTGACTTCACCCACGGGCCTAGCGCCTGCCTAACTTGTCCCTCGTTGGGTGACCTGGGCCTGGTGCCCAGGATCACCTTATTATATCCTAATTGTCCAAAGTACACTAGGGCCTAATGCCCTCTAATGTCCCCACAGGCCTATTGCCTGGATTGCCCCCGGGCCTAGTGCCCGCCTACTGCGCCGCTTAGGTGGCTTGGGCCTAACGCCCAAACCACCGACTCAGATGGTGACCCCCAAACTCCTATCTGCGCAACAGGCCTAGTGCCTGAATTGTGCCCCTGGGCCTAATGCCCGTCCCTGGTGGTCTAGGGAGGAAAAAGTTGCCTCACTAAGGCCTCACCTGATCCAGGGATCTCCGGCGCCCTCTTCTGCCGCTGACCCGTCCTGGCCAGCGGCGTCGCCTCCGCTCCTCCGCGTCCAGCCGCCGCTGGACATCTTCTTGCAGGAGCCCGACGTCTTCCGGCCTCTTCAGCGGCCACCGGAGATCTTCTTCAAACGGCCGTCGTCTTCTCCTCCGCGCCGGACTCTCTTCTGCGCTCCGGCGTGCCGACTCCTCTCTCCAGGTCCCGGCTGCTTTCTTCGCGCTCTTCTGCGCGCGCGGTCCCTTCGGCTCCCGCCCGGCATCTGACGTCAGATACCGGGGGCGGGGCCTATGACGCGGTGAGCGCCGATTGGCTCGCCGCGCCCGTCTCCAATTGGCTGCTGCTCCGGGAGCCGTGATTGGCTCCCGGAGGGCGCCAACATTTGAAAGCCTCCGCAGCCGACAGCCTGGTGCAGGGAAACATCCGATTCCTGCACCAGACACCCACCGCCGCCATATACTGACAGGCGCTGGGGACAGACAAGCTGCCCCAGCGCTGCCCACAGCCAGGAACTGCAGGGGATGCAGATCCCCTGCACCCTGCCGGTCCAATGTGCCCTGGGACACGGGGCACATCTCCACATCCTTGCAACTTAACTGTGGCCCCATCCCTTCTTCTGTAGTAAATACTGAGCAAAAATAATTATTAAGGTGATCTGCTATTGCCTTGTCTCCCTCCACCAAATGCCCACTCTCTGTCTTAAGTCTTATTATTCCTCCATTTGATTTTCTCCTTTCACTTATATACTTAAAAAAAGTTTTGCCCCCTTTATCTACTGACTGGGCCATTTTCTCCTCAGCTTCTGCCTTTGCACGTCTGATCACTTTCTTAGCATCCTTCCGTCTGTCCAGATACACCTCTTTGTCGTTATTATTTTGAGTCTGTTTGTATTTCCTAAAAGCCATCTTTTTTGCTTTCACACTAGTTGATACTTCTTTTGTGAACCACACTGGCTTCCTTTTCCTGGTGCTTTTCCTAACCATTTTGATACAAAGGTCTGTTGCACTTAGTATTGCACTTTTCAGTTTTTTTCCACCTCTCCTGCACTCCTTCCAAGTTCCTCCAGTCTGCCAATGAATCACTTAAACATTTCCCCATTTTTGCAAAGTCAGCATTTCTAAAATCCAACACCTTTGTTTTTGTGTGACAGGAGTTGGATCCTGTCTTTATACTAAACCATACTGATTGATGATCACTGGATCCCAGGTGCTCACCCACATATATATCAGATATCCTATCACCATTTGTAAGAATTAGATCTAATATTGAGTCTTTGCGAGTGGGCTCCCTCACCAATTGCTTGAGAGATGCTCCCTGTAAGGAATGTAGAAATTTGCCACTTGTAGCTGAACTTGCAAAAGACCCCTCCCAATTTACATCAGGTAAATTAAAGTCTCCCATGATTATGACTTCTCCCTTAAAAGCCATTTTAGAGATGTCCAACAATAGGTTCCTGTCCAAATCCTGCCCCTGGCCTTGTATCATCTGCAAAAAAGGCATATCTTCCCTTCAATACCATCTGCAATGTCACCAACAAAGATATTAAAGAGAACTGGACCAAGTACAGATCCCTGGGGTACTCCACTAGTAACATTTCCCTCCATAGATTGCACTCCATTAACTACGACTGTCTGTTTCCTATCCTGCAACCAGGTTCTTATCCATTTAACTGATTTATAATCCACCCCCAGGCTTTCAAGTTTATTTAGCATTCTGTGATGTGGGACAGTGTCAAAGGCCTTACTAAAGTCTAGATATGCTACATCTACAGCTCCCCCTTGATCTATTATTTTCATCACAGAGTCAAAAAAGTCAATAAGATTTGTTTGGCATGATCTCCCACCAGTAAATCCATGCTGTTTTGGATCCTGTAAGTTGTTTGATTTAAGATATTCCACTACTCTTTCTTTTAATAGTTTTTCCATTACTTTCCCTACTACTGATGTAAGGCTTACTGGTCTGTAGTTACTTGCTTCTTCCTTGCTTCCACTTTTGTGCAGTGGAACTACATTTGCTCTTTTCCAGTCCTCTGGAATAGCACCTGTATTTAGTGACTGGTTAAATAATTCTGTTAAAGGTGTAACCAGCACATCTTTTAGCTCTTTGAGTATCCTTGGGTGTATCCCATCTGGTCCCATTGATTTATCCACTTTTAGTTTTGAAAGTTCTGTTAGGACCTTCTCCTCTGTAAATGTATTTTCATCAACCTTATTTTTATGAATGTCCTTGTAAGAGGTGCGGCTGTGCGTGTGGTGGTGCCTGCTGCCGTGCAGGTGTAGTTTCGGTACTCACCAGGCACCGCTCTCTCTCACCTTCAGGTACCGGAACCTTCAACGGACCTGGCAAATCTTCCGTCGGACCCGGACACGATGACCTAGGAGGAAGGAGATTGCTGAGTGCTGTCCTCCTGACTGTGGACCGAAACGCCCTCCGGAGCCGAGGAAAATAGTACTTTCGGGCTAGGTGAGGGTCATCCCAGGCGTCCGCCTCAGAGCCCGAATTTCACCTATTGGCACTCTCGCACCAGGTGGAAATTCTACCTTGCACCGGCGTGCAAGGCTCACCGCTCGCCCTGAAGGAAGGGAGACAGATAGGGACGAACACAGAAGGAACACACAGACCGATGTTACTCACCGTCCTACGTCGTGTACTCCGATCTTCTCCACTTACAGGTCCCTGTAAGGAGGCAAAGAGAGAAATAGCCGTGCAGGGCCTAACTCTAATCTAGTGTGCGTCCGCTACACTAGCTGCATAACAAAGCTCTCAAACTGGCTCAAGTGTGAGTGGTGCAACACAAACTATGCACAAACTCTAAAACAACATTTTGCCCTGCACGGTAACAACACACACATCAGAGTACATCATCAAACGGTGCTGTCCCTTTTAAATCCCTACCTACCGCTGGAAGGGGGTAGGCGCCACACAGCCTGCCCACCTCCTGTACACTTCCGGGGGCTCAGGTCAAGAGGACCTGCCTACCTAACACCTCAGGGTGGCCTGGGCCTAGTGCCCAGTGCCACCTTTATTCACCTCGGGGCACTTATTCACTGGGCCTAGCACCCCCTGACTGCACACAGGCCGGAGGCCTGACTTCATCCACGGGCCTAGCGCCTGCCTAACTTGTCCCTCGTTGGGTGACCTGGGCCTGGTGCCCAGGATCACCTTATTATATCCTAATTGGCCAAAGTACACTAGGGCCTAATGCCCTCTAATGTCCCCACAGGCCTATTGCCTGGATTGCCCCCGGGCCTAGTGCCCGCCTACTGCGCCGCTTAGGTGGCTTGGGCCTAACGCCCAAACCACCGACTCAGATGGTGACCCCCAAACTCCTATCTGCGCAACAGGCCTAGTGCCTGAATTGTGCCCCTGGGCCTAATGCCCGTCCCTGGTGGTCTAGGGAGGAAAAAGTTGCCTCACTGAGGCCTCACCTGATCCAGGGATCTCCGGCGCCCTCTTCTGCCGCTGACCCGTCCTGGCCAGCGGCGTCGCCTCCGCTCCTCCGCGTCCAGCCGCCGCTGGACATCTTCTTGCAGGAGCCCGACGTCTTCCGGCCTCTTCAGCGGCCACCGGAGATCTTCTTCAAACGGCCGTCGTCTTCTCCTCCGCGCCGGACTCTCTTCTGCGCTCCGGCGCGCCGACTCCTCTCTCCAGGTCCCGGCTGCTTTCTTCGCGCTCTTCCGCGCGCGCGGTCCCTTCGGCTCCCGCCCGGCATCTGACGTCAGATGCCGGGGGCGGGGCCTATGACGCGGTGAGCGCCGATTGGCTCGCCGCGCCCGTCTCCAATTGGCTGCCGCTCCGGGAGCCGTGATTGGCTCCCGGAGGGCGCCAACATTTGAAAGCCTCCGCAGCCGACAGCCTGGTGCAGGGAAACATCCGATTCCTGCACCAGACACCCACCGCCGCCATATACTGACAGGCGCTGGGGACAGACAAGCTGCCCCAGCGCTGCCCACAGCCAGGAACTGCAGGGGATGCAGATCCCCTGCACCCTGCTGGTCCGATGTGCCCTGGGACACGGGGCACATCTCCACATCCTTGCAACTTAACTGTGGCCCCATCCCTTCTTCTGTAGTAAATACTGAGCAAAAATAATTATTAAGGTGATCTGCTATTGCCTTGTCTCCCTCCACCAAATGCCCACTCTCTGTCTTAAGTCTTATTATTCCTCCATTTGATTTTCTCCTTTCACTTATATACTTAAAAAAAGTTTTGCCCCCTTTATCTACTGACTGGGCCATTTTCTCCTCAGCTTCTGCCTTTGCATGTCTGATCACTTTCTTAGCATCCTTCCGTCTGTCCAGATACACCTCTTTGTCGTTATTATTTTGAGTCTGTTTGTATTTCCTAAAAGCCATCTTTTTTGCTTTCACACTAGTTGATACTTCTTTTGTGAACCACACTGGCTTCCTTTTCCTGGTGCTTTTCCTAACCATTTTGATACAAAGGTCTGTTGCACTTAGTATTGCACTTTTCAGTTTTTTCCACCTCTCCTGCACTCCTTCCAAGTTCCTCCAGTCTGCCAATGAATCACTTAAACATCTCCCCATTTTTGCAAAGTCAGCATTTCTAAAATCCAACACCTTTGTTTTTGTGTGACAGGAGTTGGATCCTGTCTTTATACTAAACCATACTGCTTGATGATCACTGGATCCCAGGTGCTCACCCACATATATATCAGATATCCTATCACCATTTGTAAGAATTAGATCTAATATTGAGTCTTTGCGAGTGGGCTCCCTCACCAATTGCTTGAGAGATGCTCCCTGTAAGGAATGTAGAAATTTGCCACTTGTAGCTGAACTTGCAAAAGACCCCTCCCAATTTACATCAGGTAAATTAAAGTCTCCCATGATTATGACTTCTCCCTTAAAAGCCATTTTAGAGATGTCCAACAATAGGTTCCTGTCCAAATCCTGCCCCTGGCCTTGTATCATCTGCAAAAAAGGCATATCTTCCCTTCAATACCATCTGCAATGTCACCAACAAAGATATTAAAGAGAACTGGACCAAGTACAGATCCCTGGGGTACTCCACTAGTAACATTTCCCTCCATAGATTGCACTCCATTAACTACGACTGTCTGTTTCCTATCCTGCAACCAGGTTCTTATCCATTTAACTGATTTATAATCCACCCCCAGGCTTTCAAGTTTATTTAGCAGTCTGTGATGTGGGACAGTGTCAAAGGCCTTACTAAAGTCTAGATATGCTACATCTACAGCTCCCCCTTGATCTATTATTTTCATCACAGAGTCAAAAAAGTCAATAAGATTTGTTTGGCATGATCTCCCACCAGTAAATCCATGCTGTTTTGGATCCTGTAAGTTGTTTGATTTAAGATATTCCACTACTCTTTCTTTTAATAGTTTTTCCATTACTTTCCCTACTACTGATGTAAGGCTTACTGGTCTGTAGTTACTTGCTTCTTCCTTGCTTCCACTTTTGTGCAGTGGAACTACATTTGCTCTTTTCCAGTCCTCTGGAATAGCACCTGTATTTAGTGACTGGTTAAATAATTCTGTTAAAGGTGTAACCAGCACATCTTTTAACTCTTTGAGTATCCTTGGGTGTATCCCATCTGGTCCCATTGATTTATCCACTTTTAGTTTTGAAAGTTCTGTTAGGACCTTCTCCTCTGTAAATGTATTTTCATCTACCTTATTTTTATGAATGTCCTTGTAAGAGGTGCGGCTGTGCGTGCGGTGGTGCCTGCTGCCGTGCAGGTGTAGTTTCGGTACTCACCAGGCGCCGCTCTCTCTCACCTTCAGGTACCGGAACCTTCAACGGACCTGGCAAATCTTCCGTCGGACCCGGACACGATGACCTAGGAGGAAGGAGATTGCTGAGTGCTGTCCTCCTGACTGTGGACCGAAACGCCTCCGGAGCCGAGGAAAATAGTACTTTCGGGCTAGGTGAGGGTCATCCCAGGCGTCCGCCTCAGAGCCCGAATTTCACCTATTGGCACTCTCGCACCAGGTGGAAATTCTACCTTGCACCGGCGTGCAAGGCTCACCGCTCGCCCTGAAGGAAGGGAGACAGATAGGGACGAACACAGAAGGAACACACAGACCGATGTTACTCACCGTCCTACGTCGTGTACTCCGATCTTCTCCACTTACAGGTCCCTGTAAGGAGGCAAAGAGAGAAATAGCCGTGCAGGGCCTAACTCTAATCTAGTGTGCGTCCGCTACACTAGCTGCATAACAAAGCTCTCAAACTGGCTCAAGTGTGAGTGGTGCAACACAAACTATGCACAAACTCTAAAACAACATTTTGCCCTGCACGGTAACAACACACACATCAGAGTACATCATCAAACGGTGCTGTCCCTTTTAAATCCCTACCTACCGTTGGAAGGGGGTGGGCGCCACACAGCCTGCCCACCTCCTGTACACTTCCGGGGGCTCAGGTCAAGAGGACCTGCCTACCTAACACCTCAGGGTGGCCTGGGCCTAGTGCCCAGTGCCACCTTTATTCACCTCGGGGCACTTATTCACTGGGCCTAGCGCCCCCTGACTGCACACAGGCCGGAGGCCTGACTTCACCCACGGGCCTAGCGCCTGCCTAACTTGTCCCTCGTTGGGTGACCTGGGCCTGGTGCCCAGGATCACCTTATTATATCCTAATTGGCCAAAGTACACTAGGGCCTAATGCCCTCTAATGTCCCCACAGGCCTATTGCCTGGATTGCCCCCGGGCCTAGTGCCCGCCTACTGCGCCGCTTAGGTGGCTTGGGCCTAACGCCCAAACCACCGACTCAGATGGTGACCCCCAAACTCCTATCTGCGCAACAGGCCTAGTGCCTGAATTGTGCCCCTGGGCCTAATGCCCGTCCCTGGTGGTCTAGGGAGGAAAAAGTTGCCTCACTGAGGCCTCACCTGATCCAGGGATCTCCGGCGCCCTCTTCTGCCGCTGACCCGTCCTGCCCAGCGGCGTCGCCTCCGCTCCTCCGCGTCCAGCCACCGCTGGACATCTTCTTGCAGGAGCCCGACGTCTTCCGGCCTCTTCAGCGGCCACCGGAGATCTTCTTCAAACGGCCGTCGTCTTCTCCTCCGCGCCGGACTCTCTTCTGCGCTCCGGCGCGCCGACTCCTCTCTCCAGGTCCCGGCTGCTTTCTTCGCGCTCTTCCGCGCGCGCGGTCCCTTCGGCTCCCGCCCGGCGTCTGACGTCAGACGCCGGGGGCGGGGCCTATGAGGCGGCGAGCGCCGATTGGCTCGCCGCGCCCGTCTCCAATTGGCTGCCGCTCCGGGAGCCATGATTGGCTCCCGGAGGGCGCCAACATTTGAAAGCCTCCGCAGCCGACAGCCTGGTGCAGGGAAACATCCGATCCCTGCACCAGACACCCACCGCCGCCATATACTGACAGGCGCTGGGGACAGACAAGCTGCCCCAGCGCTGCCCACAGCCAGGAACTGCAGGGGATGCAGATCCCCTGCACCCTGCCGGTCCGATGTGCCCTGGGACATGGGGCACATCTCCACATCCTTGCAACTTAACTGTGGCCCCATCCCTTCTTCTGTAGTAAATACTGAGCAAAAATAATTATTAAGGTGATCTGCTATTGCCTTGTCTCCCTCCACCAAATGCCCACTCTCTGTCTTAAGTCTTATTATTCCTCCATTTGATTTTCTCCTTTCACTTATATACTTAAAAAAAGTTTTGCCCCCTTTATCTACTGACTGGGCCATTTTCTCCTCAGCTTCTGCCTTTGCACGTCTGATCACTTTCTTAGCATCCTTCCGTCTGTCCAGATACACCTCTTTGTCGTTATTATTTTGAGTCTGTTTGTATTTCCTAAAAGCCATCTTTTTTGCTTTCACACTAGTTGATACTTCTTTTGTGAACCACACTGGCTTCCTTTTCCTGGTGCTTTTCCTAACCATTTTGATACAAAGGTCTGTTGCACTTAGTATTGCACTTTTCAGTTTTTTCCACCTCTCCTGCACTCCTTCCAAGTTCCTCCAGTCTGCCAATGAATCACTTAAACATCTCCCCATTTTTGCAAAGTCAGCATTTCTAAAATCCAACACCTTTGTTTTTGTGTGACAGGAGTTGGATCCTGTCTTTATACTAAACCATACTGCTTGATGATCACTGGATCCCAGGTGCTCACCCACATATATATCAGATATCCTATCACCATTTGTAAGAATTAGATCTAATATTGAGTCTTTGCGAGTGGGCTCCCTCACCAATTGCTTGAGAGATGCTCCCTGTAAGGAATGTAGAAATTTGCCACTTGTAGCTGAACTTGCAAAAGACCCCTCCCAATTTACATCAGGTAAATTAAAGTCTTCCATGATTATGACTTCTCCCTTAAAAGCCATTTTAGAGATGTCCAACAATAGGTTCCTGTCCAAATCCTGCCCCTGGCCTTGTGGTCTATAGATCACCCCAATGCGAATAATGTCCTTTTTCCCAGTTTCTATGGTTACCCAAAGGGTCTCAGTTTTGGCTTCAATATTTTGTATTAACTAGCATTTATGCTTTTTTTCACATACATTGCTACCCCTCCTCCTATTCTTCCTATTCTATCTTTCCTAAATAAATTGTATCCTGGTATAGCTAAGTCCCAGTCATGATTCTCATTGCACCAAGACTCTGTAATTGCCACAAAATCCAGGTTATCCCTTGTCATTATCGCAATTAGCTCTGGAATTTTGTCTCCTAAGCTCCTAGCATTTGCACACATAGCTTTAAGAATTTTGTCTGTGCATTTGTTATTAGTAGCCATGTCCAGAGCATACAAAATGAATGACAAGTTTAAAGTTGAAATTACCTGTTTGGGGATGTTGCTCAGTATTTGTTTTCTTTTACTAATCAGTAATCATACTCTGTCCTTTACACCATGACTACACCTTACTAAATATAAAGATATAGTACACCTGACCACAATGGGTAAATGTTCAAAGGAGGTAAACACCAGTCAGTATGCAATAATAAACTGCATATGCAGTAGGTTTTTCATCCAGTAAACCTACTCAATACATATCTTTAATAGTGATGCGCACCGGACATTTTTAGGGTTTTGTGTTTTGGTTTTGGATTCGGTTCCGCGGCCGTGTTTTGGATTCGGACGCGTTTTGGCAAAACCTCCCTGAAAATGTTTTGTCGGATTCGGGTGTGTTTTGGATTCGGCTGTTTTTTACAAAAAACCCTCAAAAACAGCTGAAATCATAGAATTTGGGGGTCATTTTGATCCCATAGTATTATTAACCTCAATAACCATAATTTCCACTCATTACCAGTCTATTCTGAACACCTCACACCTCACAATATTATTTTTAGTCCTAAAATTTGCACCGAGGTCGCTGGATGACTAAGCTAAGCGACCCAAGTGGCCGACACAAACACCTGGCCCATCTAGGAGTGGCACTGCAGTGTCAGACAGGATGGCACTTCAAAAAATAGTCCCCAAACAGCACATGATGCAAAGAAAAATGAAAGAAAAAAGAGGTGCAAGATGGAATTGTCCTTGGGCCATCCCACCCACCCTTATGTTGTATAAACAGGACATGCACACTTTAACAAACCCATCATTTCAGCCACAGGGTCTGCCACACGACTGTGACTGAAATCACTGGTTGGTTTGGGCCCTCACCAAAAAAGAAGCAATCAATCTCTCCTTGCACAAACTGGCTCCACCTCCTCCTCATCCTCCGATTCCTCACCCCTTTCACTGTGTACATCCCCCTCCTCACAGATTATTAATTCGTTCCCACTGGAATCCACCATCTCAGGTCCCTGTGTACTTTCTGGAGGCAATTGCTGGAGAATGTCTCCACGGAGGAATTGATTCTAATTCATTTTGATGAACATTATCTTCTCCAAATTTTCTGGAAGTAACCTCGTACGCCGATTGCTAACATGGTGAGCGGCTGCACTAAACACTCTTTCGGAGTACACACTGGAGGGGGGGCAACTTAGGAAAAATAAAGCCAGTTTCTGCAAGGGCCTCCAAATTGCCTCTTTTTCCTGCCAGTATACGTACGGACTGTCTGATGTGCCTACTTGGATGCGGTCACTCATATAATCCTCCACCATTCTTTCAATGGTGACAGAATCATATGCAGTGACAGTAGACGACATGTCAGTAATCGTTGGCAGGTCCTTCAGTCCGGACCAGATGTCAGAACTCGCTCAAGACTGCCCTGCATCACCGCCAGCGGGTGGGCTCGGAATTCTTATCCTTTTCCTCGCACCCCCAGTTGCGGGAGAATGTGAAAGAGGAGCTGTTGACGGGTCACGTTCCGCTTGACTTGACAATGTACTCACCAGCAGGTCTTTGAACCTCTGCAGACTTGTGTCTGCCGGAAAGAGAGATACAACGTAGGTTTTAAATCTAGGATCGAGCACGGTGGCCAAAATGTAGTGCTCTAATTTCAACAGATTGACCACCCGTGAATCCTGGTTAAGCGAATTAAGGGCTCCATCCACAAGTCCCACATGCCTAGCGGAATCGCTCTGTTTTAGCTCCTCCTTCAATGTCTCCAGCTTCTTCTGCAAAAGCCTGATGAGGGAAATGACCTGACTCAGGCTGGCAGTGTCTGAACTGACTTCATGTGTGGCAAGTTCAAAGGGTTGCAGAACCTTGCACAACGTTGAAATCATTCTCCACTGCGCTTGATTCAGGTACATTCCCCCTCCTTTGCCTATATCGTAGGTAGCTGTCTAGGCTTGAATGGCCTTTTGCTGCTCCTCCATCCTCTGAAGCATATAGAGTGCTGAATTCCACCTTGTTACCACCTCTTGCTGCAGATGATGGCAGGGCAGGTTCAGGAGTGTTTGCTGGTGCTCCAGTCTTCGGCACGCGGTGGCTGAAGGCCGAAAGTGGCCCACAATTCTTCGGGCCACCGACAGCATCTCTTGCACGCCCCTGTCGTTTTTTAAATAATTCTGCACCACCAAATTCAATGTATGTGCAAAACATGGGACGTACTGGAATTTGCCCACATGTAATGCACGCACAATATTGGTGGTGTTGTCCGATGTCACAAATCCCCAGGAGAGTCCAATTGGGGTAAGCCATTCTGCGATGATGTTTCTCAGTATCCGTAAGAGGTTGTCAGCTGTGTGCCTCTTATGGAAAGCGGTGATACAAAGCGTAGCCTGCCTAGGAACGAGTTGGCGTTTGTGATATGCTGCTACTGGTGCCGCCGCTGCTGTTCTTGCTGCGGGAGGCAATACATCTACCCAGTGGGCTGTCACAGTCATATAGTCCTGAGTCTGCCCTGCTCCACTTGTCCACATGTCTGTGGTTAAGTGGACATTGGGTACAACTGCATTTTTTAGGACACAGGTGACTCTTTTTCTGACGTCTGTGTACATTTTCAGTATCGCCTGCCTAGAGAAATGGAACCTAGATGGTATTTGGTACCGGGGACACAGTACCTCAAGAAATTCTCTAGTTCCCTGTGAATTAACGGTGGATACCGCAAACACGTTTTTCACCACCCAGGCTGCCAAGGACTGAGTTATCCGCTTTGCAGCAGGATGACTGCTGTGATATTTCATCTTCCTCGCAAAGGACTGTTGGACAGTCAATTGCTTACTGGAAGTAGTATAAGTGGTCTTCCGACTTCCCCTCTGGGATGACGATCGACTCCCAGCAGCAACAACAGCAGCGCCAGCAGCAGTAGGCGTTCCACTCAAGGATGCATCGGAGGAATCCCAGGCAGGAGAGGACTCGTCAGACTTGACAGTGACATGGCCTGCAGGAGTATTGGCTTTCCTGTGTAAGGAGGAAATTGACACTGAGGGAGTTGGTGGTGTGGTTTGCAGGAGCTTGGTTACAAGAGGAAGGGATTTAGTTGTCAGTGGACTGCTTCCGCTGTCACCCAAAGTTTTTGAACTTGTCACTGACTTCTGATGAATGTGGTCCAGGTGACGTATAAGGGAGGATGTTCCTAGGTGGTTAACGTCCTTACCCCTACTTATTACAGCTTGACAAAGGCAACACACGGCTTGACACCAGTTGTCCGCATTTCTGTTGAAATAATTCTACACCGAAGAGGTGATTTTTTTTGTAATTTGACCAGGCATGTCAATGGCCATATTCATCCCACGGACAACAGGTGTCTCCCCGGGTGCCTGACTTAAACAAACCACCTCACCATCAGAATCCTCCTTGTCAATTTCCTCCTCAGCACCAGCAACACCCATATCCTCATCCTGGTGTACTTCAACAGTGACATCTTCAATTTGACTATCAGGAACTAGACTGCGGGTGCTTCTTTCAGCACTTGCAGGGGGCGTGCAAATGGTGGAAGGCGCCACCTCTTCCCGTCCAGTGTTGGGAAGGTCAGGCATCGCAACCGACACAATTGGACTCTCCTTGGGGATTTGTGATTTAGAAGAACGCACAGTTCTTTGCTGTGCTTTTGCCAGCTTAAGTCTTTTCATTTTTCTAGCGAGAGGATGAGTGCTTCCATCCTCATGTGAAGCTGAACCACTAACCATGAACATAGGACAGGGCATCAGCCGTTCCTTGCCACTCCGTGTCGTAAATGGCATATTGGCAAGTTTACGCTTCTCATCAGACGCTTTTAATTTTGATTTTTGGGTCATTTTACTGAAGTTTTGTTTTTTTGGATTTTACATGCTCTCTACTATGACTTTGGGCATCGGCCTTGGCAGACGACGTTGATGGCATTTCATCGTCTCGGCCATGACTAGTGGCAGCAGCTTCAGCACGAGGTGGAAGTGGATCTTGATCTTTCCCTATTTTACCCTCCACATTTTTGTTCTCCATTTTTTAATGTGTGGAATTATATGCCAGTATCAATAGCAATGGCCTACTACTATATATACTGCGCACAACTGAAATACACCACAGGTATGGATGGATAGTATAATTGACAACACAGAGGTAGGTAGAGCAGTGGCCTACTGTATCGTACTGCTATATATTATATACTGGTGGTCAGCAAACTGTGCAAAACTGAAATGCACCACAGGTATGGATGGATAGTATAATTGACGACACAGAGGTAGGTAGAGCAGTGGCCTTCTGTACCGTACTGCTATATATTATATACTGGTGGTCAGCAAACTGTGCAAAACTGAAATGCACCACAGGTATGGATGGATAGTATAATTGACGACACAGAGGTAGGTAGAGCAGTGGCCTACTGTACCGTACTGCTATATATTAGATACTGGTGGTCAGCAAACTGTGCAAAACTGAAATGCACCACAGGTATGGATGGATAGTATAATTGACGACACAGAGGTAGGTAGAGCAGTGTCCTTCTGTACCGTATTGCTATATATTATATACTGGTGGTCAGCAAAATTATGCACTGTACTCCTACTATATACTACAATGCAGCACAGATATGGAGCGTTTTTCAGGCAGAGAACGTATAATACTGGTGGTCACTGGTCACTGGTCAGCAAAACTCTGCACTGTACTCCCCCTATATAATACTGGTGGTCCCCAGTCCCCACAATAAAGCAGTGTGAGCACAGATATATGCTGCACACTGAGCACAGATATGGAGCGTTTTTCAGGCAGAGAACGTATAATACTGGTGGTCACTGGTCACTGGTCAGCAAAACTCTGCACTGTACTCCTCCTATATAATCAGTGGCGGATTTAGGGGGGGGGCACCAAGGCACGTGCCCCCCCTGTCATTTTTAATTGATTTTTTGTATTGATTTTCGCGCCGCTGCGCGCACCCGGCACCCGACATGTCCCCCTCCTTCCCTGTCACCTGCTGCTGCTGCTGCTGCTGCTCATGTGTTCCTCCTCCTGATTGGCTCCCTGGAGAAATGTGACATGTAGTCAGTTCAGAGGAGCCGAGCAGGAGGATGAACTTCACAGATCTAGGCCGCCGCCGCTGATGGAGAGCGCACCGCCACTGCTGAGTGTCAGCATCCAGGAACACCAGGAACAGTGCACGGCGGTGTGCACCTGTGTGACCAGCAGCCCGCTGCCCACCCGTACACAGCAGCGCAAGGGTCCATCCGGGACAGAAGCCGCCATGCTTTCTGCCGGTGAGCGGTCTTTTGTTGGGGGGGGGGGAGTGTGGGGGTGACCTGGGGAGAATGCTGCTGCAGTGGTGAGCGGTCTTTTGCTGGGGGGGGGCGACCTGGGGAGAGAGAATGGTGCTGCTGGGGAGGGAGACTGGTGCTGCTGTGAGCAGTCATTTGCTGGGGAGGGGAGGGGAGGGTGGGGGGGCGACTGGTGCTGCTGGGGAGGGAAGCTGGTGCTGCTGGGGAGGGAGACTGGTGCTGCTGTGAGTGGTCTTTTGCTGGGGGGGAGAGTGGGGGTGACCTGGGGAGAGATGTCTTCAGCGTGACTTGTCCCGGAATTGACGTCAGACACCAGGGCCGTAACTAGGTGTGTGCCGATGGTGCCTTGCCTACAGCGCAAATGCACTGAAGGCGAACCATCAGCAGCACATCCCCCATATGCCCGTTGTCGGCAGTCAGTCAGTAGTGAAAGTTCCGCCGCTGGTCTCCCTCCTCTGCAAGCAGTGGGAGCGCTGCTATATTCACAATCAGGCAGCACACACCTTCTGCGTGTCCCGGCGCCGCCATCCCTGAGTACTGCCAGCGCCGTCATGAAGTCCCGCCGCCGCTGTCCCTGACTCCCGCTGCCGCCATCTGACAGTAGTTATTAAGTACACTCCGTGTAAGAGTCCCGCTGGCGGAGCCGGATGTCTCCTCTGTGAAGGAGCGCGGAGTGTAGGCGCAGCTTGCAGGTCCCAGACCGGAGGAGAGTGACTGAGCCGTCCGGATGGTGGATCCTGCTGCGGAGGAGAGTGACTGAGCTGTCCGGATGGTGGATCCTGCTGCGGAGGAGAGTGACTGAGCTGTCCGGATGGTGGATCCTGCTGCGGAGGAGAGTGACTGAGCCGTCCGGATGGTGGATCGTGCTGCGGAGGAGAGTGACTGAGCCGTCCGGATGGTGGATCGTGCTATCCTCCCCAGGCGAGTAACACACACGCGCGTAAAAAGGGGGACGCTGTCTGCTGTAATGTGTGAAAAGGGGGACACTGTCTGCCGTAATGTGCAATAAGGGGACGCTGTCTGCCGTAATGTGTGAAAAGGGGGACTGGCTGCCGTAATGTGTAAAAAGGGGAACGTTGTCTGCCGTAATGTGTAAGAAGGGGGACTGTCTGCCATAATGTGTAAAAGGATCTCTACCTGGTGTAGTGGTGCTACTGTGCAGCGTAATTTGAATAATGGAGACTACTGTGCACCGTAATATGAATTGGTATTATTTTGTGGCCACGCCCCTTCCCCATGAAGCCATGCCCCTATATATTTTTCGCGCGCCTACGGCGCGCACTGCCTCTGTCTCGCATCGTGGCACCAACGCCATTTCTTGCACACAGCGCTAAAATGCCTAGTTACGGCATTGTCAGACACCCGCCCCTGCAAACGCCTGGACACGCCTGCGTTGGACTCACCACTCACCGAAAACGGTGAGTTGCCACCCCAGAACGCCTTCCTGCTGTCAATCTTCATGCGATCGCTTTCTTCGGTGTTCTTGTCAACGCCTGCGCATTGCGTCCGCTGCGTATGCGCAGTTCTGACCCGTTCGCACAGCTACGAAAACCAGCAGCGTACGAACGGGTCGGAATGACCCCCATAAGGTATAAGAACGAACTGTGGACCTGTACCCCCTCCAGCAGTGCATTTCGACCATACACACACTCAATACTCACATTGAGCACTTGACCACACCCCCTCACACAATTGGTCACACCCACTGAAACATGGCCATGCCCACTCCACTACTAACTCCACCCCTCCTTGACACACAACCACTTATGGTGCCCCCCCTGTAATTTTTTTCTGGATCCGCCCCTGTATATAATACTGCTGGTCCCCACTCCCCAGTCCCCACAATAAAGCAGTGTGAGCACAGATATATGCAGCACACTGAGCACAGATATGGAGCGTTTTTCAGGCAGAGAACGTATAATACTGGTGGTCACTGGTCACTGGTCAGCAAAACTCTGCACTATACTCCTCCTATAATACTGCTGGTCCCCAGAATAAAGCAGTGAGCACAGATATTTGCAGCCCCCTGAACAAACTGAGAGGACGCAAGCCACGTCCTCTCACTATCATTTCCAATGCACGAGTGAAAAATTGCGCCGACGCGCGGCTCCTTATATAGAATCCGAATCTCGCGAGAATCCGACAGCGGGATGATGACGTACGGGGGCGCTCGGTTTAACCGAGCAAGGCGGGAGGATCCGAGTTGCTCGGACCCGTGCAAAAAAAGGTGAAGTTCGGGCGGGTTCGGATTCCGAGGAACCGAACCCGCTCATCACTAATCTTTAACAGCTTTATACACTTTTGCACTTGATTCTTAGGAACTGTCCTGTTGGTATAGTGTCACACAGGTGGTATTCAGTATGCCGGCTGTTGGGATCCAGGCGCACAGTATACCGGTGCCGGAATCCCAACACCTGTCATACCGACACCTATTCTCCCTCTTGGGGGTCCTGCTGCCGGCATTCCGGCGGTCGGGGTCCTGGTGCCGGTAATGTGGGTGCCGGGAACCCGGCCGCCGGCAAGTCATACTATACCCGTGTCACACCACACCTTATAATGGCTGCTACCCTAATTCAAAGATCTATTCTGATCCTCTCTTTTATACAGTATATGTTTTAGTGGTCAGCTTGCCTCCCCTGACAGAGATTGTAACATCCAGTTAAAAGTATTTGTGAGTTTAAGACTTAAGAGGCCTATTTATTTACATTATTTTTACTAAAATAAGCAGCGAACAGGATTCGGCGCCCGGCAGCCCTGCAGGAGCAGCGATCACCGGCTCCCTTGACTGGTAAGTATATTTACCGTGGGGGGGGGGGGGGTAGTCAAGACAGGGGAGGGGTGTCAACCCAGCAGCGGCGGTAGCGGTGATGTTGGCGGTGGCGGGGCATAGGGTATCAGGGTATTTTTTGATAATTGATACGTCCGTGCAATGTAATCAATTATGCAGTGCGGATTTGGGCAATTTTATTACACCACATCCGCATCCTTGGATTTCGGATGGTGAATTGTGACTTAAGCATGCCAGCAATTAGTGAATAAAAGATACATCCCCATCCCAAATAATGAAGAAAATCATCTATAAAATTACTGTAGAGAACCAGGTTTGCCCTGAAGTAATCAAAATTAGTTTCAGTATGGATGGTGTAATGGTCAGCATCACTGCCTCACAGCACTGAGGTCATGGGTTCGATTCCCACCATGGCCCTAACTGTGTGGAGTTTGTATATTCTCCCCGTACTTGCGTGGGTTTCCTCCGGGTACTCCAGTTTCCTCCCACAATCCAAAAATATACTGGTAGGTTAATTGGATCCCAACAAAATTAACCCTAGTGTGAATGTGTGCTCATGTACATGTGGTAGGGAATATAGATTGTAAGCTCCACTGGGGCAGGGACTGATGTGAATGGCCAAATATTCTCTGTAAAGCGCTGCGGAATATGTGTGCGCTATATAAATAACTGGTAATAAATAATAATAAATAAATACTTCTAACTAAAGGTCTCCACCAGTATCTAATGACACAAGCAGTGTTGGACTGGGGTATGAAGGGCCCACCGGGGGAATGAAGTGATAGGGGCCCATACTTAGGGGTGTGGCCAGCCTACAAAGGGGGTGTGGCCAGCCTCCACAGAGGCTTGAAATACACAATAGTCTTGTGCAGTGTAATGCAACATATCTACCATGTATAATACAAGTGCACAGTCTGGAACCTGAACCCTAGAGGAAGGGGGGCCCACCGGTGGTTTCCCCTGTGGGCCAGTCCGACACTGGACACAAGTATGGATTGAGATTCTCCATCATCACTGTGACAGGACGGTACCGTACGAAAGCACTTGCCACTTTCGCGTCCCGTTGACTGCGCACAGACTGGAAGGTCAAGTCACACGAGGCCTGACCACATAGGGGATTCCCGCTTACCGTCAGTAACCGCCTGTTACTGACTCCACCCACTGCGCTGTGGGCGGGTTCTCTCTGCCACCACCAAACTCCTAATCTGCCGTGGCGTTTGGAACCACGGTTCTGCTCTGTATGTGCCGACGCACTGCCTTACCACAGCTGTGTGGTGCTGACGAATCCCCACTAGCCACTTGCTAGGCCTCTACCGGTAGCTGGCGGAAGGCGGAGCTTGGAGACGCTAGGTACTTCCCTGGACAGCCGGAGGACGGGGCTAGGTTTGGCCTAACCCTGTTGGTCGCAAGATGAAGCAGTCTTCTTGAGGCAATGATGTTTATTGCTCAATAACCTTTAAAAAGGCTCCTCCCTATTGCTAGGGGCAACAGCATACAATCAGATGTTTTCAGCAGAATAAGATGTTACAATACCTACTCCTATGGGCCAACTGCCCTCCTTTTATCCCTCTCCAAGACCCCTTACCACAGGGGGTAAGCCCGCCCTGTGGTGCACAACCAATCAATGATTACTCATGAGCTGTGCATGCCTTGGTCTCATGCACAGCTAACATTGTCCCCTATGGACAGTGGGGAGTGGTCGGTCTCCTTTGACTCTCCCATCTTGGAGAATCAGGATACTCCCCGGTGCCGTTCAGTCTGGCTGGGGGAAGTTTTCCCTCCTAAATCTGACTTCCAGAAACCTGCCCGGGACCCATCTCACTGCCTGCAGCCTGGATTTGGGCTCCAGAGCTGGGCAGCCTGGCTTTCCGTTCCAGGTCTCTTGGCCACTACGGGTGATCTCCATGGAGCTCCAAGAAACCACTCAGCTTGTTTCATAGCTGAGCTGCTTCTCTCTCTCCCTGTGCCCCTTGGAAGTGTGAGGCTGGATGGGAAAGCATTCCGTTTTTGGGGAAAAGGTCTGGGAGAATCCAGCCATGGATTCCCCCCTCCTGGGACACCCAACCAAGTAAGTGCAATTTACCTTTAAATACATTACATTTAAATCACACTGTACATGTTATACATTTAAATACACTCTGAGCCTGCACAGGCTCCACATACCTAGGCACTGCAGTGCCTTACAACACACTGTAGGTCATTACATTTAAACAATGTCTGGTTGGTTAACTACTGTACCCTAGTCCTGCAGCCTGGCTGCTAGGACCCTGTCTGTGCTGGAGGTATGGGGCTGGCTTCCCCCCATCCTCCAGCCTGCCTGTAATGCCTGCCACTGGGGTCCAGGGAGCTGGCTCTCCCTGTCCCCCCAGTGGGGCACTCGCTTTGTGGCCTCGCCGCACGCAGCGGCGCACCCCCCTGTAGCTCCCGGACCCCAGCGCTCATCAGCCTGCTCGGCAGCCTAATTTCACCCACGCCGCTAGGGAGCCGGCTAGCCCGGTCCCCCATGAGCGGCGCCTGTGGTGGCCTCGCGCGCAGGGAGCCGGCTAGCCCGGTCCCCTGTATGTGGCGCAGTGCTCTCTGTGTGTGCCGCCGCTGGGGGCCGGGAGCTCTGCTCCCGGCGCCTCAGCCCGTCGGAGGCTGCGGCGCACCCCCCTTGCCGGCGAGCAGCCCGGGACGTCCATCCCGGCTGCCGCGGCTGGCCACCTCTGACGGGCTGAGGCGCCGGGAGCAGAGCTCCCGGCCCCCAGCGGCGGCACACACAGAGAGCACTGCAGCGGGAGCCGAGCTCCCAGCCGCAGCGCTCACCCTTCTCCCAGGCGCGCACACAGTTGGTGCGCCCGGGGCTTCACTGACCGCTGCCGGGAGCGGAGCTCCCGGACTCCGGCGGTCGGCGGCTCCCTCTCTCCCCCGGCGCGCACACACTGCTGAGCGTGCCGGGGGCTGTCCTCCCTGCCGTGGTCTCCGGAGAGGTCCGGGACCATGGCACATACAAAAAAAACAGGCATTTTAACATTTTATAACACACGGCGCCTAGCGCCCAACACATTTCAAATCTGGCGCCAAGCGCCCTTTGTCCTTTAAAATGGCGCCGGGCACTAGGGGTTAACCCCTTCAGTGCCGCGGCGGCCATTTGCCTCGTGGCTGGGGCTCTCCGGCCACAATCACCATCCAGAATAATCGGTACTTCAGTTGAACATTTTTTTTTTTAGAGCTTTAAAATGCAATACAGGTATAACACTTTCTATTTAGCATACATATTTGTTGAAGTCCACAAATAAATAAAAAGGTTCGGCATTGATACTGGAGAAAAGTTTAATCCTTTTGTCAACAATTTTAATTCATCATCACTCAGTTGTTGAGAGGAATGATTAAATACTGTACAACTCTTGCATCTATTTTAGATGGAGATTTTTTTTCCTCCTCTGGATCCACTTGGTCTCTATCTCTTATGTAGCCCATATGTAGCCCATACACTTGTGAGATATGAGGTACAATCCTTTGATTTTGACCGCATCTGTGAGATAAATCGAAGGATTGTATACACATTTTAGGTACCATGCGACACGATGTGCGGGCACGCCGGTCGAATGTTGCGTCTCAAGATATTATGTGCTGCAATTAATATTTATCGAATCGCAGTGCAATCGGATGTGTTTTAAAAAACACATGTGATATATTGCACTGCGATGCGCGACGGGCACCTTCCGGGAGCGGCCGGAGGCCGCTCACACTCGGCGGTGACGTGACCATCACGTGATTACCATGTGATCTATCGCATGATCGCATGGTAATCAATTTGGCAGTTCAGGTGCGATTTCATCGCACCTGAACTTCCGGTGCAATGCCCGCGATGTCGCGTCGCGGGGCATCGCACAAGTGTATGGGTACCATAAATCTCTTAATCTACCTCTGTAATCTACAGTATATGATGGAATGTGTTTTTGGAGCTCATTATATTGCTCGGACAACTAGAACTCTCCATTTCAGATTTATGGAAGGAACATAGTAGAAATATTGGGGGTCATTCCGAGTTGTTCGTTCATTATATTTTTTCGCAACGGAGCGATTAGTCGCTAATGCGCATGCGCAATGTCCGCAGTGTGACTGCGCCAAGTAAATTTGCTATGCAGTTAGGTATTTTACTCACGGCATTACAAGGTTTTTTCTTCGTTCTGGTGATCGTAATGTGATTGACAGGAAATGGGTGTTTCTGGGCGGAAACTGGCCGTTTTATGGGTGTGTGCGAAAAAACGCTACCGTTTCTGGGAAAAACGCGGGAGTGGCTGGAGAAACGGAGGAGTGTCTGGGCGAACGCAGGGTGTGTTTGTGACGTCAAACCAGGAACGAAACTGACTGAACTGATCGCAGATGCCGAGTAAGTGTGGAGCTATTCAGAAACTGCTAAGAAGTGTCTATTCGCAATTCTGCTAATCTTTCGTTCGCAATTTTGATAAGCTAAGATTCACTCCCAGTAGGCGGCGGCTTAGCGTGTGCAATGCTGCTAAAAGCAGCTTGCGAGCGAACAACTCGGAATGAGGGCCACTGTCTTTGAAAACATTTGACCAATTGTAACTATAAAAGCTATAAAGCCACTAAGAGAGGGGGAGATTGTTACAATATTGTAAATGAGAGGTATTTTCGATTTTCTGTTTACAAATGACATGGTGGAATTGAATAAAATGTAATGGATATATTAAATGAGCTGAAGTATATATAATCTGCTGGTTTTATATTTTAGAAACTACAGTATGTTGTACTGGAAAAAAAAAGTCTGGATTGTCATATAATCAATTAATGGCTGGCAGTTAATTAAGTTGTGACATTGCAGATGCTATATTTACTACAGAATCCCCAATGGTTGATATGTTTAATAAATGGGCGATATAGTTTAATAATCAATTTTAATTTGGGTGGGTATGAGGCTACTGTAACTCAATTATGTGTATTTATCTCTCTTTAATCAGTGGTGTATCTATAATGGGTGCAGTGTGTGCGGTGCACACGGGCCCCTGGGTCCAGAGGGGGGCCCACACCGCACACACAGCGCCCATTTAATCTATACTTACCTTTCTGGTGTCCATCGGCGTCTCCGCATGTGGGCCCCCTCCTCCTCCTTAGCCGGCAGCGCAGTTAGTGCTCTGAGCACTAGAGAGACTCTGGCACTGTGCCAGAGACAACAGCGCTTGCGCAGGTCTCCGGAAAAATGGCTGCTGCGCCATATTCCTGGAGACCTGCGCAAGCGCTGTTGTCTCTGGCACAGTGCCAGAGTCTCTCTAGTGCTCAGAGCACCAACTGCACTGCCGGCTACGGAGGAGGAGGGGATGACATTGTCTCTGCGCCTCCTCTCCCTATGCAGTGAACAGTTACCGGTCCGCACCGACCCAGGTAACCCATTCACACTACGCCTGACCCGGTAATTACCCATGAATAACACTTTTTATTACCGAGGTTGAATTACTGGGTCAGGCAACCCGGGGATTCATCCATGGCCCCTTTCATACTGCACAGCAACCCGTGTCGACCTGGCAATATACCGGGTTGAAAGCGGGATATATCTGTGCGGTGTGATAAGGGGTATAACCAGGCCATATTCGCTTGCTATATTAATACATTCTATACACTGGAAAAACAGCTTGTTGTAAATATGTACGGATGGCTGCTATATTAACCTATAGTCATGTGCAAACATTGAAACTGGATTGTACTGCCTCGCAGCGAAGATATAACTGAACACATCTGTATTTATATTAACTAAAGTTCACTTTTGTCAATTGCAGAATAAATGAATTGGAAGTTTGTGTATATTTAGAATTTTCTAAGACTGCCAAACGTCAATCAGCATGTTTTATTGCCATTTGGGATATACAAGGAGTAATGAGTTTTTACATAATTGATATATGTATATTGGATCAGTTATTTTATTCATTAATTAATTAAGTACTGTATTGATATATTCACATCAGTCATTAGTTTTATGTATGTTCATTATATGCACGATAATATATATATATATATATATATATATATTTGACTAACAGCAATTCAATAATTTGTTTAGGTTTATAGTTACATTGGGGAGTTAATAGTAGCTCTTAAATTGAAGCTGCAGTTTGTCAAACTCTTTCAATATTATTCCACTTGCCTTGCTCATTGGAGCCTGAATATTCCTTTTTTTTATATCTCATACCCCTTTCACATCGCACAAATAACCCGGTATCGACACGGCATATTGCCGTGTCGAAACTGGTCAGTGTGCGATGTGAAAGCACTTTGCCCGAATTAGCGGGTCGCCTGACCCGGTAATTCAATCAGGTAAAAAAGAAGGGTTGTTACCGGGTTGAATACCGGGTCAGGCGCAGTGTGAAAGGGAGCCGTTTTGATGCGACACGACTCCCGTTCACAGCATAGGGAGAGGCGGCGCAGGAGAGAAGCTAATCTCCCAGTGCCGCCTCCACCCCCGCCCCTGCTGCTGCTGCGCCCCCCCGCTGCTATGGCAACCGACCCGGTATATTGCCGGGTCGGAAAGCCAGCAAAGAAGAGCAAATGCCGGATCCCACCCGGTAATGACACGTTTCTCTTACCGGGTGGGATCCGGCATTTGCGATCTGAAAGCGGCATAAGTGGCATCTCAGGAATTTACCAAACACAAATCTCGGCAGTGTTGGGGCTGTTCCTATTGAGATACACTGCTGTTCACAAAAATACGAATCAATAGACCATTGGCCAAACACAGCTGTTATTTCATACAACACGGTAATTTACTAAGATTTTGTACTCTCAATCACTGCTGACAATGGTGGTCATTCCGAATTGTTCGCTCGTTGCCGATTTTCGCTATGCTGCGATTTGTTGCTAAATGCGCATGCGCATGGTACGCAGAGCACATGCGCTAAGTTATTTTACACAAAACTTAGTGATTTACAGGAAAGGGGCGTTTCTGTGGCAACAGAGCGTTTTCCGTGAGTGTGCTAAAAAACGCAGGCATGTCAGGTAAAAACGCGAGAGTGTCTGGAGAAACGGGGGAGTGGCTGGCCGAACGCAGGGCGTATTTGTGACGTCAAACCAGGAACTAAACGGACCGAGCTGATCGCAATAGGTCTGGAGCTACTCAGAAACTGCAAGAAAATATTTTGTAGCAGTTCTGCTACTCTTTCGTTCGCTATTCTGCTAAGCTAAGATACACTCCGAGAGGGCAGCGGCCTAGCGTTTGCAATGCTGCTAAAAGCAGCTAGCGAGCGATCAACTCGGAATGAAGGCCAATAGCCAAACACTGCCGGGAAAGCATGGAATTCGTACAGTGAGATCAGTGCATGTTTCTCTGTGTAAAAGTGTCTGAAATAGTTAAAAATAAAAAATAAATTGCGTGGGGTCCCCCCTCCTAAGCATAACCAGCTCCAGGCTCTTTGAGACGGTCCTTGTTGTTAAAATACCGGGGAGGAAATTGCTTAGGGTTCGCCAGCATTTACACAACCAGCACCAGACTCTTGGTCCGGTCCTGGTTCCAAATAATGGGAGACAAAAAAAGTAGGGGTCCCCCATATTTTTGAAACCAGCACCGTGCTCCACTAGCCAAAGAGATATTGCCACAGCCAGGGGACACATTTATACTGGTCCCTGTGGCCGTGGCATTACCCCACCCAACTAGTTACCCCTGGCCGGGGTTCCCTGGGGGACCCCTCAAATCAAGGCGTCCCCCTCCAGGCACTCAAGGGCAAGGATGAAGCCCGAGGCTGTCCCCAGCACCCCTGGGTAGTGGGTGCTGGGCTGATAGCCATTAAAAGTGTTAAAAAAAGAATATTGTCTTTGCTGTGGAAATACAAGTCCCAGCAAGCCTCCCATCATGCTAGTACTTGGAGAACCACAAGTACCAGCATGCAGAGAATTAATGGGCCAGCTGGTACTTGTGGTTCCACAACAAAAAGAAATACCCCCCAAAAAAGGACACACACACCATGATAGTACAAGTTTATTTACACAAACATGCACACTTACACACTCATACATACTTAGTGTCTCACGCAGCACTTCGGTCCCCTTGTCCATGTAGAATCCATTGGGGTACATGTAAAAAAGCAACCAGTATACTCACCTACAATCCAGTGAAAATTGGTCCTCTTCTGTCCATGTAGGCATCCACAGGGTTAAAAATAACAAACTGCAAAAAACCCAGTCCACGTGACTAAAAGGGAACCATGTTTACATGTCAATCAGGCGGAGTGCACCGGCTATAATGGAGGATAGCGATCCTTCATTATAGCCAATGGTGTGAACTTTGTAGTCTGCGGCTAACCACGAGATAAATTGAGGTGACTCTTATGTGTGACCTCAATTAACCTTGCGGTTAGCCGCAGACCGCAAAGTTACCACCATTGGCTATAATGGAAGATCAAGCTGATTGACAGGCCAGGAGCGCACAGCCAATCAGGAGAGCGCTATGATGTGGCGCTCCCTGATTGGCTGCAGGGTCCCCTATTGACAGAAGTCACGAGCGGCCCGGCATTTGGGGAAAGGGAATCCATGTGTAAACGTGGATCCCCTTTAGTCGCGTGGACTGGTTTTTTTGGGATTTGTTATTTTTAACCCTGTGGATGCCTACCTGGACAGAAGAGGACCGATCTTCACTGGATTATAGGTGAGTATATTGTTTTTTTCTTTTACAGGTACCCCAATAGATTCTATATGGACAAGGGGATCGAAGTGCTACTTGGGGCACTAGGTAAGTAAAGTATGTATGAGTGTGTAAGTGTGCATGTTTATGTAAATAAACTTGTACTATCATGGTGTGTGTGTGTGTGTGTGTGTGTGTGTGTGTGTGTGTGTGTGTGTGTGTGTGTGTGTCCTTTTTTTGGGGGTATTTCTTTTGTTGTGGAGCTACGGGTACCAGCTGGCCCGTTAATTCCCTGCATGCCAGTACTTGTGATTCTCCAAGTACCAGTATGTGTGGGAGGCTTGCTGGGACTTGTAATTCCACAGCAAAAGACAATATTCTTTTTTTAACACTTTTAATGGCTATCAGCCCGGCACCCACCACCCAGGGGTGCTGGGGACAGCCTCTGTCTTCACCCCTGGCCCTTGGGTGCCTGGAGGGGGTGACCCTTTGATTTAAGGGGTCCCCACTCCCACAGGCAATCCCGACCAGGGGTAACTAGTTGGGTGGGGTAATGCCACGGCCGCAGTGACCAGTATAAATGTGTCCTCCGGCTGTGGCATTATCTCCCTGGCAAGTGGAGCCCGGTGCTGGTTTCAAAAATATGGGGGACCCATACTTCTTTTGTCCTCCATATTTTTGAAACCAGGACCAGACCCAGAGCCCGATGCTGGTTGTATAAATACTGGGGAACCCTACGCAATTTTTCCCTGGTATTTTAACAACCAGGACCGTCTCAAAAAGACAAACAAAAGGTTTACGTTTCACTTTGCGCTACCCAATGTCCTCAAATTCTTCATACTATACAGATGAACTCCTCAGTAAATCGTTGTATATAGGAAAAAAATATACAAAAAACAACGTGTAAGACTGTATGTATGAGTCCAATCAAAAAATCCCAAATGTGTAGGAAACAGGAAGGTGATAAGTCCTCTCCCCAGCATGCATCAGAAGGATCCCTCAACAAGCGTTCCACACCCAAGGTGTCTGGATAATATTGATGGATGCTCACATGTGTGCTTACATGAATATTGCAGGAGCTTGCACATAAAGGTTTCTTTCACGATCCGTTATTGTACTGAAGTGACCATAGGTTCCTCATGAATGTCTCAGAATAAATTAAAAAGAAACGTATATGTAGTTTCCGTTTATTGGAACTAATTTGATTGATCAAAAATTAAAATTGGAAATCTGTCCCTTACCCTAACAACATGAGTGGGAAGATGATACCCGGGTAATCAAACACAATGTTGACGGGAAATGGACAGTAACTGCACACTGTACAACGCGTTTCGACGTACTGTGACTTATGCCAATAAAAAACATACATTCAATCCATATATGATAACATGCTTACCATTCTTGTAAAAACACTGTCTGTCTATACCAGGTCCTGCAGTTTCCTGCTCTGCTGATAGTCAAATGGTTACACCCACCCCCTCTCATATGGTATATATGGGGAGTTGATTAGTTAATTAGTGTCCAAATTAAGACGTGTTCATGCATTTGGTTAATAGAGGATTGCAACTTAATGTTACCTTATGCCAAACGTGCTTTATGATCAATATAAATGAACATATATATATATATATATATATATATATATATACAGTATATAAAATAACTTAAGACTATTAATCAAGTGGCGTCTGACATCATTATAGAGCGCCCGCTATCCCGGTTCCTATGTGTTGCCATGGCCATCGGACAACAATTAATTCTATTTAGAAGGGGACGTATTGTATGTGCGTCATCAATACCGGAATCCCCCATATGTATGCGTCCCAGCTGTGTGCTCTCCGCCGTCTGACGTCATGACGTCTCAAAAAGCCTGGGGCTGGTTATGCTTAGGAGGGGGGACCCATGCAATTATTTTTATTATTTATAAACTATTTCATATACTGTACACAATGTAGCCCTGCACGGATCTCGCTGATCCGGCCGGACTTCATTGTGTTAAGTCCTGTAGTGTTTTACTATTCTCTCCCGTAAAACACTGCCGGCAATACGAATTACTTCAGCATCGGTGAACTCGAATTGCAAAAACACGGTAGTTTAGTAAATTACCGTGTCTTTTTCAAAAAGTTGCAATCTCACACTGCCGATGTCAGCCGAGATTGTTCTCAGCTGAAATCCTAATCTTAGTAGATATACCCCTATGTTTCTTTTCTATATTTTTATAATTTAGATTGTTTTATATAGTACAATATGTGAGAAATCTTTGGGGGTCTTTAAATCATTTGTTTTAAATAAAGTTGTCTTTAAATGGAAAAAAAAGTTGTGTGAATAATGATCTGATTAGTTGTGATGGGTTACTAAATGGTTGCAACCTTTATTTATTAATTATTTATTAACAGTTTCTTATTTAGCGCAGCATATTCCATTGCACTTTACAATTGGAACAACAATAATAGTATAAAAAAACAGACAGACATAGGCCCTCATGCACGTGCGCATTGCGGCACATATGCATGCGCAGTTCTTCCATTTTTTTTACCTGATCGCTGCGCTGCAAAAATTGGCAGCGAGCAATCAACTCAGAATGACCCCCTTAGGGCCTAATTCAGACCTGATCGCTCGCTAGGGGTTTTTTGCACTGCTGCGAGCAGATAGTCGACGCCCATAGGGGAGTGTATTTTTGATTTGCAAGTGTGTGAACGCATGTGCAGCCGAGCGGTGCAAAAAAGTTTTGTGCAGTTTCTGAGTATCCCAGAACTTACTTAGCCGCTGCGATCACATCAGCCTGTCCGGAGCCGGAATTTACATCAGACACCCGCCCTGCAAACACTTGGAAACGCCTTCATTTTTCCAACCACTCCCAGAAAACGGTCAGTTGCCACCTACATACGCCCTCTTCCTGTCAATCTTCTTGCGATCGGCTGTGCAAATGGTTCTTTGTAAAATCCATCGCTCAGCAATGATCCATTTTGTACCCGTGCGACGTGATTGCGCATTGCGGTTCATACGCATGCGTAGTTCTGACCTGATCGCAGCGCAGCAAAAAAAACTAGCGTGTGATCGGGTCTGAATGACCCCCTTAGAGTAGATCTATATTCTTCATATCATTACAAATCCATCTCTAGTAAAGCCCATTCATAATAACTACAACAAAACACAGTACTAAGAATGGTTTAATACTTTATTCAATATAAATTAATAAATATAAACATTTGTACAAATGAACAAGTACTGTGGAAAGTGTTATACAGTAGATCTTAACACATTCTACATGATGTTACTAAGGACATACACCATACAAGTATCTGCCAGATCTGACTGCTGGTAATGGATGAGAGCAAATAACAATCAACCATTTGCTCCCAAACACTGGAAAATTAACAACAATTATCGTTCAGACAAATTTATATAATCACTGATTTAACCAATTTGTATGAACGATAGATTTTTGTCAATTTTCCACCGTTTGGGAGAAAATGGTCGATTGTCATTTGCTCTCATCCATTACCAGATTTTCATTCCAACCAGTCAGATCTGGCAGATAATTGTATGGTGTATGTCCAATTTAACACATAATAATTGTCAGGTACTAAAAAAGGATTACAACAGCAAAGGACAACATGCGGTAAACACCTAAAGTGATAGAAGTTAGTGGGGTCGATTCAATTCACCGACAGTTGAATAGCGCCGGGAATTAGCTCCCGGCGCTATTCAATGCAGCTCAAGTTAAGTTGGCAAAAGCCCGTTCTCCAAGACTTAACAGGTTGATTTGTCGGGAGAAAGGGCATTCTCCGACTTAACTACCCGCCACGATGCTGATTCCCGACAGAATCAGCCTCGCGCCGGCCGCACGGCAGCACTTTTGTTGGATTTCTTCTCTCATCCCCTGGGGGTGAGAGAAGAATTCCTGACAATTGAGTGTCACTTGGCGCTGTATTGAATAGCGCCGGGAGCTAATTCCCGGCGCTATTCAACTGTCGGTGAATTTAATCGACCCCATGGAGCACTTTAAAATGCGTAGAGAAAGTAGCAATACACTTTGCATTCACTACAGTTCGTAAATACCAATGGTGACTTTGGGGGTTGGACTCACTTCTGTATCAGTTATTGAGTGCTAACTAGAATACTCTTTATAAAGCTGTAGAATCGCTTATAGCAGAAGCTAGACTACATAATACAACTCCATCTGCAGTAGCCAGAGTATATAAAATCAAGGGATACAAATTTATATTGCACCTCAAATATAAGAAAATATACAGTATAAAACACATACTAATATAATATAATAATAAATAACTCAGTCAATGAGTTACAAAACTAAGTCACAAGCCACTATGTACAAAACTCAGTCAATATTCAGTGACTGACTTTCAGGGCCGTCATAGAGGGAGGACAGCCAATACTTCAGTCCTGGTGCCGGACTGAGAGGGAGCCAGGATGGCAGCAGTTAAAAATAGGGCCAGGCTCTGATTGGCCGGCAACTGGCACTACATTCAAAATACTGCCAGCTCTGTCCCTCCATGGCTTTCTGCCGGTAACCGTGCCCTGATCCACGCTGCTGCCACCCGGGCCCCTTGTTAATGCACATATGGACAGCTGCAACCTCTGTCTCCAGCCTACAGCTCTCCAACTAGGGCAACAAGCACCCAGAATGGTAAGCTGTGGGGTTGTGGGGGTGAGGCTAGAGCTGTGAGGGGACGGCACAGGCAGACTTCGGTATGTGTGTGTGGGGGGCTGTGGGACAATTTTTGTGTGTATAGGACAGTGTGTGTGTAGCTGTGTGTGTGGCTGTGTGTGTGTGTGGTGCTAAGGGACAGAATGTGTGTGGCGATGGGGCTGTGTGTGTGTGTGTGTGTGGCGATGAGAGTGTGTGTGTGTGTTTTTGTGTGAGAGTGTGTGTGTGTGTGTGTGTGTGTGTGTGTGTCTATGGGACTGTGTGTCTGTGGCTATGGGGCTGTGTGTGAGTGTCTGGCTGTGTGTGGGTGGCTATGGGACTGTGTGTGTGTGTGTGTGTGTGTGTGTGTGTGTGTGGGGGGGGGGGGCTGCCTATTTTGTCAGTGCTGGGCCCCACAATTTCTGATGGCAGCTCTGCTGACTCTGATGCTTCTCCAATCTAAAGTTATGCAAGGAACTATCTGATCCTAAGAGAAGCTGATTTTTATATACACAGTACATCCATTAACAACTGGATACAACATGGAGCTATGAAAAAATAGCTGGAGTGTCCATGCAGGAATTATAGCTCTGAAGAACCATATTTTGCATCTATAGAATGGTGAACACAGCACACAACACTGCACAGTACAGTAAGTGGCTTTTCAGATATGTAACACTGGTAGTTGCTGTCCAACGTATATTTACTTCTACAATGTTATGTTTCCAGCCTCCAGCCAGAAAATGACTTATATTCAAAGAAACTTTCATCTATTAAACTTAAGGAAACGCAATCATTAAGATTCCTCTCAGTATAATACCATCTGTTGTACTAGATATGTTTAAATGTGTAGATTCCAAAATGCATTCTAGATTACAGAGTTGAGTTATGTTACCATGGCAATAAAACAACAACTACATTTTCAATATTAGTAATGATAATGAATTGTTCTGACAAGCACATTATTTGTGGTGTTGTACAGATTGGGATGGTCTTTGAGGATCGGCATTGTCCCTTCTTGAGGCTTCCGGTGTCCTGTTATGTTCTGTTAACTCTACTCCTTTTTCAGGGTCTGGCAGTAAGGAGGGTCTAGAAGAATTAAACCAGCCTTCGGAATGAGTGAAATAGCTGGGATAAGACGTAACAGCATACCCGGATGTTCGGAAACAAGCCAGTATCTGTGGGAAAAAGAGGTAGAAAATAAAATGCATTTGCTATACAATATACAGAATCAGCATTTCTACATTATCACCAATGTTTAAATGGAAACTGACAGAGGATTTATTAGATCTATAATTTCAATAAATATCAGGCAGAGTCAACTCACCCTATTTATTAACTTAATCTCCAGGTGTAATAAATATTAATCTTGAGCCTGAGAAACCCAGCCCATTGGGTGGAAGCTGCCATTTTCCAGATGCAAACGCTGATGCAAGGGAGCTTTAAAAGGGCAGTGGGGTGATCACGGTAAATGTGGAACCCCAAAACATTGATATTGTTCCCAGATACGCCCCTGCCTCTGTGCTGGTTATTCATACAGTAACCAGCAGTCAACGTCATGACAACTTAGCATGCTAACAGTGAGCAGCACAACTTTCATTTCACTTTGTGATCAATGAGATCTAAGAGGGAAATCGGACAGATATGTTACATAACCCATACAGAGGTAGCACTGCAGCGTCCAGGGTGCAGAGTGTGCAGTGCACGTTGACCCCTGGATTTGGGGGGGGAAGGGTGTGTGCACACAACAGACACCCTGCACCCACATAATTACATTTACCGCTCTGTTGGCTTGGTGCTGGCTGCAGAAATCCCTGGGGGAAATGGCCGCAACTACCATTTTCCCAGTGATTTGCGCATGCAGAGTTAGGATGTCCCTGGCGGGCGCCATGTTTACGGAGACCTGCAGATGTGCTGTAGACTCTTGCACAAAGCCAGAGTCTACTGTTACTCTGGATAGGAGGGGGCCGCAGGGAGCCTACACACGGGTCCCCTCCTCTCATAAAATGCCCCTGATCCTTAACTTTCTTCGGAGACACAAACCATACATTTGGGGTTATTGTCTAAAACAAGTTTTTCTCCAGGCTAATATTTTCATCTAATTTTTATTTTATTTTTTGCTTAGTTTGTATGGAAACTGAATAAGAACAGGTTGTGCAATCTGCAATCGGCATGTCTATATCTATGGGCCAAATTCAGAGGTATGCACAAATCCTGCGGCAACTGCAAATTAGTACCAGGCGATCTGCAAACACATGCAAAAGTTGCAGCCTCAGGGATTTGTAAAGAGGCGCCAACTACCTGCAACTGAAAGACACCACCTGCATATGAAGATGCCGCTTTTGGTTGCATTGGAGTCACACTGGTTGCTCCCAATGTCTGCCATAAGTAAGACACCGGAGCCATTACAACTACGAATGAATTTGCAGACTCAGGTGCATCCCAGTAATGGACATGACACACCTGTATTTGACTAGCCACTCCCCCATTACCTTCCCCAACCGGTCTCTACCTGTCACTCACTTGTAAATAAAGCATTACTGCATTTGTCATTGTACTGCAACTGTGGTGCAAGCGCAAACTCAACTGCGCAAACTGCGCAAACATCGGCATTGCATTCACTTCTGAATCAGGACCCAGATGACTATTTAGCTTTCCCAAAAGTCTCACGTGACTTGCAGGTCTCTCCGTATATTACTGTATGTCAAAACTCTGTGGCCACCGACTGCATAAATCATTAGATTTGTGTGTGTGTGTGTGTGTGTGTGTGTGTGTGTGTGTGTGTGTGTGTGTCAGGGACGTGCGGTGAGCTAAATGGCTTAGGAGCCACTGGCTAGCACCAGAGCCAGATTTACATGCAATATATGAGCCAAAGGGTACATTTGGGCATTATAAACAGGTACAGCAGTATAAACTCCTGGAAATTTGGCTAGTGTTAATCAGAGATGTGCAGAAAAGATAGTCAGGGAAGGCAATGCCTCACCTGCCATAGACTTTTCACTCCAGAGTTTTGGCTATAAAAATTATTAGAATAATGCAAAGAAGATATTTCACGGTAAATGTGGAACCCCAAAACATTGATATTGTTCCCAGATACACCCCTGCCTCTGTGCTGGTTATTCATACAGTAACCAGCAGTCAACGTCATGACAACTTAGCATGCTAACAGTGAGCAGCACAACTTTCATTTCACTTTGTGATCAATGAGATCTAAGAGGGAAATCGGACAGATATGTTACATAACCCATACAGAGGTAGCACTGCAGCGTCCAGGGTGCAGAGTGTGCAGTGCACGTTGACCCCTGGATTTGGGGGGGGAAGGGTGTGTGCACACAACAGACACCCTGCACCCACATAATTACATTTACCGCTCTGTTGGCTTGGTGCTGGCTGCAGAAATCCCTGGGGGAAATGGCCGCAACTACCATTTTCCCAGTGATTTGCGCATGCAGAGTTAGGATGTCCCTGGCGGGCGCCATGTTTACGGAGACCTGCAGATGTGCTGTAGACTCTTGCACAAAGCCAGAGTCTACTGTTACTCTGGATAGGAGGGGGCCGCAGGGAGCCTACACACGGGTCCCCTCCTCTCATAAAATGCCCCTGATCCTTAACTTTCTTCGGAGACACAAACCATACATTTGGGGTTATTGTCTAAAACAAGTTTTTCTCCAGGCTAATATTTTCATCTAATTTTTATTTTATTTTTTGCTTAGTTTGTATGGAAACTGAATAAGAACAGGTTGCGCAATCTGCAATCGGCATGTCTATATCTATGGGCCAAATTCAGAGGTATGCACAAATCCTGCGGCAACTGCAAATTAGTACCAGGCGATCTGCAAACACATGCAAAAGTTGCAGCCTCAGGGATTTGTAAAGAGGCGCCAACTACCTGCAACTGAAAGACACCACCTGCATATGAAGATGCCGCTTTTGGTTGCATTGGAGTCACACTGGTTGCTCCCAATGTCTGCCATAAGTAAGACACCGGAGCCATTACAACTAAGAATGAATTTGCAGACTCAGGTGCATCCCAGTAATGGACATGACACACCTGTATTTGACTAGCCACTCCCCCATTACCTTCCCCAACCGGTCTCTACCTGTCACTCACTTGTAAATAAAGCATTACTGCATTTGTCATTGTACTGCAACTGTGGTGCAAGCGCAAACTCAACTGCGCAAACTGCGCAAACATCGGCATTGCATTCACTTCTGAATCAGGACCCAGATGACTATTTAGCTTTCCCAAAAGTCTCACGTGACTTGCAGGTCTCTCCGTATATTACTGTATGTCAAAACTCTGTGGCCACCGACTGCATAAATCATTAGATTTGTGTGTGTGTGTGTGTGTGTGTGTGTGTGTGTGTGTGTGTGTGTCAGGGACGTGCGGTGAGCTAAATGGCTTAGGAGCCACTGGCTAGCACCAGAGCCAGATTTACATGCAATATATGAGCCAAAGGGTACATTTGGGCATTATAAACAGGTACAGCAGTATAAACTCCTGGAAATTTGGCTAGTGTTAATCAGAGATGTGCAGAAAAGATAGTCAGGGAAGGCAATGCCTCACCTGCCATAGACTTTTCACTCCAGAGTTTTGGCTATAAAAATTATTAGAATAATGCAAAGAAGATATTTCAAACATATTCTTTGTATTTTCCATATACTTTATACAGTCAAAACGTTGGCACAAACGTTAGAATGGCAGGAAAAGCTCTGCCTCACCTGCCTCACCCCACCGCATGTCACGTGTGTGTGTGTGTGTGTGTGTGTGTGTGTGTGTGTGTGTGTCTATGTCACTCTCTTGTGTCTTGTGACAAACGTTATTATAAATTATGATGGAAATTATACATGAAGTCAAATATATTTGCAAACAATTATCTGTCAGTATACACTATGCACATATATAATTTTAGCAATCAATTATAAGGTAAGTACTTACCCCGCACAATAAACCTATGATTAGGGCTACGCCTAAGATAGAAACCAGTCCTAGAAGAATAATCCCCCAATATGGAACTGCAAGGAAACAAGATTCAGTCATCTGTTATAAAATGTGTTATGAGCATAATACTGTACATCACTTATTCAGTATTGAATACTCACATACTTAGTATGCTATATGGAGATTAATTGTACTGTACAGTATTTCTCAGATGATTTTATTCATGTAAAACATCAAGGTTGATACAGGCCAAAAATGTTCTAATTACCTGCAGATTGGGCAGAGGTTGTTTTTGTGGAGACTGTAGCACTCTGGGTTAGTATGGCTCCGTTCAGTGCTGTAGATAAAATATATAGAATTATTTAGACACGTAGTATGGTACAGAGCATATGGTCATACAATTGACTATTGTTTCAGTGTTTCATATTAACCACTTTAGAAAGAAATGGCCAATCATCAATCAGGACAGCCAATATTGTACTTCTGGCAGGCTCGGGTGTTAGGGGCGTGGCCACGTGAGGAGGCATTACCACTACCCCTCATTCAGCACTTGCCTGTGGTGCACTTTGTCAGAGTGCACACCGGGGGAAGTGTCATGGCACAGCTGAGTGTATGGATACGCTTCAACTGCACTCCAAAACCCCTACAGATGCCTGGGTCTGGGTAACTTGCATCCTCCCCCCCCAACACCGGTAGACATTCGATATGCCAGCTGTCGGGATCCTGGTGCTCAGCATACCAGTGCCGGGATCCCGACAGTTGGCATACCAACAAGTATTCTCCATCTTAGGGGTCCACGACACCCCTGGAGGGAGAATAAATAGTGTGGCATTCGTAGCGTGCCACCGTGCCTGCAGCGTGGTGAGCACAGCGAGCCTGCAAGGGGCTCTTTTGCGCTCGCCTCACTACTGGCATGCCGGCGGTCGGGATCCCGGTGCCGGTATGCTCTGGGCCTGAATCCCGACAGCCGGAATAACGTAGTACACCCCCCAACACACAAACACACACACACACACGCACACACACACACACACACATGTACTTCTAATACTCTTCTTGTGCTTTAGTACCAGTGCTTTCAGGAAAAAAAATGGTTCCGTACAGTATCTCTTCGAATATACCACTTGGTTTGTTCTCATATACATTGGGGCTTATGGGGGTCATTCAGAGTTGATTGTAGCCGTGCTAAATTTAGCACAACTACGATCATGAACTCAGACATGCGGGGGTACACCCAGGACAGGGCCAGTCCGCCCCGCATGTCAGTGGCCCCCCCTGTAGAAGTGCAAAGGCATCGCACAGCAGCAATGCCTTTGCACTTCAAGAGTAGCTCCCGGCCAGCACAGCTTTAGCGTGCGAACGGGTCAGAATGACCACCTATATGTATTATGAAAATGAGTAATCAGTAGGACTGTTTTTATTGCACTGCTCCAAGTGGGCCTGGAAATGGGCTTCTCTGCCACAGGTGGTACAGAGTGGAGGCAATAAAAGTGCATAGAAACAAGGACTAGAAATAGCCATGCATCAATCACCCATTAAAGGGAAAGCCCCACAAATGCACAGATGTCACAGCTTTGTTTCATTTAAATAGTCTTACTATACAAATCTTGTTTCCGCACAGCGTGCCTAGGCCACACGTGGCTAAGAATGATCTTACTCACTCATCACTTAGTGCACGTTCCTGCCGCTGACACACTTTAGTTAGAATCTACAGTAGATTTCCTTGGGCAAATTTACAGGGTATCCAGTGTCTAGGTCCACCACACTTAGGTCGACAGTCACTAGGTTGCCCACTATTGGTCAACATGCATTAGGTCGACATGGTTTCTAGGTTGACATGGACACTAGGTCAACATGTTCTAGGTCGACATGAAAGAAGGTCGACATGAGTTTTTCACAATTTTTTTACAAAATTTTCATACTTTACGATCCACTTGCACTACAATTGGGAACGGTGACCTGTGCCAAGCACAGCGATGCAGAGCGAGGCACCTTGCTTGAAACATGGTGAGCAAAGCTCGCCATGCGAGGGGACATCTTGCACTAATTGGGGTTCCTGGTCACTCTACGAAGAAAACGACACAAAAAATAAATAAAAAACCTCATGTCGACCTTTTGTCATGTCGACCTAGAACATGTCGACCTAATGCTTGTGTCAACCTATTTTGGGTGTCAACTTAGTTACTGTCGACCAATAGTGAACCACCCTATGAACCACACCCAATTTACAGACCAGACATAAATACATAATTGCTAAGAACAGTTCTGGTAAAGTGTATGTCCAACTAGTTTACCAGAAACTGTTGAGAAGTTGTTTATTTTACTGATACAATGTTTACTTTAAAAGGTTTACTGTAGATTCATTTTACTGTAGAAATAAAAAAAAATATTCTATATGTTCTGTACATAGAAAATGTGTCACTTACTGGTGACTCTCGTAGAAGAGCTTGCACTTGCTACTACTGATGTGGAAATGTTGGATCCAGGATTGCTGCTAGTTACAGGAACTATTGTGCTTGAGTTACTTGGTCCTACAGAAGTGCCTGTATTATTAGTAGGAGAATTGCTGTTGCTATTTGTGTTGGTGACAGTGGATACTGTAGTTGAGATGGTATTGTTGGTAATGCCACCAGTAGGCGCAGTAGAGGACAATGTTGTGGTAGTAATGTTTGTGGTGCCAGCCACAGTGGTACCAGTGGTATTAGAACTGGAGCTTCCTGCAGCTGTGGATTCTGTAGTAGAGATGGTATTATTGCTGCTGCTGCCAGGAGTTGCAGTAGAGGACAATGTTGTTGTAGTAATGTTTGTGGTACCAGTCATAGTGGTACCAGTGGTATTAGAACTGTTGCTTCCAGTAGTCGTGGAGTCTGTAGTAGAGATGGTATTGTTGATGATGCTGCCAGTAGGTGCAGTAGAGGACAATGTTGTGGTAGTAATGTTGGTGGTGCCAGTCACAGTGGTACCAGTGGTATTAGAACTGTTGCTTCCAGTAGCCGTTGATTCTGTAGTAGAGATGGTATTGTTGATGATGCTGCCAGGAGTTGCAGTAGAGGACAATGTTGTGGCAGTAATGTTTGTGGTGCCAGTCACAGTGGTACCAGTGGTATTAGAACTGGTGCTTCCAGTAGCTGTGGCTTCTGTAGTAGAGATGGTATTGTTGGTGATGCCACCAGGAGTTGCAGTAGAGGACAATGTTGTGGCAGTAATGTTTGTGGTACCAGTCACAGTGGTACCAGTGGTATTAGAACTGGTGCTTCCAGTAGCCGTGGATTCTGTAGTAGAGATGGTATTGTTGATGATGCTGCCAGGAGTTGCAGTAGAGGACAATGTTGTGGCAGTAATGTTTGTGGTACCAGTCACAGTGGTACCAGTGGTATTAGAACTGGTGCTTCCAGTAGCTGTGGATTCTGTAGTAGAGATGGTATGGTTGGTTATGCCACCAGTAGTTGCGGTAGAGGACAATGTTGTGGTATTAATGTTTGTGGTGCCAGTCACAGTGGTACCAGTGGTATTAGAACTGGTGCTTCCAGTAGCTGTGGATTCTGTAGTAGAGATGGTATTGTTGGTGATGCCACCAGGAGTTGCAGTAGAGGACAATGTTGTGGTAGTAATGTTTATGGTGCCACCTATAGTGGAACTAGTTGTATTAGAACTGGTGCTTCCAGTAGCTATGGATTCTGTAGTAGAGATGGTATTGTTCATGATGCCACCAGTAGATGCAGTAGAGGACAATGTTGTGGTAGTAATATTTGTGGTACCAGTCACTGTGGAACCAGTGTTAGTAGAATTAATGCTTACAGTGGTAGTGGATTCTGTGGCACCAGTATTATTAGTGATAGTTCCCGCGGTAATGACTGTGGATATGGTGTTGCCACTTATAGTGGACTCAGTAGTAGCAGGTACTGTTGTAGCAGTTATATTTGTGACAGCCCCTGAAACAATGAGTCCTGATACGGTAGTAGCACTAATCTTAGTCCCAGTAACAGTGGATTCTGTAGTAGAGATGGTATTATTGGTGATGAAACCAGTAGTTGCAGCAGAGGATGATGTTGTGGTGGAACCTGTGACATTGGAACTGGTGCTTCCAATAGCTGTAGGTTGTGTAACACTTGTGCTATTTGTGATAGGTACAGCAAATGTTCCAGATATGGCAGTAACATGTGTTGTCCCAGTAGCAGTGGAATCTCTTGTACCAGTAGCACTAGTAGTACCACTGGAAACAGTTGCACTAGTTTGTGATCCAGATGTAGTGGATGCTGTTGATCCAGTGGTTGCTTGGCTGTTTGTAGAGTCACTAATAGTAGAGCCAGCCACAGAAGATATCATTGAAGCAGTGGATCCAATAGTAGTAGGTGTTGATGTGTTAGTTTGGAAGGTATTAGGCTGTGTTGTAGATACACTAGTAACGGATACAACTGTACTGGACATTGGTAAAGCAGTGGAACTATTACTAGTGGGTGTTGTACTAGATGGTGATTCAGTTGAGGTGATTGCTGTTGACACATTCGTTGCTTGACTGTTTGTAGAGTCACTAGTAATAGATGTAGAAGTAGATGATATCATTGCAATAGTTGATCCAATAGTAGTATGTGTTGGTGTACTTGTTTGAGAGGTAGATTGATTGGTAACAGATACAGATGTACTAGGTGTTGATAAAGTAGTGGAAGTAGTACTAGTGAGTGTTGTACTAGATGGCGATTCAGTTGAGGTGGTTGCTGTTGACACATTGGTTGCTTGACTTTTTGTAGAGTCACTAGTAATAGATGTAGAAGTAGAGGATATTGTTGAAGCAGTAGATCCTATAGTAGTAGGCGTTGTTGTACTTGTTTGAAAGGTGGATTGACTAGTAACAGATACAGATGTGCTGGGTGTTGATAAAGTAGTGGAACTAGTACTAGTGAGCGTTGTACTAGATGGTGATTCTGTTGAGGTGGTTGCTGTTGTTACATTGGTTGCTTGACTATTTGTAGATCTTATAGTAATATATTCAGCAGTAGAGGATTTTAATGATGCAGTGGATACTGTAGTAGTGGGTGTTGCTGTAGATCCACTAGGAGTGGATGCAGATGAAGTGGCTGTTTCTGTGGCTGTGGCTATTGAACTTCTTGTGGTAGTAGATGTTGTAGTATTAGAAGATGTATGTGTGGTAGATACTGGTATTTGGGTAGTGGTAGAAGTACTGAGCACTAGAAGAAAAATACAGAGAATTAACATAAAAATCTATACATTGTTAGAATGCCACATTATTAAATTACAGTACATGCACTAAGATGATAATTTAATAACATTTATTTATCAACATATATAAAGTGCCATCATGTTCAATTACGATTGCATTGATACCTGATAGGTCAGCAGAATACAAAAATAAAATATGTTTGTAGCTCTATTGTTTCCGATTATACTGTAAATGGATCTGAGTCACACACTACCTAAGTTGTGGATATAAGATAATATATATATATAAAACTTGAATGAGCCGCACTCGTTATATGATTAATGAGGGTGCCGGTTTAGAATATTTCCATAGTAAAGTCCATGTCCACCTGAGCCATTTGGAGGTACAGAAGAGCACGGGTAGCCAGCACACCAATTAAGATGCAATTAAAAGCTTTTAATTTAGTTTATAGCAGCAATGCTTAGACATGTAGATAAAAATAAATAAATCACAATTTGCAGTCAATAATCCGGGTATAGCATATTCACCCATTCCTTCAGGATATATATTAAAGAACCATCAGTCAATGAATTTGTTTTGGTGGTAACAGCCACCTTTATCCAGGACTGCCAGGACAGAAACAAATTCATTCCATAGCGAAGCATGGGTATTTAGAAAGTATATATATATATATATATATATATATATATATATAATATACTATATATCAATATATATTTACAACACACACACATATATATATATATATATATATATATATATATACACTGCTCAAAAAAATAAAGGGAACACTAAAATAACACATCCTAGATCTGAATGAATGAAATATTCTTATTAAATACTTTGTTCTTTACATAGTTGAATGTGCTGACAACAAAATCACACAAAAATTATCAATGAAAATCAAATTTATTAACCCATGGAGGTCTGGATTTGGAGTCACCCTCAAAATTAAAGTGGAAAAAAACACACTACAGGCTGATCCAACTTTGATGTAATGTCCTTAAAACAAGTCAAAATGAGGCTCAGTAGTGTGTGTGGCCTCCACGTGCCTGTATGACCTCCCTACAACCCACACAAGTGGCTCAGGTAGTGCAGCTCATCCAGGATGGCACATTAATGTGAGCTGTGGCAAGAAGGTTTGCTGTGTCAGTCAGCGTAGTGTCCAGAGCATGGAGGCGCTACCAGGAGACAGGCCAGTACATCAGGAGACGTGGAGGAGGCCGTAGGAGGGCAACAACCCAGCAGCAGGACCGCTACCTCTGCCTTTGTGCAAGGAGGAACAGGAGGAGCACTGCCAGAGCCCTGCAAAATGACCTCCAGCAAGCCACAAATGTGCATGTGTCTACACAAACGATCAGAAACAGACTCCATGAGGGCGGTATGAGGGCCCGACGTCCACAGGTGGGGGTTGTGCTTACAGCCCAACACCGTGCAGGACGTTTGGCATTTGCCAGAGAACACCAAGATTGGCAAATTCACCACTGGCGCCCTGTGCTCTTCACAGATGAAAGCAGGTTCTCACTGAGCACATGTGACAGATGTGATAGAGTCTGGAGATGCCAAGGAGAATGTTCTGCTGCCTGCAACATCCTCCAGCATGACCGGTTTGGCAGTGGGTCAGTAATGGTGTGGGGTGGCATTTCTTTGGGGGGCTGCACAGCCCTCCATGTACTCACCAGAGGTAGCCTGACTGCCATTAGGTACCGAGATGAGATCCTCAGACCCCTTGTGAGACCATATGCTGGTGCGGTTGGCCCTGGGTTCCTCCTAATGCAAGACTATGCTAGACCTCATGTGGCTGGAGTGTGTCAGCAGTTCCTGCAAGACGAAGGCATTGATGCTATGGACTGGCCCGCCCGTTCCCCAGACCTGAATCCAATTGAGCACATCTGGGACATCATGTCTCGCTCCATCCACCAACGCTACGTTGCACCACAGACTGTCCAGGAGTTGGCGGATGCTTTAGTCCAAGTCTGGGAGGAGATCCCTCAGGAGACCATCCGCCACCTCATCAGGAGCATGCCCAGGCGTTGTAGGGAGGTCATACAGGCACGTGGAGGCCACACACACTACTGAGCCTCATTTTGCCTTGTTTAAGGACATTACATCAAAGTTGGATCAGCCTGTAGTGTGTTTTCCACTTTAATTTTGAGGGTGACTCCAAATCCAGACCTCCATGGTTTAATAAATTTGATTTCCATTGATAATTTTTGTGTGATTTTGTTGTCAGCACATTCAACTATGTAAAAACCAAAGTATTTAATAAGAATATTTCATTCATTCAGATCTAGGATGTGTTAATTCAGTGTTCCCTTTATTTTTTTGAGCAGTGTATATATATTGATAGTATATATATATATATATATATATATTGATAGTACCGGCTCTCCTACCAGCTGAATATTCTGCGCCGGGTGCCCGCGTAGAAGGGATTCAGTAAATACATGTGTAAATGCAGCACTCCAGGCGACTCAATAATGAACAGAAATCGGCAGTATGTTAGCGACGTTTCAATGCTTTAAGTAGTCTGAGGAAAATGCTTAAAGCATTGAAACGTCGCTAACATACTGCCGTTTCCTGATCATTATTGAGTCGCCTGGAGTGCTGCATTTACACACACATATATACAGTATAGTAAGTAGTCAGGTTTTAAGACTCTGTGATAGTGTAGGACCTGCATGAAGGTGGGGTACCTTGAAAATCGGTATGCAGGCTTCCGTGCATTGGCCAATCCACTAACTAAACCCCCATCATTTATTTATTGAATTGTTGAGGATAAGTGAGTTTACTTTGGTGAGTGCTGGGTTCTTTGTTTGTATTTATTAGAGCAATGTGGTCATGGGCTACATGCACCCCGCCCTGTGAGTGGTAAGTACAGCTGTGTACCCCGCTTTGGTGGTGGAGAGTGCTGTGTTACATGCACCCCACCCTGTGAGTGGTAAGTGCATAGCTGTGCCCCGCTTCTGGTGTGGTGAGTGCTGTGGTTTTTTTTCTCTGTGTATATATATATATATATATATATATATATATATCCCCTACAGAGAAACATAAGTTGATTCCAAATTATATTCAAAGTAAAACTTAATTGGCCAAATGAGGGCATTTACTAGGAAATGATTATATCAAAGTATTTATTTAGTAAACATCACCATATTCAGTCTACATTTTAGCCCCCCGAAGGGTCTCTGTCAAGACCAGTAGAGTAAAATTAAGCCATACTCTGAAAACAATAATAATATATATATATATATATATATATATATATACCAGCGGTCAGCCTTGTTGAGGTGGTAGGGGGGTAGTGGGGGGGGCGGATGGGCGAGCAGCAGGTGAGTGAGTGGGATGGTTGCTGGTGGGAGTCAGTGCCGTTTCTTGCGGCGGGCGAGCCGTGCAACCGCACGGGGCGCCCGCCGCGGCACTTTGCAGGTCCCGGTTTCCCTGTCCTCTGTCTTTCCGAGTGCTCTTGCTCGGGGGGCGGAGTTTCGCGGAATGACGCTGTTGCATCATGACGTCACGAGGCAATTGCGTCATTCCGCGAAACTCCGCCCCCCGAGCTGGAGTACTCGTGAAGACGGAGGAGGGCTGGCAGGAGGAGGCGCGAGGATGCTGGAAGGAGGAGGCGCGAGGAAGGAGAGAGGGCCATCCCGAAGAGCGGGAAGATCCTTCATATGTAAGTTGTCTCTCTCTCTCCCTTCCTTCCCCCCCACTTGACACTTGCCTGCCACACTGTGTAAAATTTGGACTCTGCACTGTGTAATACTAATTGGGGACACTTGCCTGCTGCACTGTGTAATTGGGGACACTTGCCTGCCGCACTGTGTAATTGGGGACACTTGCCTGCTGCACTGTGTAATCGGGGACACTTACCTGCCGCACTGTGTAAATTGGGGACTCTTGCCTGCCGCAATATGTAAAATGGGGACTCTTGCGTACTGTGTAAAATGGGGACACGTGCCTGCCGCAATGTGTAAAATGGGGACTTGCCTGCGTACTGTGTAAAATGGGGACACGTGCCTGCCGCAATGTGTAAAATGGGGACTCTTGCCTGCCTACTGTGTAAAATGGGGACACGTGCCTGCCGCACTAAGTAAAATGGGGACATATGCCTGCGTAATGTGTAAAATGGGGATTCTTGCGTGCCATAGTGTGTAAAATGGGGTCTTTTTTCCCCCTGTGGTTGCCGTGATATCAGATGAGGCCACGCCCATTTTAATGAGACCACGCCCATTTTAATGAGACCACACACCCTTGTCGGGAGTGCGCACGCATTTTTTGTTTTTATATCTATGGGGGGGGGGGGGCGCATTTTGAAATCTCGCACTGGGAGCCAAATTGGCTAGAAACAGCCCTGGTGGGAGTGGGGGGAGGTTCCTTGTTTTGGGTGCCTTGAGGCCACAGAGGACTTAATCCTGCCCTGTTTGTCTGGATTCTAAAATATGGTGCATATAATATAAGGCTTACTCCATATTGTACAACACTGATACAAGATTCATATTTCATTATAGTAGGTCTAAAAAAACCAAAGAAAAACATAAGATAAAATCTCTGTAATGGAGTCTTTAAAATTCATATTAAGATAGCTGCATTCATAAAGTTGCAATCATTTTTCAAAGTGTCAAATACCGTTAATATTAATAAAGTTCAAAAACTACTTACAAATAATATTTATTTAAAATGCAAAAAAATAGTTTTTAAAGCTACTTTCAAATTAGTATGATGCAAATTTTGTTTTTGCTTTTCTTCTACCACTACTTCAGAAAAAATAAGTAAATCTTTGACTGTAGAGTGCATAGACCATACAACAGTGATCATATAACAGGAGCAGTTAATGACATTGATGTGAACTGAGTGAATGAATAGAAGGCGCGGCTGCTATGTGTGTCCAAAACTAAAGAAAGGATTTGTTGTGCTGTACAAACAAGAAGTTAAGGACAGATGTGATGTCAGATGTACTCATTAAGGGTGTGAATGGGACCAAATATGTAAATTGGATAAAAATTACAAGAGTCACCATTAAAACAATTCTCCCCGTCATTAACAGAGCTTTTGAAATTGTTGTAAATAAAATAAACTATCCTTAAAATGTATGAGAAATCAAAAAAATTCAACACAAGGTAGAAGAATGGAAATATATATCTATATTTTATATACTATACCTGATGAATTGCTTGTCTGTGCACCTAGAAGCAGAAGACAAAATATATATTATACTACAGTATGATAAAGTCAGATAAAACACTACTGTAGATTTAATGAAGTCATCATTTAATTCAATGCACTAAATAAAAAAAGTCGAAAGCTACTAGCTCAAAAAAATGTATTTGGGTTAGAGAACAATTATAAACTGATGTTTAGGACATACATCGGATGTTGAATTTTTTGCCTTCAAACTCATGTATGTATATATATATATATATATATATATATATATATATACATACATGTATATATATATATATATATATGTATATATATACATATATATATATATATATATATATACACATATATGGAGCTATATCAAACTTTGGAGAGAGATAAAATAGAGAGAGAGATAAAGTACCAACAAATCAAGATCTAACAGTCATTTCTCACAAGGGGTCTATTTACTAAGGTTTGGCGAGAGATAAAATGGACGGAGATAAAATACCAGCCAATCAACTCCTAGGCTGTGTTTGAAAATGGCAGTTAGGAGCTAATAGGCTTGTACTTTATCTCTGACCACTGTTTCTCCATCCAAGGCTTAGTAAATAGACCCCAAAAGTCATTTTTTCAAACATAGCCTGTAACATTGCGGGTAGTAGCTGATTGGTTGGTACTTTATCTCCTTACACTTTACTATTTCACACCAAGGTTGATAAATATCCTCCATGTGATGTGTGCAGGGGCTGGCTGGATAAGTGGGCAGGGTGCCATCTGACGCGGGCCAGTACAAATTTATGTGTGGTTGTTATGGTTTTGTATAAATTGGAAAGTGGAGTATAATATTATTAAATTAGTTCTTGTGGTTTTCAATTTTTTCAAGACAGACTGACACAATTTTGACTTATGGTTATTTTTTTTTATGTATTGTCATATGGAGGAGGTTGGCTAAATCTGTTAATAATACTATTTTGGTGTAACTGTGTTATAATGGTCAGCTCATGGTATAAATAAATCATGCTATATATAACTTAAGCTTTATATCCATATGCAGCAGTCCATTGAAAGTTTCTCTTTAATTCATACTAAACATTGTACTCAAGTGATAAAATAGAAATGAATGTGTCCATTAAAATATCACGTGGACAAGTAGACAAGTAGGGAGGTTTCCCATAGCAATGTTACTTTTTCATAAAATGCCTTAACTTAAAAAAAAAATAATAATAATAATAATAATAATAATAATAATAATAACAATAATACTGAATGAGAAATTTTCATAAAGGTTCTTACTAGAAGAAAAAAATAGTTGTTCTTACATCATAAGAATATCTTTCAGAATATACAGGTTGAGTATCCCATATCCAAATATTCCGAAATACGGAATATTCCGAAATACGGACTTTTTTGAGTGAGAGTGAGATAGTGAAACTTTTGTTTTTTGATGGCTCAATGTACACAAACTTTGTTTAACACACAAAGTTATTAAAATATTGTATTTAAATGACCTTCAGGCTGTGTGTATAAGGTGTATATGAAACATAAATGAATTGTGTGAATGTACACACACTTTGTTTAATGCACAAAGTTATAAAAAATATTGGCTAATACTACCTTCAGGCTGTGTGTACAGGGTGTATATGTAACATAAATGCATTCTGTGCTTAGATTTAGGTCCCATCACCATGATATCTCATTATGGTATGCAATTATTCCAAAATACGGAAAAATCCGATATCCAAAATACCTCTGGTCCCAAGCATTTTGGATAAGGGATACTCAACCTGTATCAGTAGCTCTCATGATATACAGTATATACAAATTAAATTAATTGGCCAAAAACATGGCAACTATATAAACCAAAACTCTCCGTGAGCACTATACAATTATTATTTTATGCATACAGTACATCACATTCTATCTGTATCATTAGTAGTAACTCAGCCTCCTCTCTGCTCAAGATGAAGGACACGGTTAAATTCTTTACATGATGAATAGTAAAAGCATAAATATACAGTGCCTGCTGCACAGACATGTTTCCCTTCTCTGAGTAATTACAGCGTAATCATTTCTGAGATATTTATGGTTTGTTCCAGGTCAACAATTTTAAGTTTCATTATTTATTTTCCTCCTATTTACGTGTTCTATTAATTATATCCCCAATTATATCCCCATGGTTTACCTGTATTGGCAAAGAACAAAGAAATGAGAAGTCCAAATCTGGCCAAAGTCTTTGATGTTCTCATGGTATCTTCTGCTAATGTCCTCCAATAACTGTACTTAAATTTCCCAAAGCAGCAACCAAGAGTCAGAAGTGAAGAACTGGTGAAAATTTGTAACGGGAGTTTTTATGTTGAGGTGTGCTGGGGTAGTGACAACTTGTGTCGTTACTCAGAGGTGACACCCTTTCATACTTTTATTCTTTATTCAAAATGTTTATACAATTATTTCAAGTGTTTTACACATTCACATCAGTAGGACCTGTGACACATCATGTAAATATGCCATGTTAATCACATTATTGTACTCATATGACTGAAAAATGACGTACTGTATATGTACTGTAGCTCAGAGGCAAATATCTTAGGTGTGTCTTGAGTACATGGACTAGAGATAGGGGTGTGTATGCTCTAACTAGGATGTGCTAACAGAGATATCAGTGCATCACACATGATGGTTAGGAAGATTAGCAAAATAATGATCTGGCAGAAAAACCGGTACGCTTTCCACAATTTAGGTAAAACAAGCTTCCTTAGTATATGGAGAATTACGTAAAACAAAAGGAGTTGTTGGGCATGTACAGTCATAATCTTGTTTATATACATTGATAGATGTGTCCTTTTATACCCAATCTCGATAGGCCATACAGTCCAAGACGATCTATGTGATTGAGCCTTTGTCGCATACGTGGAAAAAGGTAGACAGTAGAAAAGGTCGGCCGGTACAAAACATCGACAGGGTCAAAAGGTCAACATGACAAACACTAGTTTTTTTGGTGTCATTCCTTATGTTTCACCATATTTGAGCCAAACTGGAAACGTGTATTATTGTGGGCTCGCATCACTCGCCACGCTTCAGGCAGGGTTACTATTCCCAGTCATCATGAAAAAAAAATCCTTGTGTTGACCATATATGTGTGTCAGCCATAGTCATGTTCACCTTGTGAACCTGTCAACTTTTTGACCCTGTCAACTTTTTGCATGTCGAACATTTTGGTTCGACAAATTGACTGTCTTTCTTTTTTCTGTAGATCTTTAAAATTTATCAGTGCAATCTAGCAAAGTAGTTTATTTTACGTCCTAGAGGATACTGGGGTCCATTTAGTACCATGGGGGTATAGTCGGGTCCACTAGGAGTCATGGGCATTTGAAAGTGTGGGCTGGCTCCTCCCTCTATGCCCCTCCTACAAGACTCAGTTTAGAAAATGTACCCGGAGGAGCCAGTCACGCTGAAGGAAGCTCCTGAAGAGTTTTCTGCATTTATTTTCTATGTTTGTTATTTTCAGGCAGGGCTGGTTGGCACCAGCCTGCCTGCTTCATGGGACTTAGGGGTGGGGGGGGGGGGGTGCGGCTCCCGAGGGAACTATTCCCAAGCCCCAACGCGGCGAGCGTACATTCCCGCAGCTCGCCGCCACCTCTAACAGAGCCAGAAGAAAGAAGAGTGGTGAATACTAAGCCAGCGTCCCGGTTGGCGGGTCGCCGCCCATTATGGCGGCATGAGGGTGCGGAGACGCGCGACTTCTACATGGCTTCATCCTCCAGCTGTTTTATTTGCGTGACTAAGACACATATTATGGGCAGTATTTAATTGGTATATCGCACCTGATCTTCCATCTAAAGTGACATTCATTTGTTCCACATTATCACTCTTATCGCTTGTTCCCCTAGTATTCAGGTTTAGCCACATAAAGTGGCTAAACGTGACTAAAGTAATGGCCGCGATCGCATAAAGTCCTGTTTGAGCACCCAAGCATGTCACTTTCACACATTTCAGCTTGCCACCTCCAGAGGTAGCGGGCTGAAATTACGTTCTCATGCCTGTCAGCAGAAACTGTTGAATAGCTGCCAGCAGGCAATTTAATACCACCCTTTGATTGAGAAAGATGCTCATTGTGGCTGAGTCACTGGGACCTGGTGCATCGAGAGGCTGTTTGGCACAACTGATTACAGTAAGGGGATGTTCACTGAAAATGCATGCCATGGGGACCACAAGTAAGATGCACAGTATGTACATGTTAGGATAGTGATAATTTGGGGTTACCTATGTTTCCTGCTCACTGTATCTCCCCTCAGTGTCACCCTTGTCTGCCTGCACCTCAACCTTTGAATTTAAGCTTTCACAAGCAGGGCCCTCTTCCATCATGAGCCTTACCTTCCCTCACTTAAACCATCATCTCTTTCCCAGTGCCTGTAATGGCACCTGGCCCTTTGGTTCTGTCGCCCTACTGCTCATATAAGTATTATGTCTGCTGATGCAATGATGTTTCTAAACAATGTGCATGTCCTGAAATGCTCTGTACTGTAAGTCCCATCCTTCTATTGGTTTGTTCATACTAATTTTGTTTTGCTACTTTGTAAGGTTCTGCGGCCCCTTGTTGCGCTATATAAAAAAGGATAGAAAGAAGGAGAATACTGTACAATGCATACAGATGATCATGATGGTATAATACTATTGAAAAGTGGCTGCTGTAATCTATTCACATTATTAGTGATATTTTTATTGGTCCACAATAATAAAGCATATATCCATTTCAGCTTTTATAGTGGCAGATACATGTATTCATTTTAAATTATTTAATATTTGTATTTTGTCTTTTACTTAGATCTATCACATTGTAAATGTAACTTTATTAATTACTAGCTGATTTCCTTATTGTCTCTCTCTCTCTCTCTCTCTCTCTCTCTCTCACCATCCCTTTGATAAAGCTAAATATTTATCTTACTTAAAACCCTTTAAGAGGTCTAAGAACACTGTACGCTATTAACGTATGGAATACCGTAAGGGTACGCACGTTGCGTAACAATCGCTTAGCCGTAGTCGAGACGCTCAAGCGTCACGTTCGCTCACGGCCAAGAGATCACAGGCAGGCACGCTATTGGCTGCCGACTAACGTAATGATTCGCTATAGCGTAGCGGACGCTCGGGACCACGAGGAGATCACCAGCGGCGCAGACGCTCACAATGTTAAACCTTTATAACTATACCATAAAACAGTGTATTATGCAGTAAACCTTGGTGTAGTGATAAGATGAGAATACAACACTGTGTAAGATGGTTTACACTAAAGCTGTTTGAGCGATAGAGACGCTCCTATTACCCTCTGCAATATAATGAACATACAATACCGGTCTAAGGGTCTAACGCCTTTTAAGGAAATGAATGAACGTTCAAAAAGAATAATACAATACAAGTCATACACTACCAATATAACATAGACTACCTAACCAGATAACTACACATGAAATACAATATCAGTACAATAACTATATAAGAGAAACGAGAGAGAAAGAGAAGAGAGAGAGAGAGAGATATGGCTCACAATAACAAAAAAGACAATATGATTGCGGAGAAAACTTACGCACAAAGGGGAACGATCGCATGCGCCTCTGGATATCCAGCTCCCGATTATCAGCAATGAGAACCGTTGAAGAGTGAGAGCTGGATATGATCGGCTTGTCTATTTATGCCCCACACACAATACAATTCAATGGTCCCTACAATCTCATTGTTCATTGGACACAGGAATTCGTCTTCGCATTATAACAAAAGGTCATAGGTTGATTCATACAGGTGGGCTGTGACTATTTCCAACTGCTCAGGTGGGTGGGAAACTAGGTTTCCCGCCGCATGGATAAGTAAGTGCAAATAATAGTAAATGGACATAAACTTCTTATGTCCATAACTATTCGCACGAGCGATTAATCCGCTTCAAACCAACACCGGAATATTGCTAATTAAATACTCTTCCGATGGATACTAAACACCACTGTATAATCCTTGTCTGGCCCTTTGTATCAGACAAAGAGGGATCTCTCTGTCCATGAACATGCTACATTAACTAAACTTTCAGAATCTATCAAAGGGACCATGATCTACAAAATACATTATATGGTTAAAATATATATCGATTGAGTCGCCCGCTAGACGCATACAAACTCTACCGTAAATCCGCATATCGTGCGCCTGCGGGTGCACGCGAAGGCGAGTATGCGCACGCACGGGAGAGCTCTTGCACGCGCAGCGGGAGCTCGCATGAGGTGCAAATATGGCAGTGTGTATGGTGATATTTTTCTGACTTTGACACCTTTCATTCTCTTCTTCTCTCTCCCCTCTTGTCCTTCTCTCTCCTTCACTCCCTCTGTGTCTCTCTCCCCCTTTAAACTACTCTAGTATCTCTTTTGCTACTCACTTGTCTGAGTCCAGTCCACATCTAGGTCCCTACACATTGTCAGGTAACATACCCAGATGTACCAATGTACCCACTTGAACACACACATTAATGTGCTCACTCCTCTCAAGGAGTACACTCCTTTACGTGGTGGTCTTGGCGCTCTACAGTTCAAAGCCCTTCTCTACTATGGTATGCTCATGATTATTATGATGCTGTCAGCCCTTCTTTGATCTGTTTTCATTCTTATGATTGGCGACGGCTGGCATTGGGTGCCGTGGACCTAACTTACACAGCTCATGCCAAGGGAATGACATACATTTCATAATCTAATATAAATAGAAACGGTACAGACTAATTGTTGTCTATAGTGTTGCCTGGATTTCTCTCTCTCTCCATCTATCTACTGTATTCTCTCTCTATAGACTGAAAGTATCAAGCATTGCATTTTGGATGTGATACATTCCGCCAGTTGCCGCGTACATAGTAGTGGTTATTATATCCATAAGAATGTAGATTTGCAAATATAAATGCAAAGGGCAACTTTTCCAAAAAGTCCTTTGCGGTGCTAGAAATTCCAGGTTTGTGATCCATTACTCCTTCTGTGCATAAGTGCTGGAACCACAGGGAGGGATCCTATTGGATCCCTATTGGGGACTTCTGTGAAGAGAAGCCCACATGCTTCTATAGGCAATGCCATTTATAGATGGTATTGCCTATTAGGTACAAACTCTGGAAATTGTCATATGGGAAATGTGGTCAAACCTCCAAAAAATTCAGTTTTAATATTTTACATTTATTTGTATTTTGATATCTAAATCAGAAATAATTGACTACAGTGCTAGATTTAATGTAGTGATTGATGAGATCGAATCAATGGCATAAAAACAATAATAATACATGTTGAGTCTCCCATATCCAAAATACTTATGACCAGACACATTTCAGATTTTTCTGTTTTTGGAATATTTTCATACAGATCCCTTTAAGATGCAGACAGAGGAAGATGTGGGCTCCAGAGATGATGAAAAAGCTTGTGGGCACAAAATCTGTCACCTGTAGCACCACCAGGGTCCATGTTGGGTTTAAGGAGAGTCCTAAAGGGCACATTCAGCAGTTGTGGGATCTCCAATGATGGCGAATGCCGAGTGGAGACTGTAGAGGAACCGGTTCTGCGCACTAGTCAGCAAGCAGGTTACTATACTGTATGACGGACAGTCGGGTATGCTGTCTAACCCATCACATGACATCAGTGTAAAGCCACATGTCAACGCTTGAAACATTTTGTTTTTGGAATATATATATCTATTATATTTATAAATTAACAGATATGGACATAGAACCTGTGTTAAAGCAACATTTGTCCATTATATTGTATTATATTGTATAGTCAACAAGATTCATTGCTAAAAATATATAATGTCACAATTATGATATACTGTGTATAGTGATACTAATTTCTTAAGTAATGATGGTAGTAATCCACGTTTCACACCAGTGGTTTTATATTAATTACCAAATAAAAGCATTTCAATTACCGTTTCACTACAATAAAATCTAAAGCAAATTAGACATGATTTCAAAATAATTGGACATTAACCTGTAATTAATTTTGCACGTAAATTAAACAATTCTAAAAATGTCTAAATATAACGAGATCTGCTGTAAAGCATAACATTCATGACATGCAAGCAAGATTATAGTTACTGAAATAGATCTACAGTATATTTCTCATACAAGTTCAAATCAAAGTATACACTAGAGGTAAAAGAGAATCAATACATACAGTAATAAAACATAGAACATACAGTATATGCACAATAAAGTTGATATTTGGAATAGGAAAATGTATTTTTAACAGACTGAAACTTGAAGCAGTTTGGGTTTAGAGTTGAGTCACCTGTGAGGGATTAACAACCAATTTTGGACTGTGCTACAGCCTCACCTCAGGAGCTGCCTCTGGTTTCAACATATTCACATCAAATTACTGAGTTACTGTACAAACAAACATGGGTTCCAATATTTCTTGCCCTAAGGGAGCATCACATCAGTTTATTATGTTAACCCCATACCTTTCTTTTTCAAAAAAAAAAAAAAAAAAAAGGCACATATATTTCCATTATTCATAGAAATTATAAAACATTTGAAAAAAAAGACCTTATCAATAAATAAATAAAAAAAGACAAATTGAGCAATGGCTTTGAATTACATTGACACATGTTGGAAGAATTGTGATCTTATACAGGAGGTAACACCTTTAAAGCAAAGCTTGTTCAGAGAGAAGCTATTGCATTTATAATACATAAATATTATGTCAACAGCGGTCACTAGGGTGTAGACTGTATTTTGCTGTGCTGCCCCACACAGCACCCAAACACAGGAAGAAAATACAAACTCCACACAGATAGGAATTGGTCAGGAATCAAACTCATAATACCAGTGTTATGAGGCAGTAAGGCTAATTACTAGGGTTGGGCTAGGGTGGTCCAAAATTGGGTTGGTTAAGATTTTATTATCTTCCAATTAGTGGTGTGTCAAAGTTAAATTAATACAATGCTTCACTAATAATATAAAAAAAAAATCTGAAATTAGGCTTTCGCATACAATAACCAGAGAGAAACATTTGCTTATGGTATTACATATCAACAAGAAAATGTGTGATACACATGTATATATTAGAGATGAGCGGGTTCGGTTCCTCGGAATCCGAACCCGCCCGAACTTCAGGTTTTTTTACACGGGGCCGAGCGACTCGGATCTTCCCGCCTTGCTCGGTTAACCCGAGCGCGCCCGAACGTCATCATCCCGCTGTCGGATTCTCGCGAGGCTCGGATTCTATCGCGAGACTCGGATTCTATATAAGGAGCCGCGCGTCGCCGCCATTTTCACACGTGCATTGAGATTGATAGGGAGAGGACGTGGCTGGCGTCCTCTCCGTTTATAGAGAAGAGAGTGAGACTAGAGTAGAGAGAGACACAGTATTTACTTTAGTAATTTTGGGGAGCATTAGGAGGAGTACTACTACTTGCTGAAGTGATAGTGTGACTGTATATCTGACTTGTGGGGGAGACAGTGGGGAGCAGTTAGAGTCTGAGAGCAGGAGTACATATTTTAACGTACAGTGCACACTTTTGCTGCCAGAGTGCCACACTGCCATTGTGACCACACTGACCACCAGTATATATTGTGATTGTCTGCTTAGGAGTACTACTTGCAAGTTGCTGATAGTGTGACCAGTGACCTGACCACCAGTTTAATTAATCACCACCAGTTTAATATATATATATATATATAATTGTATATAATATATATATAATTGTATACCACCTACCCGTGTTTTTTTTTTTTTCTTTCTTCTTGATACATACTACTATAGTAGCTTACTGTAGCAGTCTGCGGTGCTGCTGAGCTGACAGTGTCCAGCAGGTCCGTCATCAGTCATTACATAATAAATATATATACCTGTCCGGCTGCAGTACTAGTGATATTATATATATATATATTAATTTCATCTCATTATCATCCAGTCTATATTAGCAGCAGACACAGTACGGTAGTCCACGGCTGTAGCTACCTCTGTGTCGGCAGTCGCTCGTCCATCCATAATTGTATACCACCTACCCGTGTTTTTTTTTTTTTCTTTCTTCTTGATACATACTACTATAGTAGCTTACTGTAGCAGTCTGCGGTGCTGCTGAGCTGACAGTGTCCAGCAGGTCCGTCATCAGTCATTACATAATAAATATATATACCTGTCCGGCTGCAGTACTAGTGATATTATATATATATATATATTAATTTCATCTCATTATCATCCAGTCTATATTAGCAGCAGACACAGTACGGTAGTCCACGGCTGTAGCTACCTCTGTGTCGGCAGTCGCTCGTCCATCCATAATTGTATACCACCTACCCGTGGTTTTTTCTTTTTTCTTTCTTCTTGATACATACTACTATAGTAGCTTACTGTAGCAGTCTGCGGTGCTGCTGAGCTGACAATGTCCAGCAGGTCCGTCATCAGTCATTACATAATAAATATATATACCTGTCCGGCTGCAGTACTAGTGATATTATATATATATATATATTAATTTCATCTCATTATCATCCAGTCTATATTAGCAGCAGACACAGTACGGTAGTCCACGGCTGTAGCTACCTATGTGTCGGCAGTCGCTCGTCCATCCATAATTGTATACCACCTACCCGTGGTTTTTTTTTTCTTTCTTCTTGATACATACTACTATAGTAGCTTACTGTAGCAGTCTGCGGTGCTGCTGAGCTGACAGTGTCCAGCAGGTCCGTCATCAGTCATTACATAATAAATATATATACCTGTCCGGCTGCAGTACTAGTGATATTATATATATATATATATATTAATTTCATCTCATTATCATCCAGTCTATACTAGCAGCAGACACAGTACGGTAGTCCACGGCTGTAGCTACCTCTGTGTCGGCAGTCGCTCGTCCATCCATAATTGTATACCACCTACCCGTGTTTTTTTTTTTTTCTTTCTTCTTGATACATACTACTATAGTAGCTTACTGTAGCAGTCTGCGGTGCTGCTGAGCTGACAGTGTCCAGCAGGTCCGTCATCAGTCATTACATAATAAATATATATACCTGTCCGGCTGCAGTACTAGTGATATTATATATATATATATATTAATTTCATCTCATTATCATCCAGACTATATTAGCAGCAGAAACAGTACGGTAGTCCACGGCTGTAGCTACCTCTGTGTCGGCAGTCGCTCGTCCATCCATAAGTATACTAGTATCCATCCATCTCCATTGTTTACCTGAGGTGCCTTTTAGTTGTGCCTATTAAAATATGGAGAACAAAAATGTTGAGGTTCCAAAATTAGGGAAAGATCAAGATCCACTTCCACCTCGTGCTGAAGCTGCTGCCACTAGTCATGGCCGAGACGATGAAATGCCAGCAACGTCGTCTGCCAAGGCCGATGCCCAATGTCATAGTACAGAGCATGCAAAATCCAAAACACCAAATATCAGTAAAAAAAGGACTCCAAAATCTAAAATAAAATTGTCGGAGGAGAAGCGTAAACTTGCCAATATGCCATTTACCACACGGAGTGGCAAGGAACGGCTGAGGCCCTGGCCTATGTTCATGGCTAGTGGTTCAGCTTCACATGAGGATGGAAGCACTCAGCCTCTCGCTAGAAAAATGAAAAGACTCAAGCTGGCAAAAGCACCGCAAAGAACTGTGCGTTCTTCGAAATCCCAAATCCACAAGGAGAGTCCAATTGTGTCGGTTGCGATGCCTGACCTTCCCAACACTGGACGTGAAGAGCATGCGCCTTCCACCATTTGCACGCCCCCTGCAAGTGCTGGAAGGAGCACCCGCAGTCCAGTTCCTGATAGTCATATTGAAGATGTCACTGTTGAAGTACACCAGGATGAGGAGGATATGGGTGTTGCTGGCGCTGGGGAGGAAATTGACAAGGAGGATTCTGATGGTGAGGTGGTTTGTTTAAGTCAGGCACCCGGGGAGACACCTGTTGTCCATGGGAGGAATATGGCCGTTGACATGCCTGGTGAAAATACCAAAAAAATCAGCTCTTCGGTGTGGAAGTATTTCAACAGAAATGCGGACAACATTTGTCAAGCCGTGTGTTGCCTTTGTCAAGCTGTAATAAGTAGGGGTAAGGACGTTAACCACCTCGGAACATCCTCCCTTATACGTCACCTGCAGCGCATTCATAATAAGTCAGTGACAAGTTCAAAAACTTTGGGCGACAGCGGAAGCAGTCCACTGACCAGTAAATCCCTTCCTCTTGTAACCAAGCTCACGCAAACCACCCAACCAACTCCCTCAGTGTCAATTTCCTCCTTCCCCAGGAATGCCAATAGTCCTGCAGGCCATGTCACTGGCAATTCTGACGATTCCTCTCCTGCCTGGGATTCCTCCGATGCATCCTTGCGTGTAACGCCTACTGCTGCTGGCGCTGCTGTTGTTGCTGCTGGGAGTCGATGGTCATCCCAGAGGGGAAATCGTAAGACCACTTTTACTACTTCCACCAAGCAATTGACTGTCCAACAGTCCTTTGCGAGGAAGATGAAATATCACAGCAGTCATCCTGCTGCAAAGCGGATAACTGAGGCCTTGACAACTATGTTGGTGTTAGACGTGCGTCCGGTATCCGCCGTTAGTTCACAGGGAACTAGACAATTTCTTGAGGTAGTGTGCCCCCGTTACCAAATACCATCTAGGTTCCACTTCTCTAGGCAGGCGATACCGAGAATGTACACGGACGTCAGAAAAAGACTCACCAGTGTCCTAAAAAATGCAGTTGTACCCAATGTCCACTTAAACACGGACATGTGGACAAGTGGAGCAGGGCAGGGTCAGGACTATATGACTGTGACAGCCCACTGGGTAGATGTATGGACTCCCGCCGCAAGAACAGCAGCGGCGGCACCAGTAGCAGCATCTCGCAAACGCCAACTCTTTCCTAGGCAGGCTACGCTTTGTATCACCGGTTTCCAGAATACGCACACAGCTGAAAACCTCTTACGGCAACTGAGGAAGATCATCGCGGAATGGCTTACCCCAATTGGACTCTCCTGTGGATTTGTGGCATCGGACAACGCCAGCAATATTGTGTGTGCATTAAATATGGGCAAATTCCAGCACGTCCCATGTTTTGCACATACCTTGAATTTGGTGGTGCAGAATTTTTTAAAAAACGACAGGGGCGTGCAAGAGATGCTGTCGGTGGCCAGAAGAATTGCGGGACACTTTCGGCGTACAGGCACCACGTACAGAAGACTGGAGCAACATCAAAAACGCCTGAACCTGCCCTGCCATCATCTGAAGCAAGAAGTGGTAACGAGGTGGAATTCAACCCTATATATGCTTCAGAGGTTGGAGGAGCAGCAAAAGGCCATTCAAGCCTATACAATTCAGCACGATATAGGAGGTGGAATGCACCTGTCTCAAGCGCAGTGGAGAATGATTTCAACGTTGTGCAAGGTTCTGCTGCCCTTTGAACTTGCCACACGTGAAGTCAGTTCAGACACTGCCAGCCTGAGTCAGGTCATTCCCCTCATCAGGCTTTTGCAGAAGAAGCTGGAGACATTGAAGGAGGAGCTAACACGGAGCGATTCCGCTAGGCATGTGGGACTTGTGGATGGAGCCCTTAATTCGCTTAACAAGGATTCACGGGTGGTCAATCTGTTGAAATCAGAGCACTACATTTTGGCCACCGTGCTCGATCCTAGATTTAAAACCTACCTTGGATCTCTCTTTCCGGCAGACACAAGTCTGCTGGGGTTCAAAGACCTGCTGGTGAAAAAATTGTCAAGTCAAGCGGAACGCGACCTGTCAACATCTCCTCCTTCACATTCTCCCGCAACTGGGGGTGCGAGGAAAAGGCTCAGAATTCCGAGCCCACCCGCTGGCGGTGATGCAGGGCAGTCTGGAGCGACTGCTGATGCTGACATCTGGTCCGGACTGAAGGACCTGCCAACGATTACTGACATGTCGTCTACTGTCACTGCATATGATTCTCTCCCCATTGAAAGAATGGTGGAGGATTATATGAGTGACCGCATCCAAGTAGGCACGTCACACTGTCCGTACTTATACTTGCAGGAAAAAGAGGCAATTTGGAGGCCCTTGCACAAACTGGCTTTATTCTACCTAAGTTGCCCTCCCACAAGTGTGTACTCCGAAAGAGTGTTTAGTGCCGCCGCTCACCTTGTCAGCAATCGGCGTACGAGGTTACTTCCAGAAAATGTGGAGAAGATGATGTTCATTAAAATGAATTATAATCAATTCCTCCGTGGAGACATTGACCAGCAGCAATTGCCTCCACAAAGTACACAGGGAGCTGAGATGGTGGATTCCAGTGGGGACGAATTGATAATCTGTGAGGAGGGGGATGTACACGGTGATATATCGGAGGATGATGATGAGGTGGACATCTTGCCTCTGTAGAGCCAGTTTGTGCAAGGAGAGATTAATTGCTTCTTTTTTGGTGGGGGTCCAAACCAACCCGTCATTTCAGTCACAGTCGTGTGGCAGACCCTGTCACTGAAGTGATGGGTTGGTTAAAGTGTGCATGTCCTGTTTATACAACATAAGGGTGGGTGGGAGGGCCCAAGGACAATTCCATCTTGCACCTCTTTTTTCTTTTTTTCTTCTTTGCGTCATGTGCTGTTTGGGGAGTGTTTTTTGGAAGGGCCATCCTGCGTGACACTGCAGTGCCACTCCTAGATGGGCCAGGTGTTTGTGTCGGCCACTAGGGTCGCTTATCTTACTCACACAGCTACCTCATTGCGCCTCTTTTTTTCTTTGCGTCATGTGCTGTTTGGGGAGTGTTTTTTGGAAGGGCCATCCTGCGTGACACTGCAGTGCCACTCCTAGATGGGCCAGGTGTTTGTGTCGGCCACTAGGGTCCCTTATCTTACTCACACAGCTACCTCATTGCGCCTCTTTTTTTCTTTGCGTCATGTGCTGTTTGGGGAGTGTTTTTTGGAAGGGCCATCCTGCGTGACACTGCAGTGCCACTCCTAGATGGGCCAGGTGTTTGTGTCGGCCACTAGGGTCGCTTATCTTACTCACACAGCTACCTCATTGCGCCTCTTTTTTTCTTTGCGTCATGTGCTGTTTGGGGAGTGTTTTTTGGAAGGGCCATCCTGCGTGACACTGCAGTGCCACTCCTAGATGGGCCAGGTGTTTGTGTCGGCCACTAGGGTCGCTTATCTTACTCACACAGCTACCTCATTGCGCCTCTTTTTTTCTTTGCGTCATGTGCTGTTTGGGGAGTGTTTTTTGGAAGGGCCATCCTGCGTGACACTGCAGTGCCACTCCTAGATGGGCCCGGTGTTTGTGTCGGCCACTAGGGTCGCTTAGCTTAGTCATCCAGCGACCTCGGTGCAAATTTTAGGACTAAAAAAAATATTGTGAGGTGTGAGGTATTCAGAATAGACTGAAAATGAGTGGAAATTATGGTTTTTGAGGTTAATAATACTTTGGGGTCAAAATGACCCCCAAATTCTATGATTTAAGCTGTTTTTTAGTGTTTTTTGAAAAAAACACCCGAATCCAAAACACACCCGAATCCAACAAAAAAAATTCGGTGAGGTTTTGCCAAAACGCGGTCGAACCCAAAACACGGCCGCGGAACCGAACCCAAAACCAAAACACAAAACCCGAAAAATTTCAAGTGCACATCTCTAGTATATATCACTATGCTCCACACACTTGCATGTTGGTCAGAACTGTCTCTTACACGTTATTCCTTAAAGAAACAATTTTTAAAGAGAATGATCTTTTTACATCTTTGCAGTCAGGATGCCAACTGTCACAAAACCGACAGCAGCATCCTGACACTAATAATCCTGACACCGGATGGGGTAAGTATTCTACCCCTCCCCTGTCCCCTACCCTAGCCCTTCAGGGGTGGCAGCTATGGCTAACTCTCAGGGGGTGGCAGCTATGGCTAACCACCCCCCTAGTACTTAAGCCTAACCCCACTAGTGCCTAAATCGATTTTTTTTCCCCAGAGCCTAACCCTAACCTGATACTCACCTTTGGGATGTTGGCTGTTGTGTTCTGGTGAGGGTCTTCTGAGTGGTGACGGGATTTTGGCGTCGGTCACTTGACCACCAGCATCACGACCACCTTTCTGTCTCAAATATTTTATTTGTTCAGTACCTCTCTCCACATGTGTGCAATTGAGCCCCCTTTTGTTTGTTTTTCTCTTTTCTTTCCAAGTGTGTATGTAATTTTCTTTTCCCTCATTACCTGTTTCTAATTTAGTATGTTCACCCTTATCTCTCAATATGTTGTACTTTGCCCCAATTTCTGTGTGTAAGTCTCTGCTGTTAGAAACTGTAATGAGCACAGCTTAGTAGATCATAGCCAGATTAGGGTTTTTTGCTCCAATCAGTCTTCTGGTAACCAGTCAGCTGTGCAGACTAGGTCTCATTGTGCTGGACTTAATGCTGACTCTAAATTGCTGCAGATGTAGTTAGAATCCTGCTCGATTCTTTGACAAGTGCTTATTGGATTTTTCAGCCATTATTGGCAGTCTCCCTGAACACTCTGTTTTGGGTTGTAATCAGCCTGACCCTGTCTTATCCTGGTGCATACTTTCATTTATTCTCTGAGCTGCTCAGCAAAGTTCATTGGCTTATATCATTTGGAATACCTATTACCTGATTATATTTCTCTATGGTAAAGAGCTAAACGCTAACCTGGACTCTGTGAGAGATCTGATAGATATTTTGCTACAGTGATTTGATTTGTGGATAATAGTGCTATTAATCTGGAGGATTGTTAAAATCTACTCAATAGCTTGCTGCTGTGCAAATTACTTGCGTTATTGGAATGAACTGTACAGTATTTATATACAAAGCATTTACCTATACATACTGTACTAAAAATCTGTTACTTCTCATCAATTCTATATTGTGGTAAAGACTTGTATTATTTGAGAGAATTTTTCAGCAACACATTTATTAGTGCTATTTAGAAATTGGAGAGCATACTGTTCAGTGAAGACTGCCCATGCTATACTGAAGAGCTGGCATGCTGTTTTCTGTAAAGTTTTAGTTGTCTCTAAGGTATCCTGTTCTCTTTAAATATATATGTCTGTGCTCTTGAGCTTATGCTATTTATAGTGGAAGTCTGGATGGCCGCTGAGCACCAGTGAATCATTGTGGTTCCAGAAAAGGGGCTGTTGTACTGTAGGTGAAGCACTCAGTAAGTGGAATACTCAAGCAAGTGTAAGCTCAAGATCACACTAGGCACTAACAATATCTGCATTGTTGGTGTGCTCCCCCCATTTTTGGGTCTATCTGTGTTCCACTACTTCGCTATCATTTCAGTGCTACACCAACACCTTTTCATTTGTGTGTGTGTGTGTGTGTGTGTGTGTGTGTGGGGGGGGGGGGGGGGATGGTAGCTGAAGTTATCTTTATTTTATTCCATGTTACATAAAAAGCAGCATAGTTTAGGAATTAATTAATATTTTGATTAAAAAAAGCAATTGTTTTCATAGTTTGCAAATCCTACACTGACCATAGGCAAACACAGGGGGTTTCCAGTTGCCTGGAAACCCCCCTCTCTAGCCCACACCATGACCATAATAGCCAGTGTATATAATGTTACTAGTGCTGTATGTTTTAAAGATCTCCTCAGTATTACAAATAAAATAGTTAGCAATACAGTTGGATCTTTTACAATGTGCCAGCCAGTAATTAACACACATGTGTGCACCCACTGGGAGATCTGTAAAACATGCACTGCTAGGGGTGCTCTGCTATAGACCATCCATAGGGTTAATTATTAATACCGTCCAGGGCAGTTTCCAGGTTCTTCTGCCGCTCCCCCCAGCCTTGCTCTAATCCTCTGGATTGGTGATCACATATGATATAAAGCATTCAGCTAAGGCAGGATGTCCCACTGCCACATCTAATGGCTTACTGTGGTCGCTGGCCCTATATACAGTATGTTGGAATTATGACATACAGTGCATTGCAGTTTGTATGAAGCATGTTATGGCTGCTTCATGCTAATTTTGCCCTCTTTGTGGACTGGCCACCTGCACTTTAACATCAACCAGTTGGAAACCCCCGTCTAGAAATCCGGTGTTTGCCACTGCTGACAATTATGCTTTAAGTAACACTGCATGAAAGATTATTAAACCACACCTAGACGGCCTTAAATAAGCTGGACGGACAAGTACTAAAACAACAATAGGATCATTGAGTAGTACAAGGAAATAAAATAGAAAAGAAATGAGCCAATACTCGTGCACACAAGCATTTTAGAAAACATGAAACTCAATGAGATTTTCTTGTCTTGTGTTTTTTAATTGTACTTTGTTTAGAATCCACCTTATTTTTACTATTCTAATTTAGATATTTTTCTGTAGTACGACAGTAGTATTTTTGTTCTTTAAATTCTTGATTTTAAATAAAGTTGTCTTTAAATGGAAAAATGTTTTGTGTGAGTTATGGTAATAATCTGATTAGTTGTGACGGGTTACTAAATGTTTCCAAACTCTTAGTATATCTCTCTTCTTTATAGCATTTTACTTCCATCCGTAACAAAGCTCATTGATGATGATGATAACGATGATGATGATGATGATGATGATAATAATAATAATAATAATAATAACAATAACAAAATACAACACTTGGCTAGTTTAAAAAAAATACTTTAATAGCTATAAATTAATATAAATAAACATTTTGTAACAAATGCAATGAACAATTACAGTTAAATCTGTTATTGATCTAAACACATTCTGCATGACATTACTAATGCATATAACACATAATAATTGTCAGGTATAAAAACAACACTGCAATAACAAAGATTCAGAATGTGCTCTTAAAGCGATAAAAGCCATAGAGCAAGGTTATTGGGTATGGCTCCTGCATAGAACGCAGCACAGAAGTGATCAATTAAGTGACAATAGCTTCCTGACTCTAATATTTAATTAAGAATAAATAGAAATAAAAGTGCATGTCTTTTTCAATGTTGATACAAGCTGGATATCAACACTTGGTTCAATTTGAAACAAAATCAGGTTTCTTCCGTTACAGTTCCCAGGCATATAGAAGGGTGCACAAACCATTAAGTAGGTTTGCACCTTAAATGCATGACTACAGTTCCTAAATGCCCATTGGTGTCTTTGGGGGTTGGACTCTCTTTTGTCTCATTTACCTGCTAAAAAATACTGTTTATGAAGCTGTAGAATGGGGTATAACAGAAGCTTGACTACAATCTGCAATAGCCAGAGTATTTAAAATACAGAAATAACAATAAATATTGCATATTAAATATGAGAAACGGTATAATACATACTGATATAAAATAATAAATAAATAACAATCATTGAGTATTCATAAAACGTGTTGATGCCCTCTCTTTGGCCATTACCCCTAAACTCACTATGTACAAAAATCAGTCACTATTCTGTGACTAACTGTGATGCTCCTACAATCTAATGTTATGTAAGAACTATATGATCATTAGAGAAGCTGATTTTCCAATACATCCATAACCAAATGGATACACCATGGAGCTATGAAAAGACTCTTTTCCTTATATTCCCATCTCATGTGTTAGACGTGGGGTTTCTAGAATACAAGATGGATTACAGAGTTTTGTTTTGTTACCACGGCAATGAAATAACAACATTTTGAACAATAATAATATTAATTCATTGTTCTGACAAGGACATTATTTGTGGTGCTGCGTAGTCTGCGATGGTCTCTGAGGGTCATCATGGCCCCTTCTTGAGACTGACGGTGTCCTGTTATGTTCTGTTAACTGTACTCCCTTTTCAGGGTCTGTCAATAAGGAGGGTCTGGAAGAATTTAACCAGCCGTAATGAGTGAAATAGCTGGGATAAGAAGCGACGGCATAGGTGGATGTTCGGCAACAAGTCAGTATCTGTGGGAAAAGAGACAGAAAAAAAATGCATTTATTATACTGAAAAAAGAAACAGAATTTTTAAAGAATCATCAATGGTTAAATGTAAACTTACAGAGGGCCTAATTTAGGACTATGATAGCTGTAATATCAGGCACAGTCAAATAGCCCTATTTATTAACTTAGGGCCTGATACAGAGAAGTACGCATTTGCAGCTGCAAGTGCGATTTTCTATGCAATGCAACAGCAGATATCAGCACGTGAAGCTCCTGCCCAGAAATTAGAAGAGACACCCACTGTAGCTACAGCAACTCATTCATAGTTGCATACAATACACATACACAGCCTAAACGCAAGAACAAGGAACATGGGGGGTCATTCCCACCCGATCGCTCGCTGCAGTTTGCCGCAGCGCAGCGACCGGGTCGGAACTGCGCATGACAGCTTTCATTGCCTAGCGATTGCCTCTGAGACAGTGGCGGTCGCTGTGCGGGAGGGGGCTGAACGGCGTCAGTAAGCCGCTGTTTAGGGGGAGTGGTCCAAACAAAGCAGGTGTGGCTGGACCATTGGGGGGACGGGCCCCGGTAGCTGCGTGACGTCTCACGCAGCCGCTGCAGCCAGTGGCAGCGACAATTAACTCCCGGCCAGACGCAGGAGCTGCGCTGGCCGGGAGTTACTCCTCAAATACAAAGGCATCGGGGGCCGGCACTGACATGCGGGGCAGACTGGCCCTGTGCTGGGCGTCCCCCCGCATGTCAGGGAAGATGATCGTAGCCGTGCTAAATTTAGCACAGCTACGATCATCTCGGAATGACCCCCATTGGGCTGCAGGGTAGACGAATGACTTCACAGACTGGGCCCAGAAGTAGTCACGTAGGCGCCATGTGTAGGACTCACAGCCGACATCAGATAAAAGCCCCCAAAACAGCCATGACACACCTGCGTTTTAACAACCACTCCCCGCTAACACCATGTCAACACCCGCAAATGGTCACTTCCTTTCAATCACTTTGCATGCTGGTTTGCAGCAGCACCTTGACGCATGAACACAGCACATGTGCAGTCTGCCGATAATCACTCAGTTCCATGGAATATCGGCTCTGCTTACTTCTCTGAATCAGGCCCTTAATCTTAAATATAAATTTTGAACCTGAGAAATCCATCAGGTGCATGCTGCCATTTTCATGGTGCAAACTCTGATAAAAAAATCACTATGGAAGGGCAACCAGGTGATCATGGTAAATTGGGAACCCCAAAAGATTGTTATCGTAGCCCATATACACCCCTGCCTCTGAGCTGATTATTCATACAGTAACCAGCAGTCAAAAGTCATGACACGCTAACATTGAGCAGCACAACTTTCATTTCACTTTGTGATCAATGAGATCTAAGCAGGAAATCAGACAGAAAGGTTATAACTCATACAGAGGGAGCATACAGTGATTAGACCATCTGCAGCAAAGATTAACAATATAATAAAATCCACAATAATCCTTGTATCAATGACACAAGACATACAATTGTGGCTATTGTCTAAAATGTAGGTACTCAAATTCAGGACCTCAAACAGTTCACATTTTCCAGGTCTCCTCACAGAATAGCAAGTGAAATAATTAGCTCCACCTGTGGATCTTTTAAAATGTATCAGTGAGTAATAAGTACACCTGTGCACCTGCTAGGTGACCTGGAAAACGTGAACTGTGTGGGGTCCTGAGGACCGGGTTCGAGAGCCACTGGTCTAAAATAAGTTTTTTCCTGGGTAATATTTTCATAATTTTTCTTTTTACTTAGTTTCTATGGAAACTGAATAACAAGTTGAGCAATCTGCATTTGCTGGGTGGTTTATAGTTATAGTGTGAATGGGTCCTGGATCACATCGGCCCAGGTAACCTGTTCACACCGCACCTGACCCAGAAATAACCCGAGAATAACCCTACTGTCGACCCGGAAATTCGGGATTTACCCCTTTCACACCGCACATCGACCCACGTCGACCCGGCTATATACCAGGTTATTTGTGCAGTGGGAAAGGTGTATCAGTATTTAGAAAAGAAAATATTTGTTTACAATTTTTAACATGTCTAGATCTATAGGCCTCATTCCCACCATGACTGCAAATCCGTACGCAGTGGATCTGCAAAAATATCCAAATGATCCAGCGAAAGTCTCAGACGCCCCAGAAATGATCGGGATATGCTTGAGTTTGACTCTCAATCAGGCCCCATATGATTATTTAGCTTTCTCAAAAGTCACATCTGACTTTCAGGTCTCTCCCTAAATTACTGTAAGTCAGATATCTGTGACTACTGAATGCATACTGTAAGTGGCTGAAAGTCATTGGATTTCTGTGTACGTGTTTCTTTATTTGTAACGGACACATATTGATCAATGATGGGTTAATCTTTACTGTCAATATTTATTGTAGCTCAATCGATGATGTTGAAATTTATACATAAAGTTAAAAATAATTGCAAACATTTTAGATACACTATGCAAATGTATAAATCACATGTGCTCAATATTAGCAATAATTTACAAGGTAAGTACTTACCCCACACAATAAACCAATGATTAGGGCTACACCCATGATAGATATCAGTCCTAGTAGAATAATCCCCCAATATGGAACTGCAAGGAAACAAGATTCAATTCATCTGTTATAAAATGTGTTATGAGCATAATACAGTACATCACTTATTCAGTATTGAATACTCACATACTATATACAAATTCACAATATCTCTCAAATGATAAAATGTATATAATACATCAATGTTACTAATGATTATATTATACATTATCATTATTACTAATTACAATAATATGACAATTGCTCTTATACATTATATGGATGTTTTCGTTATAATGCTTAAACATTGGTGATATAATGTAATCAGGCCAAAAATTTTCTAATTACCTGCAGATTGGTCAGAGGTTGTTTGGGTGGAGACTGTAGTACTCTGGGTTAGTATGGCTCCGTTCGGTGCTGTAGATAAAATATATAGAATGATTTAGCGTATAGAACAGAAAAAATGGTTCATACAATTGACTGACCATTGTTAAAGTGTTTCTTAGTTACCACTTTGTAAGCAGTGGCGCACGCAGGGGGTGTTTCTGAGCACCCAGAAACCCCACCCCCCTGATAGACCACATGTATTTTTCAGAGACGGAGACATCCCATGAGTGCCGCCTACATTGGAATGCTATTGTGAGGTTGTATTGGAAAATGATGGAAGACACCGGGGCATTGTATGGAGTAAAAAGTAGAGTGCAGGTTTATGCTATATATATATATATATATATATATATATATATAAAAATATATACACACACGGAACCCCCCCCCCCCCCCCCCCTGGAAAATCCTGTGTTTGTCCCTGGTAAGAACAATCTCCAATCAGGGCAGTGAAGACTGATGACTGATTCGGATGCTAGTGGAGCGGGCACATTAGGGGGCATGACTACTCCCCGTCACGCAAGACTTCTCTATGGTGCACATTGGGAGAAGTGTCATGGCATTGCTGGGTGCTTGGTTACACATAATCTAAACTCTGAATCCCCTACAGATGCCTGGGCAATCTGTACCTGCCACCTCCGCATCCCCTGCCTCACAGGTGGCTACTTCTGTATTAGCCTACGGCAGCTGGAACCCTTAATCAGGCCCTGCCCCCCCACCCATTCCCCCCTTCCCCCCACACACTCTCCGGGGATCATATAGCCTACTATTTAAGTAATTGTGCTTTTAATAAAGTAATCTGTTTAGCATTTCTTCTAAAATGTGCCTTGGTTTATTCCCACATAGCGCTATTAAATGTTTTTATTACACTGCTCCAAATGTGTCTGGTCATGTGCTTCCCTGCCACAGGGGGTACAGAGTGGAGGCAATAAAAGTGTATAAAAACCAAAGACTGCTTGCTCTGTGCTTGTGCAATATTCCAAATCTTTTGGAGAGTAGAAATTGCTGTACACCTATCACCCACTGAGGGGAAAGCCCCTACAAATGCACAAAAATCACAGCTTTGTATCATTTAATTAGTCTTGCTATGCAAATGTAGTTTCTGTATTACTATACCTACTGTATGCCGAATGGGGCTAGGTACGACCTCATCACTTGCACATACAGTAATGCAGGTTTCTGCCACTCTGCAAACTCTGCTATCTCACTGTGCAAACCTACACACTTTAGCTGAAATCTAGGTTCACTTGTGCAAATTTACAGAGCAGACACACTGTACAGTAAATACATTATTGCTAAGAACAGTTACAGTACTGATAAAGTGTATGTCCATCTAGTTTACCAGTCACTGTTGAGAAGTTTAATTCTCACAGGTTCATTTTACTGTATATATAAAGAGAAAACAAATTGTCTCTTACTGGTGACTCTTGTAGAAGAGCTTGCACTTGTCACTACTGATGTGGAAATGTTGGATCCAAGATTACTTCTAGTTACAGGAACTATTGTGCTTGAGTCACTTGATCCTACAGAAGTGCCTGTATTATTAGTAGGAGTATTGCTGTTGCTATCTGTGTTGGTGACAGTAGATTTTGTAGTTGAGATGGTATTGTTGGTGATGCCACCAGTAGTTGCAGTAGAGCACAATGTTGTGGTATTAATGTTTGTGGCGCCAGCCACAGTGGTACCAGTGGTATTAGGACTGATGCTTCCAGTAGCTGTGGATTCTGTAGTAGAGATGGTATTGTTGGTGATGCCACCAGTAATTGCAGTAGAGGACAATGTTTTGGTAGTAATCTTGGTGGTGCCAGTCACAGTGGTACCAGTTATATTAGAACTGATGCTTCCTGCAGCTGTGGATTCTGTAGTTGAGATGGTATTGTTGGTGATGCCACCAGTAGTTGCAGTAGAGGACAATGTTGTGGCAGTAATGTTTGTGGTGCCAGCCACAGTGGAACCAGTGGTATTAGAACTGATGCTTCCAGTAGCTGTGGATTCTGTAGTAGAGATGGTATTGTTGGTGATGCCACCAGTAGTTGCAGTAGAGGACAATGTTGTGGCAGTAATGTTTGTGGTGCCAGCCACAGTGGAACCAGTGGTATTAGAACTGATGCTTCCAGTAGCTGTGGATTCTGTAGTTGAGATGGTATTGTTGGTGATGCCACCAGTAGTTGCAGTAGAGGACAATGTTGTGGTATTAATGTTTGTGGTGCCAGTCACAGTGGAACCAGTGGTATTAGAACTGATGCTTCCAGTAGCTGTGGATTCTGTAGTTGAGATGGTATTGTTGGTGATGCCACCAGTAGTTGCAGTAGAGGACAATGTTGTGGTATTAATGTTTGTGGTGCCAGTCACAGTGGTACCAGTCATATTAGAACTGATGCTTCCTGCAGCTGTGGATTCTGTAGTTGAGATGGTATTGTTGGTGATGCCACCAGTAGTTGCAGTAGAGGACAATGTTGTGGTAGTAATGTTGGTGGTGCCAGTCATAGTGGTACCAGTCATATTAGAACTGATGCTTCCTGCAGCTGTGGATTCTGTAGTTGAGATGGTATTGTTGGTGATGCCACCAGTAGTTGCAGTAGAGGACAATGTTGTGGCAGTAATGTTTGTGGTGCCAGCTACAGTGAAATCAGTGGTATTAGGACTGATGCTTCCTGCAGCTGTGGATTCTGTAGTTGAGATGGTATTGTTGGTGATGCCACCAGTAGTTGCAGTAGAGGACAATGTTGTGGTAGTAATGTTTGTGGTGCCAGTCACAGTGGTACCAGTCATATTAGAACTGATGCTTCCTGCAGCTGTGGATTCTGTAGTTGAGATGGTATTGTTGGTGATGCCACCAGTAGTTGCCGTGGAGGGCAATGTTGTGGTAGCAATATTTGTGGTGCCAGTCACAGTGGTACCAGTAATATTAGATCTGGTGCTGCCAGTAGCTGTTGATTCTGTAGCACTAGTACTACTGGTAATAGTTCCAGTACTAATGGTTCCAGAAATTGTGTTAGCATTTATAGTGTTCTTAGTAGCTGCAGATTTTGTTGTAGTTGTGATATTAGTGTTAGCGTCTACAGCACTGGGTCCTGATATGGTTGTAGCACTAATAATAGTCCCAGTAACAGTGGATTCTTTAGTAAAGTTGGTATTGTTGGTAATTCCACCAGTAGATGCAGTAGAGGACCCTAATGTGGTAGTAATATTTGTGGTACCAGTTACAATGGAACCATTGGAATTAGAATCAATGCTTACAGTGGTAGTGGATTCTGGGGCACCAGTATTATTAGTGACAGTTCCTGCAGCAATGGATGCATGTATGGATGTAGCACTTTTTGAGGTTTGAGTAGTAGCAGATTCTGTTGTAGCAGTGATATTTGTGACAGCTACTGAAACTATGGGTCCCGATATAGTAGTAGCACTAATCTTAGTCCCAGTAACAGTGGATTCTATAGTTGAGATGGTATTATTGGTGATGCCACCAGTAGTTGGAGTATAGGACAATGCTGTGGTAGAAATAATTGTGGTGCTACTAACAGTGGTATCTGAGATATTGGAAATGGTGCTTACAGTTGCTGTGGATTGTGTAACACCAGTGCTACTGGTAATATTTCCAGCAGTATTGGTTCCAGATATGGAAGAAAGATTTGTTGTTCCAGAAGAAGAATTTGTTGTACCAATAGTATCAGTAAAAGTAATAGAACCAATTGTACTACTTTGTGATCCAGATGAGGTGGTTGCTATTGATCCGTTGTTTGCTTGACTATTTGCATAGTCACTAGTAATAAATTCAGCCCCAGAGGATATAATTGAAGCAGTTGATGCAATAGTAGTTGGTGTTGATGTATTGGTTTGAGAGGTAGTGGGTGGAGTTGTAGATATACTACTAACTGATACAATGATACTGGACATTGGTAAAGAAGTGAAACCAATACTAGTGGGTGGTGTACTAGTTTGTGATTCAGTTGAGGTGGTTGATGTTGACATGTTGGTTGCTTGACTATTTGTATTACTAGTAATAGATCCAGCAGTAGAGGATACAATTGAAGTGATGGATCCTACAGTAGTAGGTATTGTGCTTGTTTGAGAGATAGAATGAATAGTAACAGGTACAGATGTACTGGGTGTTGATAAAGTAGTGGAACTAATACTAGTAGGAGAGATACTAGATGGTAATACAGTTGAGCTGTTTGCTGTTGACAAAGTGGTTGCTTCATTATTTGCAGATTCACTAGTAATAGATCCAGCAGTAGATGATATAGTTGAAGAGTTGGATCTTGCAGTAGTAGGTATTTTTGTACTTCTTTGTGAGGTATATTGACTTGTAATAAATACGGAAGTATTGGGTGTTGAAAAAGTAGTGGAACTAGTACTAGTGAGTTTTGTGCTAGATGGTGATTCAGTTGAGGTTGTTGCTGTTGACACAGTAGTTGCTTGACTTTTTGTAGATTCACTAGTAACAGGTCCGAAAGTAGAGGATATAGTTGAAGTTGTCGATCCTACAGTAGTAGGTGTTGTGCTTGTTTGAGAAGTAGACTGACTTTTAACAGGTAGAGATGTACTTGGTGTTGATAAAATACTAGAATTAGTACTTGTCAGAGTACTACTAGATAATGAATCAGTTGAGGTGGTTGCTGTTGATACAGTGGTTGCTTGACTATTTGTAGATTGACTAGTAATAGTTCCAGCTGTAGAGGATATAGTTGAAGTAGTGGATCCTACAGTAGTGGGTACTGTTGTACTTATTTGAGAGGTAGATTGACTAATACCAGGTAGAGATGTACTTGGTGTTGATAAAATTGTGGAACTAGTACTAGTAGGAATAGTACTAGATGGTGATACAGTTGAGGTGGTTGCTGTTGATACAGAGGTAGCTTGACTATTTGTAGAATGACTAGTAATAGGTCCAGCAGTTGAAGATATAGTTAAAGTGGTGGATCCTACAGTATTAGGAACTGTTGTACTTGTTTGTGAGGTAGATTGACTAGTAACAGACACAGAAGTACTTGGTGTTGAAATAGTGGAACTAGTACTAGTAGGAATAGTACTAGATGGTGATTCAGTTGAGGGAGTTGCTGTTGATAAAGTAATTGCTTGATTATTTGTAGATTCACTAGTAATAGGTCCAGCAGTAGAGGATATAGTTGAAGTTGTGTATCCTACATTAGTAGGTGATGTGCTTGTTTGAGAGGTAAAATTACTAGTAACAGGTAGAGATGTACTTGCTGTTGATAAAATAGTAGAACTAGTAATTGTCGGAGTACTACTAGATGATGATTCAGTTGAGGTGGTTACTGATTCACTAGTAAAAGGACCAGCAGTAGAGGATATAGTTGAAGTGGTGGATCCTACAGTAGTAGGTACTGTTGAACTTACTTGAGATATAGATTGACTAGTAACTGATACAGAAGAACTTGGTGCTGAAAAAACAGTGGGACTAGTACTAGTGGGTTTTGTACTAGATGGTGAGTCAGTTGCTGTTGATACAGTAGTTGCTTGACTATTTGAAGATTCACTTGTAATAGGTCCAGCAGTAGAGGATATCATAGAAGTTGTCGATCCTACAGTAGTAGGTATTGTTGTGCTTGTTTGAGAGGTAGATTGACTAGTAACAGGTAGAGATGTACTTGGTGTTGTTACAGTTGTGGAACTAGTACTAGTAGAAATAGTACTAGATGGTGATACAGGTGAGGTGGTTGCTGTTGATACAGAGGTTTCTTGACTATTTGTAGATTGACTAGTAATTGGTCCAGCAGTAGAGGTTAGAGTTAAAGGGATGGATCCTACAGTAGTAGGACCTGTTGTAAATGTTTGTGAGGTAGATTGACTAGTAACAGATACAGAAGTACTTGGTATTGAAAAAGTAGTGGAACTAGTAGTAATGGGTGTTGCACTAGATGGTGATTCAGTTGAGGGAGTTGCTGTTGATACAGTGATTGCTTGACTATTTGTAGATTCACTAGTAATAGGTCCAGCAGTAGAGGATATAGTTGAAGTTGTGGATACTACAGTAGTAGGTGTTGTGCTTGTTTGAGAGGTAGATTGACTAGTAACAGGTAGAGATGTTCTTGCTGTTGATAAAATAATAGAACTAGTACTAATCGGAGTGCTACTAGATGGTGATTCAGTTGAAGTGGTTGCTGTTGACACAGTCGTTGCTTGACTATTTGTAGATTCACTAGTAATAGGTCCAGCAGTAGAGGGTATAGTTGAAGTGTTGGATCTTACAGTAGTAGGTACTGTTGAACTTGCTTGAGATGTAGATTGACTAGTAACAGATACAGAAGAAGTTGGTGTTGAAAAAGCAGTGGGACTAGTAGTAGTGGGTGTTACAGTAGATGGTGATTCAGTTGAGGGAGTTGCTGTTGATACAGTGATTGCTTGACTATTTGTAGATTCACTAGTAATAGGTCCAGCAGTAGAGGATATAGTTGAAGTTGTGGATACTACAGTAGAAGGTGTTGTGCTTGTTTGAGAGGTAGATTGACTAGTAACAGGTAGAGATGTACTTTCTGTTGATAAAATAGTAGAACCAGTACTAGTCGGAGTGCTACTAGATGGTGATTCAGTTGAAGTGGTTGCTGTTGACACAGTCGTTGCTTGACTATTTGTAGATTCACTAGTAATAGGTCCAGCAGTAGAGGGTATAGTTGAAGTGTTGGATCCTACAGTAGTAGGTACTGTTGAACTTGCTTGAGATGTAGATTGACTAGTAACAGATACAGAAGAAGTTGGTGTTGAAAAAGCAGTGGGACTAGTAGTAGTGGGTGTTACAGTAGATGGTGATTCAGTTGAGGGAGTTGCTGTTGATACAGTGATTGCTTGACTATTTGTAGATTCACTAGTAATAGGTCCAGCAGTAGAGGATATAGTTGAAGTGGTGGATCCTACAGTAGTAGGTACTGTTGAACTTGCTTGAGATGTAGATTGACTAGTAACAGATACAGAAGAAGTTGGTGTTGAAAAAGTAGTGGAACTAGTAGTAATGGGTGTTGCACTAGATGGTGATTCAGTTGAGGGAGTTGCTGTTGATACAGTGATTGCTTGACTATTTGTAGATTCACTAGTAACAGGTCCAGCAGTAGAGGATATAGTTGAAGTGGTGGATACTACAGTAGTTGGTGTTGTACTTGTTTGAGAGGTAGATTGACTAGTAACAGGTAGAGATGTACTTGCTGTTGATAAAATAGTAGAACTAGTACTAGTCGGAATGCTACTAGATGGTGATTCAGTTGAAGTGGTTGCTGTTGACACAGTCGTTGCTTGACTATTTGTAGATTCACTAGTAACAGGTCCAGCAGTAGAGGGTATAGTTGAAGTGTTGGACCCTACAGTAGTAGGTACTGTTGAACTTGCTTGAGATGTAGATTGACTAGTAACAGATACAGAAGAAGTTGATGTTGAAAAAGCAGTGGGACTAGTAGTAGTGGGTGTTACAGTAGATGGTGATTCAGTTGAGGGAGTTGCTGTTGATACAGTGATTGCTTGACTATTTGTAGATTCACTAGTAATAGGTCCAGCAGTAGAGGATATAGTTGAAGTGGTGGATCCTACAGTAGTAGGTACTGTTGAACTTGCTTGAGATGTAGATTGACTAGTAACAGATACAGAAGAAGTTGGTGTTGAAAAAGTAGTGGAACTAGTAGTAATGGGTGTTGCACTAGATGGTGATTCAGTTGAGGGAGTTGCTGTTGATACAGTGATTGCTTGACTATTTGTAGATTCACTAGTAATAGGTCCAGCAGTAGAGGATATAGTTGAAGTTGTGGATACTACAGTAGAAGGCGTTGTGCTTGTTTGAGAGGTAGATTGACTAGTAACAGATACAGAAGAAGTTCGTGTTGAAAAAGCAGTGGAACTAGTACTAGTGGGTGTTGTACTAGATGGTGATTCAGTTGAGGTGGTTGCTGTTGACACAGTCTTTGCTTGACTATTTGTAGATTCACTAGTAGTAGGTCCAGCAGTAGAGGATATAGTTGAAGTGGTGGATCCTACAGTAGTAGGTACTGTTGAACTTGCTTTAGATGTAGATTGACTAGTAACAGATACAGAAGAAGTTGGTGTTGAAAAAGTAATGGAACTAGTAGTAATGGGTGTTGCACTAGATGGTGATTCAGTTGAGGGAGTTGCTGTTGATACAGTGATTGCTTGACTATTTGTAGATTCACTAGTAATAGGTCCAGCAGTAGAGGATATAGTTGAAGTTGTGGATACTACAGTAGTTGGTGTTGTACTTGTTTGAGAGGTAGATTGACTAGTAACAGGTAGAGATGTACTTGCTGTTGATAAAATAGTAGAACTAGTACTAGTCGGAATGCTACTAGATGGTGATTCAGTTGAAGTGGTTGTTGTTGACACAGTCGTTGCTTGACTATTTGTAGATTCACTAGTAATAGGTCCAGCAGTAGAGGGTATAGTTGAAGTGTTGGATCCTACAGTAGTAAGTACTGTTGAACTTGCTTGAGATGTAGATTGACTAGTAACAGAAACAGAAGAACTTGGTGTTGAAAAAGCAGTGGGACTAGTAGTAGTGGGTGTTGCACTAGATGGTGATTCAGTTGAGGGAGTTGCTGTTGATACAGTGATTGCTTGACTATTTGTAGATTCACTAGTAATAGGTCCAGCAGAAGAGGAAATAGTTGAAGTTGTGGATACTACAGTAGAAGGTGTTGTGCTTGTTTGAGAGGTAGATTGACTAGTAACAGGTAGAGATGTACTTGGTGTTGATAAATTAGTTGAACTAGTACTAGTCGGAGTACTAATAGATGGTGATTCATTTGAAGTGGTTGCTGTTGACACAGTTCTTGTTTGACTATTTGTAGATTCACTAGTAGTAGGTCCAGCAGTAGAGAATATAGTTGAAGTGGTGGATCCTACAGTAGTAGGTACTTTTGAACTTACTTGAGATATAGATTGACTAGTAGCTGATACAGAAGAACTTGGTGTTGAAAAAACAGTGGAACTATTACTAGTGGGTGTTGTACTAGATGGTGATTCAGTTGAGGTGGTTGCTGTTGACACAGTCTTTGCTTGACTATTTGTAGATTCACTAGTAGTAGGTCCAGCAGTAGAGGATATAGTTGAAGTGGTGGATCCTACAGTAGTAGGTACTGTTGAACTTGCTTGAGATGTAGATTGACTAGTAACAAATACAGAAGAAGTTGGTGTTGAAAAAGCAGTGGGACTAGTAATAGTGGGTGTTGCACTAGATAGTGAATCAGTTGAGGGAGTTGCTGTTGATACAGTGATTGCTTGACTATTTGTAGATTCACTAGTAATAGGTCCAGCAGTAGAGGATATAGTTGAAGTTGTGGATACTACAGTAGAAGGTGTTGTGCTTGTTTGAGAGGTAGATTGACTAGTAACAGGTAGAGATGTACTTGGTGTTGATAAAATAGTTGAACTAGTACTAGTTGGAGTGCTACTAGATGGTGATTCAGTTGAAGTGGTTGCTGTTGACACAGTCGTTGCTTGACTATTTGTAGATTCACTAGTAGTAGGTCCAGCAGTAGAGGATATAGTTGAAGTGGTGGATCCTACAGTAGTAGGTACTGTTGAACTTGCTTGAGATGTAGATTGACTAGTAACAGAATCAGAAGAAGTTGGTGTTGAAAAAGCAGTGGGACTAGTAGTAGTGGGTGTTGCACTAGATAGTGATTCAGTTGAGGGAGTTGCTGTTGATACAGTGATTGCTTGACTATTTGTAGATTGACTAGTAATAGGTCCAGCAGTAGAGGATTTAGTTGAAGTTGTGGATACTACGGTAGAAGGGGTTGTGCTTGTTTGAGAGGTAGATTGACTAGTAACAGGTAGAGATGTACTTGGTGTTGATACAATAGTTGAACTAGTACTAATCGGAGTGCTACTAGATGGTGATTCGGTTGAAGTGGTTGCTGCTGACACGGTTGTTGCTTGACTATTTGTAGATTCACTAGTAATAGGTCCAGCGGTAGAGGATATAGTTGAAGTTGTGGATACTACAGTAGAAGGTGTTGTGCTTGTTTGAGAGGTAGATTGACTAGTAACAGGTAGAGATGTACTTGCTGTTGATAAAATAGTTGAACTAGTACTAGTCGGAGTGCTACTAGATGGTGATTCAGTTGAAGTGGTTGCTGTTGACACAGTCGTTGCTTGACTATTTGTAGATTCCCTAGTAGTAGGTCCAGCAGTAGAGAATATAGTTGAAATGGTGGATCCTACAGTAGTAGGTACTGTTGAACTTACTTGAGATATAGATTGACTAGTAGCTGATAAAGAAGAACTTGGTGTTGAAAAAACAGTGGAACTAGTACTAGTGGGTGTTGTACTAGATGGTATTTCAGTTGAGGTGGTTGCTGTTGACACAGTCTTTGCTTGACTATTTGTAGATTCACTAGTAGTAGGTCCAGCAGTAGAGGATATAGTTGAAGTGGTGGATCCTACAGTAGTAGGTACTGTTGAACTTGCTTGAGATGTAGATTGACTAGTAACAGAATCAGAAGAAGTTGGTGTTGAAAAAGCAGTGGGACTAGTAGCAGTGGGTGTTGCACTAGATGGTGATTCAGTTGACGGAGTTGCTGTTGATACAGTGATTGCTTGACTATTTGTAGGTTCACTAGTAATAGGTCCAGCAGTAGAGGATATAGTTGAAGTTGTGGATACTACAGTAGAAGGTGTTGTGCTTGTTTGAGAGGTAGATTGACTAGTAACAGGTAGAGATGTACTTGGTGTTGATAAAATAGTTGAACTAGTACTAGTTGGAGTGCTACTAGATGGTGATTCAGTTGAAGTGGTTGCTGTTGACACAGTCGTTGCTTGACTATTTGTAGATTCACTAGTAGTAGGTCCAGCAGTAGAGGATATAGTTGAAGTGGTGGATCCTACAGTAGTAGGTACTGTCGAACTTGCTTGAGATGTAGATTGACTAGTAACAAAATCAGAAGAAGTTGGTGTTGAAAAAGCAGTGGGACTAGTAGTAGTGGGTGTTGCACTAGATAGTGATTCAGTTGAGGGAGTTGCTGTTGATACAGTGATTGCTTGACTATTTGTAGATTGACTAGTAATAGGTCCAGCAGTAGAGGATTTAGTTGAAGTTGTGGATACTACGGTAGAAGGGGTTGTGCTTGTTTGAGAGGTAGATTGACTAGTAACAGGTAGAGATGTACTTGGTGTTGATACAATAGTTAAACTAGTACTAATCGGAGTGCTACTAGATGGTGATTCGGTTGAAGTGGTTGCTGCTGACACGGTTGTTGCTTGACTATTTGTAGATTCACTAGTAATAGGTAAAGTAGAGGATATAGTTGAAGTTGTGGATACTACAGTAGTTGGTGTTGTGCTTGTTTGAGAGGTAGATTGACTAGTAACAGGTAGAGATGTTCTTGCTGTTGATAAAATAATAGAACTAGTACTAGTTGGAGTGCTACTAGATGGTGATTCAGTTGAAGTGGTTGCTGTTGACACAGTCGTTGCTTGACTATTTGTAGATTCACTAGTAGTAGGTCCAGCAGTAGAGGGTATAGTTGAAGTGGTGGATCCTACAGTAGTAGGTACTGTTGAACTTGCTTGAGATGTAGATTGACTAGTAACAGAATCTGAAGAAGTTGGTGTTGAAAAAGCAGTGGGACTAGTAGTAGTGGGTGTTGCAGTAGATAGTGATTCAGTTGAGGGAGTTGCTGTTGATACAGTGATTGCTTGACTATTTGTAGATTGACTAGTAATAGGTCCAGCAGTAGAGGATATAGTTGAAGTTGTGGATACTACGGTAGAAGGGGTTGTGCTTGTTTGAGAGGTAGATTGACTAGTAACAGGTAGAGATGTACTTGGTGTTGATACAATAGTTGAACTAGTACTAATCGGAGTGCTACTAGATGGTGATTCGGTTGAAGTGGTTGCTGCTGACACGGTTGTTGCTTGACTATTTGTAGATTCACTAGTAATAGGTCCAGCAGTAGAGGATATAGTTGAAGTTGTGGATACTACAGTAGAAGGTGTTGTGCTTGTTTGAGAGGTAGATTGACTAGTAACAGGTAGAGATGTACTTGCTGTTGATAAAATAGTTGAACTAGTACTAGTCGGAGTGCTACTAGATGGTGATTCAGTTGAAGTGGTTGCTGTTGACACAGTCGTTGCTTGACTATTTGTAGATTCACTAGTAGTAGGTCCAGCAGTAGAGGGTATAGTTGAAGTGGTGTATCCTACAGTAGTAGGTACTGTTGAACTTACTTGAGATATAGATTGACTAGTAACTGATACAGAAGAACTTGGTGTTGAAAAAACAGTGGGACTAGTACTAGTGGGTGTTGTACTAGATGGTGATTCAGTTGAGGTGGTTGCTGTTGATACAGTAGTTGCTTGACTATTTGTGGATTCACTTGTAATAGGTCCAGCAGTAGAGGATATCATAGAAGTTGTCGATCCTACAGTAGTAGGTATTGTTGTGCTTGTTTGAGAGGTAGATTGACTAGAAACAGGTAGAGATGTACTTGGTGTTGATAAAGTTGTGGAACTAGTAGTAGTAGAAATAGTACTAGATGGTGATACAGGTGAGGTGGTTGCTGTTGATACAGAGGTTTCTTGACTATTTGTAGATTGACTAGTAATTGGTCCAGCAGTAGAGGATATAGTTAAAGGGATGGATCCTACAGTAGTAGGACCTGTTGTATTTGTTTGTGAGTTAAATTGACTATTAACAGATACAGAAGAAGTTGGTGTTGAAAAAGTAGTGGAACTAGTAGTAATGGGTGTTGCACTAGATGGTGATTCAGTTGAGGGAGTTTCTGTTGATACAGTGATTGCTTGACTATTTGTAGATTCACTAGTAATAGGTCCAGCAGTAGAGGATATAGTTGAAGTTGTCGATCCTACAGTAGTAGGTATTGTTGTGCTTGTTTGAGAGGTAGATTGACTAGTTACATCTAGAGATGTACTTGGTGTTGATAAAGTAGTGGAACTAGTACTAGTAGAAATAGTAGTGCTGGGTAGTGATAACGATGTGGAACTAGTACTAGTGGGTGGTATACTAGATGGTGATTCAGCTGAGGCGGTTGCCGTTTGCTGAGTATTTGCTTGACTATGTGTAGATCCACTAGTAACTGATGTTTCAGCTAGATTTGTTGTACCAGTACTTGATAACAGTTTTATATTAGATGTGGATGCAGATGACTTTGCTGTTTCTGTCGAGGTGGTTATTGAACTTATTGTGGTGGTAGATGTTGTGGTATTAGAAGATGCAGGTGTAGTAGATTCTGGCATTTGGGTAGTGGCAGACGTGCTGATCACTAGAGGAAAAACACACAAAATTAACATTAAAACATGCATTATTAAAATGTCTTAATTTGAACTACATGTACTAAGCTGATTATGTACAGTTATAACAACTATTTATAACATAAAACTAATATTTGTAGCTTAATAGGGATTTTTTCAATTATAAATATATCTGAGTTAGTCGTTTACTAAATGAGCTGTGGAAACAAAGATATTTTTCACCCAGTCTGGTTATAATATTTCAGTCATTTTTGGAGTATATGAATCAGTAATTTAATTGAGCCTGTATTTGGGTTATAAAAATGTGTGGAACATTTTTTACATTTTAGAATGGGTCTTTGCATTAATATTGCAGAGGTCTCATGATTTTGTATACAGTACATGGATTTTAAACTGTTTCGAATACATGATTTGACTACATGATGTTCTAAATAATATGTTAATTTGCACTTGAATTTTTTTTTATTGCCACATAATTTTAACAATCATATATATATATATATATATATATATATATATATAAAATATATATATAATATATATATATATATATATTATAGCTACAGCATTACCTCTTACACTATTTGGTAAATTGATGAGTGCAGCACTGTTTAATTTTACTTTTTAAGTACAGTATTTGGTTGCCAACTTTTTAACAGCTACTTGGTTCATTCATATAATTGGTTGTCATAGTGTCGGCTCCAGATGTGGGACTGCAGCGAGGTCCAAAATTTATGTAGGGGAGCCACACCAACTGCCAGTGAGTCCTGGCTAGTGATGTTTGTGGGGGCAGTTGGTAGGGCTCCCCTATTTGAATTTTGGACTGCACTGCAGCCCCTCATCTATGGCTGCCACTTATCATAAATTCATAGTCCAGCGCTTTGGGTTTGTTTTTGTATTGTAGGTACAGCAGGGATCATATAATTGGTATTGATAAAGCAGAAAAGGTTGGTGACATTGAATTAAACTACAGTAAGTGAATAAGTAGGAGGTGAGGAAGTTACTTCTGTCCAATTCTCAAACATTGTGTGTACTGTAACTTAAATAATAAAATCTGGGCAATGGTGGGAGTCACAGCTCGTCAGTCATGCACACCCAGTATGGTGTGGGAACAGAGGTAAGGGGGAGGATGAGGAAGAGGATGGGAATGTTTTATAGGATAATGGGCCTAATTCAGACCTGATCGGTGCTGTGCGAAATCGCACAGCAGCCGATTAGGTCTGAAGTGCGCATGCACCGGCTGTCAGAGGCTAACGATCGCCTCTGCCTGATTGACAGGGAGAGACGGTCGCTGGGTGGGAGGGGGTGTGGTTTAGGGGGCGTGGTCCAGCCAATGCAGGCGTGGCCGGACCGCGCAGGGGGCAGGCCAGGGCAGGCGGCGGCGGCGGCTGTGTGACGTCACAGGCGGCCGCTGCGACCCAGGCAGCATCAAGCAGCTCCCAGCCAGCGCGCAGGAGCTGCGCTGGCTGGGGGCTACTCCTGAAGTACAAAAGCATCGCCACTGTGCGATGCTTTTGTACTTCTGCGGGGGATCGGGCCTGACATGCGTACTGTATACATTATACCAGAATGGTTTTATCTACAGCACTATGTTTAATGAATACAGTACATATTGTAATTCAAAGCACTAAAAGAATTAGTTCAGAAATAGGAAGCTACAAGTGCAAAAATAAATTGTTTTTGGGTTCGAGAACAATTATTAATTGCATGCAGTTCGAGACTTTGCAATCCACCACACACAGGAGCATACTGTTTGGAACAGAGCTTGGAGAGAGATAAAGTGAAAAAAAGTTAAAATGACAACCAATCAGCTCCCGTAATTTTTTAAACACCGTCTGTACACTGACAGTTAGGAGCTGATTGGTTGGTTATCTCTCTCCACTTCGACGTTTTCCAATTTTTTATACATATGACCCATAGCATGCTGAATTTTCATCCTTCAGACTGCAGGATGGAAAAAGTTGGCAGTTTGGCTATGAACACTACCGTTGCGGGATGTACTAAGGCCAGAAATGTGTCCAAAACTCAAAAAATTAAGTTTTCAGAGTTTTGGCTAGTTTAGTATCAACTATCAAGCTCCAAAATGTGATACATTCGGAACTTGGACACAGTGAGTAACACCATCTTTAGATGGCGTTACCCCAGCCTATGGTGCCGATCCAGCACCTCCTGTGGTGCCGGTGCAATTTTACACATGCACAGGAGAACTCCTGGGTCCTAACCCAGAAAGTCCAGTGATCGCATAGGACAACTCTAATCAGGAGAGCTGTCCTTTGTGATAGTAACCTTATGTCTAGGTACATACTGGTATTATTAACACTGGTATGGAACTGACAACTGGCAAGATGTATCACATTGCGAATGTGATGTATAGTACATCCCTCCCCATGTGAGATGTACTAATCCATGAAGAGTGATAAAGTGGAGAGAGATAAAGTACCAGCCAATCAGCACCTAACTGCCATGTTACAGACTGTCTTTAAAAAAATACAGCTAGGAGCTGATTAGTTGGTAGTTTATATCTCTCCTCTTTATCACTCACCAAGGTATAAATGAATCAGACTATACATAAGTAGACCTTTCTAACAATATATAATGGTCTACTATTAATTATTTAAAAAAAATTCTACTAAAATTATAAATTGTTTATTATTATTGTTATCCTTTATTTATATGGCGCCACAAGGGATCCGAAGCGCCCTATTACAGAATACATAAACAAATAATCAAAACAGGAAAACAGCAACTTACAGATGAAGACAATATAGGACAAGTACAGGGTAAATATAAGCATAGCTACATCAACAGACGACACTGAGATAAGGGGTGGCAGAAAACCACAGGTTTTGGTAAATGAAAGAGTTCCTTAAAGTGTCAAGTGGAGACTTTACTCATCTCAGTAAATCAACTTCTAGCTAACTCCCTATAAATCTGCTCATCAAAGTATCACTTGGAGGCGGAGCCGGATTAATGGCGGGGCGGAAGGGGCGGTCGTTCCAGGGCCCCCACACACTGTCCTCACAACTGCAAAAGAAACATCGGCAGCTGAGACGTTCCATTACAGCTGTAGCCGCCGAGGAGCTTCACTCACTGCAGTGTGAAGTCTCGCGAGATTTGACATTATGACATTATCTCGCGAGACTTCACACTGCTGTGAGTGAAGCTCCTCGGCGGACGCAGCAGTAAGGGAACAGCTCAGCTGCCGAGGAGGACGGAGAGGAGACAGGTAAATGCTGTACTCCTACTCCAATGTTTTTTTGCATTTGTGAGGACAGTGTTTGGGGGGGGCCCACAAATTTGTTGCCCAGGGCCCCCACAGACCTTAATCCGGCCTTGCTTGGAGGGTAAAAATTTTATGACCCCTAATGCAGAATAATATCTAGGTTTATATAAAAAAAATTACTGACATTGAAGAAAAATAATTTTATTTATAATAGCAGACAATTATGGTAAAAAAAAAAAAGTTAAGTAACATCATTAATATACTGTAACATTAGTTTATGGCATTTACTATTCTTTTGTCACTTGGACAGCGTGTAGACTCACTTGTGTCTACATAGGTAATAAGTGTTGCTTAAAGCCCATTTCACAGTTACTCTACTTGCAATTAAAGAACATGATATATTAATAATTCAATATTATTCCCACCAACTAGCACAAATGTGCCACATTCTCCCCTTGTTAGAGAGCAGTTCTCCATCTGCTCTGCCTGAGTTTGGTATATACAGTGACCGACAGTAAGTCCACAAGGTCTCAACATGTGGGAGAACTTTGAATACAACGTTAAGGCCACATATATTTTTTAATAACAATTTAATTGGAAAATATTACAGAAAGAGATGATAGAGCACTGAACACCTACAGTATCCTAATGCAGCTCTGAGAGAAAAAAAGCAATAAAAGTCCAACAATACTTCATATAGACATTAAATAAAGAATAAATGGTTTTCCGTAGTGTGCGGAGGTATCATAGGCGATCTTCTCAGTTCTACTTTCAGACATTTTCTCCAGATCCACATTGATGTTTAGAAATTGGGTTAGAGGAACAAACAAAACTTCATAGTGTAATATACTTGAAATTAATTAATAGATAAAAAAACACAATGAGGTGTCCATCATTATATTAATGTCAAGTATATTTTATACTATGAAGTTTTGTTTGTTCTTCTTTCCCAATTTATGTTCATCAGCATGGATCTGGAGAGAATATCTGATATTAGTATTGCGAATATTTGTCAATGATACATTTGCACACTATATAAAAAAATAAATCTTTATTAATAATAATAATAATAATAATTAATTAAAAAAATTATACTGTACACTCTTATTAGAAGAAAGCAATAGTTCTTCCATTAGTCTATTCATATGAATCTCTCATAATAAATATTCAAATTAAATTAATTTGCCAATAAAATTACAATTTAGAAAACTATATAAACCAGAACTTGCGCTGAGCACTATACACACTGATTTTAATGTGCATACATAACATTCTATCTGTATTATTATTAGTGGTAGCTCAGCCTCCTCTCTGCTCAAGATGAAGAACGCGCTTGAATTCTTTAGATACTAAATACAGCAGTAAAAGCATAAATACACAGTGCCTGCTGCACAGACATGTTTCCCTTCTCTGAGTAATTATAGCATAAGCATTTCTGAGATATTTATGGTTTGTTTCAGATAAACAATTAAACGTTTAATTATTTATATTTTCTATTTGCATATTCTATTAATCATATTGCAGTGACTTACTTGTATTGCCAAAGAACAAAGCTATGAGAAGCCCAAATCTGACCAAAATCTTTGCTGTTCCCATGGTATCTTCTTCTAATGTCCTCCAATAATTGTTATTAAATTTCCCAAAGCAGTGACCAAGAATCAGATGTGAAGAACTGGTGAAAATTTGCAACAGGGGTTTTTATGTTGAGGTGTGCTGGGGTAGTGACAACTTGTGTCATTACTCAGAGGTGACACCCTGTCATACTTTTCTTCTTTATTGTAAATGTTTATCAGTTATTTCAATTGTTTTACACATTCACATCACTAGGACCTGTGACACATCATGTAAATATGCCAATTCAATCACAAAGTTGTACTGATAGGATATTAAAAAATGACATATAGCTTAGGGGCAAACATCTTAGGTGTGTCGAGAGTACATGGAATAGAGATAGACGTGTGTATTCTCTAACTAGGATGTGCTAACAGAGATATCAGTGCATCACACATGACGTTTAGGAAGATTAGCAAGATAATGACCTTGCAGAAAAACAGGTACGCTTTCCACAATTTATGTAAAGCAAGATTACTTAGTTTGTTGAGAATTGCGACGTAACACAGAAGTGGGTTACTTGGCATTTAGAGTTATAATCTTGTTTATTTACATTTACTTTACACATTTTGGTGCTCATTAAAACAATTAAAATTGATAAAAAATTAAATTTTCAGGAAGAAACACACCAATATCTTATTTTTCAACTGTGTGTGTGTACCAAAAATTCTTACACATCATTTTCCATGTCAACTGAGATATAATCCCCCACACAAAAAAAAATTATTATCCCCCACATAAAAAACGCACATTATCCCCCACAGAAACAGTAAAAAACATATTGTCCTCCACAGAAAAACAAACAAAACACACTATCCCCTTAGAAAAAAATACACATTATCCACCACAAAAAAAACACATTATCTCACAATAAAAATCCCCACATTATCCTCACAGACATAAAACCTTATTATTCCCAACAGTTATTTTTTTTATCCCTCACAGGAAAAAAAAATATTTTTCCCCTCAGAAAAAAACCCATTATCCCCTCACAGATAAAAAATGTCTCATTGGCCCAAACAGAAAACATTGTACAACCGAACACAGAAAACTTACCTTACCTTTTGGGTTCTCTGAAGGAGAGGAGATCCCAGTCCCTCCCCGGCCATCCATCAGTGCCTGCACTGCAGCCTCAGTGCTGTCTCCAGCGCACTGTGTGTGCGGGACCATGGCAGGCTGTGTGACCTACAATGTCATGATGCCGTGTCACCTAAGGTCATGGCCCAGGACACGTCGGACCTGCAGGATGAGCCCAGTGATGTTCTACTGAAGATAAATCTGCTAGTGTGGCTGTCACTGACTTGACCAGTTTAGGGTCCTGGTGGCAACCACACTGGCCATTGAGCCAGCCCTGCTCCTCAATGTCCACTTGACAGCTGGTGCTCGGAGGCAAATTTCTCAATTGCCTCCAGGAGTTCCACCACTGTTCTTAGTATCCCCCACCAATAAGGGCTGGAACCTATAGTAGCAGGGAGGGAGCACCATGGTGAAGTGTCCAAAAATCCCATACCTTCAGTGGTGCGGAGTGGGAGGGTACCAATTACCCAGGCCTAGGTCTGATGGAGGGGGCCCCGCATCCTTACCTGGAAGCAGCAGCTTTTCTCCTCAGTCCAGCATGCAGTGCTCCCTGAGGCCTAGCCTGATTAACAGGCTCAGGACATTTGGGGGTGGGGAAGGGGTGGCGACCGGGTCCGTTCCTTAAAATGGAGGTGTGTCGCCTCCGTTTTGTTGGAGTGCCAAGGTCAGTGTCTGTTAGTTTAAAGATGGGGACTGCTCTCACTCATACATGGGTATATGGGGGTATGTAGGGAGAGGGGTGGGGAAAGGATTCGGTGTAGCTAGACTGGGAGGTGTCCTGCCTCCTTGATAGATACACAATGTGGGGGTTGTCAGTGCACACAGGAATGGGGGTATGCGGATTCCACATCCACAGCCCCACCCCCCTCTCTCTCTCTTTCTCTCTCTCTCTCTCTCTCTCTATATATATATATATATATATATATATATATTCCCCTTCTCACTCTCCCTTCCTTCCAATCCGCATACCCCCATTCCTGTGTGTGCTGACAACCCGCACAATGAAGGTCAGTGTCTGTGTCTGGCGATGGAGCTTTATTGATCATGGCTGGGGAACTGAGATGAAAATCTGAGTAACCTGAAGGTCACTCAGATGACTGATGGTCACACACAGTGATCTAATGGTGCTGCATTGCATTCAGCTGTACTAGCTGTATGCTATTGCACTGCTGCTTCAATGTGGCTGTGCAATAGCGTACAACACTGAATCATGCCCATAATGTCAGGTATGATTATACTTATTATTATTTATATGGCACCACCAGGGTTCCGCAGTACCTAGCAAAGTACATAAATAAACAAAACAGTAACTTACAGCACAAGACAATGCAAGATGAGTACATGGTTTATAAACATTGCTGCATCAGCGGTTATAACACTCAAATAAGCAGCAGGGTGGCAGAAACCGAGGGCTAGGTGCCATTGATAGATTAGATAATAGACTCAGGGGGACATTTACTAAGCAGTGATAAGAGCGGAGAAGTGAGCCAGTGGAGAAGTTGTCCCATCAACCAATCAGCAACTCTGTATAATTTTATAGTATGCATATTATAGATGTTACTTCAGTGCTGATTGGTTGCTATGGGAACTTCTCCACTGGCTCAGTTCTAAGCTCTTATCACTGCTTAGTAAATGTCCCCCTAATAAGAGAAGAAAAGCACATAGGGGGCTCTCAGGGCCCTGCTCCTGAGAGCTTACATTATAAAGGGGAGAGGCAGACAGACAGGGGTGACACAGTTGGAGTAGACAGAGAGTATGTAACAGAGGGGCTGCCGACATTGTCAGCTGTTGGGATATTGGCATCGGTATTCTCAACACCGGGATCCTGACAGCCGGCATTGTAACTGCATCCCCCTGAGAGATGTCTGGGTTTGATGAAGAAGTGGGTCTCGAGAGCCCATTTAAAATTTTGCATTTGCTGTGTGCTTTTATATGTGTTTTATAGGCGGATTCTTGTGACTTGACAGCTTCTAATAGTGTAAATATGAACTTTTTTTGAAACAGAAAACCGTGCTATTTCGCTGTTACTTTTGGCCTGCTTGTGTTGTGTAGACGATGACTATTCATAAACAGTAGAAGTAACAGTGACACACTCAGGTTATAAAAACTGTTTATTATGTATTTATAAGTTTTTATGAGCTATCCCTCAATGTGCAGCAAAAAAGGTGACCACCAGAGCAAGTAAACCTTTGTTTCAACTAGCATCCAAGCTGGAAGGACGTCTGCCGGTGTGACAAGTTGCAAAGAATTAGAACAAAAATGATGGAACAGAGGGGGCTATATATATATATATATATATAGAGAGAGAGAGAGAGAGAGAGAGAGAGAGAGAGAGAGAGAGAGAGAGAGAGAGAGAGAATAAAATAAATAAATAAATACACTAAAGAAACATTAAACATCCTAGCTGGTACATTATAAAGTCAAAGTGCTTATTTTTTAAAGATACTTTTTGTATTATGTTTGGTAAAGAGACCAGCACTTATGAAAGAATTTTTTTTTACTGTTTTGCATTTTTTTTTTTTAAATGCTGGTTCCGTGTTTTGTTTTTTCTTCATATTCCTAAATTTCCTTTGTTATCCAAATTATAAGGAGTAACCTTTATTTAATTGTTTTCCCTATTATAATGAAAAAATATATATTGGTGGTATTTGTAGACTGAGAATGATTCATATAATAAATAACTGGATAACTGCAGTCATAATTTTGTGCTATAATAAAATGTAAATATTTGAAGCATGCTGTACAATGCCATATGTATTCCTTCCCTTATACGTAAGAATAACATAGACACACCTGCTCTGAGATAGTTACCAGTGATGAACGTGATACTGACATGCAGTTAACGTCAAGACTTAGAGAAAGTGAAACTACGTCAATTATAAGACAGTCATTGTGTAAGGTTAGCTGTTGCTGGGATACAAAAGAATGTATACTCGGTAAACAGAATACACCAAGTTACGCAGACTTTACAGTTACTATAAACAAATGTAAATTCACTGTGATGTACAAACAGACCTACAGGTGTTTTTTGTTTGTTTTTGTTTGTTTTACAAAAATGTGGACAATGGGGGTCATTCTGATCCGATCGCATGCTGCAGTTTGTCGTAGCGGTGCGATCGGGTCAGAACTGCGCATGAGCCGGCGTCGCAGTGCGCTGGTGCATGCCAGAGAGCCGAAGGCCGTCAGGCGCTACGATCACCTTTGCCTGATTGACAGGCAGAGGCGGTCGCTGGGCGGGGAGGGGGGCAGGACGGCCGCCTTTTCGTGTGCGCGGTACAGCTAATGCAGGCGTGGCCGAACCGAACGTGGGCGGGCCGCAGCGGCTGCGTGTCGTCACATACAGCCGCTGCGGGCCAGTGAGCAATGAGTAGCTCCCGGCCAGCAACCTAAAGCTGTGCTGGTCGGGAGCTACTCTTGAAGTGCAAAGGCATCGCCGCTCTGTGATGCCTTTGCACTTCTGCAGGGGGGCTGGCACTGACATGCGGGGCGGACTAGCTCTGTGCTGGGCGTCCCCCCGCATGTCTGAGTTCATGATCGTAGCCGTGCTAAATTTAGCACAGCTACGATCATCTCGGAATGACCCCCAATAGAACTACAGTCATTGGCGTTTCTATAATGGGTGCAGTGTGTGCGGTGCACATGGGCCCCTGAGTCCAGAGGGGGACACATCGCACACACTGCACCCATTTTTTTAATGCTCACCCCTCCAGAGTCACACTCTGACTTCACCGGCGCTGATAAAACCACGTGAAAATAGCACAGCGGCCATTTTCATGGAATTCTGCACATGCACAGTAGAGAAATCTCAGGGAAATTGGCCGCCACACCATTTTCCCAGAGAACTGCGCATGCGTAGTAGAGTCTGAGCCCTCTAGTGCTCAGACTCTACAGCGCTCCGGGCAGAGAGGAGGGGGCTCGTACGGAGGAGGCTGAAGACGGGCCTCCTCCTCTCTTAAAGCGCCACTGACTACAGTATATACTGTACAAGAAATATTTTAAATATAAATATTTAAATAGAGGAAGCAACCAACTTTGCTTTAACACTGATAGAGAATACTTAAAAACAAAATAGAATAGGTAGATGAATAGAATAGGTAGATGAATAGAATAGGTAGATGAATAATGCTGATTATCTATCATGGTCAACATTTAAAGAACAATGAAAGGAAAAAGAAGTCTGACTTAAGGTGGGCACACATGGGACAATGGGGCAGATGTATTAACCTGGAGAAGGCATAAGGAAGTGAGAAACCAGTGATATGTGCAAGGTGATAAAGGCACCAGCCAATCAGCTCCAATATGTAAATTAACAGTTAGGATCTGATTGGCTGGTTCCTTTATCACCTTGCACATATCACTGGTTTATCACTTCCTTATGCCTTCTCCAGGTTAATACATCTGCCCCAATGTGCATACGATGCGACATTGTCAGCGATGGGACACAGTGGAGGGGCCGGCATGGCCAAGTGCATACACACTGGCAGCGACGAGCAACAGAAGGGTGGGGGTCCGGGGTCATGCTGCATTCTCCAGCATGTCATTACTAGCAACAGCGCCAGATCTTCTTGCATGTACGCATTGGAATAGTGCGGAACTCACAGCACTTTTTAAAAATGATTTGTTTTTCCGATCGGTTAAAAATGGGCAAATCATTTACAATCTCATGGCATCTGTACGCACCTTTAGAGCATTGGCACACTGCCAACTCCGCAGTGAAAAAATCATGTCTCTGAATCAGGCCCTGTATTGAATGAGGGTGCTGATGTCTGGGATTGAGGGTAAATTGCTTCAGCGAAGCCTTCCAGGCACTGCCCGTGCCACGCCAGAGAGAGGACAGGAGGAGGCCCGTGTGCCGGCTCTGTCTGAGCCCACTCCTCTCTAGCAAGCAGCGCTGTGACTCTGGTCTCCAAGGGACCCTAGCACTGTCCCAGACTCTACAGCTCATGCGCAGAACACTGGGAAAATGGCGCCGCACCATTTTTCCAGTGATTTCTGGATTGCTGCTGCTGCACTGTGGGACTCCGGAGGGTAAGTATTAAAAATAATGGGTGCGGGGTGGTGGGCCCCCCCTGGACCCTGGGGGCCCGTGTGCACCACACACACTGCACCCGTTATAAATACGCCAGTGCCGCCAGGTGAAACTGTCATGCACAGACTGCCCGTCGCGCAAATACATGACACAGAAGCCCGTCGCTGGCAGGTATTTTTATTTATTAAGTGTATGTTCCATATAAAATTTTAATAAATGCACACGCAACATATATACAAAATACACATCTGCTGTATCCTCCTTTAAAAATCAAGGCGCATCTCTTTTCCAGCAGTACTTTACAGTTCTTCAAAAGGAAATATGAATTAATAAATAAAAATAAATGACAGTAACCTCACATAATACAGCAGTCACACTGTTTATTTAATATCAGTGGCCCTAACAGTTTATTTATTATCAAATTGTAGCATTATCATTTGGTCATTGTTATAATCATCATTATTTAGCATCATCATCAATTCCTTATTTCTTCTCATTGCACAAGAACTCAGCACTCACAACCGCTCTGCTTCCCGACTCTTGTATGTGTGTTTGCGTCGTGTGTGGTATACAAGATCTACAATGTCTAGGTCGACAGTCATTAGGTCAATCCCATATGGTCGACAGGCGTTAGGTTGACACCAATAAAATGTCAACATGTCTTAGGTCGACACTGTCAAAGGGTCGACATGCATTAGGTCGACCCTGCTAAAAGGTGAACATGTGAAGCTGTCAACATGGACAATGGTCGACACAAAAAAGGTTGACACTGCTTTTATTTTCACCGCCAGAGCACAGGGAACCCCAATAAGTTTTCCACGTGGATTGTAAAGTATGAAAAAGGTGTAAAAATGGGGAAAAAAATTAAAAAGCTGTGTCGACATGTTTTGACCATATGCATGTTGACCAGTATGATGTTGACCATATGATCCTATCGACCTTTTGTCAGTATCGACCTAATGTCTGCCGACCATATGGGGTTGGCCTAATGACTGCCGACCTAGACATTGTCTTTCTAAACATTGGAACCCGTTTGCACCCAGGTCTTCCTCACTGGTAATTATGTCCAGCTATGCTTGTCTGCCTTCTCCCTTCCCCGATATTCTTCACTTGTAGGAGCCGTACAGTAAGTACAATTTATTTATTTATTTATTAACAGTTTCTTATATAGCGCAGCAAATTCCGTTGCGCTTTACGTCTGGACACAATGATATGACAAAACTGGGTAATTACAAACAGTCATAGAGGTAGGAAAGCCCTAAGTTTGCAGATGGACGTCTGTATACATTTAAAACAATACAAGTTATTAGGTGATCCCATGCGCACTCCAGGAGCAGCAACATGTGGAAGTGCACTCAGTGGGGGAGATTCAAATGTGTGAAAAGTCAGTTGGGAGTCTGTTTTTTCCTACCTAATAGACAGGGAAAAACAGACACCCAACCGACTTTTCACACATTTGAATTCCCCCACAGTGTCACCACACACCAATTCAACAATTTATACAAAACACTTTTTTGTCACTAACACAGATAGCGCTCACTTCATGAGTCAAACAAGATGTATATTATCAAATACCACCAAGTAATTTGACATAAGTCAGTCTCTCAATTCAACGCTTGCTCCAACATTTGTGGTCAAAGGCAGATGGTTTTCCTTCTTTCAATCATTTCTATTATTGAATCGCTCGAAGAGAAGAAACATATATAGTGTAGTACTGACTACTACATATCATGTATCAAAGAAGGAAAGATAGTTCTTTCAATCACCGATGGTGTATGTAAACTATAGTAGCGTACCGTACTCACACCAAAGTGGAGTAGATTACTCCTATAAAGGTAATTTTGTACTTCTTTACACGACACCACACCTGGCCAGTGAACTCTTTAGCTTACTATAGGGTCACCCAATTGTGCACGGCAAATATAGTATTCAATGGGCGTACCCAGCTTACGGCAACAAATACTGTAACCCGTATATAAATTAGAGATGAGCGGGTTCGGTTTCTTTGAATCCGAACCCGCACGAACTTCACTTTTTTTTTCACGGGTCCGAGCGACTCGGATCTTCCCGCCTTGCTCGGTTAACCCGAGCGCGCCCGAACGTCATCATGACGCTGTCGGATTCTCGCGAGACTCGGATTCTATATAAGGAGCCGCGCGTCGCCGCCATTTTCACACGTGCATTGAGATTGATAGGGAGAGGACGTGGCTGGCGTCCTCTCCATTAGAATAGATTAGAAGAGAGAGAGAGAGAGAGAGATTGTGCAGACAGAGTTTACCACAGTGACCAGTGCAGTTGTTGTTAAGTTAACTTTTATTTAATATATCCGTTCTCTGCTATATCCGTTCTCTGCCTGAAAAAAACGATACACAGCAGTCACACAGTGTGACTCAGTCTGTGTGCACTCAGCTCAGCCCAGTGTGCTGCACATCAATGTATAAAAGCTTATAATAATTGTGGGGGAGACTGGGGAGCACTGCAGGTTGTTATAGCAGGAGCCAGGAGTACATAATATTATATTAATTTAAAATTAAACAGTGCACACTTTTGCTGCAGGAGTGCCACTGCCAGTGTGACTAGTGGTGACCAGTGCCTGACCACCAGTATAGTAGTATATTGTTGTATACTATCTCTTTATCAACCAGTCTATATTAGCAGCAGACACAGTACAGTGCGGTAGTTCACGGCTGTGGCTACCTCTGTGTCGGCAGTCGGCACTCGGCAGGCAGTCCGTCCATCCATAATTGTATAATTATATACCACCTAACCGTGGTATTTTTTTTTCTTTCTTTATACCGTCGTCATAGTCATACTAGTTGTTACGAGTATACTACTATCTCTTTATCAACCAGTGTACAGTGCGGTAGTTCACGGCTGTGGCTACCTCTGTGTCGGCAGTCGGCAGGCAGTCCGTCCATCCATAATTGTATTATTATAATATATACCACCTAACCGTGGTTTTTTTTTCATTCTTTATACCGTCATAGTGTCATACTAGTTGTTACGAGTATACTACTATCTCTTTATCAACCAGTGTACAGTGCGGTAGTTCACGGCTGTGGCTACCTCTGTGTCGGCAGTCGGCAGGCAGTCCGTCCATCCATAATTGTATTATAATATATACCACCTAACCGTGGTTTTTTTTTCATTCTTTATACCGTCATAGTGTCATACTAGTTGTTACGAGTATACTACTATCTCTTTATCAACCAGTGTACAGTGCGGTAGTTCACGGCTGTGGCTACCTCTGTGTCGGCAGTCGGCAGGCAGTCCGTCCATCCATAATTGTATTATAATATATACCACCTAACCGTGGTTTTTTTTTCATTCTTTATACCGTCATAGTCAGTCATACTAGTTGTTACGAGTATACTACTATCTCTTTATCAACCAGTGTACAGTGCGGTAGTTCACGGCTGTGGCTACCTCTGTGTCGGCACTCGGCAGGCAGTCCGTCCATCCATAATTGTATTATAATATATACCACCTAACCGTGGTTTTTTTTTCATTCTTTATACCGTCATAGTGTCATACTAGTTGTTACGAGTATACTACTATCTCTTTATCAACCAGTGTACAGTGCGGTAGTTCACGGCTGTGGCTACCTCTGTGTCGGCAGTCGGCAGGCAGTCCGTCCATCCATAATTGTATTATAATATATACCACCTAACCGTGGTTTTTTTTTCATTCTTTATACCGTCATAGTGTCATACTAGTTGTTACGAGTATACTACTATCTCTTTATCAACCAGTGTACAGTGCGGTAGTTCACGGCTGTGGCTACCTCTGTGTCGGCAGTCGGCAGGCAGTCCGTCCATCCATAATTGTATTATAATATATACCACCTAACCGTGGTTTTTTTTTCATTCTTTATACCGTCATAGTCAGTCATACTAGTTGTTACGAGTATACTACTATCTCTTTATCAACCAGTGTACAGTGCGGTAGTTCACGGCTGTGGCTACCTCTGTGTCGGAACTCGGCAGGCAGTCCGTCCATCCATAATTGTATTACAATATATACCACCTAACCGTGGTTTTTTTTTCATTCTTTATACCGTCATAGTCAGTCATACTAGTTGTTACGAGTATACTACTATCTCTTTATCAACCAGTGTACAGTGCGGTAGTTCACGGCTGTGGCTACCTCTGTGTCGGAACTCGGCAGGCAGTCCGTCCATCCATAATTGTATTACAATATATACCACCTAACCGTGGTTTTTTTTTCATTCTTTATACCGTCATAGTCAGTCATACTAGTTGTTACGAGTATACTACTATCTCTTTATCAACCAGTGTACAGTGCGGTAGTTCACGGCTGTGGCTACCTCTGTGTCGGAACTCGGCAGGCAGTCCGTCCATCCATAATTGTATTATTATAATATATACCACCTAACCGTGGTTTTTTTTTCATTCTTTATACCGTCATAGTGTCATACTAGTTGTTACGAGTATACTACTATCTCTTTATCAACCAGTGTACAGTGCGGTAGTTCACGGCTGTGGCTACCTCTGTGTCGGAACTCGGCAGGCAGTCCGTCCATCCATAATTGTATTATTATAATATATACCACCTAACCGTGGTTTTTTTTTCATTCTTTATACCGTCATAGTCAGTCATACTAGTTGTTACGAGTATACTACTATCTCTTTATCAACCAGTGTACAGTGCGGTAGTTCACGGCTGTGGCTACCTCTGTGTCGGCAGTCGGCAGGCAGTCCGTCCATCCATAATTGTATTATAATATATACCACCTAACCGTGGTTTTTTTTTCATTCTTTATACCGTCATAGTCAGTCATACTAGTTGTTACGAGTATACTACTATCTCTTTATCAACCAGTGTACAGTGCGGTAGTTCACGGCTGTGGCTACCTCTGTGTCGGAACTCGGCAGGCAGTCCGTCCATCCATAATTGTATTACAATATATACCACCTAACCGTGGTTTTTTTTTCATTCTTTATACCGTCATAGTCAGTCATACTAGTTGTTACGAGTATACTACTATCTCTTTATCAACCAGTGTACAGTGCGGTAGTTCACGGCTGTGGCTACCTCTGTGTCGGCACTCGGCAGGCAGTCCGTCCATCCATAATTGTATTACAATATATACCACCTAACCGTGGTTTTTTTATACCACCTAACCGTGGCAGTCCGTCCATAATTGTATACTAGTATCCAATCCATCCATCTCCATTGTTTACCTGAGGTGCCTTTTAGTTCTGCCTATAAAATATGGAGAACAAAAAAGTTGAGGTTCCAAAATTAGGGAAAGATCAAGATCCACTTCCACCTCGTGCTGAAGCTGCTGCCACTAGTCATGGCCGAGACGATGAAATGCCAGCAACGTCGTCTGCCAAGGCCGATGCCCAATGTCATAGTACAGAGCATGTCAAATCCAAAACACCAAATATCAGAAAAAAAAGGACTCCAAAACCTAAAATAAAATTGTCGGAGGAGAAGCGTAAACTTGCCAATATGCCATTTACCACACGGAGTGGCAAGGAACGGCTGAGGCCCTGGCCTATGTTCATGGCTAGTGGTTCAGCTTCACATGAGGATGGAAGCACTCAGCCTCTCGCTAGAAAACTGAAAAGACTCAAGCTGGCAAAAGCACCGCAAAGAACTGTGCGTTCTTTGAAATCCCAAATCCACAAGGAGAGTCCAATTGTGTCGTTTGCGATGCCTGACCTTCCCAACACTGGACGTGAAGAGCATGCGCCTTCCACTATTTGCATGCCCCCTGCAAGTGCTGGAAGGAGCACCCGCAGTCCAGTTCCTGATAGTCAGATTGAAGATGTCAGTGTTGAAGTACACCAGGATGAGGAGGATATGGGTGTTGCTGGCGCTGGGGAGGAAATTGACCAGAAGGATTCTGATGGTGAGGTGGTTTGTTTAAGTCAGGCACCCGGGGAGACACCTGTTGTCCGTGGGAGGAATATGGCCGTTGACATGCCAGGTGAAAATACCAAAAAAATCAGCTCTTCGGTGTGGAGGTATTTCACCAGAAATGCGGACAACAGGTGTCAAGCCGTGTGTTCCCTTTGTCAAGCTGTAATAAGTAGGGGTAAGGACGTTAACCACCTCGGAACATCCTCCCTTATACGTCACCTGCAGCGCATTCATAATAAGTCAGTGACAAGTTCAAAAACTTTGGGTGACAGCGGAAGCAGTCCACTGACCAGTAAATCCCTTCCTCTTGTAACCAAGCTCACGCAAACCACCCCACCAACTCCCTCAGTGTCAATTTCCTCCTTCCCCAGGAATGCCAATAGTCCTGCAGGCCATGTCACTGGCAAGTCTGACGAGTCCTCTCCTGCCTGGGATTCCTCCGATGCATCCTTGCGTGTAACGCCTACTGCTGCTGGCGCTGCTGTTGTTGCCGCTGGGAGTTGATGGTCATCCCAGAGGGGAAGTCGTAAGCCCACTTGTACTACTTCCAGTAAGCAATTGACTGTTCAACAGTCCTTTGCGAGGAAGATGAAATATCACAGCAGTCATCCTACTGCAAAGCGGATAACTGAGTCCTTGACAACTATGTTGGTGTTAGACGTGCGTCCGGTATCCGCCGTTAGTTCACAGGGAACTAGACAATTTATTGAGGCAGTGTGCCCCCGTTACCAAATACCATCTAGGTTCCACTTCTCTAGGCAGGCGATACCGAGAATGTACACGGACGTCAGAAAAAGACTCACCAGTGTCCTAAAAAATGCAGTTGTACCCAATGTCCACTTAACCACGGACATGTGGACAAGTGGAGCAGGGCAGGGTCAGGACTATATGACTGTGACAGCCCACTGGGTAGATGTATGGACTCCCGCCGCAAGAACAGCAGCGGCGGCACCAGTAGCAGCATCTCGCAAACGCCAACTCTTTCCTAGGCAGGCTACGCTTTGTATCACCGCTTTCCAGAATACGCACACAGCTGAAAACCTCTTACGGCAACTGAGGAAGATCATCGCGGAATGGCTTACCCCAATTGGACTCTCCTGTGGATTTGTGGCATCGGACAACGCCAGCAATATTGTGTGTGCATTAAATATGGGCAAATTCCAGCACGTCCCATGTTTTGCACATACCTTGAATTTGGTGGTGCAGAATTTTTAAAAAAACGACAGGGGCGTGCAAGAGATGCTATCGGTGGCCAGAAAAATTGCGGGACACTTTCGGCGTACAGGCACCACGTACAGAAGACTGGAGCACCACCAAAAACTACTGAACCTGCCCTGCCATCATCTGAAGCAAGAAGTGGTAACGAGGTGGAATTCAACCCTCTATATGCTTCAGAGGTTGGAGGAGCAGCAAAAGGCCATTCAAGCCTATACAATTGAGCACGATATAGGAGATGGAATGCACCTGTCTCAAGTGCAGTGGAGAATGATTTCAACGTTGTGCAAGGTTCTGATGCCCTTTGAACTTGCCACACGTGAAGTCAGTTCAGACACTGCCAGCCTGAGTCAGGTCATTCCCCTCATCAGGCTTTTGCAGAAGAAGCTGGAGGCATTGAAGAAGGAGCTAACACGGAGCGATTCCGCTAGGCATGTGGGACTTGTGGATGCAGCCCTTAATTCGCTTAACAAGGATTCACGGGTGGTCAATCTGTTGAAATCAGAGCACTACATTTTGGCCACCGTGCTCGATCCTAGATTTAAAGCCTACCTTGGATCTCTCTTTCCGGCAGACACAGGTCTGCTGGGGTTGAAAGACCTGCTGGTGACAAAATTGTCAAGTCAAGCGGAACGCAACCTGTCAACATCTCCTCCTTCACATTCTCCCGCAACTGGGGGTGCGAGGAAAAGGCTCAGAATTCCGAGCCCACCCGCTGGCGGTGATGCAGGGCAGTCTGGAGCGACTGCTGATGCTGACATCTGGTCCGGACTGAAGGACCTGACAACGATTACGGACATGTCGTCTACTGTCACTGCATATGATTCTCTCAACATTGATAGAATGGTGGAGGATTATATGAGTGACCGCATCCAAGTAGGCACGTCACACAGTCCGTACTTATACTGGCAGGAAAAAGAGGCAATTTGGAGGCCCTTGCACAAACTGGCTTTATTCTACCTAAGTTGCCCTCCCACAAGTGTGTACTCCGAAAGAGTGTTTAGTGCCGCCGCTCACCTTGTCAGCAATCGGCGTACGAGGTTACATCCAGAAAATGTGGAGAAGATGATGTTCATTAAAATGAATTATAATCAATTCCTCCGCGGAGACATTGACCAGCAGCAATTGCCTCCACAAAGTACACAGGGAGCTGAGATGGTGGATTCCAGTGGGGACGAATTGATAATCTGTGAGGAGGGGGATGTACACGGTGATATATCGGAGGGTGAAGATGAGGTGGACATCTTGCCTCTGTAGAGCTAGTTTGTGCAAGGAGAGATTAATTGCTTCTTTTTTGGGGGGGGTCCAAACCAACCCGTCATATCAGTCACAGTCGTGTGGCAGACCCTGTCACTGAAATGATGGGTTGGTTAAAGTGTGCATGTCCTGTTTTGTTTATACAACATAAGGGTGGGTGGGAGGGCCCAAGGATAATTCCATCTTGCACCTCTTTTTTCTTTTCTTTTTCTTTGCATCATGTGCTGATTGGGGAGGGTTTTTTGGAAGGGACATCCAGCGTGACACTGCAGTGCCACTCCTAGATGGGCCCGGTGTTTGTGTCGGCCACTAGGGTCGCTAATCTTACTCACACAGCTACCTCATTGCGCCTCTTTTTTTCTTTGCGTCATGTGCTGTTTGGGGAGGGTTTTTTGGAAGGGACATCCTGCGTGACACTGCAGTGCCACTCCTAGATGTGCCCGGTGTTTGTGTCGGCCACTAGGGTCGCTAATCTTACTCACACAGTCAGCTACCTCATTGCGCCTCTTTTTTTCTTTGCGTCATGTGCTGTTTGGGGAGGGTTTTTTGGAAGGGCCATCCTGCGTGACACTGCAGTGCCACTCCTAGATGGGCCCGGTGTTTGTGTCGGCCACTAGGGTCGCTAATCTTACTCACACAGCTACCTCATTGCGCCTCTTTTTTTCTTTGCGTCATGTGCTGTTTGGGGAGGGTTTTTTGGAAGGGCCATCCTGCGTGACACTGCAGTGCCACTCCTAGATGGGCCCGGTGTTTGTGTCGGCCACTAGGGTCGCTAATCTTACTCACACAGCTACCTCATTGCGCCTCTTTTTTTCTTTGCGTCATGTGTTGTTTGGGGAGGGTTTTTTGGAAGGGACATCCTGCGTGACACTGCAGTGCCACTCCTAGATGGGCCCGGTGTTTGTGTCGGCCACTAGGGTCGCTTATCTTACTCACACAGCGACCTCGGTGCAAATTTTAGGACTAAAAATAATATTGTGAGGTGTGAGGTATTCAGAATAGACTGAAAATGAGTGTAAATTATGGTTTTTGAGGTTAATAATACTTTGGGATCAAAATGACCCCCAAATTCTATGATTTAAGCTGTTTTTTAGTGTTTTTGGAAAAAAACACCCGAATCCAAAACACACCCGAATCCTACAAAAATAATTCGGTGAGGTTTTGCCAAAACGCGTTCGAACCCAAAACACGGCCGCGGAACCGAACCCAAAACCAAAACACAAAACCCGAAAAATTTCAGGCGCTCATCTCTAATATAAATGTATCTTTCTTGGGATCAAAGATTCCTTGTCTGGTTCCCAATCGTTCCTAGGAATCCTCGTGCTTACAGTGAGATGTCACAATGAAACAAGGACGTCTATATCAGGACTTATGTCTTAAAAAACTTTACATTTATTTCACATAACAGATATACTTTAAAACAAAAATACTTGTACATAGGTCAGACTCCTAATGTAAATGATGTCATATAAGGGTACACCACTTTATGGTGATGATGTGTCCGGACTCACCACCAGGCAGTGAACACCTTATCTCCTCCAGAGTCCAAATCCTACAGCGCTCTACACCAACACGTTTCTACTGTTAAGTCTTCCTCAGGCTGTTCTGCCACTGAACAGTCAACTCACGCAAAAGCCAGATTGTTCTAGGAGTCCAAGAAACTTCCTACTTCTGCAATATACAGTACAGAGGTGTAGAAAGAGGAGTAAACAGATCACAACTTTACATTCACAACCCGCATCCTCTCCTTGCATTGCCCGGGAATAAGCGTAAGTTATTTTACAGCTAAGCCCACCCCCCGGCCAATAGGAATCCGGGGTGCGGGTTAAACTCCATAATGGAGTATGCTGATTCCCGGGCGCCTTGAATTTCCATGCATACCACCGAAAAGGTTAAAAGGAAATTTTTCCCGAAATTTCTGTTTTCCCAAAGTCACTGACCTCTGCAGTATAAAGTAAAGAATATGGATAATGATTTAGAAAATGTAAAATCACATTGTAACGAATGGACCATTTAAATTAATGGGAAAAGCTTAGAAATAAATTTACTTCCAAAATGCTCAACCAGCCCCAATAGAAGAAAGTCTAAGCTGAGTTAAGGTCCATATAGATGGGCCGATGCGGAAGAGATGTGTGCTGAGCGAACCGCTCAGCACACTTCTTTCCCGCCGCTCAGCACAGCGCGATCTGTGCTGAGCGTGCAGGGGGAGACGGAGGGGCCGCTCACTTTACCCAGAGGGTGAAGTGAGCGACCCGCTAGATTGGCCTGCACGGCAGGCCAATCTAGCACCAGTGATAACGATGCGCGGGGCTGCACATCGCTATCGCTGTTAGGGCTACACACGGAACGATCTTGCTGAAAATCTAAGCAATCTAGTCAGATCGCTTAGATTATCGCTCCGTGTGTACCCCCCTTTAGACTAAAACAGGGAGACATTCAAGTGACAGGTCACCCTAGACAGTGAATGCCAGCCCTAGGCTGGTCAGCACAGACATACAAAAATTCGCAAAGTGTAAATATGTAGATTGAACAACAAGTACATTCATACTGATTGACAGCTAATACATTCTTACAAGCTTATCTGATCATGCCTAAAGGTGTATAGGTCAATAGGTCAGACAGCACCTAATGTTTTTATTATCTTATCTGTCAGTCAGTCTATTTGAACTTACACCATGGGTGGAAATTGGAATTCAATTGTTTAAAAAGTCGGTTGGGTGTCTGTTTTTTTCCTGTCTATTAGATAGGAAAAAAACAGACTTCCAACTGACTTTTCAAACAATTGAATACCCCCCATGTGTCTTCTAGACACCGTTAATGCTGTATATTATTGTGTGTCTCTTGTTGAGAGTAATGCAAATTACCGCTGGTACTGTATCAGCTGCTGAGTCATAATTAAATGTCATTTTCTCTTTCTTTTCTAATGATGTGCACCGGGAATTTTTCTAGTGATGTGCACCGGAAATTTTTAGTGTTTTGTGTTTTGGTTTTGGATTTGGTTCCGCTGCCGTGTTTTGGATTCGGCCGCGTTTTGGCAAAACCTCCCTGAAAATTTTTTGTCGGATTCGGGTGTGTTTTGATTCAGGTGTTTTTTACAAAAAACCCTCAAAAACAGCTTAAATCATAGAATTTGGGGGTCATTTTGATCCCATAGTATTATTAACCTCAATAACCATAATTTCCACTAATTTTCAGTCAATTCTGAACACCTCACACCTCACAATATTATTTTTAGTCCTAAAATTTGCACCGAGGTCGCTGGATGGCTAAGCTAAGCGACACAAGTGGCCGACACAAACACCTGGCCCATCTAGGAGTGGCACTGCAGTGTCAGGCAGGATGGCACTTCAAAAAAATTGTCCCCAAACAGCACATGATGCAAAGAAAAAAAGAGGCGCACCAAGGTCGCTGTGTGACTAAGCTAAGCGACCCAAGTGGCCGACAAAAACACCTGGCCCATCTAGGAGTGGCACTGCAGTGTCAGGCAGGATGGCACTTCAAAAAAATAGTCCCCAAACAGCACATGATGCAAAGAAAAAAAGAGGCGCAATGAGGTAGCTGTGTGACTAAGCTAAACGACCCAAGTGGCCGACACAATGACCCAAGTGGCCGACACAAACACCTGGCCCATCTAGGAGTGGCACTGCAGTGTCAGACAGGATGGCACTTCAAAAAAATATTCCCCAAACAGCACATGATGCAAAGAAATAAAGAGGCGCACCAAGGTCGCTGTGTGACTAAGCTGAGCGACACAAGTGGCCGACACAAACACCTGGCCCATCTAGGAGTGGCACTGCAGTGTCAGACAGGATGGTACTTCAAAAAAATAGTCCCCAAACAGCACATGATGCAAAGAAAAAAAGAGGCGCACCAAGGTCGCTGTGTGACTAAGCTAAGCGACACAAGTGGCCGACACAAACACCTGGCCCATCTAGGAGTGGCACTGCAGTTTTCTAGCGAGAGGATGAGTGCTTCCATCCTCATGTGAAGCTGAACCACTAGCCATGAACATGGGCCAGGTTCTCAGCCGTTCCTTGCCATTCTGTGTCGTAAATGGCATATTGGCAAGGTTACGCTTCTCCTCAGACGCTTTTAATTTAGATTTTTGGGTAATTTTACTGAACTTTTATTTTTTGGATTTTACATGCTCTCTACTATGACATTGGGCATCGGCCTTGGCAGACGACGTTGATGGCATTTCATCGTCTCGGCCATGACTAGTGGCAGCAGCTTCAGCACGAGGTGGAAGTGGATCTTGATCTTTCCCTATTTTACCCTCCACATTTTTGTTCTCCATTTTTTAATGTGTGAAATTATTTGGCAGTATCAATAGCAATGGCCTACTACTATATATAATGTGCACAACTGAAATGCACCACAGGTATGGATGGATAGTATACTTGACGACACAGAGGTAGGTACAGCAGTGGCCTTCCATACCGTACTGCTATATATACTGGTGGTCACTGTCAGCAAACTGCAAAACTAAAATGCACCACAGGTATAGAATCTAGATGGATAGTATACTTGACGACACAGAGGTAGGTAGAGCAGTGGCCTTCCGTACCGTACTGCTATATATACTGGTGGTCACTGTCAGCAAACTGCAAAACTAAAATGCACCACAGGTATAGAATCTAGATGGATAGTATACTTGACAACACAAAGATAGGTAGAGCAGTGGCCTTCCGTACCGTACTGCTATATATACTGGTGGTCACTGGTCAGCAAAACTCTGCAGTGTACTCCTCCTATATAATACTGCTGGTCCCCAGTCCCCACAATACAGCAGTGTGAGCACAGATATATGCAGCACACTGAGCACAGATATGGAGCGTTTTTCAGGCAGACAACGTATAATACTGGTGGTCACTGGTCAGCAAAACTCTGCACTGTACTCCTCCTATAATACTGCTGGTCCCCAGAATAAAGATATGCAGCCCCCTGAAACAAAGTGAGAGGACGCCAGCCACGTCCTCTCACTATCATTTCCAATGCACGAGTGAAAAATGGCGGCGACGCGCGGCTCCTTATATAGAATCCGAATCTTGCGAGAATCCGACAGCGGGATGATGACGTTCGGGCGCGCTCGGGTTAACCGAGCCGTACCGGAGAATCCAAGTATGCCTCAGACCCGTGTAAAATGGGTGAAGTTCGGGGGGGTTCGGTTTCTGAGGAACCGAACACGCTCATCTCTAGTAAATAGCTTCAGCGAAGCCTTCCAGGCACTGCCCGTGCCACGCCAGAGAGAGGACAGGAGGAGGCCCGTGTGCCGGCTCTGTCTGAGCCCTCTCCTCTCTAGCAAGCAGCGCTGTGACTCTGGTCTCCAAGGGACCCTAGCACTGTCCCAGACTCTACAACGCATGCGCAGAACACTGGGAAAATGGCGCCGCACCATTTTTCCAGTGATTTCTGTATTGCTGCTGCTGCACTGTGGGACTCCGGAGGGTAAGTATTAAAAATAATGGGTGCGGGGTGGTGGGTCCCCCCTGGACCCTGGGGGCCCGTGTGCACCACACACACTGCACCCGTTATAAATCCGCCAGTGCCGCCAGGTGAAACTGTCATGCACAGACTGCCCGTCGCGCAAATACATGACACAGAAGCCCGTCGCTGGCAGGTATTTTTATTTATTAAGTGTATGTTCCATATAAAATTTTAATAAATGCACACGCAACATATATACAAAATACACATCTGCTGTATCCTCCTTTAAAAATCAAGTAGCATCTCTTTTCCAGCAGTACTTTACAGTTCTTCAAAAGGAAATATGAATGAATAAATAAAAATAAATGACAGTAACCTCACATAATACTAGAGATGAGCGCCGGAAATTTTTCGGGTTTTGTGTTTTGGTTTTGGGTTCGGTTCCGCGGCCGTGTTTTGGGTTCGACCGCGTTTTGGCAAAACCTCACCGAATTTTTTTTGTCGGATTCGGGTGTGTTTTGGATTCAGGTGTTTTTTTCAAAAAACCCTAAAAAACAGCTTAAATCATAGAATTTGGGGGTCATTTTGATCCCAAAGTATTATTAACCTCAAAAACCATAATTTACACTCATTTTCAGTCTATTCTGAATACCTCACACCTCACAATATTATTTTTAGTCCTAAAATTTGCACCGAGGTCGCTGTGTGAGTAAGATAAGCGACCCTAGTGGCCGACACAAACACCGGGCCCATCTAGGAGTGGCACTGCAGTGTCACGCAGGATGTCCCTTCCAAAAAACCCTCCCCAAACAGCACATGACGCAAAGAAAAAAAGAGGCGCAATGAGGTAGCTGACTGTGTGAGTAAGATAAGCGACCCTAGTGGCCGACACAAACACCGGGCCCATCTAGGAGTGGCACTGCAGTGTCACGCAGGATGGCCCTTCCAAAAAACCCTCCCCAAACAGCACATGACGCAAAGAAAAAAAGAGGCGCAATGAGGTAGCTGACTGTGTGAGTAAGATAAGCGACCCTAGTGGCCGACACAAACACCGGGCCCATCTAGGAGTGGCACTGCAGTGTCACGCAGGATGGCCCTTCCAAAAAACCCTCCCCAAACAGCACATGACGCAAAGAAAAAAAGAGGCGCAATGAGGTAGCTGACTGTGTGAGTAAGATAAGCGACCCTAGTGGCCGACACAAACACCGGGCCCATCTAGGAGTGGCACTGCAGTGTCACGCAGGATGGCCCTTCCAAAAAACCCTCCCCAAACAGCACATGACGCAAAGAAAAAAAGAGGCGCAATGAGGTAGCTGACTGTGTGAGTAAGATAAGCGACCCTAGTGGCCGACACAAACACCGGGCCCATCTAGGAGTGGCACTGCAGTGTCACGCAGGATGGCCCTTCCAAAAAACCCTCCCCAAACAGCACATGACGCAAAGAAAAAAAGAGGCGCAATGAGGTAGCTGACTGTGTGAGTAAGATAAGCGACCCTAGTGGCCGACACAAACACCGGGCCCATCTAGGAGTGGCACTGCAGTGTCACGCAGGATGGCCCTTCCAAAAAACCCTCCCCAAACAGCACATGACGCAAAGAAAAAGAAAAGAAAAAAGAGGTGCAAGATGGAATTGTCCTTGGGCCCTCCCACCCACCCTTATGTTGTATAAACAGGACATGCACACTTTAACCAACCCATCATTTCAGTGACAGGGTCTGCCACACGACTGTGACTGATATGACGGGTTGGTTTGGACCCCCCCCCAAAAAAGAAGCAATTAATCTCTCCTTGCACAAACTGGCTCTACAGAGGCAAGATGTCCACCTCATCATCATCCTCCGATATATCACCGTGTACATCCCCCTCCTCACAGATTATCAATTCGTCCCCACTGGAATCCACCATCTCAGCTCCCTGTGTACTTTGTGGAGGCAATTGCTGCTGGTCAATGTCTCCGCGGAGGAATTGATTATAATTCATTTTAATGAACATCATCTTCTCCACATTTTCTGGATGTAACCTCGTACGCCGATTGCTGACAAGGTGAGCGGCGGCACTAAACACTCTTTCGGAGTACACACTTGTGGGAGGGCAACTTAGGTAGAATAAAGCCAGTTTGTGCAAGGGCCTCCAAATTGCCTCTTTTTCCTGCCAGTATAAGTACGGACTGTGTGACGTGCCTACTTGGATGCGGTCACTCATATAATCCTCCACCATTCTTTCAATGTTGAGAGAATCATATGCAGTGACAGTAGACGACATGTCCGTAATCGTTGTCAGGTCCTTCAGTCCGGACCAGATGTCAGCATCAGCAGTCGCTCCAGACTGCCCTGCATCACCGCCAGCGGGTGGGCTCGGAATTCTGAGCCTTTTCCTCGCACCCCCAGTTGCGGGAGAATGTGAAGGAGGAGATGTTGACAGGTCGCGTTCCGCTTGACTTGACAATTTTGTCACCAGCAGGTCTTTGAACCCCAGCAGACTTGTGTCTGCCGGAAAGAGAGATCCAAGGTAGGTTTTAAATCTAGGATCGAGCACGGTGGCCAAAATGTAGTGCTCTGATTTCAACAGATTGACCACCCGTGAATCCTTGTTAAGCGAATTAAGGGCTCCATCCACAAGTCCCACATGCCTAGCGGAATCGCTCCGTGTTAGCTCCTCCTTCAATGTCTCCAGCTTCTTCTGCAAAAGCCTGATGAGGGGAATGACCTGACTCAGGCTGGCAGTGTCTGAACTGACTTCACGTGTGGCAAGTTCAAAGGGCATCAGAACCTTGCACAACGTTGAAATCATTCTCCACTGCACTTGAGACAGGTGCATTCCACCTCCTATATCGTGCTCAATTGTATAGGCTTGAATGGCCTTTTGCTGCTCCTCCAACCTCTGAAGCATATAGAGGGTTGAATTCCACCTCGTTACCACTTCTTGCTTCAGATGATGGCAGGGCAGGTTCAGTAGTTTTTGGTGGTGCTCCAGTCTTCTGTACGTGGTGCCTGTAAGCCGAAAGTGTCCCGCAATTCTTCTGGCCACCGACAGCATCTCTTGCACGCCCCTGTCGTTTTTTAAAAAATTCTGCACCACCAAATTCAAGGTATGTGCAAAACATGGGACGTGCTGGAATTTGCCCATATTTAATGCACACACAATATTGCTGGCGTTGTCCGATGCCACAAATCCACAGGAGAGTCCAATTGGGGTAAGCCATTCCGCGATGATCTTCCTCAGTTGCCGTAAGAGGTTTTCAGCTGTGTGCGTATTCTGGAAAGCGGTGATACAAAGCGTAGCCTGCCTAGGAAAGAGTTGGCGTTTGCGAGATGCTGCTACTGGTGCCGCCGCTGCTGTTCTTGCGGCGGGAGTCCATACATCTACCCAGTGGGCTGTCACAGTCATATAGTCCTGACCCTGCCCTGCTCCACTTGTCCACATGTCCGTGGTTAAGTGGACATTGGGTACAACTGCATTTTTTAGGACACTGGTGAGTCTTTTTCTGACGTCCGTGTACATTCTCGGTATCGCCTGCCTAGAGAAGTGGAACCTAGATGGTATTTGGTAACGGGGGCACACTGCCTCAATAAATTGTCTAGTTCCCTGTGAACTAACGGCGGATACCGGATGCACGTCTAACACCAACATAGTTGTCAAGGCCTCAGTTATCCGCTTTGCAGCAGGATGACTGCTGTGATATTTCATCTTCCTCGCAAAGGACTGTTGGACAGTCAATTGCTTACTGGAAGTAGTACAAGTGGGCTTACGACTTCCCCTCTGGGATGACCATCGACTCCCAGCAGCAACAACAGCAGCGCCAGCAGCAGTAGGCGTTACACGCAAGGATGCATCGGAGGAATCCCAGGCAGGAGAGGACTCGTCAGAATTGCCAGTGACATGGCCTGCAGGACTATTGGCATTCCTGGGGAAGGAGGAAATTGACACTGAGGGAGTTGGTGGGGTGGTTTGCGTGAGCTTGGTTACAAGAGGAAGGGATTTACTGGTCAGTGGACTGCTTCCGCTGTCGGCCAAAGTTTTTGAACTTGTCACTGACTTATTATGAATGCGCTGCAGGTGACGTATAAGGGAGGATGTTCCGAGGTGGTTAACATCCTTACCCCTACTTATTACAGCTTGACAAAGGGAACACACGGCTTGACAAATGTTGTCCGCATTTCTGGTGAAATACTTCCACACCGAAGAGCTGATTTTTTTGGTATTTTCACCAGGCATGTCAACGGCCATATTCCTCCCACGGACAACAGGTGTCTCCACGGGTGCCTGACTTAAACAAACCACCTCACCATCAGAATCCTCCTGGTCAATTTCCTCCCCAGCGCCAGCAACACCCATATCCTCCTCATCCTGGTGTACTTCAACACTGACATCTTCAATCTGACTATCAGGAACTGGACTGCGGGTGCTCCTTCCAGCACTTGCAGGGGGCGTGCAAATGGTGGAAGGCGCATGCTCTTCACGTCCAGTGTTGGGAAGGTCAGGCATCGCAACCGACACAATTGGACTCTCCTTGTGGATTTGGGATTTCGAAGAACGCACAGTTCTTTGCGGTGCTACTGCTTTTGCCAGCTTGAGTCTTTTCATTTTTCTAGCGAGAGGCTGAGTGCCTCCATCCTCATGTGAAGCTGAACCACTAGCCATGAACATAGGCCAGGGCCTCAACCGTTCCTTGCCACTCCGTGTGGTAAATGGCATATTGGCAAGTTTACGCTTCTCCTCCGACAATTTTATTTTAGGTTTTGGAGTCCTTTTTTTACTGATATTTGGTGTTTTGGATTTGACATGCTCTGTACTATGCCATTGGGCATCGGCCTTGGCAGACGACGTTGCTGGCATTTCATCGTCTCGGCCATGACTAGTGGCAGCAGCTTCAGCACGAGGTGGAAGTGGATCTTGATCTTTCCCTAATTTTGGAACCTCAACATTTTTGTTCTCCATATTTTAATAGGCACAACTAAAAGGCACCTCAGGTAAACAATGGAGATGGATGGATACTAGTATACAATTATGGATGGACTGCCGAGTGCCGACACAGAGGTAGCTACAGCCGTGGACTACCGTACTGTACTGTGTCTGCTGCTAATATGGACTGGATGATAATGAGATGTAGTATGTATAAAGAAGAAAGAAAAAAAAAACCACGGGTAGGTGGTATACAATTATGGACGGACTGCCGAGTGCCGACACAGAGGTAGCTACAGCCGTGGACTACCGTACTGTGTCTGCTGCTAATATAGACTGGTTGATAAAGAGATGTAGTATGTATGTATAAAGAAGAAAGAAAAAAAAACCACGGGTAGGTGGTATACAATTATGGATGGACTGCCGAGTGCCGACACAGAGGTAGCTACAGCCGTGGACTACCGTACTGTACTGTGTCTGCTGCTAATATAGACTGGATGATAATGAGATGTAGTATGTATAAAGAAGAAAGAAAAAAAAAACCACGGGTAGGTGGTATACAATTATGGATGGACTGCCGAGTGCCGACACAGAGGTAGCTACAGCCGTGGACTACCGTACTGTACTGTGTCTGCTGCTAATATAGACTGGATGATAATGAGATGTAGTATGTATAAAGAAGAAAGAAAAAAAAAACCACGGGTAGGTGGTATACAATTATGGATGGACTGCCGAGTGCCGACACAGAGGTTCCTACAGCCGTGGACTACCGTACTGTGTCTGCTGCTAATATAGACTGGTTGATAAAGAGATGTAGTATGTATGAATAAAGAAGAAAGAAAAAAAAACCACGGGTAGGTGGTATACAATTATGGACGGACTGCCGAGTGCCGACACAGAGGTAGCTACAGCCGTGGACTACCGTACTGTGTCTGCTGCTAATATAGACTGGTTGATAAAGAGATGTAGTATGTATGTATAAAGAAGAAAGAAAAAAAAACCACGGGTAGGTGGTATACAATTATGGATGGACTGCCGAGTGCCGACACAGAGGTAGCTACAGCCGTGGACTACCGTACTGTGTCTGCTGCTAATATAGACTGGTTGATAAAGAGATGTAGTATGTATGTATAAAGAAGAAAGAAAAAAAAACCACGGGTAGGTGGTATACAATTATGGATGGACTGCCGAGTGCCGACACAGAGGTAGCTACAGCCGTGGACTACCGTACTGTACTGTGTCTGCTGCTAATATAGACTGGATGATAATGAGATGTAGTATGTATAAAGAAGAAAGAAAAAAAAACCACGGGTAGGTGGTATACAATTATGGATGGACTACCGAGTGCCGACACAGAGGTAGCTACAGCCGTGGACTACCGTACTGTGTCTGCTGCTAATATAGACTGGTTGATAATGAGATGTAGTATGTATAAAGAAGAAAGAAAAAAAAAACCACGGGTAGGTGGTATACAATTATGGACGGACTGCCGAGTGCCGACACAGAGGTAGCTACAGCCGTGGACTACCGTACTGTACTGTGTCTGCTGCTAATATAGACTGGATGATAATGAGATGTAGTATGTATAAAGAAGAAAGAAAAAAAAACCCACGGGTAGGTGGTATACAATTATGGATGGACTGCCGAGTGCCGACACAGAGGTAGCTACAGCCGTGAACTACCGTACTGTGTCTGCTGCGACTGGATGATAAATAATGATATAAAAAATATATATATATATCACTTCTGCAGCCGGACAGGTATATATTATATAATGACGGACCTGCTGGACACTGTCTGTCAGCAGAATGAGTTTTTTATTTTATAGAATAAAAAAACACCACACAAGTCACACGACGTGTGTTTAACTTTTACAGGCAGACATTCACAATACAATATAGTATACTATATACTGGTGGTCAGGTCACTGGTCAGTCACACTGGCAGTGGCACTCCTGCAGAAAAAAAGTGTGCACTGTTTAATTTTAATATGTACTCCTGGCTCCTGCTATAACCTAACTGCTCCCCAGTCTCCCCCACAATTAAGCTGTGTGAGCACAGTCAGATATTATACATAGATGATGCAGCAGCACACTGGGCTGAGCACAGATATGGTATGTGACTGAGTCACTGTGTATCGTTTTTTCAGGCAGAGAACGGATTATATTAAATAATATAAAACTGCACTGGTGGTCACTTGTCAGTCACTAGTATAACTAACTAATACTATCAGCAAAATTCTGCACTCTCTGTCTGAGTACTCCTCCTAAGCACCAGTAAATGAAGTGTCACTGTCTCACTCTGTCACTAGTATAACTAACTAATACTATCAGCAAAATTCTGCACTCTCTGTCTGAGTACTCCTCCTAAGCTCCAGTAAATGAAGTGTCACTGTCTCACTCTCACTCTCCTATCTATTTCTTCTCTAAACGGAGAGGACGCCAGCCACGTCCTCTCACTATCAATCTCAATGCACGTGTAAAATGGCGGCGACGCGCGGCTCCTTATATAGAATCCGAGTCTCGCGATAGAATCCGAGCCTCGCGAGAATCCGACAGCGTCATGATGACATTCGGGCGCGCTCGGGTTAACCGAGCAAGGCGGGAAGATCCGAGTCGCTCGGATCCGTGTAAAAAAAGCTGAAGTTCGGGCGGGTTCGGATTCCGAGGAACCGAACCCGCTCATCTCTACATAATACAGCAGTCACACTGTTTATTTAATATCAGTGGCCCTAACAGTTTATTTATTATCAAATTGTAGCATTATCATTTGGTCATTGTTATAATCATCATTATTTAGCATCATCATCAATTCCTTATTTCTTCTCATTGCACAAGAACTCAGCACTCACAACCGTTCTGCTTCCCGACTGTTGTATGTGTGTTTGCGTCGTGTGTGGTATACAAGATCTACAATGTCTAGGTCGACAGTCATTAGGTCAATCCCATATGGTCGACAGGCGTTAGGTTGACACCAATAAAATGTCAACATGTCTTAGGTCGACACTGTCAAAGGGTCGACATGCATTAGGTCGACCCTGCTAAAAGGTGAACATGTGAAGCTGTCAACATGGACAATGGTCGACACAAAAAAGGTTGACACTGCTTTTATTTTCACCGCCAGAGCACAGGGAACCCCAATAAGTTTTCCATGTGGATTGTAAAGTATGAAAAAGGTGTAAAAATGGGGGGGGGAAATAAAAAGCTGTGTCGACATGTTTTGACCATATGCATGTTGACCAGTATGATGTTGACCATATGATCCTATCGACCTTTTGTCAGTGTCGACCGAAAGCATGTCGACCTTTTTCCAGTGCCGACCATATGGGGTTGGCCTAATGACTGCCGACCTAGACATTGTATTTCTTAACATTGGAACCCGTTTGCACCCAGGTCTTCCTCACTGGTAATTATGTCCAGCTATGCTTGTCTGCCTTCTCCCTTCCCCGATATTCTTCACTTGTAGGAGCCGTACAGTAAGTATAATTTATTTATTTATTTATTAACAGTTTCTTATATAGCGCAGCAAATTCCGTTGCGCTTTACGTCTGGACACAATGATATGACAAAACTGGGTAATTACAAACAGTCATAGAGGTAGGAAAGCCCTAAGTTTGCAGATGGACGTCTGTATACATTTAAAACAATACAAGTTATTAGGTGATCCCATGCGCACTCCAAGAGCAGCAACATGTGGAAGTGCACTCAGTGGGGGAGATTCAAATGTGTGAAAAGTCAGTTGGGAGTCTGTTTTTTCCTACCTAATAGACAGGGAAAAACAGACACCCAACCGACTTTTCACACATTTGAATTCCCCCACAGTGTCACCACACACCAATTCAACAATTTATACAAAACACTTTTTTGTCACTAACACAGATACTGTAGCGCTCACTTCATGAGTCAAACAAGATGTGTCTAATCAAATACTACCAAGTAATTTGACATAAGTCAGTCTCTCAATTCAACGCTTGCTGCAACGGTTGTGGTCAAAGGCAGATGATTTTCCTTCTTTCAATCATTTCTCTTATTGAATCGCTCGAAAGGAAGAAACATATATAGTGTAGTACTGACTACTTCATATCATGTAACAAAGAAGGAAAGATAGTTCTTTCAATCACCGATGGTGTCTGTAAACTATAGTAGCGTACCGTACTCACACCAAAGTGGAGTAGATTACTCCTATAAAGGTAATTTTGTACTTCTTTACACGACACCACACCAGGCCAGTGAACTCTTTAGCTTACTATAGGGTCACCCCATTGTGCACGGCAAAGATAGTTTTCAATGGGCGTACCCAACTTACGGCAACAAATACTGTAACCCGCATATAAATGTATCTTTCTTGGGATCAAAGATTCCTTGTCTGGTTCCCAATCCTTCCTAGGAATCCTCGTGCTTACAGTGAGCTGTCACAATGAAACAAGGACGTCTATGCCAGGACTTATGTCTTAAAAAACTTCACATTTATTTCACATAACAGATATACTTTAAAACAAAAATACTTGTGCATAGTTCAGACTCCTAATGTAAATGATGTCATATAAGGGTACACCACTTTATGGTGATGATGTGTCCGGACTCACCACCAGGCAGTGAACAAATTATCTCCTCCAGAGTCCAAATCCTACAGCGCTCTACACCAACACGTTTCTACTGTTAAGTCTTCCTCAGGCTGTTCTTCCACTGAACAGTCAACTCACGCAAGAGCCAGATTGTTCTAGGAGTCCAAGAAACTTCCTACTTCTGCAATATACAGTACAGAGGTGTAGAAAGAGGAGTAAACAGATCACAACTTTACATTCACAACCCGCATCCTCTCCTTGCATTGCCCGGTAATCAGCGTAAGTTATTTTACAGCTAAGCCCGCCCCCCGGCCAATAGGAGTCCGGGGTGCGGGTTAAACTCCATAATGGAGTATGCTGATTCCCGGGCGCCTTGAATTTCCATGCATACCACCGAAAAGGTTAAAAGGAAATTTTTGTTTTCCCAAAGTCACTGACCTCTGCAGTATAAAGTAAAGAATATGGATAATGATTTAGAAAATGTAAAATCACATTGTAACGAATGGACCATTTAAATTAATGGGAAAAGCTTAGAAATAAATTTACTTCCAAAATACTCAACCAGCCCCAATAGAAGAAAGTCTAAGCTGAGTTAGACTAAAACAGAGAGACATTCAAGTGACAGGTCACCCTAGACAGTGAATGCCCGCCCTAGGCTGGTCAGCACAGACATACAAAATTTCACAAAGTGTAAATATGTAGATTGAACAACAAGTACATTCATACTGATTGACAGCTAATACATTCTTACAAGCTTATCTGATCATGCCTAAAGGTGTATAGGTCAATAGGTCAGACAGCACCTAATGTTTTTATTATCTTATCTGTCAGTCAGTCTATTTGAACTTACACCATGGGTGGAAATTGGAATTCAATTGTTTAAAAAGTCGGTTGGGTGTCTGTTTTTTCCCTGTCTATTAGATAGGAAAAAACAGACTTCCAACTGACTTTTCAAACAATTGAATACCCCCACGTGTCTTCTAGACACCGTTAATGCTGTATATTATTGTGTGTCTCTTGTTGAGAGTAATGCAAATTACCACTGGTACTGTATCAGCTGCTGAGTCATAATTACAGTAAATGTCATTTTCTCTTTCTTTTCTAATGAATAACTAGCACATTTGATTAATATTTTGTTGTTGTTCAGCATGTCTTATATGTCCATGGGGAGGGGGGTGAATGTACCCCTGCAGACAACCTCCGTCATCTAATACTCTGGGGTTGTTTCTAACTTCCCTTGGGTCATCGCACTGGTGATAGTATAATGGACAGAGGAACCCAAAATCTCTGTTAATTATACCAAAATAATAAAAGCATAAACAAAAGCATAAAAATGTTTCAAATAAAGTTTAATTGAATAAAACAATTCTTGAATCCAATCTGACTTTATTAAATAGAAAATTTAAAATAATTTCGTTCATGATCCACTATGGTCCAATGGGGCATTTTTCTTCTCTCTGCCCAGAACCATTGTAATCCAAAGGGTTGCAGGTCAATAAAAACAATACAAATAAAAATGATATCATACTAGTGATGTCCACTGCAACTGATAAAATCCCCAAAACCGTGTTTGGCTGGTGCTGCTGCTTTGATCCCACATAATACAAGACTCGTTAGTTTTCAATGGGTCTAATTCAGAGTCAGGAGCAAATCTAAAACAAACCATGTTGTAATGTGAAGGGAGCAAATGCATTTATTTTATTTGCATGCAGGGAAAATAGTTTTAATTTTTGCATGTAGAGACATCAAATAGTGGCAGCTGTGTTTTTATAGTGAATTTAGCCTTTACCTAGGACACGCCCCCTTCCCAACTATAATTGTCTCTGCTCATTTGAAATCTGTCCCAAGTGCAGTTTGATATGGTTTTGCACAGATGCAAATTGCTTTTTTTTAGTTTTTTTGCTCTTCCTACATGAGAAAAAAAATCAATAGGAGGGATTGGTTTGTGATCACCGCAGGCAGGATTCCTGCGATCACAGTATCGATGCCGGCAACCCAATGGTCATGATCCCGATAGGAGAGATATATGTTATCTACCCCTCCACCCCCCCCCCCAGTAGCCTTCTCTTCCAGCTGCCTACCCCTAACCTCCCCCCTTAGTGCCTAAAACTAACCCCCCTTCTCCGCAGCCTAATCCTAACCCTCCACCCTTAGTGCCTATACCTAACACCCACACCCCACCTAGTGATGCCTATCCCTGACCCCCCTTCCTGCAGCCTAACCCTAACCCCTCCCTTCCCCCGAGTGCAGCCTAACCCTAACCCCCAGTGCAGCACCCCCTCCTCCCCACCCTCCACACAGCCAGATCCCAGCTATACTTACCATCAGGATCAAGGCTGTCGGTATTCCGTCATCTGAATGCTTACCTGGTCGGAATTCTGTCATCGGTGTTCTGATGCGTGTCTGGATCCTGGTGTCGGTATTTCAACTGCTTGGATCTTGAATGTATACTGTTGTGGAGCTTTACAGCGTGAAGTGTTTGTGCACACAGATAACAGATCTTACTTTGCCTCCCAGTGATGTGCTAGACAAAGCATTCTGACCACACGGAAATAAGGGCCACAAGAAGCACAAACAACTTTCCTTGAGTGGAAAACTGACCTGGGATTTTTAACACGTTGAATTTTTTTCAATCTCTTTCATCCAATGAGGATGTCACTAACAACAGCAAATTGTGCAATTGTGCAAGGATACTACAGTAATTGTACATGACAGATTACCACAGCATCATTTTGCACACCTTAATTAATTATTTATTTATTTTATTTGAATACATTATTTTTCATTATTTAATATTTATGAAAATCATCTGCAACATGAGCAAGTGCCATCTTATCAGTGACGTGTGGTGGGGTGAGGCAGAGCCTTTCTGGTCATACTAACGTATATGTCAGAGTTTTGACTATATAAAGTATATGAAACATGCAAAGAATATATTAGAAATATCTTCTTTGCATTATTCTAATCATGCTTACAGTGAAAACTCTGGAGTAAAATGTCTATGACAGGTGAGGCACTGCCTATCCTGCCTGCCTTATCTGTACATCTCTGGTCAAACTCATCAAATTTCCAGCAGTATACAGTATACTGCTGCATCTTTGTATAATGCCCACATGCACCCTTTGTCTCATATATTGTGTGTAAATATGGCTCCAGTACTAGCCAGTGCCTCCTGAGCCATTTACCTCACCGCACATCCCTGTATCTTATAACCTTCACTATGTTTTTTTGACTAATATATTCTTGTATTTATACATTAAAAATATAAATCTATAGTTTTTCTCTCACAAACCTATCCTATTTAGTTATTATATTTGTAAGTGATGGATATTAATCATCATATCATGTAATTACTAACCATCTTGTTTTAAGTTGCAATATATTTTGACACCACAAGATGGCGCCTGTATAGTTATACTACTACATTACATGTGTAACTACAGTTGATAAGGTTAGAAAGACACCTGTCCAAATGACAAAGATGCCACATGGGGAAGGTTTCCAGATGATAGATCAACAGACAATAGGTCGATACCATATGGTCGACAGGCATTATGTCGACCGGTACAATAAGTTGACAGAGGAAAGATCAACAGTGCTAAAGGTCGACATGTTCAAAATGTTGACATGACATATATGATCGACACTTTTTTTTGGGGCAGTACGGATGGTGTAATGGTTAGCATTACTGCCTCACAGCACTGAGGTCATGGGTTTGGCTCCCACCACGGTAATAACTGTGTGGAGTTTGTATATTCTCCCTGTACTTGCGTGGGTTTCCTCCGGGTACTCCGGTTTCCTCCCACAATCTAAAAATATACTGGTAGGTTAATTGACTCCCAACAAAAATTAACCCTAGCGTGAATGTGTGTGCGTGTACAAGTGGTAGGGAATATAGAGTGTAAGCTCCACTGGGGCAGGGACTGATGTGAATGGCCAAATATTCTCTATAAAGCGCTGTGGAATATGTTTGCGCTATATAAATAACTGGTAATAAATAAATAAAAATACATTTTATTTATTTGTTATTTTTTTTCAACCTTTTCATAATTCTCCATCCACGTGGAATATGACTGCCGAACGCAGAGGTAGCGGAGTAAGGCACCTATTCCGAAGCATGGCAAGCAGAGGGAGCCTGTGATGGGACATTTTTCCACTAATTTGGCTTAGAAATGGTTAAAAATAGAAAATGGCACAAAAAACCTTGATTTGACTATTTTTGTGTTGACCATTTTCATGTAGATGTTTTAACCCTGTTGACCTTTTGTACTGTCTAGCTTACCTTTGCAATGTCAAGCATTTCACCATGTTGACCATATTGTGTCGACCTACTGACTGTCGACCTGTCCATTGTTGATCTTTTAATCCACACGCAGTGGGGTAAGCATGCTTGCAGGGATTGAGATAAGAGATGCTGTGGTATGAACATCATTAATATTCTATGCCAGAGCTTCTCAATCTGGGTGCTTAAGGAACACTAACAGTCCAGGTTTTGAGGAAATACATGTTTGAGCGCAGATGGTAAACTAAAAATGACTGCAGTAATAATTAAGTCAGCTGTGCTCAAGCATCGAAAGCCTTAAAACCCGGACTGTTAGTGTGCCTTGAGGATCAAGGGGCAGATGTACTAAGCCTTGAACAGTGATAAAAACAGCTCCTAACTCTCATTTTTTCAAACACAGCCTGTAATGTGGCAGATAGGAGCTCAGTGGCTGGTACTTTATCCCTTTCCACTTTATCATGCTCCAAAGCTTAGTACATTTCTCCAACTTGCAGGAATTAATTTAAGAAAAGTACAGTTTAAAAAAATTTCCACTTATCATTCATCTAGGACCTTCTAGATATGTTTTTATTGGTCTTTTTGGTTTTGATTTCACTCATCTGTTACTGTAGTTGAGTACAGTGCATGGTGAAGGATAATTTATCTGTCCATAACACCTTCCACCACAGCTTGGTAGGCCATGGCTTGTGCCCTTTGCATCTTTTGTTTTGCCATAACCCTCTAGGTGTAGATAGAAAGTGGTTTACATAAAACCTGGAATGTTGGGGTGCCTTGAGGACCGCATTTGAGAACCTCTGATATATGGGCTTAGTCATGGACACCATGAAGTTTGTGGTTCCAACATGTGAGCACAAGGCATGACCTGCAGGTGTGGACTGACTAAGGAGAGACTAACTAGAGTGCTGCTATACTGGAGGTGGAAACTACAATTTGTACTAAGGCATGACGTTCAGTAGAATGGACGAAAGTTCCAGAGTTATGAGGCACCAGGATACCACAGGCTCACAGAGCTTGAGGCAAAAAGCACAGAGATGAAAGTGTTAGAGCAGTGGTTCTCAAACTCGGTCCTCAGGACCCCACACAGTGCATGTTTTGCAGGTAACCCAGCAAGTGCACAGGTGTATTAATTACTCACTGACACATTTTAAAAGGTCCACAGGTGCAGCTAATTATTTCACTTGTGATTCTGTGAGGAGACCTGCAAAACATGCACTGTGTGGGGTCCTGAGGACCGAGTTTGAGAACCTGTGTGTTAGAGGAACGAGGCACTAATATTTTGAATAATGGCAAAGTGACAGTTCAGGAGGCATGAGGCATTAGCATTTCTATAATGCACCAGAGTCCTGGGGGGCCCACACCGCACACACTGCACCCATTTCTCCTATACTTACCTATCCGGAGTCCATCGATGACCGTGTGTGGGGGCCCTCCTCTCCCGTAGCTGTCGCGCCGCTGCTGGCGCACTGACCACTAGAGACTCTGGCACAGTGCCAGAGTCTACAGCACATGCGCAGGACTCTGAAAAAATGGCGAGGAGGCCATTTTTTTGAGTCCTGCGCATGTGCTGTAGACTCTGGCACTGTGCCAGAGTCTACAGCACTCAGAGCGCTAGCTGTGGCGCAACGGCTAGGGGAGAGGAGGGGGCCCACACACGGAGTATGCACACGGGTCCCCTCCTCTCTGGAGACGCCCCTGGCATGAGGCACCAGGTTAAGAAGTCTGAATAAAATTCCTACTATGTTTTATTTTATTTTGGCACCAGAACTTGTGAATAATGAATCAATACAATAAAAAAGATTAAAACAGACAGTACAAAAAAAACCTTTTATAGAGATATTGAGACAACTAAGTGAGAGACAGTTTTAAATAGTAGCACTCAATGACCCACTGCCCTGTGAAGGGTGGACAGATAGCATCAGAGTCACTGACTGCAACTGGAAGCACACTGGAGACCAAGTAGTGGAGGGTGTGAACGAAATGGAAGACGGGTCCTGCTAGTGGGAGCTCAATGCAGTCTAGGTCAAAATCACAAGGGGTCCTAGAAGCCAAAGTGTCCAACTAGCAAAGTGACTAGGAGAACTTCTGACATCAGAGAAGTGGACTCTTAGGTGCCAGAATCTTTAAAAGGTCCATGTACGCTCCTTGGTGTCCAAGATGACAGCACTCAGGCAGGATCATTTTTTTGTTACTTTTATGAATTTCTTTTATAAGCAATTTTACAGCAATGGAATTACCATGATAAGAGAAAATCTATCTTGTATTGCTTTCTTTAAAAGTACTTTCTACTGTACAGTACAGTATCTACAGAATAGTTTCATTTGTTGGTTTGTGCGTCCTGCAACTTTTACTAATCTCATACATTTCAGCTGTTTATTAGAGAAGGACATTGCATACCAACATAGTGAAAATATTAATATTTAGATTTCGTTCTTGGTCTGATTTGCAAATTGATTGAAGTGTTCTGCTACATTCTGGCAATGAAGATGATCTCCTGTTCACATGCACCAATTACAGTTATTGCTTAAAAAGACTGGTTTTCAGTATAGTCTGAAAATGTTTTTACATACAGGATATATATATATATATTAGAGATGTGCACTTGAAATTTTTCGGGTTTTGTGTTTTGGTTTTGGGTTCGGTTCCGCGGCCGTGTTTTGGGTTCGACCGCGTTTTGGCAAAACCTCACCAAATTTTTTTTGTCGGATTCGGGTGTGTTTTGGATTCGGGTGTTTTTTTCAAAAAACCCTAAAAAACAGCTTAAATCATAGAATTTGGGGGTCATTTTGATCCCAAAGTATTATTAACCTCAAAAACCATAATTTCCACTCATTTTCAGTCTATTCTGAACACCTCACACCTCACAATATTATTTTTAGTCCTAAAATTTGCAGGACGAGGTCGCTGGATGACTAAGCTAAGCGACCCAAGTGGCCGACACAAACACCTGGCCCATCTAGGAGTGGCACTGCAGTGTCACGCAGGATGGCCCTTCCAAAAAACACTCCCCAAACAGCACATGACGCAAAGAAAAAAAGAGGCGCAATGAGGTAGCTGTGTGAGTAAGCTAAGCGACCCTAGTGGCCGACACAAACACCTGGCCCATCTAGGAGTGGCACTGCAGTGTCACGCAGGATGGCCCTTCCAAAAAACACTCCCCAAACAGCACATGACGCAAAGAAAAAAAGAGGCGCAATGAGGTAGCTGTGTGAGTAAGCTAAGCGACCCTAGTGGCCGACACAAACACCTGGCCCATCTAGGAGTGGCACTGCAGTGTCACGCAGGATGGCCCTTCCAAAAAACACTCCCCAAACAGCACATGACGCAAAGAAAAAAAGAGGCGCAATGAGGTAGCTGTGTGAGTAAGGTAAGCGACCCTAGTGGCCGACACAAACACCTGGCCCATCTAGGAGTGGCACTGCAGTGTCACGCAGGATGGCCCTTCCAAAAAACACTCCCCAAACAGCACATGACGCAAAGAAAAAAAGAGGCGCAATGAGGTAGCTGTGTGAGTAAGCTAAGCGACCCTAGTGGCCGACACAAACACCTGGCCCATCTAGGAGTAACACTGCAGTGTCACGCAGGATGGCCCTTCCAAAAAACACTCCCCAAACAGCACATGACGCAAAGAAAAAAAGAGGCGCAATGAGGTAGCTGTGTGAGTAAGCTAAGCGACCCTAGTGGCCGACACAAACACCTGGCCCATCTAGGAGAGGCACTGCAGTGTCACGCAGGATGGCCCTTCCAAAAAACACTCCCCAAACAGCACATGATGCAAAGAAAAAAAGAGGCGCAATGAGGTAGCTGTGTCAGTAAACTAAGCGACCCTAGTGGCCGACACAAACACCTGGCCCATCTAGGAGTGGCACTGCAGTGTCACGCAGGATGGCCCTTCCAAAAAACACTCCCCAAACAGCACATGTCGCAAAGAAAAATTTAAGAAAAAAGAGGTGCAAGATGGAATTGTCCTTGGGCCCTCCCACCCACCCTTATGTTGTATAAACAGGACATGCACACTTTAACCAACCCATCATTTCAGTGACAGGGTCTACCACACGACTGTGACTGAAATGACGGGTTGGTTTGGACCCCCACCAAAAAAGAAGCAATTAATCTCTCCTTGCACAAACTGGCTCTACAGAGGCAAGATGTCCACCTCATCATCATCCTCCGATATATCACCGTGTACATCCCCCTCCTCACAGATTATCAATTCGTCCCCACTGGAATCCACCATCTCAGCTCCCTGTGTACTTTGTGGAGGCAATTGCTGCTGGTCAATGTCTCCACGGAGGAATTGATTATAATTAATTTTAATGAACATCATCTTCTCCACATTTTCTGGAAGTAACCTCGTACGCCGATTGCTGACAAGGTGAGCGGGGGCACTAAACACTCTTTCGGAGTACACACTTGTGGGAGGGCAACTTAGGTAGAATAAAGCCAGTTTGTGCAAGGGCCTCCAAATTGCCTCTTTTTCCTGCCAGTATAAGTACGGACTGTCTGACGTGCCTACTTGGATGCGGTCACTCATATAATCCTCCACCATTCTTTCAATGGGGAGAGAATCATATGCAGTTACAGTAGACGACATGTCCGTAATCGTTGTCAGGTCCTTCAGTCCGGACCAGATGTCAGCATCAGCAGTCGCTCCAGACTGCCCTGCATCACCGCCAGCGGGTGGGCTCGGAATTCTGAGCCTTTTCCTCGCACCCCCAGTTGCGGGAGAATGTGAAGGAGGAGATGTTGACAGGTCGCGTTCCGCTTGATTTGACAATTTTCTCACCAGCAGGTCTTTGAACCCCAGCAGACTTGTGTCTGCCGGAAAGAGAGATCCAAGGTAGGTTTTAAATCTAGGATCGAGCACGGTGGCCAAAATGTAGTGATCTGATTTCAACAGATTGACCACCCGTGAATCCTTGTTAAGCGAATTAAGGGCTCCATCCACAAGTCCCACATGCCTAGCGGAATCGCTCCGTGTTAGCTCCTCCTTCAATGTCTCCAGCTTCTTCTGCAAAAGCCTGATGAGGGGAATGACCTGACTCAGGCTGGCAGTGTCTGAACTGACTTCACGTGTGGCAAGTTCAAATTGCAGCAGAACCTTGCACAACGTTGAAATCATTCTCCACTGCGCTTGAGACAGGTGCATTCCACCTCCTATATCGTGCTCAATTGTATAGGCTTGAATGGCCTTTTGCTGCTGCTCCTCCAACCTCTGAAGCATATATAGGGTTGAATTCCACCTCGTTACCACTTCTTGCTTCAGATGATGGCAGGGCAGGTTCAGGCGTTTTTGGTGTTGCTCCAGTCTTCTGTACGTGGTGCCTGTACGCCGAAAGTGTCCCGCAATTCTTCTGGCCACCGACAGCATCTCTTGCACGCCCCTGTCGTTTTTTAAAAAATTCTGCACCACCAAATTCAAGGTATGTGCAAAACATGGGACGCGCTGGAATTTGCCCATATTTAATGCACACACAATATTGCTGGCGTTGTCCGATGCCACAAATCCACAGGAGAGTCCAATTGGGGTAAGCCATTCTGCGATGATCTTCCTCAGTTGCCGTAAGAGGTTTTCAGCTGTGTGCGTATTCTGGAAACCGGTGATACAAAGCGTAGCCTGCCTAGGAAAGAGTTGGCGTTTGCGAGATGCTGCTACTGGTGCCGCCGCTGCTGTTCTTGCGGCGGGAGTCCATACATCTACCCAGTGGGCTGTCACAGTCATATAGTCCTGACCCTGCCCTGCTCCACTTGTCCACATGTCCGTGGTTAAGTGGACATTGGGTACAACTGCATTTTTTAGGACACTGGTGAGTCTTTTTCTGACGTCCGTGTACATTCTCGGTATCGCCTGCCTAGAGAAGTGGAACCTAGATGGTATTTGGTAACGGGGGCACACTACCTCAAGAAATTGTCTAGTTCCCTGTGAACTAACGGCGGATACCGGACGCACGTCTAACACCAACATAGTTGTCAAGGCCTCAGTTATCCGCTTTGCAACAGGATGACTGCTGTGATATTTCATCTTCCTCGCAAAGGACTGTTGGACAGTCAATTGCTTGGTGGAAGTAGTAAAAGTGGGCTTACGACTTCCCCTCTGGGATGACCATCGACTCCCAGCAGCAACAACAGCAGCGCCAGCAGCAGTAGGCGTTACACGCAAGGATGCATCGGAGGAATCCCAGGCAGGAGAGGACTCGTCAGAATTGCCAGTGACATGGCCTGCAGGACTATTGGCATTCCTGGGGAAGGAGGAAATTGACACTGAGGGAGTTGGTGGGGTGGTTTGCGTGAGCTTGGTTACAAGAGGAAGGGATTTACTGGTCAGTGGACTGCTTCCGCTGTCGCCCAAAGTTTTTGAACTTGTCACTGACTTATTATGAATGCGCTGCAGGTGACGTATAAGGGAGGATGTTCCGAGGTGGTTAACGTCCTTACCCCTACTTATTACAGCTTGACAAAGGCAACACACGGCTTAACAAATGTTGTCCGCATTTCTGTTGAAATACTTCCACACCGAAGAGCTGATTTTTTTGGTATTTTCACCAGGCATGTCAACGGCCATATTCCTCCCACGGACAACAGGTGTCTCCCCGGGTGCCTGACTTAAACAAACCACCTCACCATCAGAATCCTCCTTGTCAATTTCCTCCCCTTCGCCAGCAACACCCATATCCTCCTCATCCTGGTGTACTTCAACACTGACATCTTCAATCTGACTATCATGAACTGGACTGCGGGTGCTCCTTCCAGCACTTGCAGGGGGCGTGCAAATGGTGGAAGGCGCATGCTCTTCACGTCCAGTGTTGGGAAGGTCAGGCATCGCAACCGACACAATTGGACTCTCCTTGTGGATTTGGGATTTGGAAGAACGCAGTTCTTTGTGGTGCTTTTGCCAGCTTGAGTCTTTTCATTTTTCTAGCGAGAGGCTGAGTGCTTCCATCCTCATGTGAAGCTGAACCACTAGCCATGAACATAGGCCAGGGCCTCAGCCGTTCCTTGCCACTCCGTGTGGTAAATGGCATATTGGCAAGTTTACGCTTCTCCTCCGACAATTTTATTTTAGATTTTTGAGTCCTTTTTTTACTGATATTTGGTGTTTTGGATTTTACATGCTCTGTACTATGACATTGGGCATCGGCCTTGGCAGACGACGTTGCTGGCATTTCATCGTCTCGGCCATGACTAGTGGCAGCAGCTTCAGCACGAGGTGGAAGTCGATCTTGATCTTTCCCTAATTTTGGAACCTCAACATTTTTGTTCTCCATATTTTAATAGGCACAACTAAAAGGCACCTCAGGTAAACAATGGAGATGGATGGATACTAGTATACTTATGGATGGACGAGCGACTGCCGACACAGAGGTAGCTACAGCCGTGGACTACCGTACTGTGTCTGCTGCTAATATAGACTGGATGATAATGAGATAAAATTAAAATATATATATATATCACACTAGTACTGCAGCCGGACAGGTATATATATTATGTAATGACGGACCTGCTGGACACTGTCTGTCAGCACTGCAGACTCCTAAAGTAAGCTACTAGTATCAAGAAGATAGAAAAAAAAAATAAACCACGGGTAGGTGGTATACAATTATGGATGGACGAGCGACTGCCGACACAGAGGTAGCTACAGCCGTGGACTACCATACTGTGTCTGCTGCTAATATAGACTGGATGATAATGAGATAAAATTAAAAAAAAAATATATATATATATATATATATCACACTAGTACTGCAGCCGGACAGGTATATATTATGTAATGACAGACCTGCTGGACACTGTCTGCAGAATGCGTTTATAAAAACACCACACGACGAGTGTTTAACTTTTTCAGGCAGACAATCACAATATACTGGTGGTCAGCAGACAATCACAATACTGGTGGTCAGTGGTCACTGGTCAGTCACACTGGCAGTGGCACTCTGGCAGCAAAAGTGTGCCCTGTACTTAAAATATGTACTCCTGCTATAACTGCTCCCCAGTCTCCCCAACAATTAAGCTGTGTGAGCAGTGAGCACTCAGCAGTCAGATAATGATATATTACAGTATATGATGCAGCACACTGGGCTGAGCACAGATATGGTATGTGTGACTGTGTCACACTGTGTATCGTTTTTTTTCAGGCAGAGAACGGATTCATTAAACTGGTGGCACTGGTCACTGCCACTGGTCACACTATCAGCAGCAAGTAGTACTCCTCCTATATTATGCTCCCCAAAATTTGTGTCTCTCTCTCTCTAGTACTATTAGTCACTCTAAACGGAGAGGACGCCAGCCACGTCCTCTCCCTATCAATCTCAATGCACGTGTGAAAATGGCGGCGACGCGCGGCTCCTTATATAGAATCCGAGTCTCGCGATAGAATCCGAGCCTCGCGAGAATCCGACAGCGGGATGATGACGTTCGGGCGCGCTCGGGTTAACCGAGCAAGGCGGGAGGATCCGAGCCTGCTCGGCCCCGTGTAAAAAAAGCTGAAGTTCGGCGGGTTCGGATTCCGAGAAACCGAACCCGCTCATCTCTAATATATATATATATATATATATATTAAAAAAGAGTGGATTAGTGCGCTTGTCCAAATTGTGCGAAGTTCCTTACTGATAAAATGTAGTCTTAAAGTCACAAATAAATTTGGTCAAATGACCAGTCCAATATGTGAGTTTTTCCAAAACTTGTGTTTGATTAAATTGTCAAACAGTCCACACTTTCCCCGTTTTAACGGGTGGCTGCTCAGTTCTTCAAAAAGTGCCACTAGGTATGCGTAGCCCAAAGGGGAATCTGAAAGTAGAAGAAGAAACAACAGAGCGCCTATAGTGTAGTATCCCTTAAATTAGTTTTTGTCACACGCAAGAATAATATTGCGTACCGGATTACGGCTTGACTCAATGCCTATCGGTCCCCCGGTCTTCTAGTCCACGTCTCTGTCAAAATAATTACCAGGCTTCATGCAGCAGCAGCAGCAGCTCCTCGAGTAGTCCGAGGGGGCGGAGCTTGTGAGTGGGATACTACACTATAGGCGCTCTGTTGTTTCTTCCTCTACTTTCAGATAGATATATATATATATATATATATATACATACACACACATATTAGTGCTTACACATGATTTTGCTCATGTGAATGTCTGCTATTGCTGAGTGGAACTACTTTTACAAAAAAGATGGTAGTGCCATCTAATATTGTGATGTATATTTTATATTCTGCGGATTGATCACAACATTTCTTTGTAAACCATATAGGCAATTTTTTCTTCTTAGATTAACCCAAAAAGATGCTTGGGGGCAAGCCTTGCAACTCGTGAGCAAGCCAGGTAAAACTACCCCTGGGAGAAGCAGCTGCTCTGAGATCTACGCCTGCAGCCCTGAGTGCTTGCCCCTGCGACTTGCTGATCATCAGAATAAATCAGACACTTTCAGAGAACTGCTAGTGCTTGAATTGAAAAGGAACATTGTTGGGGCTAAGGGGTATACGTGGAATAAACACAGTCTCTCCTGCGCCACATCCCGTCCGAGTCTCTGCCTCAATTAGGCTCCTCTGCAGAGCAGTCACTTTCAGTCTGGTTCTGTTGCACAACTTTGGTGGAATCAAGTTCATCAGGAGAAGGATTGGAACACCATCTTTCAGTGCACCGAGTGTCAAGCATCTGTTTATTTCCTTTATTGCTCCTCTCCCTGATGTCACATCGAGATTATACATATCTCAGTTTCTTTATAGGTCACTAAGCTATAGAATAGTGAAAACACCATACAAATGTATCCAGTAGTGTGAGCGTGATGCTGGAACGAATAAACAGACAAAAATATAGATATTTTATTTTCATCTCCATAGTTCATAAACAGTCCTTCTAAAACAAAAAAATTGCTATGTACAGACACAACCCTTACAGTTTTATTATATCTGTCTGTCTATCTATCTATCTATCTATCTATCTATCTATCTATCTATCTATCTATCTATCTATCTAGCATATATACAAGGAGGGAATACCCTCTCACCAGAAGGAATCACCCAATAGACAGAATGATACTGTATTTTATTTTTAATTAAAAGGGACATTCAGGTTTAAAATAAAAAGATTGTATCCATATACATCAGATCAACCAATGGCAGTGAATGAGAAGAGATGTTATAAAACCAGACATTCACCTTATTCAGGTGTGAGCTCAAAAAGGGGGGGGGGGGGCCTCGCAGAATCTGACAATGGATATGATATGATATGATAAGACCTACGCGTTTCATCCATAGGACTTCTTCAGAGGTCGGTATCTTAAATGGGTGGAAATAGGAATTGCTCTTCCTATAAGAGCTGTCCTTCATGATGTGCTTTCACCCCTGGCCTTTCTGAATTATAACCCAGGAGTCCATCTGTGCATGCGCAGAGAAACAAGGCTGTCGCGGAGCATGCTGGAAGGGATCCGATCGGGTCCCTCTGACAGCATCTACTGTGGAGAGAAGCCCATAGGATTCTATAGAGTAATGTCAGCTTTTACTGGCATTACCCTCCACATCAGAATCCCAGTGGCCAGTGGCTAGCATATTAGGGAAATGCGGTAAAAACCCCAAAACAGGGTTTTTACCACATTTTCCCATTAGTACATCCCATTCTTATACTGAACAGCAGAAGAAATATGTTTGGAAAACTATAAATGAATACATAGAGAAGTAATAAAATTACAGATCACTATATTTAATTACCTAAATAAAATAAAATGATGTGCCGATTAGTAATATTGTATCATCTTTGGGAACTCATAATAAAATGTAATATCAAGTGTAGAACCAATATCTAAAGCTCATTCAAAGGACATTTAAAAGTACAACCTAAAGTTCTCAAATAGGTCAGGAATTGATCTATCAATCTATGGGGGAAATTCAAAGGTCGATTTTGGTCAATTTGCATATTTATTTATTTTTGCAAAAAATACGTCCTTTTGCAAATTGCTAATTTACTAAGGATTAATTTGCATGGAAGTCACATGTCACATGTGACTTTGTACTCCAATCGTTGCAATTCACCATCGGTGCAAACATTTTAAGAATCATTTTTGTAAGATCGCTCCACTTCACACCACAATCACGATAAAGTTGCACCTCCATGCGCTAAATCATTGCTCTGATTTTTTTTTTTATGTTTTCACATGGACGAACCATTTTTTTTAACTAAGATCATCAAAGCAACAAAAAAAATCACATCAAAATTGCACCTCAATATACCACTTCTAAAAAACATGTTAAATCCATTGTAATTAACACTAAACCAATCAAAATGCTTATAAAAGCAGCTTTGTTAATTATTGTTGTTTTTTTTTTTTTTAAAAGCTAACTCGCAGAAAGTCCCGCACCTTCGGCAACTCAGAGGCTATTTTATTTAGCCTTTATGTGCCTAGATTTATCAAGCCTCGGAGAGTGATACGTGGCATGGTGCTAAGTACCAAACAATCAGCTACTAACTGTCATGTTACAAGATGTGTTTGAAAAATTATAGATAGGAGCTGATTGGTTGTTTCTTTATCACTGTGCTATTTATTACTATCCAAGGCTTGATAAATCTGGGCCATAGTCTGTCGGTAACAAGTAGTGGTGGTGAAAAACATACCTATAAGGAGTATAGTAGCAATGTTATGCTTATGATTATCACTATAACTTATATATATATAACATCAATATATTTTGAAACTTAAAGTAATAGAATAAAGGTAAATATAAGGATGACAACAGTATCACGTCATTGACAATAACTGGATATCCTTCTTTCACGCATTTATGCAATTCTGCATCTCTCTATTGCATCCAGGCTCTGTCATTGTTAGCCCGAGGGGGTAAGGGAGCGACAGTTATCCAACAACTCCACACCCCATATAAAGGGCACTGCACGCAGTAACTAGATGCACCCGTCTCATGGTTAGTCTAATTCCACTGACCATCTGTTTTGCTGTAGTTGTTACGAGCTACAGTAAATATATAAAATACATCAGCACATTTGTAAATTATTTTCTATTATAATAATGGTGGCAACGAGTTATGCAAAAATCATTAAGTTGGCCCTTACTATAATAATATGAAATGTTTTTTTTTATTTTACAGAAAGAAACACATTTAAAAACTAAAGGGAGCACAGATTACTATGGCTCTACTAAATGGGGCCCATATTATTATTATTATTATTTTTAGAATTAAAGGGCACATATTATTATTCTACTAATGGGAGGTATATATTAGTCTGAAACTAAATGGGGCATAGATTTTTATTATAAGGCCGGGGGGGCAAAATTAAAATGAATTAAACTTAAGGTGTGCGTGGGGGTGTGTGTGTGTATATTGTAGTATGCTGTGTCCTTTGTGGAATGGCCACGCCCCTAAAATGGATGATTAGCCACAATAAGAAATGTCTGGTCCTACGCCTTTAGTGGACCCATGCTATTCCATTCTCCAGTCAGATATATGAATCCCTACCCATGGGTGGGACCATCACTGAGCACTGTGATGGCCCCGCCCCCTGATCATGTGACATCATACTGTCATGCCTGGGATAACAGGTAATGAGAGTCACACCTGTAGAAGTCCAGCTATGGGTGAAATACGTTGGTACACTTATCTCCTCCAGAACTATTAGTATTCATTCTTGGTACTTACCTTATTTAAAATACATATACATAGTATCTAAGGTTGAAAAAAGATAATTGTCCATCGAGTTCAACCTATTTGTGGTCTCCTATGCACGATTATTTTGTGTAAAATTTTGACTGATGCTGATGTCTGCCGTTACGTTTTATCACTCTTTTTATAATAACCATAGTGCGTGACTATGCCCCGTATCCCTGGATATCCTTATCCATTAGGAATTTATCTAACCCATTCTTAAAGGTGTTGACTGAGTCGGCCATTACAACTCCCTCAGGCAAGGAATTCCAAACACGTATCGTCCTTACCGTAAAAAAGCCTTTACGCCGTATTGTGCGGAATATCTTCTCCTCTAACCTGAGCGAGTGTTCACGAGTTCTCTGTGTTGATCTAACCAAAAACAGGTCCTGCGCAAGATCTGTATATTGTCCCCTTATATATTTGTAAATGTTGATCATGTCCCCTCTTAATCTCCTCTTTTCCAGTGTAAACATGCCTAGTCTTGCAAGCCTTTCCTCGTATTCCAGCGTCTCCATACCCTTAATTAGTTTGGTTGCCCGCCTTTGAACCTTTTCTAGCTCCAGGATATCCTTTTTGTATTAAGGTGCCCAGAATTGTACACAGTATTCAAGGTGTGGCCTCACAAGTGATTTATATAACGGGAGTATAATACTCTCGTCCGTAGCATCAATACCCCGTTTTATGCATGCTAATATCTTATTAGCCTTCTCTGTTGCAGTCCTACTTTGGGTACTACTGCTTAGTTTGCTATCTATGAGGACACCTAAGTCCTTTTCCAATACAGAATCCCCTAATTTTACCCCATTTAGTAGGTAGGTGTTATTTTTGTTCTTGTTACCACAGTGCATTGCCTTACACTTGTCTGTATTGAAGCGCATTCTCCATGTCACTGCCCAAGCTTCTAATTTAACTAAGTCGTTCTGAAGCGACTCAGCATCCCCCTCCGCATTTATAACGTTACACAATTTGGTATCATCTGCAAAAATTGACACCATGCTCTCTAGACCTTCTGTTAGGTCGTTAATGAAAATATTGAACAATAGCGGTCCTAATACTGAGCCTTGCAGCACACCACTTAGTACTTCAGTCCAAGTTGAAAAAGATCCATTAACCACAACGCGCTGCTCCCTATTATCTAACCAGTTTTTGACCCAAGTGCATATTGTAGCCCTGATTCTTGTAGCTTGTAGATAAGTCTCATGTGTGGTACAGTGTCGAATGCTTTGGCAAAATCTAAAAATATTACATCCACCTCTTTACCCTGATCTAGGTTTGTGCTTACTGTTTCATAAAAGCCAAGTAAGTTGGTTTGACAGGATCTGTCCTTCATTAACCCATGTTGATTCCTTTTAATGACCTTATTGACTTCAAGGAACTTCTGAATACTATCTCTTAGAATACCAATACTATCTCTTAGGCTTGTTCAATCTGATTGCATAGGACCCCTCTGGGACCAGATTTATTCCTGCATGGAGTTACTTCCAGATACCAAGTTAAACATTACTTACTGTTTTTTATTTCATTTTTAATTTATGTTTATTTGCCTAATGGGCCCTACACAGTGGGCGATGTTAGCGATTTTATCGACCAACGATATTATCGATGGTCGATATTGCCGCCAACGATTTTTGCCTACACACTGGACGATATCGATGGTCAATTTAGACGATAGAGGAGTACATATATGTATATCGTCCGAATTTTCTTGCATGTATAAACGAGGATAGATCAAAGATTAAGGATCACTGGGCCGTGCATCATTCATCATTGATGCATATACACTGACCGATATGAACGATTTATCGTTCATTTTTTTAGTGATATCGCTCATATCGATCATCGTTATCAGCAAGTGTGTAGGGCCCATTAGTGCTTACATCCTTATTTTCACAACTGAGGGCTGGTGTTGGTAGCGGGAAGCCTCAGTTGTAGGGGCTGACGGGTACTTAAACTTAGGAGGTGAGATGGAACTCCTAGATATGCGCACAGGCTGCAGCACCAAAGCCCAAAGGCGTGACCACGACAACTAGAGGTATCTTTGAGGTGTTTTATTAAATAATAAAAGTCATGAAAAAGTGCAACAAAACAACAACTATTAGGAGAGTCTCTGGATTCCTACTGGGCTGAGACCAGTATCTTGGGAATTAATTTAGGGTGTTTAGTGATGCTTGAGATCGTTGGTGAAGTAGTAGAATGATGCTAGAGATCGATGGTGAAATAGTAGAATGATGCTAGAAATCGTAGGAACAGCACTTTGCTGTACTATTGAATACTGAGGTTAATGTGAACAAAGTTCTGCTGAAGAAGCTACTGATAGCCAAAGCATATACTCTGCTGACACAGGGTGCAAATAGCAGAAAGTCAGGCTGCACCGCAGAGAGTTATCACTGGAGAAGCAGGCTGCACCGCAGAGAGTTATCACAGGAGAAGCAGGCTGCACTGCAGAGAGTTAGCACAGGAGAAGCAGGCTGCACCGCAGGGAGTTATCACAGGAGAAGCAGGCTGCACAGCAGGGAGTTATCACAGGAGAAGCAGGCTGCACCGCAGGGAGTTATCACAGGAGAAGCAGGCTGCACCGCAGGGAGTTATCACAGGAGAAGCAGGCTGCACCGCAGAGAGTAGACACAGGGGAGTCAGGCTGTACTGCAGAGTATAACACAGGAGAGTCTCTAGTGAAGCTGAAGACTGGAATCACTGGAAAGACAGGCATTGGCTGACAGCTTGACACAGGCACCAGCAGTGCTGCGGATTGGTAAGAAGAATGACATGTGACTTTATCCAACATGGCTACACCCATGACCGAGTTTGAAGGGGAAAGAACCATGTGCCAAACAACAATGGCGGTGAAGGCCATGGCAGCAGAGGACTCCACGCTCTCCTGTACACGCACAGCGGCAACAGAGATGACAGCGGCGGCCGCGGCTCACAGAGGACACCACACTTAGTCTCCATGCGGCAGGATCGCGGGTGCGGCGGTGATGGCCGCAACGAAACCCAGAGCGCCATACCCAGCTTAAGTGAAAACACTAAGAAGGCCGCTGAGCCGGCACTGCAGGTAACATAAAAATGAAATGTAAAACAAAACATAGTTATGACCCAGGCCTGGCATGCTGAGCCAATCTTAGGAGACACCTAACTGGTAGAAAGTGGTGACCAGATGCCCGGATCATAACAGCACCCCCCCCTCCCCTTTAGGAGTGGCCCCAGGACACTTCTTAGGTTTCAGAGGAATTCTGGCATGGAAATCCCGGCCCAATTTAGGAGCATGGACATTTGATGCATTCATCCAGGAACGTTCCTCAGGACCGTAGCCCTTCCAATCAATCAGATATTGAAGATGACCATATCTGAGGCGTGAATCTAAGATCTTGGCAACCTCATACTCAACACCACATTGAGTCTGGACTTTAGGAGTAGAGGGAAGCACTCAGTGAAAGTGATTCAGAATTACTGGCTTGAGGAGAGAAACATGGAATGTCTTAGGAACTTTCAGAAATGGAGGTAGCTGAGGTTTGTAAGCCACTGGATTAATAACTTGTTCAATCAGGAAATATAGTGGGGAGGGGGAAAACTTCATGCTTGGGACCCTCAATCTTAGATTTTTTGTAGACAACCAGACACAATCACCAACTTTAAAAGCAAGAATTGCCCTACGCTTCTTATCCGCAAACCTCTTGTACCTGGAGGACGCTTTCAGAAGAGCTACTCGAACCTTCTTCCAGTTATCTGAAAACCGCCGAAGCATGATATCAGCTGCAGGCACTGATGTTGTTGGTAGCGGTTGGAATTCTGGGACTTTTGTATGAAACCCATAGTTGGTGAAGAATGGTGTGGAAGAAGATGAAGAATGGTACTGATTGTTGTGGCAAAACTCAACCCATGGGTGAAGTTGAACCCAATCATCTTGGGAAGATGATACATAGATACGGAGGAAGGCCTCCAAGACCTGATTCACCCTCTCAGTTTGCCCATTGGTTTGGGGCTGATAGGCTGTAGAGAATTTCAACTTGACTTGGAGAGCCTGGCAGAGACTTCGCCAGAACTTGGCCACAAACTGAACACCTCTGTCGGAAATTATCTCCTCTGGAAGACCATGTAATCTGAAAATTTCTTGGATGAAGACTTGTTCCAACTTGGAAGCTGACGGAAGACCAGTGATAGGAATAAAATGAGCCATCTTGGTGAACCGGTCAACTACCACCCAGATGGTGTTAAATTTATTACACATGGGGAGATCCGTGACGAAATCCATAGATAAGTGAGTCCACGGATAATGAGGAACAGATAACGTAACCAGTTGCCCAATGGGTGACTGGCGGGGCACTTTGTGTTGAGCACACTTTGGACATGATGCGACAAATTCAGTAATGTCCTTCTTCAGGGTTGGCCACCAGTATGATCTGGAAATTAATTCTAAGGTCTTCTGAATGCCTGTGTGTCTTGCGAAGCGGGAGGAATGTGCCCAATGCAAGAGCTTCCTTCTGAGAGCCAGCTTTACAAAACTTTTCCCTGATGGGGGCATAGAGTCGATCATCACTGCGGAGAATGCCACTGGATCAATAGTGTAATGCTTGTCAATAGACTCAGGCTCATTTTCTTGCTCCCAAGAATGGGAGAGGGCATCAGCCTTACGATTCTGTGACCCAGGACAAAACTGAAGTTTGAAGTCAAATCTGGAGAAAAAGAGTGCCCACCTGGCTTGACGAGGGTTAAGACACTGAGCGTTTTTTAAATACAAAAAGTTCTTGTGATCCATCAGAATGATGAGGGTATGAGAAGCGCCTTCTAACAAATATCTCCACTCCTCCAGTGCAAGTTTGATAGCCAAAAGCTCTTGGTCACCAATGGCATAGTTACGCTCGGCTGGGGAAAACTTCCGAGAGAAAAACCCACAGGGATGTAGATGACCATAATTGGCTCTTTGAGACAGGACTGCGCCCACTCCAACAGAAGAGGCATCCACCTCTAGGGTAAAGGGTGAGCTAGTATCAGGCTGTTTTAATACTGTAACAGAGATGAACCTCTGTTTCAACTGATGGAAGGCTTGAACGGCTTCTTCTGACCACTTGGAAGGGTTAGCACCTTTCTTTGTAAGCGCAGTAATAGGTGCTGCGATGGTGGAGAAGTCTCTAATAAATTTTCTGTAATAGTTGGCGAAACCTAGAAATCTCTGGATGCCTTTGAGGGTTACAGGAATCGGCCAATCTTGGATAGCTTGAAGCTTCTCGGAATCCATCTCCAGGACAGAACCGGACACAATATACCCCAGGAATGGGATGGATTTAACTTCAAAGACGCATTTTTCCAGTTTTGCAATACAGATGATTGGTACGAAGACGGGACAAAACTTCTTTCAACCAGAAGCGATGTTCCTCCAAATCATTTGCAAAGATAAGGATATCATCGAGATAAACCACAACGTGTCAATAGAGAATGTCCCTAAAGATTTAATTCACGAAGTGTTGAAATGCAGCTGGAGCATTGCTGAGTCCAAAGGGCATGACGAGGTACTGATAATGTCCATCACGGGTGTTAAAAAGGGTCTTCCACTCATCCCCCTTTCGGATTCGGATGAGATTATAAACTCATTTAGTGTGGTCTGTAGGAAAACTGCCAGGATGCAACTCAAAGTGGATCTCACACTGGTTTAGGAAACCCCTGCAGGCTTTCGGGGATCCGTCATATTTAGCTGGTGTCTGCAAGTGGAGACATGGATCAGAAATGGGTATGGCGGGTGGGGACACCACCGTAGGTGCTACAGTCGGTACACTGGACGCCCCTGACCCACGGAGGGTGGCTTGAATTTCATCCAGCCAGGAGGAGAGGTCCTGAAGACTTCGGACGACATGGCCTTGTGCAGCTTCCTGATGTTCAAGGCGGGCTGCCAGTTCTTGCATTGGCCTAGTCCCTTGGACTTGATCTCCGTCCGGCTCCATTAGGTCAGTGCTTACTGTCACAACTGAGGGCTGGTGTTGGTAGCGGGAAGCCTCAGTTGTAGGGGCTGACGGGTACTTAAACTTAGGAGGTGAGATGGAACTCCTAGATATGCGCACAGGCTGCAGCACCAAAGCCCGAAGGCGTGACCACGACAACTAGAGGTATCTTTGAGGTGTTTTATTAAATAATAAAAGTCATGAAAAAGTGCAACAAAACAACAACTATTAGGAGAGTTTCTGGATTCCTACTGGGCTGAGACCAGTATCTTGGGAATTAATTTAGGGTGTTTAGTGATGCTTGAGATCATTGGTGAAGTAGTAGAATGATGCTAGAGATCGATGGTGAAATAGTAGAATGATGCTAGAAATCGTAGGAACAGCACTTTGCTGTACTATTGAATACTGAGGTTAATGTGAACAAAGTTCTGCTGGAGAAGATACTGATAGCCAAAGCATATACTCTGCTGACACAGGGTGCAAATAGCAGAAAGTCAGGCTGCACCGCAGAGAGTTATCACAGGAGAAGCAGGCTGCACCGCAGAGAGTTATCACAGGAGAAGCAGGCTGCACCGCAGAGAGTTAGCACAGGAGAAGCAGGCTGCACCGCAGGGAGTAATCACAGGAGAAGCAGGCTGCACCGCAGGGAGTTGTCACAGGAGAAGCAGGCTGCACCGCAGGGAGTTATCACAGGAGAAGCAGGCTGCACCGCAGGGAGTTATCACAGGAGAAGCAGGCTGCACCGCAGAGAGTAGACACAGGGGAGTCAGGCTGTACTGCAGAGTATAACACAGGAGAGTCTCTAGTGAAGCTGAAGACTGGAATCACTGGAAAGACAGGCATTGGCTGACAGCTTGACACAGGCACCAGCAGTGCTGCGGATTGGTAAGAAGAATGACATGTGACTTTATCCAACATGGCTGCACCCATGACCGAGTTTGAAGGGGAAAGAACCATGTGCCAAACAACAATGGCAGCGAAGGCCGCGGCAGCAGAGGACTCCACGCTCTCCTGTACACGCACAGCGGCCACCGAGATGACAGCGGCAGCCGCAGCTCACAGAGGACCTTTTAAAAAAAAAGAAACAATAGGGTTGGTCTGAAGTTTGATGTTGCTCTTGGACAGGTCTCGGGTCTCCTAGTTACACTGGTGCCCAGAGTTTATTGCTGTGCCAGCTAGACAGGAGAGGGACCCGGATGGAGACTGCACATGGGTCCCCTCCTTTCTTGATGCGCCACTGGTTGAGACCTATAATTATAGAAAATGACTATGTATAGCGGATTTTGACTGTGATTCATTGTGACATGGATATTTTTTTTTTACTTATTGCTTATTTGAATCAATTCATCATTTCATTCTAATCCTACAGCAAGTCAGAATATTCCCTTTTTTTAGATAATTATATGTTATTATTTTGTGCATGTTTGTTTGTATACTATTACTATTTTTATCTATTGATCCAAATAAAAATGATATTTTAAATAAAATCTACAATTAAGAATGCCTGAGAAAGAGAGTTAATCTTTACCTCTTCTTCTACTGTAGGTATTTGTTCCAAGATAGTAAAATTACGTATGTTGCTCCTCTGTGGTTAAATATTACTCTAAGTGCGCACAACGGGCCTGATTCAGAAATGTCTAATAATGCTGCCACAGCTGTGAATGTGTATGCAGCGACTGTGAAAAATGAAAATGCCGCATCCTCTGGATTTGTATTGAGAGGCCCATTGGCGGCTTTGTGAGTCAAAGCGGCTGCGTACAAAGATGCAGTGTTGGTTGCAGATCAGTTGATTAGTGAACTCCGGAGTAGCCCTATTGTCATGCAGCATGGCCGCAGTAATTAAGATGTCAGAGCCATAGTAGATAAAATTCCTCGTGGTGACCTGTGTCCTGTGAACCTTAATTGCATAGGGCATGAATCAGACTTGTATGATATTGCAAAGGAAGAAGCTGTGCAATACGGTACAGCTAATATGCAGCTGCAGCCAGGGTCGTCATGACTTTGCCTCTCCTACAAATGGACCCGGTCGCCGCCTCTTCCCCATCCCCAAACACCCTTAGCCTGTCAATCAGGTTGGGGCTTAAGGGACACTGGGGGTGATTCCAAGTTGTTCGCTCGTTATTTTTTTCCCTCTACGGAGCGATTAGTCGCAAACTGCGCATGCGCAATGTACGCAGTGCGCCTATACCAAGTAAATTAGCACAAAAGTTTGGTATTTTACTCACGGCGTAACAAAGTTTTTTCATCGTTCTGCTGATCGGAGTGTGATTGACAGGAAGTGGGTGTTTCAGGGTGGAAACTGGCCGTTTTCTGGGAGTGTGCGGAAAAACGCAGGCGTTTCAGGGAAAAACGCAGGAGTGGCTGGAGAAACGGGGGAGTGGTTGGGCAAACGCTGGGTGTGTTTGTGACGTCAAACCAGGAACGAAAAGGACTGAGCTGGTCGCAATGACAGAGTAAGTCTGGAGCTACTCAGAAACTGCGGGGTAATCGTTACGAGAAAATTAGCGAATCTTTTGTTCGCAATTCTGCTGAGCTAAGATTCACTCCCAGTAGGCGGTGGCTTAGCATGTGCAATGCTGCTAAAAGCAGCTAGCGAGCGAACAACTCGGAATCACCCCCACTGTGTGCAAGGACACAAGACCCATTCTGCACATGTGCAGAAGGGATCGGTATGTGTGACCGGCGGACTAACCACCACTTACCGCAGCCTAACCCTAACCATCCCACTTAATTCATAAACCCACCCCCCCACCCGGTGGAGCCTAACCTTAACCCCCCTTCCCGCAGACTAACTCTAACCACCCCCACAGAGCCTAATTCAACCCCCCCACACCCTCCCCACCCCATGGTTGTGTCTTAACCTACCCCCCCTTCCTGCAGGCAAGTCATAACTCTCCTGGCTATACTTACCATCGGGACTGCAGCTGTCAGGATTCCAGTGTCGATGTTTTGATGGGTATTGGTATTCTGGGATTGTTAGTCCAACTGCCGGGATCCCGACAGCTGGAATCTTGAACGTATACCATGCAGAATGGGTCCTGCAGTGTCCCTGTCATCATACACGAACCATCGAGTTAGCGTACAAATATGAATCACGCCCATAGACATTTCACCTACAGATATTCACAAAACACAAATACAAATACACAACAATCTTTATTCCTGCCTACGGTGGTTTGGGCGGATTTCTGCCTAACCCAGCAACTGTTGCTAGGTGGCAGTCCTATTTCCTAAAACACATTATTCTTGCAGGCTACAGATTCTTGCAAACTACTGTTTCTTTGCAATTAAAAAAATATTTTTCCGTTGTTGTGACTATATGATTCCAGATTCATGGTCATAATTACATTTTACAGCAACTCCTTGACATTGCAAAGTCGCTATACAACCCTCAAGTGCAATCAATTTATTTAACTAATATATCAGATCAAAAAGAAAATACTGTAATTACATAGGTTTGCAATACACATTAGTTGGCATAGTCAGTTGTTACAGCTGCCAATACTACTAATAAAATTCATACATTCGACAGGATTGACAGACGTGCGGAATGCCGGACGATCTCTGATGTTTTTTTTAAGGGGGCAAACACTTATAAGGCAAAACCATGCCTTGTAAGGGATTGCCCCTTAAAAACAATGTCCAAGATCGTCCGGCATTCCGCACATCTGTCAATCTCGAACTCTAATACATCCCGCCGATTGACTCAATTATTGTAATAAAAAAACCCTACAGATCCTTCCAATAATACTAATGAAGAATCGTTTTTTCACTTTCTGGCCATTGCAGAACTAATTAATTAACTTTTTGTCCTACCACCTTTTCAGACAAGCTTATCAAATTCCAGAACCGCTCACATTACCTTCATAGCTTTCCTATCCAATTATATTCCCACAGGACAGTCCACACAGTGTTGGACTGGGGCATGTAGGGCCCACCGGGGGAATGCAGTGGTAGGGGCCCATGTTAGGGGTGTGGCCAGTCTGCACATCATTGGTTTGACTAACCATAAGAGAGTGCAATGTCTGGGCCCCTTCAGAAATATATACAGTAAATTCAGCTGCTGCATGCATGATAATGTACCAGATTGATAACAGATTAATAACAGCAATGCACTGTAGAAAATACACCAAAGTCCAGTATAAGGTAACATATGTATGATGTATAATTCAAGTGCATAGTCTGGAACCTGATCCTTAGAGCAGGAGGTGGGCCCCCAGCAGTGGGGCCCACCGGTTGTTTCCACCGTACCCCTGTGGGCCAGTCCAGGCTTGAGTCCACACATATCCCTACATATTTTCTTTCTTCACTCTCCTTTCCTCCTGACCCTGGTTCATCACTGCTGTGATGTTATATCATGCAGCCCACCAAGAACCTTTGTAATCTGGTGGACAACTATGCAATAGATAGCACCTATCCTTGTGTATCAATGCCTATTTCCCCATAGATTGTAAGCTTCGAGCAGGGCACTCCTACCTCTATGACTGTTTGTTTTTACCCAGTTTTGTCTAATTGTGTCCAGTTGTAAAGTGCAATGGAATTTGCATCACTCTATAAGAAACTGTTAATAAATAAATAATACCTGTAACAATAACTTAAACCTATCTGGTAAAATAATTTCAGGGATTTTTGTTACATGAATTTGCAAATACATGGAAAGCTACTGAGCTGCGTCACGACTTCTCTGATATCAGCAGTCCTAAAACTACATAATAGCAGTGCCCACATATGGCCATGTGAATTGTCTACAGTAAGGCCTCATGATAAAGGCTCATACAAAAATATATCCAGATTGAGGACTTAGCACTGCAAGGACCAGCATGCCTTCCAAATATCTCTGAAATTCTATAATACTTAAACCTACAGATAGGTTTAAGTATTGTTTCAGGTATTAGTCAGTGTACTGGGGAAAAACCAGGGGGGGAAGCCCCCCCCCCCCTCTGTTTGCTGTGACCCCTCCCCTTGTCTTGCACCTGATAAGGATCTCCAGACTGATTGAGCTGCTACCACTGTTTGCATGTGTGAGAAGGCATTGAATGGGAGCAGCATTTGGAAGGCATGCTGGTCCTAGTGGTGCTTATGGGAGATCTAGGGGGTGGCTCTCAGGTAAGCTAGCCCTCAATCTGGATGTATGTTTGTATGAGCCTTTGTCATGAGGCCTTACAATATATAAATCCCATGGCCCTATGTAGGCACTGCTATTATGTAATGTTAGGACTGCTGATATCAGAGAAACTGTGATGCGGCTCAGCAGCTTTCCATGTAATGTATTTTCAAATTCATGTAACAAATATCTCTGAAATTCTATTACCAGATAGGTTCAGGTATTGTTGCGAGTATTAATCAGTTTGCTGGATGGATATCGGGGGGGGGGGGGGGGGGGGCGTGGGAACACCCAAGCCCACTCTGTTTGCCATGTACTGATGAAATGTCGGCATGACTATAATGTCAACAAAAGGTCCCTGGTGGTCTAGTGGTGACTTTCCTGGTATGGAGGGTACGGAGACTCCAGATGTGTCTTCCAGGTTTGGTGGTGACATCCGGCTGATTCAGTGCCTTTTACCTTAAATTTGACTAATTCTAACACCTAACTAATCCCCAGTGCCTATTACTAACATCCCCTCCTGCAACCCAACCCTAACCATCCCGCTAGTTCCTTACCATAATTCTACCCTACCATAGCCTCACCCTAACCCAGAGGTTCCCAAACACGGTCTCAAGGCACCCCAACAATCCAGGTTTTAGGTATATCCATGGCTAAGCACAGATGGTTAAATCAAATCTACTGAGGTGCTAATTAAGTCACCTGTGGCCAAGCATGGATACATTTAAAACCAGGACCGTTGGGGTGCCTTGAGGACCACGTTTGGGAACCTCTGCCCTAACCTAATGCCTAACCCTAACCCTCCCCTCCCATAGCATAACCCAAACCCTTCACTGCTAGACCATGCAGAACGTCAGCATTTCACATGCTGACATGTTCAATGTTGACATTTTAATAATGTTGACATTAGGACCACATCCCAGTAGAGATATAGATTTTCACTTTTCTACAAAATGTTTTATGTACAGAAATGTCCACATGTCTGGAAGAAGATTTGTGGGAATACATTTAGGGGGTAATTCAGACCTGATTGTAGCAGCAAATTTGTTAGCAGTTGGGAAAAACCATGTGCACTGCAGGGGGGGGGGGGGGTGCAGATATAACATTTGCAGAGAGAGTTAGATTTGGGTGGGTTATTTTCTTTCTGTGCAGGGTAAATACTGGCTGCATTTTTTTTAGACTACACCCAAATCTCTCTCTCTCTGCACGTGTTATATATCCCCCCCCCCCTGCAGTGCACATGGGGGGGTCATTGCGAGTTGATCGCTTGCTAGCAGTTTTTAGCAGCCATGCAAACGCATAGTCGCCGCCCAGAGGGGGAGTGTATTTTCGCTTTGCAGAAATTTTCGCTGTGCAGGCGCGCGGCAGCAAACACATTTTGTGCAGAACAAGACCATCCCTGTAGTTACTTATTCTGTGCGATGATTGCTGCGACGAGTGACACAGTAATGACGTCAGATACCCACCCAGCAAATGCCCGGCCATGCCTGTTTTTTTCAAAACACTCCCAGAAAACGGTCAGTTGCCACCCAGAAAATCCCACTTCCTGTCAATCTCCTTGCGTTCGGCTATGCGATTGGAATCATCGCTAGAACCACTGCAAAACCACAAAGGACTTCGTGCCCGTATGACACGCGTGCGCATTGCGGTGCATACGCATGCGCAGATTAGCCGTTTTTTTCACTGATCGCTACGCAGTGAACAACAGCAGCTAGCGATCAACTCGGAGTGACCCCCATGGTTTTGCCCAACTGCTAACAAATTTGCTGCTACGATCAGGTCTGAATCACCCCCTTAGAGCAAGTGCTAGAATATTTTCAACTAGGAATGATCTATATTTAATGGGGCAAAAGATACCACCTACAGTATAATAAATATTGAGAACCATTTTTCTATATGTGCAATTTAATAAGTGTAGACAAGAATATTAGTGGTTAAAAAAAAAGTAAACTGTTATGTTTGGAAAATCTATTAACCAATAGGCGCAACCAGTTTTCACAATCCAGACACAGTATTTTTTCTTATGTACTGAACGCTAATACATTATCAAGTCCCAGGTCTTAATCTAATATTGAAATATTTTAAAATACTGTACTTAAGTAATGTTGGGTATATAATTGTGTTGGAAGCACGTAACATTTTGCTATAATCTCATTAATAATTATTAGTAGTTTATTTGGGAAGCGGATCCCTTTTAATTAGAGCAATATTCACCAGATTTATTATTTTTTATTCCATTACCTATCCACTTGTTGAATATGGTAGAATCCTGCTCCTTTTAAAATTACAGGTTGCCTGCAAATGGCAAAAATAAGTTTGGTGTTTATGGAGATTACTGTACAGCTGATGGGAACAGTGTTCCATACTTTTCCAAGATTACATAAGTAAAGGATTAACCAAAGCTTCTGATGAAGATTTGTGAGTGTGTTGGACATCAGCCAGACTCATGTCTTGACTTAAATATCACCCTGCAGATAAACTTACTTAACTGCCTGTCAAGTAGAACTCATCTCTAATAAATATATAAATCCCTGTGCAATTTGTAAAGTTTGAGGTTAGAGAAATTGATCTGACTTTCAGTTAGACTCGGATGGAGTTTTAATAAATATATTCTGGGACATTTGTTTAGCCATGTACACTTTCTGATTTTTCTATAGAACATTTTATTATCTTTGGAGTAAAGTGTTTCAGCATCTGCAATGGCTAAATTCAGGGGCAGAGCTTAAGTCTGGCACACAACTACAGGCTAACTTCTAGGGACTGCATTGGCTGCAGCACCTAGAAACCAGATAGGGCTGCTGTGATAGCAGGGGAGTGGCTTCACATGGGAAGAGCTCTCTCTGCTATAGCAGTCCGGACTGGCAGTCCCAGGGGGAGAAAACACCTGTTGCTAAGATTAGCACCTGCGGGTGGAGGTAATTATCCAGAATCAGTGCAGGAGATGACTACTGCACTAGTGCATGTGACATCAATCAGAAATAAGTTCTAAATGCAATAGATGAAAACCCATAGCTATATAGGGGTCTATTCAATTGATGTCCGGTCCTTTCCGATGGAAAGGATCGGACAGTTCAGTATTCAATTTGAGGCCAAATCTGACAGGTTTTAGCCGTTTCCTACAATGTCAATCCAAGTTTTTTAAAGTCGGATTGACAGGGGGGCGTGGTCTGGAGGCTGAACAGAGAGGAAGCACAGACAGTGAGCTCCTCTGTCTTTGAAAGAATAAAGCCTTTATATTCTTTCCCCTGCTCAGAGAAAGCCCTGGGAAGTCAGCTCCTGTGATTGTGGGAACCCCCCACAGCGGTGGTCTAGGGCTGCGGAATCGGGGAGCCGGTGTACTGGCTCCTGCGGGTTGCGGCCTAGACACCACTTGGAAGCCGGGGCCTCAATTTTGGACTTTCCGCTGCTGGACCCGCGGAGCGCCGTTCCTGGAAGCGTACCCGGGATAATCCTGCCTGCGTCCCCTGGGACCGGGCCCACTCTCCGGACTGCTGGGACCAGCTATTTAGCGGGGGAGAGAGGTGACGGACCGAGCGCGGACACTGGAAGCCCGGAACTCCGGGGGCGGCCGCCATTTTAGATCTCGGGATCCACGGAGCGACGTGCAGGAAGGGAGGCCGAGTGTCTCCTGCATCTGAAGAGGTGAGCGGCTCCCCGAGCATAATCCCCTCCAGTGAGGCCCGCACTAACATCAGCGAACGGCCGCTGCCTACGGCCCAGAGCCAGACGCCGGAAGGGACACAATCACAGAAACATTCTATACAGTGGGCACTGAACTGGGTCTCTTGCCTGAGTCTCCCTGAGCTGCTGAGGTGCAGAAGCAGTGAGAGGTGCTGGGTGTCACCACAGTTTGGGGAGCACTGCTGAGAACCTCCTAATTAAACTACTCGCAGTCCTGCTCGCAGGTACAAATCAGCAATCCATTACACGTAGACCCTCCTGAAATTAAGGGGCAGATATATACAACCGATAACCCCTGAACAGGGGCGAAAATTGCTGTTTGATCCCACACAAATGATATGCCTGTGCTGTGCTGAGATGTGATCCTTTAGCTCATAATGTCCTCCTAATACCTCCCCGCAACCATTTTAGCTGATACATACCCACACGGGGTAGTCACCCTGCTGGATTGAAGCAACCTCTACCCCCCTTATACTGCATTAGACTCATCTCTGGGAATTCAGAAGTCATGGCTCCAAAGAAGCATAAAGCATCCAAACCGGTCAATCAAGTGGCCTTTTTTAAGCCGTCTCCTTTCCGTAACAAACCTACAGAAGCTGGAACCCCTGCAGTAGGCTCCTCTCCTCAGACCATGCGGTCCCCTCCTTTGACCCCTGAGCCCCCTCCCAGTGAAGCACCATCTCCAAAGCGCCTTGAGGATTGTGAAGCTTTAACAGTAGGCAGTATGAAGCTTCTGCTGCACCAGTTCAAAGACGACGTGACATCGGAATTCAGAGCTATGCTGAAATCCTGCCAGAGCTCCATAGAGGATCTGGGTGAGAGGACTGGGCAGTTGGAAACGAAGATGAGTGAAGTAGTCGGTTCACATAATTCACTGATAGATTCCCATGACACCTTGGAGGGTGAAGTGAACTTTCTGCGCGATAAGGTGGCGGATTTGGAGGATCGCTCGCGCAGAAACAATTTAAAACTCAGAGGGGTCCCCGACTCGATCTCGAATAGCAGTCTCCACGATTATACTATGGAGATATTCAAAAAACTGCTACCTTCCGCTAGCTCCTCAGACCTGATACTGGATCGAATTAATCGAATCCCGAAGGCCCGGGGTGCTCCAGAGGGATCGTCCAGGGATATTCTGATGCGGGTTCACTTCTTCCATATTAAGGAGTCCTTGCTCAAGGCGGCTAGAGCCTCCTCTGCCACAGCAGAAGCCTTGGGTAAACTGCAATTATATGGTGACCTTTCGCAGTATACTCTCAACAAAAGACGTTCCTTCTACCCCGTCACTACGGTTCTTCGGAAGGCTGGCATTCTTTATAGATGGGGCTTCCCCACTCATCTGCTGATCTCCAGAGACGGTTCTACTATAGCTATCTCGTCAGCGGATGAAGGTATGAAGCTTCTACGTAAATGGAATCTGGGGGAAGATCGCAAGACCAGCTCCCCTGATCACCGACTCCAGCAGGACTGGACGACGGTTGAGAAGTAGAAATATTTTGCTCATAGTTTCCTTTTTTGCCATATGTGCCCTTACCTGGAACACCGTCCCAGGCCCTTGAAGTTAACTGCAGAGACTGCTACATTTAGTGTATAAGTCGACACAACCATTGAGATTGCTGTCCCTTATTTGTTAGATAATACATGCAAGTGCACGCTTATATATGTGAAGTACAGAGTTCATTTTATGTCTCTACCTAACTGGTATTTGTTAGTTAATCTAATTGTACTAGGTCTCAAATTTGGTTTAACATTATGTGTCTCTGCGGGCAGGAGCCTCGGGGGTGTGAGGGTTGTAGACCGTGTGGGTCAGGGACGTGCGGTGAGCTGCCTCACCCCACCGCACGTCACTGGTGTGGGTGTACATACGCTGAGATATACAATCCTCGGTTGTTCGGTTGCGGGGAGGTTGACCACCAACCTCTCTATTTCATAGGGTGAGGCGCTGGATGTTTTGGAGCCTTACAATGGCCCCATATCTTTATGGGGTCTGTTCCTTTTTTCTCTTTCATACCTTTCTTTTGTCTACCCTTGTTTGTTTCCCCTGTGTGTCTTGTCTCCCCCAGGGTTCTGTTCCTAGATATTGGCTACAGCGGTTGTTATGTACCCTTACTAATCAATTATGGTCAGATTAGTTTAGCTAAATGTTAAAGGGTTAAACTCCCCACAGAAGCGTAAACTAGCATTGTCCTCCTTCCATAGAATGAAAGCAAATGTGGTTGCGATTCAAGAAACCCATTTTAGAAAACTGGACTCTCCTAAATTCTCTGATAACCGCTTTCCCACCTGCTATATGGCCAATGGCCCTACTAAAAAAGCTGGGGTAGCGATACTCTTTTCCCTGAACTGCACTTTCACATTATAATCCCAAATAATAGATCCTGAGGGTCGATATCTCATATTAATAGGGCTATTGGAAAACACAATGGTCACCTTAGTCTCATGCTATGCCCCGAACACTGGCCAGCTCACTTTCTGTAGGAAGCTCTGTTCCCTGATACATAAGCACACTAAGGGGGCAGTTATGATCTTGGGGGATTTCATTTTGGTAGTAGACCCTTTACTAGATAGATCTAGTGCTACTAGAAGCACCCTAGTGGGAGGTCGGAATACCCGGGACGGGAGGCCTAGCCTCTGCCAGTTACTGGGAGAATTCGACCTATATGATGCATGGAGAACTAAACACCCCACAGAGCGGGATTATTCCTTCTACTCACATGCTCATAGCTCTTACTTCAGAATAGACCTGGCCCTGACAAATAAGGAGACCCTGAAGGCCATCCGAGAAATTAACATATTACCTATGACTTGGTCCGATCACTCCCCTCTGACAGTAGTCTGGGAGCTGGAGACCGGTGGGATCCCCCCGGGGCCCTGGAGACTGGGGAGGTTTTTACTCAACAACCCTGACGCCCTTCTCACTATTCGACAATCCATACACCTATACCTTGAGACTAACAAATCGGAAGATACATCGACTTCTAATAATTGGTGCTCGCTTAAAGCGGTAATTCGAGGCCATGCCATCCAAACTGCTGCCAGACTTAAACGTTCTCAACAGGCTGAACGCCAGCTTGCTGAAAAAGAGGCGGCCAGACTGGAATTGTTACACAAAGCGAATCCCCTTAATAAATCCACATATAAGCTATTATTAGCTGCCCGGGAAAGGGTAAATGTTTTTTCACTTAGAGAAGTGCAGCGCAATATTGCTCGATTAAACCAGAGGTTTTATGTACTCGGTAACAAGGCGGGACGCCTCTTGGCTCGGAAGCTACAGAGCAAATGGGCTAGGGCCAGGATACACTATGTCTGTTCCACTACGGGATCTCGGGTATCGGACCCCTATGATATTGCAAACACCTTTGCAGAGTACTATTCCCAACTATATGATTTAAGGTCTGATCCGACTACCCCCCAACCCAGAGAGGTAGATATACAGTCTTTTCTGAAAGAGATATCCCTCCCGGTGTTAGACTCTGCGGCCTGCCTGTCCCTTTGTTCTCCTTGGTCACTGGAAGAACTAGATGCAGCTATCTCTGCTCTCCCGAAAGACAAAGCCCCTGGCCCTGATGGCTTCTCATCCAATTTCTATAAAGCATATAAGAATGAACTGGCCCCCTTACTGCTGTCTGTTTTTAATGAGGCATCGGGCGAGGGGAAATTTCCCAGAGAAATGCTTGAGGCACAGATAGTAGCCATCCCTAAACCTGGCAAGGCTCCCACAGCAGTCCAAAATTACCGTCCCATAGCCTTGTTAAACACAGATGTCAAGCTCTTCGCAAAGCTAATCGCTAATCGCCTTTCCCCCCTGCTTCCTTCCCTCATAGCTGCTGATCAGGTGGGCTTTGTCCCAGGCAGGCAGGCCCCAGATAACACCCGAAGAGTGTTTAACATATTAGAACATTCTGTTGAGTATAAAACGCCCCTTCTTATACTCTCACTTGACGCCGAAAAGGCATTTGACAGACTCCACTGGGGATACCTGAGAGCTGTACTAGGCAAATTTGGGTTTGTAGGGAGGATCTTGGATTCCATTTTTGCTCTGTACTCTGCCCCCTCTGCAAGGGTGTTTGTCAATGGTTGTTTGTCAGGGGATTTCAATATCACCAACGGCACTAGACAGGGTTGCCCCCTGTCACCCCTCATATTCGCCTTAGCTATTGAACCGCTGGCTGAGACAATTAGGTCTGAGCCAACAATTACAGGCCCAGAAATAGGAGGTTTGACTCATAAGATTAGTCTATTTGCCGATGACATCCTGCTCTGCTTAACGCGCCCAGTAGACTCACTAACTGCACTCCACACTATTCTAGACCGATATGCCAGAATATCATATTACAAGTTGAACACGACCAAAACCGAAGTCTTACCACTTCACATACCGCCACGCACTGTGACCTTACTTAAGGATCAATACCGATATGCCTGGCAGGTCAGATCCATTAAATATTTGGGAATTCACCTCTCCCTAGATAGAGACTTATATGAATGCAACTATTTGCCCCTCTTTGGCGCCTTCGAAAAATTAATAAAAGAGTGGTACCTTCATGAAATCTCATGGTTGGGATGCATTTCCGTGACCAAAATTATATTACTCCCTAAACTCTTATATCTGTTCCGAGCTATCCCACGTAGCTTCCCCAGGCCCCTCCTGGTGAAAGCTAACAGGATCATTTCCCAGTATATATGGAAGGGAACTAGGCCCCGCATAGCTAGACAGGTCCTGATGCTACCTAAGGCGGTCGGGGGGGTGGCCTACCCAAACCTGGAGGCCTACCACTCCGCTTGCCTTCTTAGTCAGGCCCAAGATTGGTTCGACGTGCACAGTCCCAAGCCGTGGGTACTCATGGAGCGGTCTTTTCTCGGCTCGATTGACTTGAGAGAGATATTTCTAATGCCCGCCATGCACTCTTAAGCTTTGGCATGCAGTGGCGGCATTGGACCCTAAAATAGTATTGCCCACGGCTGATTTACAAACTAGGACTATTGCCAGTCTCATACCCAACCTTGGATTGGACACATGGATCGAGGCTGGGATTGTGCATTTAGGGGACCTATACTCGGAGGGAGGTCTGGTGCCCTTCTCTGGTTTATTGGGCCACTCGGGTATCCTAAGGCAAGATTTCTTCAAATACCTACAAGTCCGACACTGGTTACAGTCATGTGGGAGGGATGGGGTAGCTCCCGTCCCCCTCCCGGCCTCCCTTCGCTTCAGACTGTCCTCTCCAGACCATGGCGGGGGAATATCTAAATGGTATCAGTATATAATCCTACTCTCCAAGCAGGGTAAGACTCCCTCGCAGTTGAAGTGGGAGAGGGACCTCTCCATTGAGCTGCGGGAGGAGGTGTGGGACTCCATCTCCTCAAGGTGCTTTGGGATCTCGAGATGCCTTCAACATTCCGAGATGTACTTTAAATTGTGCCAAAGGGCGTACTTTACTCCACAGCGGCTCCACACCATTTGGCCTTCGGTTTCCCGGCTGTGCTGGAGGAATTGTGGTCACGTTGGTAATATTCTGCACGTCTTTTGGGAGTGCCCCGTTTTGGGACCGCTGTGGACCGAAGTATTCTCTCTTCTCCAGGAGGTACTGGGGGTGGAGGTCCCTATGAATCCTATGTTTGCCTTATTTCATTACACATCTCCTGACCTGCTACGTTGTGATAGATATATTGCTGGCCATATTCTCATATCCACCAAGGCTGCGATTGGACAGCTTTGGAAATCACCAAATGTACCCACTATCCAAGCCATTGTCACCAGCACACATAAACACTAACTATTTGAAATGGCTGGAGGTGCTTATTCTACCTCACCAAAGTCCATACTGCATTCTTGGCTAAAGTGGAAAGAGTTTCGGGTGCGGAGAGGGCTGCCTATTATTCCCATTAGCCCTATAGATTTGTCACAACTACACTCTCCACAATCTGACGCTACCTGATATTTTTAATATACATCAGTTATTCCATTTGTTTTTTATACCTATACTTCACTAGGTGTATTGGGAACACTCCCAATTATGGAACTCGACCCGCATCTGTGTCATCCCCTATGTGTCTTACTGTCTTGTCCCTCTCTGTGTCTTACTTTATTTCCTTTCTATACGTTAGTAGTTTAGTTCAATATTTGTCAGTCGCTGGATTTAGTAGTTCATGATTAGGACATCTCATACACCGTTGTACTGTCAATGTATCGTTATATCTTTGCTTGATATGCAATCAGTCAACTCCTATTCATGAAGAACTGTACATGTACTGTTGTATCTGGCCTTGTTTGTTTGCGATCAAAAAAATAAATAAAAATTATTGTTTTAAAAAAAAGTCGGATTGACATTGTCGAAAACGGACCAAAAACCAGTCAGATTTGGCCACAACTTCGACAAAACACGTGATCCATGGTTAATCCACGGATCTACGTGTTTTCCGACAAGTAAGAGAAATGGCAGCTCCATTGAATAGGTTGAATCATGATTTGACCTAAAAATGTCGGAAACTGCCGGCAGTTCCGACTATAATTGAATAGACCCCATAATCAATTTATTAAAGTAAATGATCGATCCAAAGTAAAGGGGTGCTACCATAGACACAAAGGTTATCCACAGAATTAATTTCTTCTCTCATTTTTGTATAAAACTTTGCAAAATTTTGGTAACAAAATAAATAAAAAAGTTTTGGAGCATTACTGGCATAAAAAATTTAGCAATTCATTTTTTTCTGTACAGATGTAACCATGCTCATCTTTGCTGCAAGGCGGCATGCTGCAACATGGCTTGCTCCATTAATTCCTAAAGGAGTCACAGCCCAGCGCTCCATGCAGCATGCCACATAGCTACATCTGTATCTATGGTTACGTCAGCCAACATTCACTCAGTAGGCACTTAGATAAAACCAGAGCCATGCGCTTCCTTCATCCCAGCGGCGGCGGGCAGCCAATGCAGAAGCAGAGGGAGAGCTGCAGTGGCTTCACCGCCAATTACACTGCGCTGCTGCGGCTCCAGTCCCCCTGCCTCCTCCTCCTCCTCCCCTGCCCGGGATCTACTGCATGAAGCCTGCACCGAGGAGCCTGAGCCAGCGGGGAGAGATGGTAAGTATATATCTGTCTATCTAGCTGTCTGTCTGTCTATCTATCTATCTATCTATTCTGTCTGCCGCAATGTGTAAAAAGGCGGACTGGCTGCTGTAATGTGTAAAAAGGGGGATGCTGTCTGCCATAATGTGTAAAAAGGGGGACGCTGTCTGCCGTAATGTGTAAAAAGGGGGACGCTGTCTGCCGTAATGTGTAAAAAGAGGGACGCTGTCTGCCGTAATGTGTAAAAAGGGGGATGCTGTCTGCCGTAATGTGTAAAAAGGGGACGCTGTCTGCCATAATGTGTAAAAAGGGGGACGGTGTCTGCCGTAATGTGTAAAAAGGGGGACTGGCTGCAGTAATGTGTAAAAAGGGGGATGCTGTCTGCCGTAATGTGTAAAAAGGGGGACGCTGTCTGCCGTACAGTGTAAAAAGGGGACACTGTCTGCCGCAATGTGTAAAAAGGGCACGCTGTCTGCCATAATCTGTAAAAAGGGAACTCTGTCTGCCGTAATGTGTAAAAAGGGGGATGCTGTCTGCCATAATGTGTAAAAAGGGGGACGCTGTCTGCCGTAATGTGTGAAAAGGGGGACGCTGTCTGCCATAATGTGTAAAAAGGGGGACGCTGTCTGCCATAATGTGTAAAAAGGGGGACAGGCTGCCGAAAATGTGTAAAAAAGGGGACTGTCTGCCGTAATGTGTAAAAGGGGGCTCTACCTGGTGTAGTGGCGCTACTGTGTGGCGTAATTTGAATAATGGAGTCTCCTGTGCACCGTAGTATGAATTGGTATTATTTTGTGGCCACACCCCTTCCCCATATATTTTTTGAGCGCGTATGGCGCACACTGCCCCTATCTTGCATGGGGGGGGTGCCAATTCCGTTTCTTGCACACAGCGCTAAAATGCCTAGTTACGGCACTGGTTAAACCTTTCCTAGATAGTGACCCCAGTATTGACTCAGTATGGAGTCTTTTCAAACCACTTACCTGGCATGGTCAGATCACAAGCCACTGTGCCACACCACTGTGTCCCCAGTTTTTGATGAGGAGATCTGCTATGTTTATCACAGATGCGATCGCAAATGCAAGAAGAGGTGGTATGCACCTTCTCCTGCATTTGCATTGCAAACGATTGCATTTGCAAAGCTGCTGCAAGCAGCTTTTGCAAGTGCAAAACTTAATGAATTAGGGAAGGTATTCAGAGGTGGCGCAATTTTGAAAAAATGCAGACAGACGATTTTCACCAACTGCGCATATGCCGTGATTGCATTGTGCATGTGTAGGGTTTCACTATGCGATCACATCCCAGCAGGCGTGTCATGTGCATTTTCAGGGTGGACGGATGATATCACCTGCGTTTCTTGCGATAGGAAACATGGCGGTGGTGCGTCTGTGTATGCAGCCTCGCTGCCCATACAGCTGTCTTTCTCTATTTTGAGATTTCTGAGATGCGATCGCAATTGAATTACGATCACATCATTGGGCATCGCTACACATGCTGGGCGTCCTTGCCCTGTGCTGGGCGACAAGCAGAAAGCAATTTTTATCAGTAGCAGTTTTTGCTATTTTAGAAAAAAATGCTACCAACTCTGAATACCCCCCTAGGTCCCCAGTTTGGACATGACCCATAGGCAAATGCAGAGGGGTTTCTGGTTGCCTGGAAACCCCCCTCCTCTTGGCAAGTGGCTCAAATTATAACAACAATAGCAATGGTATATAATACCATTACTAGAGCTGCTGCCACATCATGCAGGTTAAGAGACAGAGTTGCTGCACATGCCCAGTGGTTGCAGCTTCTTCTACCAAGTTTGCGGTGTGTGGTACTGAGTCCTCAATCAGTGCACTAGACCCAAGAGTAGCTACCAGGAAGAAGAGACCGGAGCCTTACCATGACTTGGGAGAATGTGTGCTTAGAAAGTGCAGTACTGGTTCCATTATGTTTGTGTATTTATTATAGTATGTTTAACTTTTCCCTGACCACTTATCTTATTTATCTTATTTAAATATGTTTGATACAGTCTATACTATAGACCAGAGGTTCCCAAATGCGGTCCTCAATGCACCCCAACAGTCCACGTTTTAGGTATATCCATGGCTCAGCACAAATGCTTAAATCAAATTGATTAAGGTGCTAATTAAAACCAGAAAAAATATGTGCCTAGGCGTCCCTATAACAAAGATGGATTCAAAGTGTTTGTGGATAAAAACACTCTTTAATCAATTCAGACATACACCATGAGACTTAGTTAAAACATAAAACTTTACAAGACATATAAAAGAATATTGCACTTTTCCCAAAATGGTTTCTCGCCCTCTAATTGTTTTGCGGTAGGCAAAGAGCTTTTTGTGCAAAAAGCAATGGGTCCCGTTAGAATTCACACGGCACCACCGCAAAAGGCTTTTTCTTTTGAAGGCTGAGTAGGGAACCACGGACTGCATTCAAATACAGGTTTCCATGTCATCCAAACAACGCGTTTCGGAGTAGAATTTCCTTTTTCAAGCTTGGGAAAAGTGCAATATTCTTTTATATGTCTTGTTGTCAGGAACTGGTGCAGAATCCGGAATTCGGGATCAGGTACCAAGTGGTTGACGTTACCCAGAACAGAGGCGCGGAGTCTAACACGCCGGAAGGTTTTCACCAGGGAACCCCGCCAGGGCCGTCTTTTTGTATGGGCTCAATGGGCTCTTGCCCAAGGGCCCCAGGAGTAAAAGGGCCCTAGGCTGATAGCTGAGGGTCCCCTCTTTCCAGGGGTACCAAATTTTTGAAAATCGGCCCAGGGGAACCGGAGATATCCGACTTCAAAGCAGTGCCCACGAAATTGCGGCCAAATGCCGCCGTTCCGGCCCCCCCACCCATCGACCGCCTCTGCCTTTCAATCAGGCAGAGGCGATCGTAGCGCAGCGACGGGCGGCCATGCGCCAGCGCACTGCGGCACCAGTGCATGCGCAGTTCTGACCCTATCGCTGCGCTGCGATAAACTGCAGCGTGCGATCGGGTCAGAATGACCCCCTGTATTCCATGTTCTGCAGAATGGGAGATTGTGGATTACATTTGGAAACTCCCCTCTAGAAATCCTGCATTTGCCACTGTGACCCACCCAAATTTAAATCTCTGCACAGTTTATACCTGCAGGGCAAAGTTACATTACTCTTTTTTGCTTTGTTCCCACCTTAAAATCAGTTTCAAAATGTGCTTTAATAGCTTTAATTTACAATGAATATACTGTCTGGAAAATTCTTTGTAAGTATTATTTATTCTACAGACAAATCATTTGACATATATACACATCTAAACAATTTATAGGAGTTGTAAGACTTTCTTCTAGCAATGTTTTTATCATGTTTTGGTAATCATAATGTATACGGTCATAACATCATTACCTGAGCTAAGTCAATTAGCATTTAAATAACAGGTAGAGTAGCTTTAAAGCCCTAATTTAGTGTCAACTAAATATGTTCTATCTATAAAACAAATTGTTATATGTTTCTCATTCCTATGTAGATTTATGAGCAAACTCATATCTTTAATGTCAACTGTTGTATCTCCATTATGACTCTAACATAAACATTTACAGCCTTTAATTACTGTAGCTCTGCTGTGTTAGACAAAAGAGTTTTCAACGTATCCTTGCCAAAAAGTACAGCATATGAAATAATACAGGTCAGATTTGAATCATTAGAACTTGTCATTCTGTATAAATTTTTACCAACTGCAGTCCTCAGGGACCACTAACAGTGCAGGTTTTACAGGTCTCCTCAGTATCACAATTGATATAATTACAGTAGCAACACATGTGGATATTTTAAAACATTTCAGCCAGTAATAAATACACTTGTGCATCAACTAGGAGATCTACAAAACATGGACTGTTAGGGGTCGCTGAGGACTGGAGACGGGAATTTACTGTTCTTAACAGTAGGACTCCACACCAACTCCTGAGTAGAAATACTGTATAGAATGTTGTATAAAAACATGATTTACCTACAGTGCATCCGGAAAGTATTCACAGCGCTTCACTTTTTCCACATTTTGTTATGTTACAGCCTTATTCCAAAATGGAATACAATCATTTTTTCCCTCAAAATTCTACACACAAAGGCCCTCACCCCGAGTTGATCGCTAGCTGCTTTCATTCTCAGTGCAGCGATTAGGTAAAAAAAGCGTCACTTCTGCGCATGCGTATGGGCCGCAGTGCGCATGCGCGACGTACTTTCTCAAAAGCCGATGTAGTTTCACACAAGGTCTAGCGACGCTTTTCAGTCGCACTGCTGGCCGCAGAGTGATTGACAGGAAGTGGGTGTTTCTGGATGGTAACTGACCATTTTCGGGGAGTGAGTGAAAAAACGCAGGCGTGTCGGATAAAAATGCAGGAGTGGCTGGGGAAACGCAGGCATGGCTGGCCGAAAAAGGGGCGTGTTTGTGACGTCAAAACATTAACTAAACAGTCTGAAGTGATCACTAGCTAGGAGTAAGTCTCGAGCTACTCAGAAACTGCACAATCTTTTTTTGTAGCAATGATGCGATCCATTCGGTCGCACTTCTGCTAAGCTAAGATACACTCCCAGAGGGCGGCGGCCTAGCGTTTGCAATGCTGCTAAAGGCAGCTAGCGAGCAAACAACTCAGAATGAGGGCCAATACCCCATAATGACAATGTGAAAAAAGTTTTTTTTAGATTTTTGCTAATTTATTAAAAATAAAAGACTAAGAAATCACGTGTACGTAAGTATTCACAGCCTTTGCTCAATACTTTGTTGATGCACCTTTGGTAGCAATTACAGCCTCATGTCTTTTTGAATATGATGCCACAAGCTTGGCACACCTATCTTTGGGCAGTTTCACCCATTCCTCTTTGCAGCGCATCTGAAGCTCCATCAGCCATTTTCAGATCTCTCCAGAGATGTTATATTGGATACAAGTTTGGGCTCTGGCTGGGCCAATCAAGGACATTTCACAGAGTTGTTCAGAAGCCACTACTTTGATATCTTGGCTGTGTGCTTAGGGTCGTTGTCCTGCTGAAAGATGAACCGTCACCCCAGTCTGAGGTCAAAGCGCTCAGGAGCAGGTTTTCATCCAGGATGTCTCTGTACATTGCTGCATTCATCTTTCCCTCTATCCTGACTAATCTGCCAGTTCCTGCCACTGAAAAACATCCCCACAGCATGGTGCTGCTACCACCATGCTTCACTGTAGGGATGGTACTGGCCTGGTGATGAGCGGTGCCTGGTTTCCTCCAAACATGACGCCTGGTATTCATGCCAAAGAGTTCAATCTTTGTCTCCTTAGACCAGAGAATTTTGTTTCTCATGGTCTGAGAGTAATTCAGGTGCATTTTGGCAAACTCCAGGTGGGCTGCCATTAGAGATGTGCACTTGAAATTTTTCGGGTTTTGTGTTTTGGTTTTGGGTTCGGTTCCGCGGCCGTGTTTTGGGTTCGACCGCGTTTTGGCAAAACCTCACCGAATTTTTTTTGTCGGATTCGGGTGTGTTTTGGATTCGGGTGTGTTTTTCAAAAAACACTAAAAAACAGCTTAAATCATAGAATTTGGGGGTCATTTTGATCCCAAAGTATTATTAACCTCAAAAACCATAATTTCCACTCATTTTCAGTCTATTCTGAATACCTCACACCTCACAATATTATTTTTAGTCCTAAAATTTGCACCGAGGTCGCTGGATGACTAAGCTAAGCGACCCTAGTGGCCGACACAAACACCTGGCCCATCTAGGAGTGGCACTGCAGTGTCACGCAGGATGTCCCTTCCAAAAAACACTCCCCAAACAGCACATGACGCAAAGAAGAAAAAAAGAGGCGCAATGAGGTAGCTGTGTGAGTAAGCTAAGCGACCCTAGTGGCCGACACAAACACCTGGCCCATCTAGGAGTGGCACTGCAGTGTCACGCAGGATGTCCCTTCCAAAAAACACTCCCCAAACAGCACATGACGCAAAGAAGAAAAAAAGAGGCGCAATGAGGTAGCTGTGTGAGTAAGCTAAGCGACCCTAGTGGCCGACACAAACACCTGGCCCATCTAGGAGTGGCACTGCAGTGTCACGCAGGATGTCCCTTCCAAAAAACACTCCCCAAACAGCACATGACGCAAAGAAGAAAAAAAGAGGCGCAGTGAGGTAGCTGTGTGAGTAAGCTAAGCGACCCTAGTGGCCGACACAAACACCTGGCCCATCTAGGAGTGGCACTGCAGTGTCACGCAGGATGTCCCTTCCAAAAAACACTCCCCAAACAGCACATGACGCAAAGAAGAAAAAAAGAGGCGCAATGAGGTAGCTGTGTGAGTAAGCTAAGCGACCCTAGTGGCCGACACAAACACCTGGCCCATCTAGGAGTGGCACTGCAGTGTCACGCAGGATGTCCCTTCCAAAAAACCCTCCCCAAACAGCACATGACGCAAAGAAAAAAAGAGGCGCAATGAGGTAGCTGTGTGAGTAAGATAAGTGACCCTAGTGGCCGACACAAACACCGGGCCCATCAAGGAGTGGCACTGCAGTGTCTCACGCAGGATGTCCCTTCCAAAAAACCCTCCCCAAACAGCACATGACGCAAAGAAAAAAAGAGGCGCAATGAGATAGCTGTGTGAGTAAGATAAGCGACCCTAGTGGCCGACACAAACACCTGGCCCATCTAGGAGTGGCACTGCAGTGTCACGCAGGATGTCCCTTCCAAAAAACCCTCCCCAAACAGCACATGACACAAAGAAAAAAAGAGGCGCAATGAGGTAGCTGTGTGAGTAAGCTAAGCGACCCTAGTGGCCGACACAAACACCGGGCCCATCTAGGAGTGGCACTGCAGTGTCACGCAGGATGTCCCTTCCAAAAAACCCTCCCCAAACAGCACATGACGCAAAGAAAAAAAGAGGCGCAATGAGGTAGCTGTGTGAGTAAGATAAGCGACCCTAGTGGCCGACACAAACACCGGGCCAATCTAGGAGTGGCACTGCAGTGTCACGCAGGATGGCCCTTCATAAAAACCCTCCTCAAACAGCACATGACGCAAAGAAAAAAAGAGGCGCAATGAGGTAGCTGTGTGACTAAGCTTAGCGACCCTAGTGGCCGACACAAACACCGGGCCCATCTAGGAGTGGCACTGCAGTGTCACGCAGGATGGCCCTTCCAAAAAACCCTCCCCAAACAGCACATGACGCAAAGAAGAAAAAAAGAGGCGCAATGAGGTAGCTGTGTGAGTAAGATAAGCGACCCTAGTGGCCGACACAAACACCGGGCCTATCTAGGAGTGGCACTGCAGTGTCACGCAGGATGTCCCTTCCAAAAAACACTCCCCAAACAGCACATGACGCAAAGAAGAAAAAAAGAGGTGCAATGAGGTAGCTGTGTGACTAAGCTTAGCGACCCTAGTGGCCGACACAAACACCGGGCCCATCTAGGAGTGGCACTGCAGTGTCACGCAGGATGTCCCTTCCAAAAAACACTCCCCAAACAGCACATGACGCAAAGAAGAAAAAAAGAGGCGCAATGAGGTAGCTGTGTGAGTAAGCTAAGCGACCCTAGTGGCCGACACAAACACCTGGCCCATCTAGGAGTGGCACTGCAGTGTCACGCAGGATGTCCCTTCCAAAAAACCCTCCCCAAACAGCACATGACGCAAAGAAAAAAAGAGGCGCAATGAGGTAGCTGTGTGACTAAGCTTAGCGACCCTAGTGGCCGACACAAACACCGGGCCCATCTAGGAGTGGCACTGCAGTGTCACGCAGGATGGCCCTTCCAAAAAACACTCCCCAAACAGCACATGACGCAAATAAAAATGAAAGAAAAAAGAGGTGCAAGATGGAATTGTCCTTGGGCCCTCCCACCCACCCTTATGTTGTATAAACAGGACATGCACACTTTAACCAACCCATCATTTCAGTGACAGGGTCTGCCACACGACTGTGACTGAAATGACGGGTTGGTTTGGACCCCCACCTAAAAAGAAGCAATTAATCTCTCCTTGCACAAACTGGCTCTACAGAGGCAAGATGTCCACCTCATCATCATCCTCTGATATATCACCGTGTACATCCCCCTCCTCACAGATTATCAATTCGTCCCCACTGGAATCCACCATCTCAGCTCCCTGTGTACTTTGTGGAGGCAATTGCTGCTGGTCAATGTCTCCACGGAGGAATTGATTATAATTCATTTTAATGAACATCATCTTCTCCACATTTTCTGGATGTAACCTCGTACGCCGATTGCTGACAAGGTGAGCGGCGGCACTAAACACTCTTTCGGAGTACACACTTGTGGGAGGGCAACTTAGGTAGAATAAAGCCAGTTTGTGTAAGGGCCTCCAAATTGCCTCTTTTTCCTGCCAGTATAAGTACGGACTGTGTGACGTGCCTACTTGGATGCGGTCACTCATATAATCCTCCACCATTCTTTCAATGGTGAGAGAATCATATGCAGTGACAGTAGACGACATGTCCGTAATCGTTGTCAGGTCCTTCAGTCCGGACCAGATGTCAGCATCAGCAGTCGCTCCAGACTGCCCTGCATCACCGCCAGCGGGTGGGCTCGGAATTCTGAGCCTTTTCCTCGCACCCCCAGTTGCGGGAGAATGTGAAGGAGGAGATGTTGACAGGTCGCGTTCCGCTTGACTTGACAATTTTCTCACCAGCAGGTCTTTCAACCCCAGCAGACTTGTGTCTGCCGGAAAGAGAGATCCAAGGTAGGCTTTAAATCTAGGATCGAGCATGGTGGCCAAAATGTAGTGCTCTGATTTCAACAGATTGACCACCCGTGAATCCTTGTTAAGCGAATTAAGGGCTCCATCCACAAGTCCCACATGCCTGGCGGAATCGCTCTGTGTTAGCTCCTCCTTCAATGTCTCCAGCTTCTTCTGCAAAAGCCTGATGAGGGGAATGACCTGACTCAGGCTGGCAGTGTCTGAACTGACTTCACGTGTGGCAAGTTCAAAGGGCATCAGAACCTTGCACAACGTTGAAATCATTCTCCACTGCGCTTGAGACAGGTGCATTCCACCTCCTATATCGTGCTGAATTGTATAGGCTTGAATGGCCTTTTGCTGCTCCTCCAACCTCTGAAGCATATAGAGGGTTGAATTCCACCTCGTTACCACTTCTTGCTTCAGATGATGGCAGGGCAGGTTCAGTTGTTTTTGGTGGTGCTCCAGTCTTCTGTACGTGGTGCCTGTACGCCGAAAGTGTCCCGCAATTCTTCTGGCCACCGACAGCATCTCTTGCACACCCCTGTCGTTTTTAAAAAAATTCTGCACCACCAAATTCAAGGTATGTGCAAAACATGGGACGTGCTGGAATTTGCCCATATTTAATGCACACACAATATTGCTGGCGTTGTCCGATGCCACAAATCCACAGGAGAGTCCAATTGGGGTAAGCCATTCCGCGATGATCTTCCTCAGTTGCCGTAAGAGGTTTTCAGCTGTGTGCGTATTCTGGAAACCGGTGATACAAAGCGTAGCCTGCCTAGGAAAGAGTTGTCGTTTGCGAGATGCTGCTACTGGTGCCGCCGCTGCTGTTCTTGCGGCGGGAGTCCATACATCTACCCAGTGGGCTGTCACAGTCATATAGTCCTGACCCTGCCCTGCTCCACTTGTCCACATGTCCGTGGTTAAGTGGACATTGGGTACAACTGCATTTTTTAGGACACTGGTGAGTCTTTTTCTGACGTCCGTGTACATTCTCGGTATCGCCTGCCTAGAGAAGTGGAACCTAGATGGTATTTGGTAACGGGGGCACACTGCCTCAATAAATTGTCTAGTTCCCTGTGAACTAACGGCGGATAGCGGACGCACGTCTAACACCAACATAGTTGTCAAGGCCTCAGTTATCCGCTTTGCAGCAGGATGACTGCTGTGATATTTCATCTTCCTCGCAAAGGACTGTTGGACAGTCAATTGCTTACTGGAAGTAGTACAAGTGGTCTTCCGACTTCCCCTCTGGGATGACGATCGACTCCCAGCAGCAACAACAGCAGCGCCAGCAGCAGTAGGCATTACACTCAAGGATGCATCGGAGGAATCCCAGGCAGGAGAGGACTCGTCAGAATTGCCAGTGACATGGCCTGCAGGACTATTGGCATTCCTGGGTAAGGAGGAAATTGACACTGAGGGAGTTGGTGGGGTGGTTTGCGTGAGCTTGGTTACAAGAGGAAGGGATTTACTGGTCAGTGGACTGCTTCCGCTGTCACCCAAAGTTTTTGAACTTGTCACTGACTTATTATGAATGCGCTGCAGGTGACGTATAAGGGAGGATGTTCCGAGGTGGTTAACGTCCTTACCCCTACTTATTACAGCTTGACAAAGGCAACACAAGGCTTGACACCTGTTGTCCGCATTTCTGTTGAAATACTTCCACACCGAAGAGCTGATTTTTTTGGTATTTTCACCAGGCATGTCAACGGCCCTATTCCTCCCACGGACAACAGGTGTCTCCCCGGGTGCCTGACTTAAACAAACCACCTCACCATCAGAATCCTCCTGGTCAATTTCCTCCCCAGCGCCAGCAACACCCATATCCTCCTCATCCTGGTGTACTTCAACACTGACATCTTCAATCTGACTATCAGGAACTGGACTGCGGGTGCTCCTTCCAGCACTTGCAGGGGGCGTGCAAATGGTGGAAGGCGCATGCTCTTCACGTCCAGTGTTGGGAAGGTCAGGCATCGCAACCGACACAATTGGAGTCGGACTCTCCTTGTGGATTTGGGATTTCGAAGAACGCACAGTTCTTTGCGGTGCTTTTGCCAGCTTGAGTCTTTTCATTTTTCTAGCGAGAGGCTGAGTGCTTCCATCCTCATGTGAAGCTGAACCACTAGCCATGAACATAGGCCAGGGCCTCAGCCGTTCCTTGCCACTCCGTGTGGTAAATGGCATATTGGCAAGTTTACGCTTCTCCGACAATTTGATTTTAGATTTTGGAGTCCTTTTTTTACTGATATTTGGTGTTTTGGATTTTACATGCTCTGTACTATGACATTGGGCATCGGCCTTGGCAGACGACGTTGCTGGCATTTCATCGTCTCGGCCATGACTAGTGGCAGCAGATTCAGCACGAGGTGGAAGTGGATCTTGATCTTTCCCTAATTTTGGAACCTTAACATTTTTGTTCTCCATATTTTAATAGGCACAACTAAAAGGCACCTCAGGTAAACAATGGAGATGGATGGATACTAGTATACTTATGGATGGACTGCCGAGTGCCGACACAGAGGTAGCTACAGCCGTGGACTACCGTACTGTGTCTGCTGCTAATATAGACTGGATGATAATGAGATGAAATCAATATATATGTATATATAATATCACTAGTACTGCAGCCGGACAGGTATATATTATATATTTATTATGTAATGACTGATGACGGACCTGCTGGACACTGTCAGCTCAGCAGCACCGCAGACTGCTACAGTAAGCTACTATAGTAGTATGTATAAAGAAGAAAGAAAAAAACAACAACCACGGGTAGGTGGTATACAATTATGGATGGACTGCCGAGTGCCGACACAGAGGTAGCTACAGCCGTGGACTACCGTACTGTGTCTGCTGCTAATATAGACTGGATGATAATGAGATGAAATCAATATATATGTATATATAATATCACTAGTACTGCAGCCGGACAGGTATATATTATATATTTATTATGTAATGACTGATGACGGACCTGCTGGACACTGTCAGCTCAGCAGCACCGCAGACTGCTACAGTAAGCTACTATAGTAGTATGTATAAAGAAGAAAGAAAAAAACAACAACCACGGGTAGGTGGTATACAATTATGGATGGACTGCCGAGTGCCGACACAGAGGTAGCTACAGCCGTGGACTACCGTACTGTGTCTGCTGCTAATATAGACTGGATGATAATGAGATGAAATCAATATATATGTATATATAATATCACTAGTACTGCAGCCGGACAGGTATATATTATATATTTATTATGTAATGACTGATGACGGACCTGCTGGACACTGTCAGCTCAGCAGCACCGCAGACTGCTACAGTAAGCTACTATAGTAGTATGTATAAAGAAGAAAGAAAAAAACAACAACCACGGGTAGGTGCTATACAATTATGGATGGACTGCCGAGTGCCGACACAGAGGTAGCTACAGCCGTGGACTAACGTACTGTGTCTGCTGCTAATATAGACTGGATGATAATGAGATGAAATCAATATATATGTATATATAATATCACTAGTACTGCAGCCGGACAGGTATATATTATATATTTATTATGTAATGACTGATGACGGACCTGCTGGACACTGTCAGCTCAGCAGCACCGCAGACTGCTACAGTAAGCTACTATAGTAGTATGTATAAAGAAGAAAGAAAAAAACAACAACCACGGGTAGGTGGTATACAATTATGGATGGACTGCCGAGTGCCGACACAGAGGTAGCTACAGCCGTGGACTAACGTACTGTGTCTGCTGCTAATATAGACTGGATGATAATGAGATGAAATCAATATATATGTACATATAATATCACTAGAACTGCAGCCGGACAGGTATATATTATATATTTATTATGTAATGACTGATGACGGACCTGCTGGACACTGTCAGCTCAGCAGCACCGCAGAATGCTACAGTAAGCTACTATAGTAGTATGTATAAAGAAGAAAGAAAAAAACAACAACCACGGGTAGGTGGTATACAATTATGGATGGACTGCCGAGTGCCGACACAGAGGTAGCTACAGCCGTGGACTAACGTACTGTGTCTGCTGATAATATAGACTGGATGATAATGAGATGAAATCAATATATATGTATATATAATATCACTAGTACTGCAGCCGGACAGGTATATATTATATATTTATTATGTAATGACTGATGACGGACCTGCTGGACACTGTCAGCTCAGCAGCACCGCAGACTGCTACAGTAAGCTACTATAGTAGTATGTATAAAGAAGAAAGAAAAAAAAAAAAACACGGGTAGGTGCTAGGTGGTATACAATATTATATATATATTATATACAATTATATATATATATGTATAATATATATTAAACTCATTAACTGGTGGTGATTTATTAAACTGGTGGTCAGGTCACTGGTCACACTATCAGCAACTTGCAAGTAGTACTCCTGAGTCCTAAGCAGACAATCACAATATATATTATACTGGTGGTCAGTGTGGTCACAAACAATGGCAGTGTGGCTGTGTGGCTGGCACTCTGGCAGCAAAAGTGTGCACTGTACGTTATATGTACTCCTGAGTCCTGAGTCCTGCTCTCAGACTCTAACTGCTCCCCACTGTCAGTGTCTCCCCCACAAGTCAGATAATACAGTCACACTATCTCTCTCTATCACTTCAGCAAGTACTAGTAGTAGTAGTACTCCTCCTAATGCTCCCCAAATTACTACTGTGTCTCTCTCTGTCTCACTCTCTTCTCGAATCTCTATAAACGGAGAGGACGCCAGACACGTCCTCTCCCTATGAATCTCAATGCACGTTTGAAAAATGGCGGCGACGCGCGGCTCCTTATATAGAATCCGAGTCTCGCGATAGAATCCGAGCCTCGCGAGAATCCGACAGCGTGATGATGACGTTCGGGCGCGCTCGGGTTAACCGAGCAAGGCGGGAAGATCCGAGTCGCTCGGACCCGTGTAAAAAAACATGAAGTTCGGGCGGGTTCGGATTCCGAGGAACCGAACCCGCTCATCTCTAGCTGCCATGTGCTTTTTACTATGGAGTTGCTTCCATCTGGCCACTCTACCATACAGGCCTGATTGGTGGATTGCTGCAGAGATGGTTGTCCTTCTGGAAGGTTCTCCTCTATCCAAAGGCGAATACTGTAGCTCTGACAGAGTGACCATCGGGTTCTTGGTCACCTCCCTGACTAGGGCCCTTCTCCCCTTTTCAGCTAGCCATAAAATAGAACTAACTGAATACCCCTTCAAGTCTCCAAGGCTTCAAACAAACTCTAAATAATCTTTTCATTAAAGCCTACCAAAGACCTTGGTATTAGAGATGTGCACCAGACAGATATATTCTTATAACCACAGTGTCATACCGATACAGATATGTATCGGTATGACACCTCACTGTGGTTATAAGAATATATATTTTTCTTCTTATCAAATGAATTTTTTTATATACTATTTATATGAACTAGGTTCTTCATCGCGCCCTACGGGCGCTCTTCACACCGTCGCAAGGGGCTACGCCCCCTTAACCCTTGCATTCCTTTCTGGGGTTTAATATTTGTATTATATGGAGTATTACCTCCATTCCTTTGTTAGTGGTTAAATATTGCACAATGAAAGGGCGTGCAGTGGTGAAGGAGGCGCAGCCCCTTGCGACGGCGTGAACAGCACCTGCAGGGCACCATGTACAGAATGTAGCGGGTGCGGGGGGGACTGCGGATGGTGTCTGTAGATGCTGCGGGTGGAGGGGAGGCAGAAGTGGGGGTGGGGCCCGGATGGGGAAGGTTCGGGAGGTGCTGTGCGTGGGGGAGGGGCAGAGGAGTGGGGGATGCAGATGGGGGAGGGGTCCGGAGGCACTGCAGGTGGGGGAGGGGCAGGGGTGCCACGGGTGGGAGAGGGGCAGGTGTGGGGATGTTGTGGATGGGTGAAGGGTTCCGGAGGTGCTGTGGGATGGGAAGGGACGGGAGTGCCGGGGGTTGGGTAGGGGACTGCAGGCACCATGGGTTAGGTAGGGGCAGGTACGGGTGTTGCGGCGGATGGGAAAGGAGGTCCGGAGGTGCTGCAGGTGGTGGAGGGGCAGGTGCGGGGGTGCCATTGGTGGGGGAGGGGTGGGGGAGGGGGGGGACCGCTGATGGAGGAGGGTGTCTGCAGATGCTGTGGATGGAGGGGGGCAGGTGTGGGGGGAAACATATAAGGGGGGTGAATGGTGGAAGGGGCCTGGAGGTGCTGTGGGTGGTGAAGGGGTGGAGGAGTGGGAGCCATGGGTGGTGTAGGGGGTCTGGAGGCACAGCATGTGGGAGAGGGGTGGAGTGCCGCATGTGGTGGAGGGGAAGGTGCGGAGGTGTGGTGCATTGGGGAGAGGTCTGGAGGCGCTGCGGGTACTGTACATGCCATAAAAGGTAGTTGGAGGGTATGCAGTAACAGGGCCAGGACAGGGGTGACAGGGTCAGTACAGGGTTGACGGGGCCACGACAGGGGTGACAGGGTCAGAACAGGGGTGACAGGGCCAGGACAGAAATGATAGGGACAGGATAGGGGTGACAGGGCCAGGGTAGGGGTGGTAGGACCAGGACAGGGGTGACGGGGCCAGTATAGGGTTGACAGGGCAAGCACAGGGGTGACAGGGCCAGGATAGGGGTAACAGGGCCAGCATAAGGGTGACAGGGCCAGGATAAGGGTGAAAGGGCCAGGATAAGGGTGAAAGGGCCAGGATAAGGGTGTCAGGGCAAGGCTAGGGGGGACAGGGACATGACAGAACACGGGAGAGATTGGTATTAGGGACAAAACAGTGGTGACAGACAGATGTGTCTTACCGGAGTCACTGCTGCTGGCTGCTGCTGTTCCACTCCAACCTGTTGGGATCTGCTGCTGCTGGAGACTTGGCATGGCTGACTCTCTCAGGCTGGAGTCCTGCTTTCTCTGCCCGTCCGCATCCCTCCCCCCCCTCCTCAGTCACACACCGCAGACCTCGCGCAGCTGCCGGGCACTGTGGTAAGGTGAGACTGGAAATGACTGGTTAGCCCCCTGGAGATGCTGCGGCTGGAGGGAGGAGGGGGTCATAGCATGCACGTGGCGCGGACCTCACGGCTTCCGGGCACTGTGGTAAGGGGAGACTGGGAGTGACTGGTTAACTCCCAGGAGACGCTGCGGCTGGAGGGAGGAGTGGGTCAGAGCCTGCAAGCAGCTCGGATTTCTTCAGTGCTACCCGCCAGCTAAAGTGTGTGAATGAGCTGGGCGCACTCCACTGCGGGTGGCAGCGCTGCAGCTAGCGGTGGGGTTGCCGGGGCTGGAGATAACAGAGGCAGTATGGAACCTGCACAGCGGCAGGTGCCCCACAAAACTGCATCTAAGAAGCGTGGAGTGTGCCAGAAAGTGACGCTCCTCTGCACCAGGGAGACCCTGCTGAGTATGCCGATGTGGGGGGTCAAGCACACAGTGAGCCGGTGCCCGTCTGTCTGCGGGACAGTCCCATTTTTTGGGGTCTGTCCCGCTGTCCCACACGCGGGTCGCAGTGTCCGGCGGTGGGGGTGGGGGGGGTGGGGGCAGTTGGAAAGCTCCTGCACTCGCTGTTCTGCTTAGCAGAGCAGCGGTGAATAGTGGAGACAGAGGGAGAGGGGGCATCAGGGGGTACGGATTAATGGAGGGGTTCCAGCAGCAGAGCCGGATTAAGGGGGGGGGGGGCAGGGGATACGTACCGTTGGCCCCACAGTTTTAGGGGGCCCCCCGGCTGGAGTAGCTCTGTCCCAGCTCAGAAGCTCCCCCCCCCCCCGTCCTGCCAGTAACAGCAGCAGCATTGTGCTACAGTCAGCACATGCTGCTGCATATTGGCAGGTCTGTGGTGTTGCAGGGAGGCTGCTGCGTGTTGGTAGGTCTGTGGTGTTGCAGGGAAGCAGCAGTCTCCCTGCTTTCTTCTCCCTGTGCGGGTGTGTAGGGGGGAGCGACCACCCCCTCTGGATTTAGCCCTAGCTGAGGGGCCAAAATCCCTTAAAACATTTTTTTATATATCGGAATTTGCATAAGGGGGCGTGGCCGCGCGGGCCGCGATTAGGCCACGCCCCCAACCCCCAGCAGGCACAGCAATGAGATAGGGCTCCCCTGTCTCAAGTGCCCTGGGCCCCCCGGACTCATAATCAGCCCCTGGGAGCATGCCAGCAGCTCACAGAGCGCTGGTCATGCCCCCTCACTAACAAAAACGGGGACCCTCCCGTGAAGCCACGCCCCCTTTTCACCGAGTGTGTTTCCCTCCTTCTGCCTGGATAAAGCTCCTGCAGAAAGCTGGGAGGTCTGCACCCCTGCCTGTGCCATGCCCAATGCCCATGCTATCTGCTTCTGCTCCTAGTCTCCTGTAGATTTGGCCAGATCTCTGTGACTCATTTGACTAACTCCGCCCAGTATTGTGACTCCGCCCAGCGTTAGCAAATGAATCACAAGGTCACAGAATAGGGCTATTATATAGGAGATTATACATACAAAAGGCATAATTGAATGGAAACAGCTGGTGTAATCAGGGTATCCCTGGGAAGGACTTAATAGATGGTATCAGTAATGATTAATTAACCTGTGACCAATGAGAAGTCCCCGAGGGGGATAAATAGAGACTGTGCTAGTGGATTTCCAAACCTCTAAAGAAACAACCACCCAAAAAAGGCGGAAAAACGCGTCAGGAGACTAAAGGACGTCACGTGGAACGCAGGTGCAACGCACCGGAAGCTCCGACCAACCCGGAAGCCGCGGCGCGCGGCCGAGCGCTCCCTGCTTCACCACACGCCTCAAGCGTGCCACCACTCAGCTGATATAGCTGCGCGCCTCTAGTATGATCCAGCCCAGCCGGAGACACCGGAACCGCCGCAGAGTGGGAGGGTAAGCATTACCCATATGAGTGTCCCGACGGGGGATTATTTGATCATCTAAATTACCAGCACTGCATCCTTGACCTGTGAGCTGGTATCACACAATATTATCCAAGCAAAACAGCTATACACCAATGAACTGTGTTATCAACTTTCACCAAAGGACTGTGGTTCTTTCTAAAGAGTGTGAATTATATAGCACAAATAACATTATTGATTAATACTAACATTACTAATACAAAATTCCCTGGAGGGAGGAAACAGTTATTATACCATTAAGACTGCATATAAGGACTGTGCTTCGCTTCAATCAATTACTAACCTATTGGCATGCATGCAAACTACTAATTGTTTATAAGGCTCAACTGGCCAGAGCGGGGAAATATAATTATTTTTACATTGTGATTTCCATTGTGATGTCTTGTTTTATTTAGTAATATCTATTTGGTCTGTTATTTTTAAGAAATAAAGCAATTTTTATTAAACCAGCAGCCTTTAATTGACCAAAATTTATAATTATATGTGCATTCACATTTTTAACTATATGTGCAAAACATGGGACATGCTGGAATTTGCCCAGATGTAATGCACGCACAATATTGGTGGCGTTGTCCGATGTCACAAATCCCCAGGAGAGTCCAATTGGGGTAAGCCAATCTGCGATGATGTTCCTCAGTTTCTGTAAGAGGTTGTCAGCTGTGTGCCTCTTATGGAAAGCGGTGATACAAAGCGTAGCCTGCCTAGGAACGAGTTGGCGTTTGCAAGATGCTGCTACTGGTGCCGCCGCTGTTGTTGCTGCGGGAGGCAATACATCTACCCAGTGGGCTGTCACAGTCATATAGTCCTTAGTCTGCCCTGCTCCACTTGTCCACATGTCCGTGGTTAAGTGGACATTGGGTACAACTGCATTTTTTAGGACACTGGTGACTCTTTTTCTGACGTCTGTGTACATTCTCGGTATCGCCTGCCTAGAGAAATGGAACCTAGATAGTATTTGGTACCGGGGACACAGTACCTCAATCAAGTCTCTAGTTGCCTCTGAATTAACGATGGATACCGGAACCACGTTTCTCACCGCCCAGGCTGCCAAGGCCTCAGTTATCCGCTTTGCAGCAGGATGACTGCTGTGATATTTCATCTTCCTCGCATAGGACTGTTGGACAGTCAATTGCTTACTGGAAGTAGTACAAGTGGTCTTCCGACTTCCCCTCTGGGGTGACGATCGACTCCCAGCAGCAACAACAGTAGCACCAGCAGCAGTAGGCGTTACACTCAAGGATCCATCGGAGGAATCCCAGTTAGGAGAGGACTCGTCAGACTTGACAGTGACATGGCCTGCAGGACTATTGGCGTTCCTGTCTAAGGAGGAAATTGACACTGAAGGAGGGTGTGCAAATGGTGGAAGGCGCCACCTCTTCCCGTCCAGTGTTGGGAAGGTCAGGCATCGCAACCGACACAATTGGACTCTCCTTGGGGATTTGTGATTTAGAAGAACGCACAGTTATTTGCTGTGCTTTTGCCAGCTTAAGTCTTTTCTTTTTTCTAGTGGGAGGATGAGTGCTTCCATCCTCATGTGAATCTGAACCACTAGCCATAAACATAGGCCAGGGCCTCAGCCGTTCCTTGCCACTCCGTGGCGTAAATGGCATATTGGCAAGTTTACGCTTCTCCTCAGACGCTTTTAATTTAGATTTTTTGCTCATTTTACTGAACTTTTGTTTTTGGGATTTTACATGCTCTCTACTATGACATTGGGCATCGGCCTTGGCAGATGATGTTGATGGCATTTCATCGTCTCTGCCATGACTAGTGGCAGCAGCTTCAGCACTAGGTGGAAGTGGATCTTGATCTTTCCCTATTTTACCCTACACATTTTTGTTCTCCATTTTTTAATGTGTGGAATTATATGCCAGTAATATATCTGGAATTAAACGGTAGTAATGTCTGGAATTAGATACCACTAGATAGATACCCGATACCACTGTGACTGGAATGATGATGACCTATGCACAGTGACAGGACACTACCACAGCACCCTACAGCAGCAAGATGCAGCACAAGACACTGGACTTTTAGTCACCACAATGCAGCACTGATAATAATGAGCACAGATACAATGTGCCCTGTCCTGGATAATAGAACTGAGTGACACTGGGCAGCGAGAACAGCACTGGACTACAGGACTGTAATACCATATACTGGTCTCCACAATGCAGCACTGATACTGAGCACAGATCAGTGGCAAACGCAGGATCTGCATGGAAGGGGGTTTCCAGAACTGGGTGGAGCCAATCACGGGGGTGGGGACTGAGGTGACCCAGCATATTCTGGGTCCGTAAAACTAGTATGTCTGTGTTTATATATATATATATATATATACACATATATATACCATATATACACCTATATACATATATTTATATATATATATATACACATATTCATAGCATATTAAACATGCATACATATATATATATATATACATACATACAGTACGTATATATACACATGTATATATATCATATATGTGTGTGTTTATATGTATGTATGTATGTATGTATGTATATACATGTGTATATATGTATGCACATGGATATATATGTACTATAATTAAAATAAAGTAAACTTTTATTAAGCACTTATAAGTGCCACCAGGAAGACAGCAGGTTGCAGAGGAGGAGGGGAGGTGGAGGGGGGTTTCTGGGTGCTCAGAAACCCCCCCTGGGTGCGCCACTGCAGATATTGAGTTGAGATTTGCTGATATTGGGCTATTCGGGCAGAGAACGAAACCACGTCCTCTTTCTATCTCGACAATGCACGAGTGAAAATGGCGGCGACGCGCGGCTCGTTATTTGAAATCCGAATCTCGCGAGACTCTGACAGCGGGATGATGACGTTTTCCCCCGTTCGTGTTTTGCATGTTTGGCGGGGAGAACCGAGACTGCCTCGCACCCGTGTAAACCACGTGAAGTTCGGGGAGGGTACGGATCTCAACGAGCCGAACGTCTAGTTTCTCATGCCCACATTCTTGGGCATACCATAGGCTTTCTTCATGCTGATACTATACGCTCCAGGGGCGGGATGTAATAAAGTCCGAGTTTGGCGGCCAATGCGGGATCCCGACTGAGTTCGGACATTTTTTAAAGGTGCAATCATTTACAAGGCTAAACCATGCCATGGACTTGATCGCCCCTTTAAATAAAACATCTGAGTTCGGCCATCTTTTGTCCTCATCAATGCTTTGTACTCCTCTATTACCTAAGCTACTCTCAGTTGTTTTTCAGCTCTACTCTATATTCTGTGGTTTGTTACTTCTTGCACATTATGTAATTATGTCATTTTGTAGCTAGATTAAATCCTCAATCTAGGGCACTACAGATATTTTGTGGCACCTTATACTAAAGTTAATAATACTGATAATCATGTCAGCTGTGACCTATACAGTCATACATATAAGCACTAAAAAATTAGTTACATTAGAAACTGGATAAACACGTACTGTATCCCTCTACCACTGATCTCTGACTCTTCCATTGTATTGTTATTGTTCTGTACAGAAGACTAGTGACAATTATATCAAAATGGCATAAAGACAAAACAGACCACACCCTCAATCCATCAATGCATACCTCCTGCTCTTAGTGGGGCAGTCCCTGTCACAATCCTGATTAAAATTATAAAATTTGGTGACTTACCTCTGCCATCTGTCCTATATCCAGCATGTTCTCTGCTCACTGGGAATACAGCTCTCCAGTACCATGAAGTGCTTGGGAACTGAGATTTGCTAACAAGCTACATCTGTGCTGATTAACCTTCTGTGTAAATACTGAATTCAGCAAGTCTCTCCATGCTGTGCCTACACAGCATTGTCCATTATAAGAAGGCATGTTATCATTATATTAAATGCCTTCTTGACTCCAGTGGTCACCAGATACAGTCTCCGCTGACTCTGCTGCCATTACTACTTCCATGTGGTCCCACAACGCTGAAGTTCCCTCCAAAACAAGGTATGTACGTCGCCATGACAGTCTCCAGTCAGCTGATCTTCCAGGAGGCAATCCGGATTCACTTCCACATCATGTGAGCCGTTCATCCACTCAGATGTAAGCGCTGGGTATAAGTTCCAAGTCTCAGCACTAACATGCTGGCAGTGCTTTGGTGTTCCTCAGCCTGGAGTGAGCTCCAGAATCTAATGCTGGTAATAGACTCAGTGCAAGTTACCATCCTCCGCACTGCCTGACTCCCTGGATGATTTAAAGGGCCATCACTGCCACTACATCACAACATCTACAGATTCACTGGAAGCCCTCCAGTGATCCAGAGGGACTATCCTATATCCCTAGTGACACTAGAGACTCTGCTGGTTCACTGCTGCACAAGGTAGCGCACAGTAGTATCTGGAAACCCTGCCACTGCTGTTTACAACAGTGCAGTATCCATTGTGCAGAACCACCACATCACAGCTATTGGGAAACCAGCAGTGCCGACACTACACTGCAAAGCATACGGAATTCCCATTGTGCTATATCAGCTGCCCAGCATCTGGAAATCCGTGTTGCTGACATCCTCAGCTTCGTCTACAAGCATTGCCGACATCCTCGGTTTTGTTCACAAGTACTGCCGACATCCTCGACTTCGTCTACAAGTGTTGCTGACATCCTCAACTTCGATTACAAGCACTGCCAACGTCCTTGGCTTTGTGTACAAGTATTGCTGACATCCTCAGCTTTGTCTACAAGCATTGCCGATGTCCTCAGCTTCGTGTACAAGTATTGCTGACGTCCTCAGCTTCAGTTACAAGTATTGCTGACATCTTCAGCTTCGTCTACAAGCATTGCCGACATCCTCGGCTTCGTCTACAAGTATTGCTGACGTCCTCAGCATCGGTTACAAGTATTGCCGACATCCTCAGCTTCGTCTACAAGTATTGCCGACATCCTCGGCTTCGTCTACAAGTATTGCTGACATCCTCAGCTTCAGTTACAAGTATTGCTGACATCCTCAGCCTCGTCTTCAAGCATTGTCGACATCCTCAGCTTTGTTTACAAGTATTGCTGACGTCCTCAGCTTCGGTTGCAAGTATTGCTGACATCCTCAGCTTCATCTACAAGCATTGCCGATGTCCTCGGCTTCGTTTACAAGTATCGCTGATGGCCTCAGCTTCAGTTACAAGCATTGTCGACATCCTCGGCTTCATTTACAAGTATTGCCGACATCCTCAGCTTCGTGTACAAGTATTGCTGACATCCTCAGCTTCATCTACAAGCATTGCCGACATCCTCGGCTTCATCTACAAGTATTGTTGAT